>NC_086196.1:86407143-87007143 GCF_035770615.1 Melospiza melodia melodia | reverse complement strand
GGGGCAGCTTACTTTTGTTTGCCAGGGAAACGGTCCGAGGATTGTGTCTGGGGGCCTAAGCCTGGAAGTGACCGGCTGGCTCGTGAAAAGCTACGATAGGCAGGATGGTGACCAGACCCATGACGGCACCAGTGCCAAGTTGGGCTGGTTTGATAGTACCAAGTGGCTCCTGCAATCTGCCATCAAAAACTTGGCAGGCGAGTTTTGTTTTCCAGGGAAAAGCGCCGTTGTTTGTGTTTGGGGGCCTGTGGCTGGGAGTGGCCGGCTGGCTCCTTAGAATCCACGATACTCAGCATGGTTCTCAGACCAGAGGTGGCACCAGTGCCAAGTTGGGCTGGTTTGATAGTACCAAGTGGTTGCTGCAATCTGCCATCCAGAAGCGGGGCAGCTTACTTTTGTTTGCCAGGGAAACGGGCCGAGGTTTGTGTCTGGGGGCCTATGGCTGGGAGTGACCGGCTGGCTCCTGAAAAGCTACGATAGGCAGGATGGTGACCAGACCCATGGTGGCACCAGTGCCAAGTTGGGCTGATTTGATAGTACCAAGTGGCTCCTGCAATCTGCCATCAAAAAGTTGGCAGGCGAATTTTGTTTTCCAGGGAAAAGCGCCGTTGTTTTTGTTTGGGGGCCTGTGGCAGGGAGTGGCCGGCTGGCTCCTGAAAAGCTACGATAGGCAGGATGGTGACCAGACCCATGGTGGCACCAGTGCCAAGTTGGGCTGGTTTGATAGTACCAAGTGGCTCCGGCAATCTGCCATCAAAAAGTTGGCAGACGAGTTTTGTTTTCCAGGGAAAAGCGCCGTTGTTTGTGTTTGGGGTCTGTGGCTGGGAGTGGCCGGCTGGCTGCTTAGAATCTACCATACGCAGGATGGTTCCCAGACCAGAGGTGGCACCAGTGCCAAGTCGGGCTGGTTTGATAGTACCAAGTGCGTCCTGCAATCTGCCATCCAGAAGCGGGACAGCTTACTTTTGTTTGTCAGGGAAACGGGCCGAGCTTTGTGTCTCTGGGCCTACGGCTGGGAGTGACTGGCTGGCTCCTGAAAAGCTACGATAGGCAGGATGGTGACCAGACCCATGGTGGCACCAGTGCCAAGTTGGGCTAGTTTGATAGTACCAAGTGGCTCCTGCAATCTGCCATCAAAAAGTTGGCAGGCACGTTTTGTTTTCCAGGGAAAAGTGCCGTTGTTTTTGTTTGGGGGCCTATGGCTGGGAGTGGCCGGCTGGCTCCTTAGAATCCACGATACGCAGGATGGTTCCCAGACCTGAGGTGGCACCAGTGCCAAGTTGGGCTGGTTTGATAGTACCAAGTGCGTCCTGCAATCTGCCATCCAGAAGCGGGGTAGCTTACTTTTGTTTGCCAGGGAAACGGGCCGAGCTTTGTGTCTGGGGGCCTATGGCTGGGAGTGACCGGCTGGCTCCTGAAAAGCTACGATAGGCAGGATGGTGACCAGACCCATGGTGGCACCAGTGCCAAGTTGGGCTGGTTTGATAGTACCAAGTGGCTCCTGCAATCTGCCATCAAAAACTTGGCAGGCGAGTTTGTTATCCAGGGAAAAGCGCCGTTGTTTGTGTTTGGGGGCCTGTGGCTGGGAGTGGCCGGATGGCTCCTTAGAATCCATGATACGCAGGATGGTTCCCAGACCAGAGGTGGCACCAGTGCCAAGTCGGGCTGGTTTGATGGTGAAAAGTGGCTCCTGCAATCTGCCATCCAGAAGCGGGATAACTTACTTTTGTTTGCCAGGGAAACGGGCCGAGGTTTGTGTCTGGGGGCCTATGGCTGGGAGTGACCGGCTGGCTCCTGAAAAGCTACGATAGGCAGGATGGTGACCAGACCCATGGTGGCACCAGTGCCAAGTTGGGCTGGTTTGATAGTACCAAGTGGCTCCTGCAATCTGCCATCAAAAAGTTGGCAGGCGAGTTTTGTTTTCCAGGGAAAAGCGCCGTTGTTTGTGTTTGGGGGCCTGTGGCTGGGAGTGGCCGGCTGGCTGCTTAGAATCCACGATACGCAGGATGGTTCCCAGACGTGAGGGGGCGCCAGTGCCAAGTCGGGCTGGTTTGATACTACCAAGTGCGTCCTGCAATCTGCCATCCAGAAGCGGGACAGCTTACTTTTGCTTGCCAGGGAAACGGGCCGAGGATTGTGTCTCGGGGCCTATGGCTGGGAGTGACCGGCTGGCTCCTGAAAAGCTACGATAGGCAGGATGGTGACCAGACCCATGGTGGCACCAGTGCCAAGTAGGGCTGATTTGATAGTACCAAGTGGCTCCTGCAATCTGCCATCAAAAATTGGCAGGCGAGTTTTGTTTTCCAGGGAAAAGCGCCGTTGTTTGTGTTTGGGGGCCTGTGGGTGGGAGTGGCCGGATGGCTAATTAGAATCCACGATACGCAGCATGGTTCCCAGACCTGAGGTGGCACCAGTGCCAAGTCGGGCTAGTTGGATGGTGCAAAGTGGCTCCTGCAATCTGCCATCCAGAAGCGGGGCAGCTTACTTTTGTTTTCCAGGGAAACGGGCCGAGGTTTGTGTCTGGGGGCCTATGGCTGGGAGTGACCGGCTGGCTCCTGAAAAGCTACGATAGGCAGGATGGTGACCAGACCCATGGTGGCACCAGTGCCAAGTTGGGCTGATTTGATAGTACCAAGTGGCTCCTGCAATCTGCCATCAAAAAGTCGGCAGGCGAGTTTTGTTTTCCAGGGAAAAGCGCCGTTGTTTGTGTCTGGGGGCCTGTGGCTGGGAGTGACCGGCTGGCTCCTTAGAATCCACGATACGCAGGATGGTTCCCAGACCCAAGGTGGCACCAGTGCCAAGTTGGGCTGGTTTGATAGTACCAAGTGCGTCCTGCAATCTGCCATCCAGAAGCGGGGCAGCTTACTTTTGTTTGCCAGGGAAACGGGTCAAGCTTTGTGTCTGGGGGCCTATGGCTGGGAGTGGCCGGCTGGCTCCTTAGAATCTACGATACTCAGCATGGTTCCCAGACCTGAGGTGGCACCAGTGCCAAGTCGGGCTGGTTTGATAGTACCAAGTGCGTCCTGCAATCTGCCATCCAGAAGCGGGGTAGCTTACTTTTGTTTGCCAGGGAAACGGGCCGAGGTTTTTGTCTCGGGGCCTATGGCTGGGAGTGACCGGCTGGCTCCTGAAAAGCTACGATAGGCAGGATGTTGACCAGACCCATGGTGGCACCAGTGCCAAGTTCGGCTTGTTTGATAGTACCAAGTGACTCCTGCAATCTGCCATCAAAATGTTGGCAGGCGAGTTTTGTTTTCCAGGGAAAAGCGCCGTTGTTTGTGTTTGGGGGCCTGTGGCAGGGAGTGGCCGGCTGGCTCCTGAAAAGCTACGATAGGCAGGATGGTGACCAGACCCATGGTGGCACCAGTGCCAAGTTGGGCTGGTTTGATAGTACCAAGTGGCTCCTGCAATCTGCCATCCAGAAGCGGGGCAGCTGAGTTTTGTTTGCCAGAGAAAAAGGCTGTGGTTTGTGTTTGGGGGCCTGTGGCTGGCAGTGGCCGGCTGGCTCCTGAAAATCCACGATACGCAGGATGGTTCCCAGACCCAAGGTGGCACCAGTGCCAAGTGGGGCTCGTTTGACAGTGTCAAGTGCCTCCTGCAATCTCCCATCCAGAAGCGGGGCAGCTGAGTTTTTTTTGCCAGGGAAACGTACCTTTGTTTTTGATTGGGCTCTGTGGCCAAGAGTGGTCGGCTGTCTCCTGACAATCCACAATACGCAGGATGGTTCCCAGACCCATGGTGGCACCAGTGCCAAGTCAGGCTGTTTTTGTAGTACCCAGTGGCTCCTGCAATTTGCCATCCACAAGCGGGGCAGTTGAATTTTGTTTGCTAGAGAAAAGGGCTGTGGTTTGTGTTTGGGGGCCTATGGCTGAGAGTGGCCGGCTGGCCCCTGAAAATCAACGATAGGCAGGATGGTTCCCAGATCCAAGGTGGCACCAGTGCCAAGTAAGGCTGGTTGTATGGTTCAAAGTGACTCCTGCAATCTGCCATCCAGAAGCGGGACAGCTGAGTTTTTTTTGCCAGAGAAAAGGTCCATGGTTTCTTTTTGGGGCATACGGCTGGGAATTGCCGGCTGGCTCCTTAAAATGCTCGATACACAGGATGGTTCCCAGAGCCAAGGTGGCACCACTGCCAAGTCGGGCTCTTTTTGTAGTACCAAGTGCGTCCTGCAATTTGCCATTCAGAAGAGGGGCAGTTGAGTTTTGTTTGCCAGAGAAAAGGGCCAAAGTTTGTGTTTGGGGGCATATGGCTGGGAATGACCGGCTGGCCCCTGAAAATCCACGATACGCCGGATGGTTCCCAGATCCAAGGTGGTACCATTACCAAGTCGGGCTGGTTTGATAGTCCCAAGTGGCTCCTGCAAACTGCCATCCAGAAGCGGGGCAGCTTACTTTTGTTTGCCAGGGAAATGGGCCGTTGTTTGTGTTTGGGGGCCTGTGGCTGGGAGTGTTCGGCTGGTTCCTGAATATGTACGATACGCAGGATTGTTCCCAGATCCAAGGTGGCAGCAGTGCCATGTTGTGCTGGTGTGATAGTCCCAAGTGGCTCCTGCAATCTGCCATCCAGAAGTGGGGCAGCTGATTTTTGTTTGCCAGAGAAAAGGTCCGTGGTTTGTTTTTGGGGGCATATGGCTGAGAGTGGCCGGCTGGCCCCTGAAAATCCACGATACACAGGATGGTTCCCAGATCCAAGGTGGCACCTGTGCCAAGTCGGGCTGATTTGATAGTACTAAGTAGCTCCTGCAATCTCCCATGCAGAAGCGGGGCAGCTTACTTTTGTTTGCCAGGGAAACGGGCCGAGTTTTGTGTTTGGGGGCCTATGGCTGAGAGTGACCGGCTGGCTCCTGAAAAGCTACTATAGGCAGGATGGTGACCAGACCCATGGTGGCACCAGTGCCAAGTTGGGCTGGTTTGATAGTACCAAGTGGTTCCTGCAATCTGCCATCCAGAAGCGGGGCAGCTGAGTTTTGTTTGCCAGAGAAAAAGGCTGTGGTTTGTGTTTGGGGGCCTGTGGCTGGCAGTGGCCGGCTGGCTCCTGAAAATCCACGATACGCAGCATGGTTCCCAGACCCAAGGTGGCACCAGTGCCAATTGGGGCTCGTTTGACAGTGTCAAGTGCCTCCTGCAATCTCCCATCCAGAAGCGGGGCAGCTGAGTTTTTTTTGCCAGGGAAACGGACCTTTGTTTTTGATTGGGCTCTGTGGCCGAGAGTGGTCGGCTGTCTCCGGACAATCCACAATACGCAGGATGGTTCCCAGACCCAAGGTGGCACCAGTGCCAAGTCGGGCTGGTTTGATAGTACCAAGTGTCTCCTGCAATCTGCCATCCAGAAGCGGGGCAGCTGAGTTTTGTTTGCCAGAGAAAAGGGCCGTGGGTTGTGTTTGGGGGCATATGGCTGGGAGTGGCCACCTGGCTCCTTAAAATGCACGATACGCCGCATGGTAACCAGACGCAAGGTGGCACCAGTGCCAAGTCAGGCTGTTTTTGTAGTACCCAGTGGCTCCTGCAATTTGCCATCCAGAAGCGGGGCAGTTGAATTTTGTTTGCTAGAGAAAAGGGCTGTGGTTTGTGTTTGGGGGCCTATGGCTGAGAGTGGCCGGCTGGCCCCTGAAAATCAACGATAGGCAGGATGGTTCCCAGATCCAAGGTGGCACCAGTGCCAAGTAAGGCTGGTTGTATGGTTCAAAGTGACTCCTGCAATCTGCCATCCAGAAGCGGGACAGCTGAGTTTTTTTTGCCAGAGAAAAGGTCCATGGTTTCTTTTTGGGGCATACGGCTGGGAATTGCCGGCTGGCTCCTTAAAATGCTCGATACACAGGATGGTTCCCAGAGCCAAGGTGGCACCACTGCCAAGTCGGGCTCTTTTTGTAGTACCAAGTGCGTCCTGCAATTTGCCATCCAGAAGAGGGGCAGTTGAGTTTTGTTTGCCAGAGAAAAGGGCCGAGGTTTGTGTTTGGGGGCATATGGCTGGGAATGACCGGCTGGCCCCTGAAAATCCACGATACGCCGGATGGTTCCCAGATCCAAGGTGGTACCATTACCAAGTCGGGCTGGTTTGATAGTCCCAAGTGGCTCCTGCAAACTGCCATCCAGAAGCGGGGCAGCTTACTTTTGTTTGCCAGGGAAATGGGCCGTTGTTTGTGTTTGGGGGCCTGTGGCTGGGAGTGTTCGGCTGGTTCCTGAATATGTACGATACGCAGGATTGTTCCCAGATCCAAGGTGGCAGCAGTGCCATGTTGTGCTGGTGTGATAGTCCCAAGTGGCTCCTGCAATCTGCCATCCAGAAGTGGGGCAGCTGATTTTTGTTTGCCAGAGAAAAGGTCCGTGGTTTGTTTTTGGGGGCATATGGCTGAGAGTGGCCGGCTGGCCCCTGAAAATCCACGATACACAGGATGGTTCCCAGATCCAAGGTGGCACCTGTGCCAAGTCGGGCTGATTTGATAGTATTAAGTAGCTCCTGCAATCTGCCATGCAGAAGCGGGGCAGCTTACTTTTGTTTGCCAGGGAAACGGGCCGAGGTTTGTGTTTGGGGGCCTATGGCTGAGAGTGACCGGCTGGCTCCTGAAAAGCTACAATAGGCAGGATGGTGACCAGACCCATGGTGGCACCAGTGCCAAGTTGGGCTGGTTTGATAGTACCAAGTGGTTCCTGCAATCTGCCATCCAGAAGCAGGGCAGCTGAGTTTTGTTTGCCAGAGAAAAGGGCCTTGGTTTGTGTTTGGGGGCATATGGCTGGGTGTGGCCAGCTGGCTCCTTAAAATGCACGATATGCAACATGGCTCCCAGACCCAAGGTGGCACCAGTGCCAAGTTGGGCTGGTTTGATAGTACCAAGTGGCTCCTGCAATCTTCCATGATCACGTGGAGAAATACTTTCTGGTTTCAGCCTCATGCTCTTTCTTCTCTCCCTCAACTTCTCTATCACCTCTCATCTGGTTCACATGCGCTGTCTTCAAGGTCCACAGGCTACTTTTCACAGAATCTTCTGGCCTGATGAAGTAAGAATGATGAATAGAACAGAGCTGGGATCTATTTTCCAGTTTGGATAAAATGCATTCTGCACACAAATCCAAGGAGAATGGGCTGCCCCGATGCCCAGAAAATCTTTCACTCCTGCTAGTGTTCTACGTCAACCGCAACTTAGTCTGAAAGAAAAGCTTTTTCTCTGAGAGCATCTGAGAGGTTTGCATGAAGCACTGATATCTGACATATGCAATTTTGAATAGGAGAGGAAAAAGAAAATGGCAAGGAGTTTTTAATTTTAGTGGTTTCAATTTTAATTTCCGTGCACTTTTTCAAAACTTGTCAGCTCAAATGCCCATCAACATCTTTTAGTCATCTGTAAGTCAGTATTCATATAAAATGTGCTTCAAATCCAAAGAATTTCAAATTTGCACTCCAAGCTTCTATGCCTAGATTTATGATTTCCTACACATATTAGATGAAAGGAAGGCCTTTTTTACTGTGGGAGTGCTGGAACACTGGAACAGGTTGCCCAGAGAAGTTGTGGGTGTCCCATCCCTGAAAGTATTCAAGGTCACCTTGGACGGGGCTTGGAGCAGCAACAAAGGAGAAGCTTGATGGTAGAGAAACAAAGTTGGACTATAGAAGAAACTCGGATTGAAGTATAGGATCAAGTTTTCTCTCAGCTCTTGGGGTAAATTCAAAGTTGTACAAAATGACATTTATCTGTGCTATTCACTACTGTAACAGAAAGTTTCATGAAAACTGTACAGAAGATAGTAAATTTTAAAAGAGATAAGAATTACAGCATAAAATCCATGGGATAGGTTACAACATGAGACACTCTCTAAGAGAAAATCTCTGTGTTTCAGCACTTCATCGGGGTAAGATTTCATGAAGTGCCAAAGAAGGCGGCAAAATATCATTCGGGACATTATTTACTGGAATTCAGCCTGGCCATTAGTAGGAACTGCCTTTGAACATATCATGTAGATATACCACACACGCTTTCCCTTCACTGAAAAATTACTGTTTACAACAAATAAGCAATTGACGATCAAAATTGATTGAAAGCATCTTAAACATGTCAAGTATTTCATTGTAGATGATCTGTGATCCAAATGCTTCTTCCACCTTCGAGAGGGACAGAAGAATTCTTCCATATCATGATGGTTTAAAATTGTATCAACCAATGTTTTCTGCTGAAAAGATATCATCTATTTTTTTCTATTTTTGGAAGAAAATATTCCTAGACATACAACAGGTGAGAACTAAGTAATTTTAAAGAAACAAATGAAATGAAAATATTCTGTAAATAGAATGAAATGAAAAGCTGTGTTTTAAATAGGAGCTAAATATTAAACAGAATTTTTGTACCAGGCATTTGAATTACTGCACCAGCTCTTTTGCCCATCAAGAGAGGCATTTAGCATTTCAGTCTTTTCCAAGGTGTTCATGATCTGCTATGCTGATCTCTGTGTGTGCCTAGGTGTGTGTGGAGGGGGGGGCATATGAAGGGGAGTGTGTATGTTTGCTTTACAATTGTTGTGGCAGATTCATGCCTCAGCTCCACATTTTGTTTTAAAAAGGTCACACCGAGTGGATATGAAGTTTACTATCAACAAGAGATCGATTCCCAAATCATCCATTTGACTCTCCCTTATAAATCATGTGCTTTGTTGCATATTTTATCAAATATACTTTCAAGCCAGATGGAGGAAGGAGGATGTGGCAATCCCTCCACCATCTTGCAACTTTTATGTAAGTAGGTTTTCAAGAAAATCATCATTTCTCTTTTAAATATGTCTGGAACAGGCATGATGGTAGTGTCAACCTGTTGGAGTTTTTGTTGCTGGAAGAAGTTGTACAAAAGGATTGGTTTTTACATTGACCAGTTACTGAATCAAGCGCAGGAATACATTGGAAATTTAGCTGGGGGTTCCTTTTCCCAGCAGACTACTTCTAGAACGAGCTTGTACACTGAAGCTGACTCTTTTGCTCTCTTTTTGTTTCTTTCCTATTTTCTTGGCTTCTTTGCCACTATCTAGACAATTTTGGAACTTTGTTCCCAACTAAAATGGTTTCAATAGTCTGATTGTGATCATACATTTTTACAAGGAATTTTTAAAATCTTTCCTCGAGTCCAGAAAGTCAAGGACTTAGATCTTTTTCTTCCCTTATCAATATTGCCATGAAATTGATAAATAAAGACCAACTCTTTATTTTTGTTTTTAACCCACGTAGATAATTCCCATCCATTAATCCATTTTGTGGACCAATAGCTGCCATTCTGATGGAAGCTGTCACTTCTTAACAATAGGCATTCTGTGACTATGTTGACAGCACTTTGGGTGAAGATCCTAACTGGTCTTAGATATACATAGGGAGAAATTTGCTCAGCCAGTGTCAGTCTTAAGCATGCGTATCAGAAGATCTTTCTAGAGCTGGGAATTTTCCCATGAAAGGGATTCAGTTAGGGAAGAGACACTTGTGCCAGAGTTTTACATTCTTCTTGAACACTGCTTAAGGAACTTAGATGCCATGTCCATTTGGATCTCTGTCTGCACAGAACTTTGTCATGCCAGTGCTTTGAAATGCATCTTGAAGAGAATTCACTAGCACAGAATGAAAGAGAGTGGAAGGGGTTGGTGGGGCTAACCAGGCCCAACCCCCCTGCCTAAACCAGGATACCTAGAGCCTCTTGCCCAGGATTCTATCTGGGTGTACTTTTAATGTCTTCAAAGATCCAGGCTCCACAATCTTTCTGGGCAGTCTGTGCCGTGGTTCAGTCACCCTGACAGTAAAGAAACATTTACTGATGTTCAAAGGCAATCTCCTGTATTTCAGTGTGTGCCCACTGCCTCTTGTCTTTTCCCTCAGCATCACTGAAAAGACACTGATTCCCTCCCCTTTGCACTATTGCTTCCATATGTATGTGTGATGCCATGTAGAGGTATGTCAAAAACCTCCCTGAAGCCCAGGCAGATAATATTCCCTTCATCTACCAGTCAAGTTGATTCATCAGAGGAGTTTAAAGTGATGTTCAGCATGAAATTCCCCTGAAAAATCATGCTAACTACATTATTTGGTCATCTGTCATGTGCCTGGCAAGGATTTCCAGGAAGAGCTGCTTCATCAACTTCCTGGGGATAAAAAAGAGGCTGGCTGGTTTGTACTATGGCGAGTCCTCTTAATTGCCTTTTTTGAAGATGGGTGTCATTTGCTAACATCCACTCTTTAGCCTCTCTTGTCGTCTACATCTTAGCAAAACGCTTTTCCACTATGTCTGGCTAGGAAAAACTGTGCCAGCACAGAAAACATCTCCCATCGTGTTCTAGAAGTTGCACGGATGTCTGCCAAGTGTTTGGCAGGAAGAAAAGAAAAGTTGTCCAAAACAGCTTCCAATCGAATGTTCCTGTGATTGGAAAAGTCAGGAGAGTGCAAAGGTACTGTTTTCTATCAGTTGGCAAGGTGCGCACACAATCCCAGTGTTGTACAGCTTGCTTCTTCACCTTCCCGAAGCTGCCGCTCTCGCCGGCTGCCGGAGCCCAAGAAGCGGCTTCTTCGCGCAAAGACGATTGTGCCGCTCACAGTGCTCTCCTTAGCGCGGCTTCTGCCGAAAGACGCCCGGCAGCGGCTCTTACCTCCGGAGAGAATCCTACCTTCGTCTTTCGCGTCTTTTGTAGTCTACATCTTAGCAAAACGCTTTTCCACTATGTCTGGCTAGGAAAAACTGTGCCAGCACAGAAAACATCTCCCATCGTGTTCTAGAAGTTGCACGGATGTCTGCCAAGTGTTTGGCAGGAAGAAAAGAAAAGTTGTCCAAAACAGCTTCCAATCGAATGTTCCTGTGATTGGAAAAGTCAGGAGAGAGCAAAGATACTGTTTTCTATCAGTTGGCAAGGTGCGCACACAATCCCAGTGTTGTACAGCTTGCTTCTTCACCTTCCCGAAGCTGCCGCTCTCGCCGGCTGCCGGAGCCCAAGAAGCGGCTTCTTCGCGCAAAGACGATTGTGCCGCTCACAGTGCTCTCCTTAGCGCGGCTTCTGCCGAAAGACGCCCGGCAGCGGCTCTTACCTCCGGAGAGCATCCTACCTTCGTCTTTCGCGTCTTTTGTAGTCTACATCTTAGCAAAACGCTTTTCCACTATGTCTGGCTAGGAAAAACTGTGCCAGCACAGAAAACATCTCCCATCGTGTTCTAGAAGTTGCACGGATGTCTGCCAAGTGTTTGGCAGGAAGAAAAGAAAAGTTGTCCAAAACAGCTTCCAATCGAATGTTCCTGTGATTGGAAAAGTCAGGAGAGTGCAAAGGTACTGTTTTCTATCAGTTGGCAAGGTGCGCACACAATCCCAGTGTTGTACAGCTTGCTTCTTCACCTTCCCGAAGCTGCCGCTCTCGCCGGCTGCCGGAGCCCAAGAAGCGGCTTCTTCGCGCAAAGACGATTGTGCCGCTCACAGGGCTCTCCTTAGCGCGGCTTCTGCCGAAAGAAGCCCGGCAGCGGCTCTTACCTCCGGAGAGCATCCTACCTTCGTCTTTCGCGTCTTTTGTAGTCTACATCTTAGCAAAACGCTTTTCCACTATGTCTGGCTAGGAAAAACTGTGCCAGCACAGAAAACATCTCCCATCGTGTTCTAGAAGTTGCACGGATGTCTGCCAAGTGTTTGGCAGGAAGAAAAGAAAAGTTGTCCAAAACAGCTTCCAATCGAATGTTCCTGTGATTGGAAAAGTCAGGAGTGCAAAGGTACTGTTTTCTATCAGTTGGCAAGGTGCGCACACAATCCCAGTGGAGGTGCCCCCAGAGGTGGCACCAGTGCCAAGTCGGGCTGGTTTGATAGTACCAAGTGGCTCCTGCAATCTGCCATCCAGAAGCGGGATGCCAACTGATAGAAAACAGTACCTTTGCACTCCTGACTTTTCCAATCACATGAACATTCGATTGGAAGCTGTTTTGGACAACTTTTCTTTTCTTCCTCCCAAACACTTGGCAGACATCCGTGCAACTTCTAGAACACGATGGGAGATGTTTTCTGTGCTGGCACGGGTTTTCCTAGCCAGACATAGTGGAAAAGCGTTTTGCTAAGATGTAGACGACAAAAGACGCGAAAGACGAAGGTAGGATGCTCTCCGGAGGTAAGAGCCGCTGCCGGGCGTCTTTCGGCAGAAGCCGCGCTAAGGAGAGCCCTGTGAGCGGCACAATCGTCTTTGCGCGAAGAAGCCGCTTCTTGGGCTCCGGCAGCCGGCGAGAGCGGCAGCTTCGGGAAGGTGAAGAAGCAAGCTGTACAACACTGGGATTGTGTGCGCACCTTGCCAACTGATAGAAAACAGTACCTTTGCACTCTCCTGACTTTTCCAATCACAGGAACATTCGATTGGAAGCTGTTTTGGACAACTTTTCTTTTCTTCCTGCCAAACACTTGGCAGACATCCGTGCAACTTCTAGAACACGATGGGAGATGTTTTCTGTGCTGGCACAGTTTTTCCTAGCCAGACATAGTGGAAAAGCGTTTTGCTAAGATGTAGACGACAAGAGAGGCTAAAGAGTGGATGTTAGCAAATGACACCCATCTTCAAAAAAGGCAATTAAGAGGACTCGCCATAGTACAAACCAGCCAGCCTCTTTTTTATCCCCAGGAAGTTGATGAAGCAGCTCTTCCTGGAAATCCTTGCCAGGCACATGACAGATGACCAAATAATGTAGTTAGCATGATTTTTCAGGGGAATTTCATGCTGAACATCACTTTAAACTCCTCTGATGAATCAACTTGACTGGTAGATGAAGGGAATATTATCTGCCTGGGCTTCAGGGAGGTTTTTGACATACCTCTACATGGCATCACACATACATATGGAAGCAATAGTGCAAAGGGGAGGGAATCAGTGTCTTTTCAGTGATGCTGAGGGAAAAGACAAGAGGCAGTGGGCACACACTGAAATACAGGAGATTGCCTTTGAACATCAGTAAATGTTTCTTTACTGTCAGGGTGACTGAACCACGGCACAGACTGCCCAGAAAGATTGTGGAGCCTGGATCTTTGAAGACATTAAAAGTACACCCAGATAGAATCCTGGGCAAGAGGCTCTAGGTATCCTGGTTTAGGCAGGGGGGTTGGGCCTGGTTAGCCCCACCAACCCCTTCCACTCTCTTTCATTCTGTGCTAGTGAATTCTCTTCAAGATGCATTTCAAAGCACTGGCATGACAAAGTTCTGTGCAGACAGAGATCCAAATGGACGTGGCATCTAAGTTCCTTAAGCAGTGTTCAAGAAGAATGTAAAACTCTGGCACAAGTGTCTCTTCCCTAACTGAATCCCTTTCATGGGAAAATTCCCAGCTCTAGAAAGATCTTCTGATACGCATGCTTAAGACTGACACTGGCTGAGCAAATTTCTCCCTATGTATATCTAAGACCAGTTAGGATCTTCACCCAAAGTGCTGTCAACATAGTCACAGAATGCCTATTGTTAAGAAGTGACAGCTTCCATCAGAATGGCAGCTATTGGTCCACAAAATGGATTAATGGATGGGAATTATCTACGTGGGTTAAAAACAAAAATAAAGAGTTGGTCTTTATTTATCAATTTCATGGCAATATTGATAAGGGAAGAAAAAGATCTAAGTCCTTGACTTTCTGGACTCGAGGAAAGATTTTAAAAATTCCTTGTAAAAATGTATGATCACAATCAGACTATTGAAACCATTTTAGTTGGGAACAAAGTTCCAAAATTGTCTAGATAGTGGCAAAGAAGCCAAGAAAATAGGAAAGAAACAAAAAGAGAGCAAAAGAGTCAGCTTCAGTGTACAAGCTCGTTCTAGAAGTAGTCTGCTGGGAAAAGGAACCCCCAGCTAAATTTCCAATGTATTCCTGCGCTTGATTCAGTAACTGGTCAATGTAAAAACCAATCCTTTTGTACAACTTCTTCCAGCAACAAAAACTCCAACAGGTTGACACTACCATCATGCCTGTTCCAGACATATTTAAAAGAGAAATGATGATTTTCTTGAAAACCTACTTACATAAAAGTTGCAAGATGGTGGAGGGATTCCCACATCCTCCTTCCTCCATCTGGCTTGAAAGTATATTTGATAAAATATGCAACAAAGCACATGATTTATAAGGGAGAGTCAAATGGATGATTTGGGAATCGATCTCTTGTTGATAGTAAACTTCATATCCACTCGGTGTGACCTTTTTAAAACAAAATGTGGAGCTGAGGCATGAATCTGCCACAACAATTGTAAAGCAAACATACACACTCCCCTTCATATGCCCCCCCCTCCACACACACCTAGGCACACACAGAGATCAGCATAGCAGATCATGAACACCTTGGAAAAGACTGAAATGCTAAATGCCTCTCTTGATGGGCAAAAGAGCTGGTGCAGTAATTCAAATGCCTGGTACAAAAATTCTGTTTAATATTTAGCTCCTATTTAAAACACAGCTTTTCATTTCATTCTATTTACAGAATATTTTCATTTCATTTGTTTCTTTAAAATTACTTAGTTCTCACCTGTTGTATGTCTAGGAATATTTTCTTCCAAAAATAGAAAAAAATAGATGATATCTTTTCAGCAGAAAACATTGGTTGATACAATTTTAAACCATCATGATATGGAAGAATTCTTCTGTCCCTCTCGAAGGTGGAAGAAGCATTTGGATCACAGATCATCTACAATGAAATACTTGACATGTTTAAGATGCTTTCAATCAATTTTGATCGTCAATTGCTTATTTGTTGTAAACAGTAATTTTTCAGTGAAGGGAAAGCGTGTGTGGTATATCTACATGATATGTTCAAAGGCAGTTCCTACTAATGGCCAGGCTGAATTCCAGTAAATAATGTCCCGAATGATATTTTGCTGCCTTCTTTGGCACTTCATGAAATCTTACCCTGATGAAGTGCTGAAACACAGAGATTTTCTCTTAGAGAGTGTCTCATGTTGTAACCTATCCCATGGATTTTATGCTGTAATTCTTATCTCTTTTAAAATTTACTATCTTCTGTACAGTTTTCATGAAACTTTCTGTTACAGTAGTGAATAGCACAGATAAATGTCATTTTGTACAACTTTGAATTTACCCCAAGAGCTGAGAGAAAACTTGATCCTATACTTCAATCCGAGTTTCTTCTATAGTCCAACTTTGTTTCTCTACCATCAAGCTTCTCCTTTGTTGCTGCTCCAAGCCCTGTCCAAGGTGACCTTGAATACTTTCAGGGATGGGACACCCACAACTTCTCTGGGCAACCTGTTCCAGTGTTCCAGCACTCCCACAGTAAAAAAGGCCTTCCTTTCATCTAATATGTGTAGGAAATCATAAATCTAGGCATAGAAGCTTGGAGTGCAAATTTGAAATTCTTTGGATTTGAAGCACATTTTATATGAATACTGACTTACAGATGACTAAAAGATGTTGATGGGCATTTGAGCTGACAAGTTTTGAAAAAGTGCACGGAAATTAAAATTGAAACCACTAAAATTAAAAACTCCTTGCCATTTTCTTTTTCCTCTCCTATTCAAAATTGCATATGTCAGATATCAGTGCTTCATGCAAACCTCTCAGATGCTCTCAGAGAAAAAGCTTTTCTTTCAGACTAAGTTGCGGTTGACGTAGAACACTAGCAGGAGTGAAAGATTTTCTGGGCATTGGGGCAGCACGTTCTCCTTGGATTTGTGTGCAGAATGCATTTTATCCAAACTGGAAAATAGATCCCAGCTCTGTTCTATTCATCATTCTTACTTCATCAGGCCAGAAGATTCTGTGAAAAGTAGCCTGTGGACCTTGAAGACAGCGCATGTGAACCAGATGAGAGGTGATAGAGAAGTTGAGGGAGAGAAGAAAGAGCATGAGGCTGAAACCAGAAAGTATTTCTCCACGTGATCATGGAAGATTGCAGGAGCCACTTGGTACTATCAAACCAGCCCAACTTGGCACTTGTGCCACCTTGGGTCTGGGAGCCATGTTGCATATCGTGCATTTTAAGGAGCCAGCTGGCCACACCCAGCCATATGCCCCCAAACACAAACCAAGGCCCTTTTCTCTGGCAAACAAAACTCAGCTGCCCTGCTTCTGGATGGCAGATTGCAGGAACCACTTGGTACTATCAAACCAGCCCAACTTGGCACTGGTGCCACCATGGGTCTGGTCACCATCCTGCCTATTGTAGCTTTTCAGGAGCCAGCCGGTCACTCTCAGCCATAGGCCCCCAAACACAAACCTCGGCCCGTTTCCCTGGCAAACAAAAGTAAGCTGCCCCGCTTCTGCATGGCAGATTGCAGGAGCTACTTAGTACTATCAAATCAGCCCGACTTGGCACAGGTGCCACCTTGGATCTGGGAACCATCCTGTGTATCGTGGATTTTCAGGGGCCAGCCGGCCACTCTCAGCCATATGCCCCCAAAAACAAACCACGGACCTTTTCTCTGGCAAACAAAAATCAGCTGCCCCACTTCTGGATGGCAGATTGCAGGAGCCACTTGGGACTATCACACCAGCACAACATGGCACTGCTGCCACCTTGGATCTGGGAACAATCCTGCGTATCGTACATATTCAGGAACCAGCCGAACACTCCCAGCCACAGGCCCCCAAACACAAACAACGGCCCATTTCCCTGGCAAACAAAAGTAAGCTGCCCCGCTTCTGGATGGCAGTTTGCAGGAGCCACTTGGGACTATCAAACCAGCCCGACTTGGTAATGGTACCACCTTGGATCTGGGAACCATCCGGCGTATCGTGGATTTTCAGGGGCCAGCCGGTCATTCCCAGCCATATGCCCCCAAACACAAACCTCGGCCCTTTACTCTGGCAAACAAAACTCAACTGCCCCTCTTCTGGATGGCAAATTGCAGGACGCACTTAGTACTACAAAAAGAGCCCGACTTGGCAGTGGTGCCACCTTGGCTCTGGGAACCATCCTGCGTATCGAGCATTTTAAGGAGCCAGCCGGCAATTCCCAGCCGTATGCCCCAAAAAGAAACCATGGACATTTTCTCTGGCAAAAAAAACTCAGCTGTCCCGCTTCTGGATGGCAGATTGCAGGAGTCACTTTGAACCATACAACCAGCCTTACTTGGCACTGGTGCCACCTTGGATCTGGGAACCATCCTGCCTATCGTTGATTTTCAGGGGCCAGCCGGCCACTCTCAGCCATAGGCCCCCAAACACAAACCACAGCCCTTTTCTCTAGCAAACAAAATTCAACTGCCCCGCTTCTGGATGGCAAATTGCAGGAGCCACTGGGTACTACAAAAACAGCCTGACTTGGCACTGGTGCCACCTTGCGTCTGGTTACCATGCGGCGTATCGTGCATTTTAAGGAGCCAGGTGGCCACTCCCAGCCATATGCCCCCAAACACAACCCACGGCCCTTTTCTCTGGCAAACAAAACTCAGCTGCCCCGCTTCTGGATGGCAGATTGCAGGAGACACTTGGTACTATCAAACCAGCCCGACTTGGCACTGGTGCCACCTTGGGTCTGGGAACCATCCTGCGTATTGTGGATTGTCAGGAGACAGCCGACCACTCTCGGCCACAGAGCCCAATCAAAAACAAAGGTCCGTTTCCCTGGCAAAAACAACTCAGCCGCCCCGCTTCTGGATGGGAGATTGCAGGAGGCACTTGACACTGTCAAACGAGCCCCACTTGGCACTGGTGCCACCTTGGGTCTGGGAACCATGCTGCGTATCGTGGATTTTCAGGAGCCAGCCGGCCACTGCCAGCCACAGGCCCCCAAACACAAACCACAGCCTTTTTCTCTGGCAAACAAAACTCAGCTGCCCCGCTTCTGGATGGCAGATTGCAGGAGCCACTTGGTACTATCAAACCAGCCCGACTTGGCACTGGTGCCACCTTGGGTCTGGGAACCATCCTGCGTATCGTGGATTCTAAGGAGCCAGCCGGCCACTCCCAGCCACAGGCCCCCAAACAAAATCAACGGCGCTGTTCCCTGGAAAACAAAACACGCCTGCCAACTTTTTGATGGAGTTTGCAGGAGCCACTTGGTACTATCAAACCAGCCCGACTTGGCACTGGTGCCACCTTGGGTCTGGGAAACATCCTGCGTATCGTGGATTCTTAGGAGCCAGCCGGCCACTCCTAGCCACAGGTCCCCAAACAAAAACCTAGGCCTATTTCTCTGGCAAACAAAAGTAAGCTGCCCTGCTTCTGGATGGCAGATTGCAGGAGAAACTTGGTACTATCAAACCAGCCCGACTTGGCACTGGTGCCACCTTGGATCTGGGAACCATGCTGTGTATCGTGGATATTCAGGGGCCAGCCGGCCACTCTCAGCCATATGTCCCCAAACAGAAACCTCGGCCCGTTTCTCTGGCAAACAAAACTCAACTGCCCCTCTTCTGGATGGCAAATTGCAGGATGAACTTGATACTAAAACCGCAGGCCGACTTGGTAGTGGTGACACCTTGGGCCTGGGAACCATCATGCGTATCGAGCATTTTAAGGAGCCAGCCGGCCACTCCCAGCAATATGCCCCCAAAAACAATCCACGGAATTTTTCTCTGGCAAACAAAAATCAGCTGCCCGCTTCTGGATGGCAGATTGCAGGAGCCACTTTGCACCATCAAACCAGCCCGACTTGGCACTGGTGCCACCTTGCATCTGGCAACCATGCTGCCAAGCGTGGATTTTCAGGAGCCAGCCGGCCACTCTCAGCTATATGCCCCCAAACAAAACCCACGGCCCGTTTCCCTGGCAAACAAAAGTAAGCTGCCCCGCTTCTGGATGGCAGATTGCAGGACGCACTTGGTAGTATCAAACCAGCCCAACTTGGCACTGGTGCCACCTTGGGTCTGGGAACCATCCTGCGTATCGTGGGTTCAAAGGAGCCAGCCGGCCACTCCCAGCCACAGGCCCCCAAATACAAACAATGGCGCTTTTCCCTGGAAAACAAAACTCGCCTGCCAAATTTTTGATGGCAGATTGCAGGAGCCACTTGGTACTATCAAACCAGCCCAACTTGGCACTGGTGCCACCATGGGTCTGGTAACCATCCTGCCTATTGTAGCTTTTCAGGAGCCAGCCGGTCACTCCCAGCCATAGGCCCCCAGACACAAAGCTCGGCCCGTTTCCCTGGCAAACAAAAGTAAGCTGCCCCGCTTCTGGATGGCAGATTGCAGGAGCCACTTGGTACTATCAAACCAGCCCAACTTGGCACTGGTGCCACCTTGGGTCTGGGAACCATGCTGCGTAACACAGATTCTAAGGAGCCAGTCGGCCACTACCAGCCACAAGCCCCCAAACACAAACAACGGCGCTATTCTCTGGCAAACAAAACTCAACTGCCCCTCTTCTGGATGGCAAATTGCAGGACGCACTTGGTACTATAAAAACAGCCCGACTTGGCACTGGTGCCACCTTGGGTCTGGGAACCATCCTGCGTATTGTGGGTTGTCAGGAGCCAGCCGAACACTCTCGGCTACAGACCCCAATTAAAAACAACGGCCCGTTTCACAGGCAAACAAAACTCAGCTGCCCCGCTTCTGGATGGGAGATTGCAGGAGGCACTTGACACTGTGAAACCAGCCCCACTTGGCACTGGTGCCACCTTGGGTCTGGGAACCATGCTGCGTATCATGGATTTTCAGGAGCCAGCCGGCCACTCCCAGCCACAGGCCCCCAAATACAAACCAAAGCCTTTTTCTCTGGCAAACAAAATTCAGCTGCCCCGCTTCTGGATGGCAGATTGCAGGAGCCACTTGGGACTATCACACCAGAACAACATGGCACTGCTGCCACCTTGGATCTGGGAACCATCCTTCCTATCGTGGATTTTCAGGGGCCAGCCGGTCACTCTCAGCCATAGGCCCCAAACACAAACCACGGCCCTTTTCTCTGGAAAACAAAACTCAACTGCCCCTCTTCTGGATGGCAGATTGCAGGAGCCACTGGGTACTATGAAACCAGCCCTACTTGGCACTGATGCCACCTTGGGTCTGGGAACCATGCTGCGTATCATTGATTTTCAGGAGCCAGCCGGCCACTGCCAGCCACACGCCCCGAAACACAAACAACAGCCTTTTTCTCTGGCAAACAAAATTCAGCTGCCCCGCTTCTGGATGGCAGATTGCAGGAACCACTTGGTACTAACAAACCAGCCCGACTTGGCACTGGTGCCACCTTGGGTCTGGGAACCATCCTGCGTATCGTGGATTCTAAGGAGCCAGCTGGCCACTCCCAGCCACAGGCCCCAAAACACGCACAACGGTGCTTTTCCCTGGAAAACAAAACTCAGCCTGCCAAACTTTTGATGGCAGATTGCAGGAGCCACTTGGTACTATCAAACCAGCCCAACTTGGCACTGGTGCCACCATGGGTCTGGTCACCATCCTGCCTATCGTAGCTTTTCAGGAGCCAGCCAGCCACCCCCAGCCAGAGGCCCCCAGACAAATATTTCGGCCCGTTTCCCTGGCAAACAAAAGTAAGCTGCCCCGCTTCTGCATGGCAGATTGCAGGAGCCACTTTGCACCATCAAACCAGCCCAACTTGGCACTGGTGCCACCTCAGGTCTGGGAACCATCCTGCGTATCGTGGGTTCTAAGGAGCCAGCTGGCCACTCCCAGCCACAGGCCCCCAAACACAAACAACGGAGCTTTTCCCTGGAAAACAAAACTCGCCTGCCAACTTTTTGATGGCAGATTGCAGGAGCCACTTGGTACTATCAAACCAGCCCAACTTGGCAATGGTGCCACCATGGGTCTGGGAACCATCCTGCCTATCGTAGCTTTTCAGGAGCCAGCCGGTCACTCCCAGCCATAGGCCCCCAGACACAAACCTCGGCCCGTTTCCCTGGCAAACAAAAGTAAGCTGCCCCGCTTCTGCATGGCAGATTGCAGGAGCTGCTTAGTACTATCAAACCAGCCCGACTTGGCACTGGTGACACCTCTGGTCTGGGAACCATCCTGCCTATCGTGGATTTTCAGGGGCCAGCCGGCCACTCTCAGCCATATGCCCCCAAAAACAAACCACGGCCCTTTTCTCTGGCAAACAAAACTCAACTGCCCCTCTTCTGGATGGCAAATTTTAGGACGCCCTTTGTACTACGAACACCGCCCGACGTGGCCCTGGTGCCACCTTGTGTCAGGGAACCATCCTGCATATCGAGCTTTTTAAGGGGCCAGACGGCCACGCCCAGCCATAAACCCCCAAAAACAAACCACGGACTATTTCTCTTGGAAACAAAAATCCGCTGCCCCGCGTCTGGATGGCAGATTGCAGGAGCCACTTTGCACCATCAAACCAGCCCGACTTGGCACTGGTGCCACCTTGGGTCTGGGAACAATCCTGCATATCGTGGATTCTAAGGAGCCAGCCGGCCACTCCCAGCCACAGGCCCCCAAACACAAACAACGGCGATTTTCCCTGGAAAACAAAACTCGCCTGCCAACTTTTTGATGGCAGATTGCAGGAGCCACTTGGTACTATCAAACCAGCCCAACTTGGCACTGGTGCCACCTCTGGTCTGGGAACCATCCTGCCTATCGTAGCTTTTCAGGAGCCAGCCGGTCACTCGCAGCCATAGACCCCCAGACACAAACCTCGGCCCGTTTCCCTGGAAAACAAAAGTAAGCTACCCCAATTCTGGATGGCAGAGTGCAGGAGCCACTTGGTACTATCAAATCAGCCCAACTTGGCACTGGTGCCACCATGGGTCTGGTAAACATCCTGCCTATCGTAGCTTTTCAGGAGCCAGCCGGTCACTCCCTGCCATAGGCCCCTGGACACAAACCTCGGCCCGTTTCCCTGGCAAACAAAAGTAAGCTGCCCCGCTTTTGGATGGCAGATTGCAGGATGCACTTGGTACTATCAAACCAGCCCAACTTGGCACTGGTGCCACCTTGGCTCTGGGAACCATCCTGCGTAACGTAGATTCTACGAGGACAGGCGGCCACTCCCAGCCACAGGCCTCTAACCAAAAACAACGGCGCTTTTCCCTGGAAAACAAAACTCGCCTGCCAACTTCTTGATGGCAGATTGCAGGAGCCACTTGGCACTATCAAACCAGCCCAACTTGGCACTGGTGCCACCATGGGTCTGGTCACCATCCTGCCTATCGTAGCTTTTTAGGAGCCAGCAGCTCACTCCCAGCCATAGGCCTCCAGACAAATACCTCGGCACGTTTCCCTGGCAAACAAAAGTAGGCTGCCCCGCTTCTGGATGGCAAATTGCAGGACGCACTTGGTACTACGAAAACAGCCCGACTTGGCACTGATGCCACCTTGGGTCAGGGAACAATCCTGCGTATCGAGCTTTTTAAGGAGCCAGCCGGCCACGTCCAGTCATATACCCCCAAAAAAAAACCACGGAACATTTCTCCAGCAAACAAAAATCCGCTGCCCCGCGTCTGGATGGCAGATTGCAGGAGCTATTTAGTATTATCAAACCAGCCCGACTTGGCACTGGTGGCACCATGAGTCTGGTAACCATCCTGCCTATCGTAGCTTTTCAGTAGCCAGCCGGTCACTCCCAGCCATAGGCCCCCAGACAAATACCTCGGCCCGTTTCCCTGGGAAAAAAAAGTAAGCTGTCCCGCTTCTGGATGGCAGATTGCAGGAGCCACTTTGTACTCTCAAACCAGCCCAACTTGTTCCCAGACCCAAGGTGGCACCAGTGCCAAGTCGGGCTGGTTTGATGGTGCAACGAGGCTCCTGCAATCTGCCATCCAAAAGCGGGGCAGCTTACTTTTGTTTGCCAGGGAAACGGGCCGAGGTTTGTGTCTGGGGGCCTATGGCAGGGAGTGACCGGCTGGCTCCTGAAAAGCTACGATAGGCAGGATGTTTACCAGACCCATGGTGGCACCAGTGCCAAGTCGGGCTGATTTGATAGTACCAAGTGGCTCCTGCAATCTGCCATCCAGAATCGGGGTAGCTTACTTTTGTTTTCCAGGGAAACGGGCCGAGGTTTGTGTCTGGGGGTCTATGGCTGGGAGTGACCGGCTGGCTCCCGAAAAGCTACGATAGGCAGGATGGTTCCCAGGCCAGAGGTGGCACCAGTGCCAAGTTGGGCTGGTTTGATAGTACCAAGTGGCTCCTGCAATCTGCTATCAAAAGGTTGGCAGGCGAGTTTTGTTTTCCAGGGAAAAGCGCCGTTGTTTGTGTTTGGGGGCCTGTGGCTCAGAGTGGCCGGGTGGCTGCTTAGAATCCACGATACGCAGGATGGTTCCCAGACCAAAGGTGGCACCAGTGCCAAGTCGGGCTGGTTTGACACTACCAAGTGGCTCCTGCAATCTGCCATCCAGAATCGGGGCAGCTTAATTTTGTTTGCCAGGGAAACGGTCCGAGGTTTGTGTCTGGGGGCCTATGGCTGGGAGTGACCGCCTGGCTCCTGAAATGCTACAATAGGCAGGATGTTTACCAGACCCATAGTGGCACCAGTGCCAAGTTGGGATGATTTGATAGTACCAAGTGGCTCCTGCAATCTGCCATCAAAAAGTTGGCAGGCGAATTTTGTTTTCCAGGGAAAAGCGTCGTTGTTTGTGTTCGGGTGCCTGTGGCTGGGAGTGGCCGGCTGGCTCCTTAGAATCCACGATATGCAGGATTGTTCCCACACCCAAGGTGGCACCAGTGCCAAGTCGGGCTGGTTTGATGGTGCAAAGTGGCTCCTGCAATCTGCCATCCAGACGCGGGGCAGCGGATTTTTGTTTCCAATAGAAATGGTCCGTGGTTTGTTTTTGGGGGTTTATGGCTGGGCGTGGCCGGCTGGCTCCTTAAAAAGCTCGATATGCAGGATGGTTCCCTGACACAAGGTGGCACCAGTGCCACGTCGGGCGGTTTTCGTAGTACAAAGTGCGTCCTAAAATTTGCCATCCAGAAGAGGGGCAGTTGAGTTTTGTTTGCCAGAGAAAAGGGCCGTGGTTTGTTTTTGGGGGCATATGGCTGAGAGTGGCCGGCTGGCTCCTGAAAAGCTACGATACGCATGATGGTTCCCAGACCCATGGTGGCACCAGTGCCAAGTTGGGCTGATTTGATAGTACCAAGTGGCTCCTGCAATCTGCCATCCAGAATCGGGGTAGCTTACTTTTGTTTTCCAGGGAAACGGGCCGAGGTTTGTGTCTGGGGGTCTATGGTTGGGAGTGGCCGGCTGGCTCCTTAGAAACCACGATACGCAGCATGGTTCCCAGACAAGAGGTGCCACCAGTGCCAAGTTGGGCTGGTTTGATACTACCAAGTGGTTCCTGCAATCTGCCATCCAGAAGCGGGGCAGCTTACTTTTGTTTGCCAGGGAAACGGACCGTTGTTTGTGTTTGGGGGCCTATGGCTGGGACAACCGGCTGGCTCCTTAAAATCTACGATACGCAGGATGGTTCCCAGACCAGAGGTGGCACCAGTGCCAAGTTGGGCTGGTTTGATAGTACCAAGTGGCTCCTGCAATCTGCCATGCAGAAGCGGGGCAGCTTACTTTTGTTTGCCAGGGAAACGGGCCGAGCTTTGTGTCTCGGGGCCTATGGCAGGGAGTGACCGGCTGGCTCCGTAAAAGCTTCGATAGGCAGGATGGTGACCAGACCCATGGTGGCACCAGTGCCAAGTTGGGCTGGTTTGATAGTACCAAGTGGCTCCTGCAATCTGCCATCAAAATGTTGTCAGGCGAGTTTTGTTTTCCAGGGAAAAGCGTCGTTGTTTGTGTTTGGGGGCCTGTGGTTGGGAGTGGCCGGCTGGCTCCTTAGAAACCACGATACGCAGCATGGTTCCCAGACAAGAGGTGCCACCAGTGCCAAGTTGGGCTGGTTTGATAGTACCAAGTGGTTCCTGCAATCTGCCATCCAGAAACGGGGCAGCTTACTTTTGTTTGCCACGGAAACGGGCCGTTGTTTGTGTTTGGGGGCCTGTGGGTGGGAGTGGCCGACTGGCTCCTTAGAATCCACGATACGCAGGATGGTTCCCAGACCAGAGGTGGCACCAGTGCCAAGTCGGGCTGGTTTGATAATACCAAGTGGCTCCTGCAATCTGCCATCCAGAAGCGGGGCAGCTTAATTTTGTTTGCCAGGGAAACGGGCCGAACATTGTGTCTGGGGGCCTATGGCTGGGAGTGACCGGCTGGCTCCTGAAAAGTTCGATAGGCAGGATGGTGACCAGACCCATGGTGGCACCAGTGCCAAGTTGGGCTGGTTTGATAGTACCAAGTGGCTCCTGCAATCTGCCATCAAAAAGTTGGTAGGCGAGTTTTGTTTTCCAGGGAAAAGCGCCGTTGTTTGTGTTTGGGGGCCTATGGCTGGGAGTGGCCGGCTGGCTCCTTAGAATCCACGATACGCAGGATGGTTCCCAGACCAGAGGTGGCACCAGTTCCAAGTCGGGCTAGTTTGATGGTGCAAAGTTGCTCCTGAAATCTGCCATCCAGAAGCGGGGCAGCTTACTTTTGTTTGCCAGGGAAACGGGCCGAGGTTTGTGTCTGGGGGCCTATGGCTGTGAGTGACCGGCTAGGTCCTGAAAAGCTACGAGAGGCATGATGGTGACCAGACCCATGGTGGCACCAGTGCCAAGTTGGGCTGGTTTGATAGTACCAAGTGGCTCCTGCAATCTGCCATCAAAAAGTCGGCAAGCGAGTGTTGATTTCCAGGGAAAAGCGCCGTTGTTTGTGTTTGGGGGCCTGTGGCTGGGAGTGGCCGGCTGGCTCCTTAGAATCCACGTTACGCAGCATGGTTCCCAGACCCAAGGTGGCACCAGTGCCAAGTCGGGCTGGCTTGATAATACCAAGTGGTTCCTGCAATCGGCCATCAAAATGTTCGCAGGCGAGTTTTGTTTTCCAGGGAAAAGCGCCGTTTTTTGTGCCTGGGGCCCTATGGCCTGGAGTGGACGGATGGCTAATTAGAATCCACGATACACAGGATGGTTCCCAGACCCATGGTGGCACCAGTGCCAAGTTGGGCTGGTTTGATAGTACCAAGTGGTTCCTGCAATCTGCCATCCAGAAGCGGGGCAGCTTACTTTTGTTTGCCAGGGAAACGGTCCGAGGTTTGTGTCTGGGGGCCTATGGCTGGGAGTGACCGGCTGGCTCCTGAAAAGCTGCGATAGGCAGGATGGTGACCAGACCCATGGTGGCACCAGTGCCAAGTTGGGCTGGCTTGATAATACCAAGTGGTTCCTGCAATCGGCCATCAAAAAGTTGGCAGGCGAGTTTTGTTTTCCAGGGAAAAGCGCCGTTGTTTGTGCCTGGGGCCCTATAGCCTGGAGTGGACGGATGGCTAATTAGAACCCACGATACGCAGGATGGTTCCCAGACCTGAGGTGGCACCAGTGCCAAGTTGGGCTGGTTTGACGGTGCAAAGTGGCTCCTGCAATCTGCCATGCAGAAGCGGGGCAGCTTACTTTTGTTTGCCAGGGAAACGGGCCGAAATATTTGTCTGGGGCCCTCTGGCTGGGGGTGGCTGGCTGGCTCCTGAAAAGCTACGATAGGCAGGATGTTTCCAAGACCCATGGTGGCACCAGTGCCAAGTTGGGCTGGTTTGATAGTACCAAGTGGCTCCTGCAATCTGCCATCAAAAACTTGGCAGGCGAGTTTTGTTTTCCAGGGAAAAGCGCCGTTGTTTGTGTTTGGGGGCCTGTGGCAGGGAGTGGCCGGCTGGCTCCTTAGAATCCACGATACGCAGAATGGTTCCCAGACCCAAGGTGGCACCAGTGCCAAGTCGGGCTGGCTTGATAATACCAAGTGGTTCCTGCAATCGGCCATCAAAAAGTTGGCAGGCGAGTTTTGTTTTCCAGGGAAAAGCGCCGTTGTTTGTGCCTGGGGCCCTATGGCCTGGAGTGGACGGATGGCTAATTAGAATCCACGATACACAGGATGGTTCCCAGACCCATGGTGGCACCAGTGCCAAGTTGGGCTGGTTTGATAGTAACAAGTGGTTCCTGCAATCTGCCATCCAGAAGCGGGGTAGCTTACTTTTGTTTGCCAGGGAAACGGTCCGAGGTTTGTGTCTGGGGGCCTATGGCTGGGAGTGACCGGCTGGCTCCTGAAAAGCTACGATAGGCAGGATGGTGACCAGACCCATGGTGGCACCAGTGCCAAGTTGGGCTGGCTAGATAATACCAAGTGGTTCCTGCAATCGGCCATCAAATTGTTCGCAGGCGAGTTTTGTTTTCCAGGGAAAAGCGCCGTTGTTTGTGCCTGGGGCCCTATGGCCTGGAGTGGACGGATGGCTAATTAGAATCCACGATACACAGGATGGTTCCCAGACCCATGGTGGCACCAGTGCCAAGTTGGGCTGGTTTGATAGTACCAAGTGGTTCCTGCAATCTGCCATCCAGAAGCGGGGCAGCTTACTTTTGTTTGCCAGGGAAACGGGCCGAGGTTTTTGTCTGGGGGCCTATGGCTGGGAGTGACCGGCTGGCTCGTGAAAAGCTACGATAGGCAGGATGGTGACCAGACCCATGACGGCACCAGTGCCAAGTTGGGCTGGTTTGATAGTACCAAGTGGCTCCTGCAATCTGCCATCAAAAAGTTGGCAGGCGAGTTTTGTTTTCCAGGGAAAAGCGCCGTTGTTTGTGTTTGGGGGCCTGTGGCTGGGAGTGGCCGGCTGGCTCCTTAGAATCCACGATACTCAGCATGGTTCCCAGATCAGAGGTGGCACCAGTGCCAAGTTGGGCTGGTTTGATAGTACCAAGTGCGTCCGGGAATCTGCCATCCAGAAGCGGGGCAGCTTACTTTGTTTGCCAGGGAAACGGGCCGAGGTTTTTGTCTGGGGGCCTATGGCTGGGAGTGACCGGCTGGCTCCTGAAAAGTTACGATAGGCAGGATGGTGACCAGACCCATGGTGGCACCAGTGCCAAGTTGGGCTGGTTTGATAGTACCAAGTGGCTCCTGCAATCTGCCATCAAAAAGTTGGCAGGCGAGTTTTGTTTTCCAGGGAAAAGCGCCGTTGTTTGTGTTTGGGGGCCTGTGGCAGGGAGTGGCCGGCTGGCTCCTTAGAATCCACGATACGCAGGATGGTTCCCAGACTTGACGTGGCACCAGTGCCAAGTCGGGCTGGTTTGATAGTACCAAGTGCGTCCTGCAATCTGCCATCCAGAAGCGGGGCAGCTTACTTTTGTTTTCCAGGGAAACGGGCCGAGGTATTTGTCTGGGGGCCTATGGCTGGGAGTGACCGGCTGGCTCCTGAAAAGCTACGATAGGCAGGATGGTGACCAGACCCATGGTGGCACCAGTGCCAAGTTGGGCTGGTTTGATAGTACCAAGTGGCTCCTGCAATCTGCCATCAAAAAGTTGTCAGGCGAGTTTTGTTTTCCAGGGAAAAGCGCCGTTGTTTGTGTTTGGGGGCCTGTGGCTGGGAGTGGCCTGCTGGCTAATTAGAATCCACGATACGCAGGATGGTTCCCAGACCAGAGGTGGCAACAGTGACAAGTCGGGCCAGTTTGATGGTGCAAAGTGGCTCCTGCAATCTGCCATCCAGAAGCAGTGCTGCTTACTTTTGTTTGCCAGGGAAAGGAGCCGAGGTTTTTGTCTGGGGGCCTATGGCTGGGAGTGACCAGCTGGCTCCTGAAAAGGTACGATAGGCAGGATGGTTACCAGACCCATGGTGGCACCAGTGCCAAGTTCGGCTGATTTGATAGTACCAAGTGGCTCCTGCAATCTGCCATCAAAATGTTGGTAGGCGAGTTTTGTTTTCCAGGGAAAAGCGCCGTTGTTTGTGTTTGGGGGCCTGTGGGTGGGAGTGGCCGGATGGCTAATTAGAATCCACGATACGCAGGATGGTTCCCAGACCTAAAGTGGCACCAGTGACAAGTCGGGCCAGTTTGATGGTGCAAAGTTGCTACTGAAATCTGCCATCCAGAAACGGGGCAGCTTACTTTTGTTTGCCAGGGAAACGGGCCAAGGTTTGTGTCTGGGGGCCTATGGCTGTGAGTGACCGGCTAGGTCCTGAAAAGCTACGAGAGGCATGATGTTGACCAGACCCATGGTGGCACCAGTGCCAAGTTGGGCTGGTTTGATAGTACCAAGTGGCTCCTGCAATCTGCCATCAAAAAGTCGGCAAGCGAGTGTTGATTTCCAGGGAAAAGCGCCGTTGTTTGTGTTTGGGGGCCTGTGGCAGGGAGTGGCCGGCTGGCTCCTTAGAATCCACGATACGCAGCATGGTTCCCAGACCCAAGGTGGCACCAGTGCCAAGTTGGGCTGGCTTGATAATACCAAGTGGTTCCTGCAATCGGCCATCAAAAAGTTGGCAGGCGAGTTTTGTTTTCCAGGGAAAAGCGCCGTTGTTTTTGTTTGGGGGCCTATGGGTGGGAGTGGCCGGCTGGCTCCTTAGAATCCACGAGACGCAGGATGGTTCCCAGACCTGAGGTGGCACCAGTGCCAAGTTGGGCTGGTTTGATACTACCAAGTGCGTCCTGCAATCTGCCATCCAGAAGCGGGGTAGCTTACTTTTGTTTGCCAGGGAAACGGGCCGAGCTTTGTGTCTCGGGGCCTATGGCTGGGAGTGACCGGCTGGCTCCTGAAAAGCTACGATAGGCAGGATGGTGACCAGACCCATGGTGGCACCAGTGCCAAGTTGGGCTGGTTTGATAGTACCAAGTGGCTCCTGCAATCTGCCATCAAAAATTTGGCAGGCGAGTTTTGTTTTCCAGGGAAAAGCGCCGTTGTTTGTGCCTGGGGCCCTATGGCCTGGAGTGGACGGATGGCTAATTAGAATCCACGATACACAGGATGGTTCCCAGACCCATGGTGGCACCAGTGCCAAGTTGGGCTGGTTTGATAGTACCAAGTGGTTCCTGCAATCTGCCATCCAGAAGCGGGGCAGCTTACTTTTGTTTGCCAGGGAAACGGTCCGAGGATTGTGTCTGGGGGCCTAAGCCTGGAAGTGACCGGCTGGCTCGTGAAAAGCTACGATAGGCAGGATGGTGACCAGACCCATGACGGCACCAGTGCCAAGTTGGGCTGGTTTGATAGTACCAAGTGGCTCCTGCAATCTGCCATCAAAAAGTTGGCAGGCGAGTTTTGTTTTCCAGGGAAAAGCGCCGTTGTTTGTGTTTGGGGGCCTGTGGCTGGGAGTGGCCGGCTGGCTCCTTAGAATCCACGATACTCAGCATGGTTCCCAGATCAGAGGTGGCACCAGTGCCAAGTTGGGCTGGTTTGATAGTACCAAGTGCGTCCGGGAATCTGCCATCCAGAAGCGGGGCAGCTTACTTTGTTTGCCAGGGAAACGGGCCGAGGTTTTTGTCTGGGGGCCTATGGCTGGGAGTGACCGGCTGGCTCCTGAAAAGTTACGATAGGCAGGATGGTGACCAGACCCATGGTGGCACCAGTGCCAAGTTGGGCTGGTTTGATAGTACCAAGTGGCTCCTGCAATCTCCCATCAAAAAGTTGGCAGGCGAGTTTTGTTTTCCAGGGAAAAGCGCCGTTGTTTGTGTTTGGGGGCCTGTGGCAGGGAGTGGCCGGCTGGCTCCTTAGAATCCACGATACGCAGGATGGTTCCCAGACTTGACGTGGCACCAGTGCCAAGTCGGGCTGGTTTGATAGTACCAAGTGCGTCCTGCAATCTGCCATCCAGAAGCGGGGCAGCTTACTTTTGTTTTCCAGGGAAACGGGCCGAGGTATTTGTTTGGGGGCCTGTGGCTGGGAGTGGCCGGCTGGCTAATTAGAATCCACGATACGCAGGATGGTTCCCAGACCAGAGGTGGCAACAGTGACAAGTCGGGCCAGTTTGATGGTGCAAAGTGGCTCCTGCAATCTGCCATCCAGAAGCAGTGCTGCTTACTTTTGTTTGCCAGGGAAAGGAGCCGAGGTTTTTGTCTGGGGGCCTATGGCTGGGAGTGACCAGCTGGCTCCTGAAAAGGTACGATAGGCAGGATGGTTACCAGACCCATGGTGGCACCAGTGCCAAGTTCGGCTGATTTGATAGTACCAAGTGGCTCCTGCAATCTGCCATCAAAATGTTGGTAGGCGAGTTTTGTTTTCCAGGGAAAAGCGCCGTTGTTTGTGTTTGGGGGCCTGTGGGTGGGAGTGGCCGGATGGCTAATTAGAATCCACGATACGCAGGATGGTTCCCAGACCTAAAGTGGCACCAGTGACAAGTCGGGCCAGTTTGATGGTGCAAAGTTGCTACTGAAATCTGCCATCCAGAAACGGGGCAGCTTACTTTTGTTTGCCAGGGAAACGGGCCAAGGTTTGTGTCTGGGGGCCTATGGCTGTGAGTGACCGGCTAGGTCCTGAAAAGCTACGAGAGGCATGATGTTGACCAGACCCATGGTGGCACCAGTGCCAAGTTGGGCTGGTTTGATAGTACCAAGTGGCTCCTGCAATCTGCCATCAAAAAGTCGGCAAGCGAGTGTTGATTTCCAGGGAAAAGCGCCGTTGTTTGTGTTTGGGGGCCTGTGGCAGGGAGTGGCCGGCTGGCTCCTTAGAATCCACGATACGCAGCATGGTTCCCAGACCCAAGGTGGCACCAGTGCCAAGTTGGGCTGGCTTGATAATACCAAGTGGTTCCTGCAATCGGCCATCAAAAAGTTGGCAGGCGAGTTTTGTTTTCCAGGGAAAAGCGCCGTTGTTTTTGTTTGGGGGCCTATGGGTGGGAGTGGCCGGCTGGCTCCTTAGAATCCACGAGACGCAGGATGGTTCCCAGACCTGAGGTGGCACCAGTGCCAAGTTGGGCTGGTTTGATACTACCAAGTGCGTCCTGCAATCTGCCATCCAGAAGCGGGGTAGCTTACTTTTGTTTGCCAGGGAAACGGGCCGAGCTTTGTGTCTCGGGGCCTATGGCTGGGAGTGACCGGCTGGCTCCTGAAAAGCTACGATAGGCAGGATGGTGACCAGACCCATGGTGGCACCAGTGCCAAGTTGGGCTGGTTTGATAGTACCAAGTGGCTCCTGCAATCTGCCATCAAAAATTTGGCAGGCGAGTTTTGTTTTCCAGGGAAAAGCGCCGTTGTTTGTGCCTGGGGCCCTATGGCCTGGAGTGGACGGATGGCTAATTAGAATCCACGATACACAGGATGGTTCCCAGACCCATGGTGGCACCAGTGCCAAGTTGGGCTGGTTTGATAGTACCAAGTGGTTCCTGCAATCTGCCATCCAGAAGCGGGGCAGCTTACTTTTGTTTGCCAGGGAAACGGTCCGAGGATTGTGTCTGGGGGCCTAAGCCTGGAAGTGACTGGCTGGCTCGTGAAAAGCTACGATAGGCAGGATGGTGACCAGACCCATGACGGCACCAGTGCCAAGTTGGGCTGGTTTGATAGTACCAAGTGGCTCCTGCAATCTGCCATCAAAAAGTTGGCAGGCGAGTTTTGTTTTCCAGGGAAAAGCGCCGTTGTTTGTGTTTGGGGGCCTGTGGCTGGGAGTGGCCGGCTGGCTCCTTAGAATCCACGATACTCAGCATGGTTCCCAGACCAGAGGTGGCACCAGTGCCAAGTTGGGCTGGTTTGATTGTAACAAGTGCGTCCGGGAATCTGCCATCCAGAAGCGGGGCAGCTTACTTTTGTTTGCCAGGGAAACGGGCCGAGGTTTGTGTCCTGGGGCCTATGGCTGGGAGTGGCCGGCTGGCTCATGAAAAGCTACGATAGGCAGGATGGTGACCAGACCCATGGTGGCACCAGTGCCAAGTTGGGCTGGTTTGATAGTACCAAGTGGCTCCTGCAATCTGCCATCAAAAATTCCGCAAGCGAGTGTTGATTTCCAGGGAAAAGCGTCGTTGTTTGTGTTTGGGGGCCTGTGGCTGGGAGTGGCCGGCTGGCTCCTTAGAATCCACGATACGCAGCATGGTTCCCAGACCCAAGGTGGCACCAGTGCCAAGTCGGGCTGGCTTGATAATACCAAGTGGTTCCTGCAATCGGCCATCAAAAAGTTGGCAGGCGAGTTTTGTTTTCCAGGGAAAAGCGCCGTTGTTTGGGTCTGGGGGCCTATGGCCTGGAGTGGACGGATGACTAATTAGAATCCACGATACACAGGATGGTTCCCAGACCAGAGGTGGCACCAGTGCCAAGTTGGGCTGGTTTGATAGTACCAAGTGGTTCCTGCAATCTGCCATCCAGAAGCGGGGCAGCTTACTTTTGTTTGCCAGGGAAACGGTCCGAGGTTTGTGTCTGGGGGCCTATGGCTGGGAGTGACCGGCTGGCTCCTGAAAAGCTACGATAGGCAGGATGGTGACCAGACCCATGGTGGCACCAGTGCCAAGTTGGGCTGGCTTGATAATACCAAGTGGTTCCTGCAATCGGCCATCAAAAAGTTGGCAGGCGAGTTTTGTTTTCCAGGGAAAAGCGCCGTTGTTTGTGCCTGGGGCCCTATGGCCTGGAGTGGACGGATGGCTAATTAGAACCCACGATACGCAGGATGGTTCCCAGACCTGAGGTGGCACCAGTGCCAAGTTGGGCTGGTTTGACGGTGCAAAGTGGCTCCTGCAATCTGCCATGCAGAAGCGGGGCAGCTTACTTTTGTTTGCCAGGGAAACGGGCCGAAATATTTGTCTGGGGGCCTCTGGCTGGGGGTGGCTGGCTGGCTCCTGAAAAGCTACGATAGGCAGGATGGTGACCAGACCCATGGTGGCACCAGTGCCAAGTTGGGCTGGTTTGATAGTACCAAGTGGCTCCTGCAATCTGCCATCAAAAAGTTGGCAGGCGAGTTTTGTTTTCCAGGGAAAAGCGCCGTTGTTTGTGTTTGGGGGCCTGTGGCAGGGAGTGGCCGGCTGGCTCCTTAGAATCCACGATACGCAGCATGGTTCCCAGACCCAAGGTGGCACCAGTGCCAAGTCGGGCTGGCTTGATAATACCAAGTGGTTCCTGCAATCGGCCATCAAAAAGTTGGCAGGCGAGTTTTGTTTTCCAGGGAAAAGCGCCGTTGTTTGTGCCTGGTGCCCTATGGCCTGGAGTGGACGGATGGCTAATTAGAATCCACGATACACAGGATGGTTCCCAGACCCATAGTGGCACCAGTGCCAAGTTGGGCTGGTTTGATAGTAACAAGTGGTTCCTGCAATTTGCCATCCAGAAGCGGGGCAGCTTACTTTTGTTTGCCAGGGAAACGGTCCGAGGTTTGTGTCTGGGGGCCTATGGCTGGGAGTGACCGGCTGGCTCCTGAAAAGCTACGATAGGCAGGATGGTGACCAGACCCATGGTGGCACCAGTGCCAAGTTGGGCTGGCTAGATAATACCAAGTGGTTCCTGCAATCGGCCATCAAAAAGTTGGCAGGCGAGTTTTGTTTTCCAGGGAAAAGCGCCGTTGTTTGTGCCTGGGGCCCTATGGCCTGGAGTGGACGGATGGCTAATTAGAATCCACGATACACAGGATGGTTCCCAGACCCATGGTGGCACCAGTGCCAAGTTGGGCTGGTTTGATAGTACCAAGTGGTTCCTGCAATCTGCCATCCAGAAGCGGGGCAGCTTACTTTTGTTTTCCAGGGAAACGGGCCGAGGTTTTTGTCTGGGGGCCTATGGCTGGGAGTGACCGGCTGGCTCCTGAAAAGCTACGATAGGAAGGATGGTGACCAGACCCATGACGGCACCAGTGCCAAGTTGGGCTGGTTTGATAGTACCAAGTGGCTCCTGCAATCTGCCATCAAAAACTTGGCAGGCGAGTTTTGTTTTCCAGGGAAAAGCGCCGTTGTTTGTGTTTGGGGGCCTGTGGCTGGGAGTGGCCGGCTGGCTCCTTAGAATCCACGATACTCAGCATGGTTCCCAGATCAGAGGTGGCACCAGTGCCAAGTTGGGCTGGTTTGATAATACCAAGTGCGTCCGGGAATCTGCCATCCAGAAGCGGGGCAGCTTACTTTTGTTTGCCAGGGAAACGGGCCGAGCTTTGTGTCTCGGGGCCTATGGCTGGGAGTGACCGGCTGGCTCCTGAAAAGCTACGATAGGCAGGATGGTGACCAGACCCATGGTGGCACCAGTGCCAAGTTGGGCTGGTTTGATAGTACCAAGTGGCTCCTGCAATCTGCCATCAAAAATTTGGCAGGCGAGTTTTGTTTTCCAGGGAAAAGCGCCGTTGTTTGTGCCTGGGGCCCTATGGCCTGGAGTGGACGGATGGCTAATTAGAATCCACGATACACAGGATGGTTCCCAGACCCATGGTGGCACCAGTGCCAAGTTGGGCTGGTTTGATAGTACCAAGTGGTTCCTGCAATCTGCCATCCAGAAGCGGGGCAGCTTACTTTTGTTTGCCAGGGAAAAGGTCCGAGGATTGTGTCTGGGGGCCTAAGCCTGGAAGTGACCGGCTGGCTCGTGAAAAGCTACGATAGGCAGGATGGTGACCAGACCCATGACGGCACCAGTGCCAAGTTGGGCTGGTTTGATAGTACCAAGTGGCTCCTGCAATCTGCCATCAAAAAGTTGGCAGGCGAGTTTTGTTTTCCAGGGAAAAGCGCCGTTGTTTGTGTTTGGGGGCCTGTGGCTGGGAGTGGCCGGCTGGCTCCTTAGAATCCACGATACGCAGCATGGTTCCCAGACCCAAGGTGGCACCAGTGCCAAGTCGGGCTGGCTTGATTGTAACAAGTGCGTCCGGGAATCTGCCATCCAGAAGCGGGGCAGCTTACTTTTGTTTGCCAGGGAAACGGGCCGAGGTTTGTGTCCTGGGGCCTATGGCTGGGAGTGGCCGGCTGGCTCATGAAAAGCTACGATAGGCAGGATGGTGACCAGACCCATGGTGGCACCAGTGCCAAGTTGGGCTGGTTTGATAGTACCAAGTGGCTCCTGCAATCTGCCATCAAAAATTCCGCAAGCGAGTGTTGATTTCCAGGGAAAAGCGTCGTTGTTTGTGTTTGGGGGCCTGTGGCTGGGAGTGGCCGGCTGGCTCCTTAGAATCCACGATACGCAGCATGGTTCCCAGACCCAAGGTGGCACCAGTGCCAAGTCGGGCTGGCTTGATAATACCAAGTGGTTCCTGCAATCGGCCATCAAAAAGTTGGCAGGCGAGTTTTGTTTTCCAGGGAAAAGCGCCGTTGTTTGGGTCTGGGGGCCTATGGCCTGGAGTGGACGGATGACTAATTAGAATCCACGATACACAGGATGGTTCCCAGACCAGAGGTGGCACCAGTGCCAAGTTGGGCTGGTTTGATAGTACCAAGTGGTTCCTGCAATCTGCCATCCAGAAGCGGGGCAGCTTACTTTTGTTTGCCAGGGAAACGGTCCGAGGTTTGTGTCTGGGGGCCTATGGCTGGGAGTGACCGGCTGGCTCCTGAAAAGCTACGATAGGCAGGATGGTGACCAGACCCATGGTGGCACCAGTGCCAAGTTGGGCTGGCTTGATAATACCAAGTGGTTCCTGCAATCGGCCATCAAAAAGTTGGCAGGCGAGTTTTGTTTTCCAGGGAAAAGCGCCGTTGTTTGTGCCTGGGGCCCTATGGCCTGGAGTGGACGGATGGCTAATTAGAACCCACGATACGCAGGATGGTTCCCAGACCTGAGGTGGCACCAGTGCCAAGTTGGGCTGGTTTGACGGTGCAAAGTGGCTCCTGCAATCTGCCATGCAGAAGCGGGGCAGCTTACTTTTGTTTGCCAGGGAAACGGGCCGAAATATTTGTCTGGGGGCCTCTGGCTGGGGGTGGCTGGCTGGCTCCTGAAAAGCTACGATAGGCAGGATGGTGACCAGACCCATGGTGGCACCAGTGCCAAGTTGGGCTGGTTTGATAGTACCAAGTGGCTCCTGCAATCTGCCATCAAAAAGTTGGCAGGCGAGTTTTGTTTTCCAGGGAAAAGCGCCGTTGTTTGTGTTTGGGGGCCTGTGGCAGGGAGTGGCCGGCTGGCTCCTTAGAATCCACGATACGCAGCATGGTTCCCAGACCCAAGGTGGCACCAGTGCCAAGTCGGGCTGGCTTGATAATACCAAGTGGTTCCTGCAATCGGCCATCAAAAAGTTGGCAGGCGAGTTTTGTTTTCCAGGGAAAAGCGCCGTTGTTTGTGCCTGGTGCCCTATGGCCTGGAGTGGACGGATGGCTAATTAGAATCCACGATACACAGGATGGTTCCCAGACCCATAGTGGCACCAGTGCCAAGTTGGGCTGGTTTGATAGTAACAAGTGGTTCCTGCAATCTGCCATCCAGAAGCGGGGCAGCTTACTTTTGTTTGCCAGGGAAACGGTCCGAGGTTTGTGTCTGGGGGCCTATGGCTGGGAGTGACCGGCTGGCTCCTGAAAAGTTACGATAGGCAGGATGGTGACCAGACCCATGGTGGCACCAGTGCCAAGTTGGGCTGGTTTGATAGTACCAAGTGGCTCCTGCAATCTGCCATCAAAAAGTTGGCAGGCGAGTTTTGTTTTCCAGGGAAAAGCGCCGTTGTTTGTGTTTGGGGGCCTGTGGCTGGGAGTGGCCGGCTGGCTCCTTAGAATCCACGATACTCAGCATGGTTCCCAGATCAGAGGTGGCACCAGTGCCAAGTTGGGCTGGTTTGATAGTACCAAGTGCGTCCGGGAATCTGCCATCCAGAAGCGGGGCAGCTTACTTTTGTTTGCCAGGGAAACGGGCCGAGGTTTTTGTCTGGGGGCCTATGGCTGGGAGTGACCGGCTGGCTCCTGAAAAGTTACGATAGGCAGGATGGTGACCAGACCCATGGTGGCACCAGTGCCAAGTTGGGCTGGTTTGATAGTACCAAGTGGCTCCTGCAATCTGCCATCAAAAAGTTGGCAGGCGAGTTTTGTTTTCCAGGGAAAAGCGCCGTTGTTTGTGTTTGGGGGCCTGTGGCAGGGAGTGGCCGGCTGGCTCCTTAGAATCCACGAGACGCAGGATGGTTCCCAGACCAGAGGTGGCACCAGTGCCAAGTCGGGCTGGTTTGATAGTACCAAGTGGCTCCTGCAATCTGCCATCCAGAAGCGGGGCAGCTTACTTTTGTTTGCCACGGAAACGGGCCGTTGTTTGTGTTTGGGGGCCTGTGGGTGGGAGTGGCCGACTGGCTCCTTAGAATCCACGATACGCAGGATGGTTCCCAGACCAGAGGTGGCACCAGTGCCAAGTCGGGCTGGTTTGATAATACCAAGTGGCTCCTGCAATCTGCCATCCAGAAGCGGGGCAGCTTAATTTTGTTTGCCAGGGAAACGGGCCGAACATTGTGTCTGGGGGCCTATGGCTGGGAGTGACCGGCTGGCTCCTGAAAAGTTACGATAGGCAGGATGGTGACCAGACCCATGGTGGCACCAGTGCCAAGTTGGGCTGGTTTGATAGTACCAAGTGGCTCCTGCAATCTGCCATCAAAAAGTTGGTAGGCGAGTTTTGTTTTCCAGGGAAAAGCGCCGTTGTTTGTGTTTGGGGGCCTATGGCTGGGAGTGGCCGGCTGGCTCCTTAGAATCCACGATACGCAGGATGGTTCCCAGACCAGAGGTGGCACCAGTTCCAAGTCGGGCTAGTTTGATGGTGCAAAGTTGCTCCTGAAATCTGCCATCCAGAAGCGGGGCAGCTTACTTTTGTTTGCCAGGGAAACGGGCCAAGGTTTGTGTCTGGGGGCCTATGGCTGTGAGTGACCGGCTAGGTCCTGAAAAGCTACGAGAGGCATGATGGTGACCAGACCCATGGTGGCACCAGTGCCAAGTTGGGCTGGTTTGATAGTACCAAGTGGCTCCTGCAATCTGCCATCAAAAAGTCGGCAAGCGAGTGTTGATTTCCAGGGAAAAGCGCCGTTGTTTGTGTTTGGGGGCCTGTGGCTGGGAGTGGCCGGCTGGCTCCTTAGAATCCACGTTACGCAGCATGGTTCCCAGACCCAAGGTGGCACCAGTGCCAAGTCGGGCTGGCTTGATAATACCAAGTGGTTCCTGCAATCGGCCATCAAAATGTTCGCAGGCGAGTTTTGTTTTCCAGGGAAAAGCGCCGTTTTTTGTGCCTGGGGCCCTATGGCCTGGAGTGGACGGATGGCTAATTAGAATCCACGATACACAGGATGGTTCCCAGACCCATGGTGGCACCAGTGCCAAGTTGGGCTGGTTTGATAGTACCAAGTTGTTCCTGCAATCTGCCATCCAGAAGCGGGGCAGCTTACTTTTGTTTGCCAGGGAAACGGTCCGAGGTTTGTGTCTGGGGGCCTATGGCTGGGAGTGACCGGCTGGCTCCTGAAAAGCTGCGATAGGCAGGATGGTGACCAGACCCATGGTGGCACCAGTGCCAAGTTGGGCTGGCTTGATAATACCAAGTGGTTCCTGCAATCGGCCATCAAAAAGTTGGCAGGCGAGTTTTGTTTTCCAGGGAAAAGCGCCGTTGTTTGTGCCTGGGGCCCTATAGCCTGGAGTGGACGGATGGCTAATTAGAACCCACGATACGCAGGATGGTTCCCAGACCTGAGGTGGCACCAGTGCCAAGTTGGGCTGGTTTGACGGTGCAAAGTGGCTCCTGCAATCTGCCATGCAGAAGCGGGGCAGCTTACTTTTGTTTGCCAGGGAAACGGGCCGAAATATTTGTCTGGGGCCCTCTGGCTGGGGGTGGCTGGCTGGCTCCTGAAAAGCTACGATAGGCAGGATGTTTCCAAGACCCATGGTGGCACCAGTGCCAAGTTGGGCTGGTTTGATAGTACCAAGTGGCTCCTGCAATCTGCCATCCAGAAGCGGGGCAGCTTACTTTTGTTTTCCAGGGAAACGGGCCGAGGTTTTTGTCTGGGGGCCTATGGCTGGGAGTGACCGGCTGGCTCCTGAAAAGCTACGATAGGAAGGATGGTGACCAGACCCATGACGGCACCAGTGCCAAGTTGGGCTGGTTTGATAGTACCAAGTGGCTCCTGCAATCTGCCATCAAAAACTTGGCAGGCGAGTTTTGTTTTCCAGGGAAAAGCGCCGTTGTTTGTGTTTGGGGGCCTGTGGCTGGGAGTGGCCGGCTGGCTCCTTAGAATCCACGATACTCAGCATGGTTCCCAGATCAGAGGTGGCACCAGTGCCAAGTTGGGCTGGTTTGATAGTACCAAGTGCGTCCGGGAATCTGCCATCCAGAAGCGGGGCAGCTTACTTTTGTTTGCCAGGGAAACGGGCCGAGGTTTTTGTCTGGGGGCCTATGGCTGGGAGTGACCGGCTGGCTCCTGAAAAGTTACGATAGGCAGGATGGTGACCAGACCCATGGTGGCACCAGTGCCAAGTTGGGCTGGTTTGATAGTACCAAGTGGCTCCTGCAATCTGCCATCAAAAAGTTGGCAGGCGAGTTTTGTTTTCCAGGGAAAAGCGCCGTTGTTTGTGTTTGGGGGCCTGTGGCAGGGAGTGGCCGGCTGGCTCCTTAGAATCCACGAGACGCAGGATGGTTCCCAGACCAGAGGTGGCACCAGTGCCAAGTCGGGCTGGTTTGATAGTACCAAGTGGCTCCTGCAATCTGCCATCCAGAAGCGGGGCAGCTTACTTTTGTTTGCCACGGAAACGGGCCGTTGTTTGTGTTTGGGGGCCTGTGGGTGGGAGTGGCCGACTGGCTCCTTAGAATCCACGATACGCAGGATGGTTCCCAGACCAGAGGTGGCACCAGTGCCAAGTCGGGCTGGTTTGATAATACCAAGTGGCTCCTGCAATCTGCCATCCAGAAGCGGGGCAGCTTAATTTTGTTTGCCAGGGAAACGGGCCGAACATTGTGTCTGGGGGCCTATGGCTGGGAGTGACCGGCTGGCTCCTGAAAAGTTACGATAGGCAGGATGGTGACCAGACCCATGGTGGCACCAGTGCCAAGTTGGGCTGGTTTGATAGTACCAAGTGGCTCCTGCAATCTGCCATCAAAAAGTTGGTAGGCGAGTTTTGTTTTCCAGGGAAAAGCGCCGTTGTTTGTGTTTGGGGGCCTATGGCTGGGAGTGGCCGGCTGGCTCCTTAGAATCCACGATACGCAGGATGGTTCCCAGACCAGAGGTGGCACCAGTTCCAAGTCGGGCTAGTTTGATGGTGCAAAGTTGCTCCTGAAATCTGCCATCCAGAAGCGGGGCAGCTTACTTTTGTTTGCCAGGGAAACGGGCCAAGGTTTGTGTCTGGGGGCCTATGGCTGTGAGTGACCGGCTAGGTCCTGAAAAGCTACGAGAGGCATGATGGTGACCAGACCCATGGTGGCACCAGTGCCAAGTTGGGCTGGTTTGATAGTACCAAGTGGCTCCTGCAATCTGCCATCAAAAAGTCGGCAAGCGAGTGTTGATTTCCAGGGAAAAGCGCCGTTGTTTGTGTTTGGGGGCCTGTGGCTGGGAGTGGCCGGCTGGCTCCTTAGAATCCACGTTACGCAGCATGGTTCCCAGACCCAAGGTGGCACCAGTGCCAAGTCGGGCTGGCTTGATAATACCAAGTGGTTCCTGCAATCGGCCATCAAAATGTTCGCAGGCGAGTTTTGTTTTCCAGGGAAAAGCGCCGTTTTTTGTGCCTGGGGCCCTATGGCCTGGAGTGGACGGATGGCTAATTAGAATCCACGATACACAGGATGGTTCCCAGACCCATGGTGGCACCAGTGCCAAGTTGGGCTGGTTTGATAGTACCAAGTGGTTCCTGCAATCTGCCATCCAGAAGCGGGGCAGCTTACTTTTGTTTGCCAGGGAAACGGTCCGAGGTTTGTGTCTGGGGGCCTATGGCTGGGAGTGACCAGCTGGCTCCTGAAAAGCTGCGATAGGCAGGATGGTGACCAGACCCATGGTGGCACCAGTGCCAAGTTGGGCTGGCTTGATAATACCAAGTGGTTCCTGCAATCGGCCATCAAAAAGTTGGCAGGCGAGTTTTGTTTTCCAGGGAAAAGCGCCGTTGTTTGTGCCTGGGGCCCTATAGCCTGGAGTGGACGGATGGCTAATTAGAACCCACGATACGCAGGATGGTTCCCAGACCTGAGGTGGCACCAGTGCCAAGTTGGGCTGGTTTGACGGTGCAAAGTGGCTCCTGCAATCTGCCATGCAGAAGCGGGGCAGCTTACTTTTGTTTGCCAGGGAAACGGGCCGAAATATTTGTCTGGGGCCCTCTGGCTGGGGGTGGCTGGCTGGCTCCTGAAAAGCTACGATAGGCAGGATGTTTCCAAGACCCATGGTGGCACCAGTGCCAAGTTGGGCTGGTTTGATAGTACCAAGTGGCTCCTGCAATCTGCCATCAAGAACTTGGCAGGCGAGTTTTGTTTTCCAGGGAAAAGCGCCGTTGTTTGTGTTTGGGGGCCTGTGGCAGGGAGTGGCCGGCTGGCTCCTTAGAATCCACGATACGCAGGATGGTTCCCAGACCAGAGGTGGCACCAGTGCCAAGTCGGGCTGGTTTGATAATACCAAGTGGTTCCTGCAATCGGCCATCAAAAAGTTGGCAGGCGAGTTTTGTTTTCCAGGGAAAAGCGCCGTTGTTTGTGCCTGGGGCCCTATGGCCTGGAGTGGACGGATGGCTAATTAGAATCCACGATACACAGGATGGTTCCCAGACCCATGGTGGCACCAGTGCCAAGTTGGGCTGGTTTGATAGTAACAAGTGGTTCCTGCAATCTGCCATCCAGAAGCGGGGTAGCTTACTTTTGTTTGCCAGGGAAACGGTCCGAGGTTTGTGTCTGGGGGCCTATGGCTGGGAGTGACCGGCTGGCTCCTGAAAAGCTACGATAGGCAGGATGGTGACCAGACCCATGGTGGCACCAGTGCCAAGTTGGGCTGGCTAGATAATACCAAGTGGTTCCTGCAATCGGCCATCAAAATGTTCGCAGGCGAGTTTTGTTTTCCAGGGAAAAGCGCCGTTGTTTGTGCCTGGGGCCCTATGGCCTGGAGTGGACGGATGGCTAATTAGAATCCACGATACACAGGATGGTTCCCAGACCCATGGTGGCACCAGTGCCAAGTTGGGCTGGTTTGATAGTACCAAGTGGTTCCTGCAATCTGCCATCCAGAAGCGGGGCAGCTTACTTTTGTTTGCCAGGGAAACGGGCCGAGGTTTTTGTCTGGGGGCCTATGGCTGGGAGTGACCGGCTGGCTCGTGAAAAGCTACGATAGGCAGGATGGTGACCAGACCCATGACGGCACCAGTGCCAAGTTGGGCTGGTTTGATAGTACCAAGTGGCTCCTGCAATCTGCCATCAAAAAGTTGGCAGGCGAGTTTTGTTTTCCAGGGAAAAGCGCCGTTGTTTGTGTTTGGGGGCCTGTGGCTGGGAGTGGCCGGCTGGCTCCTTAGAATCCACGATACTCAGCATGGTTCCCAGATCAGAGGTGGCACCAGTGCCAAGTTGGGCTGGTTTGATAGTACCAAGTGCGTCCGGGAATCTGCCATCCAGAAGCGGGGCAGCTTACTTTGTTTGCCAGGGAAACGGGCCGAGGTTTTTGTCTGGGGGCCTATGGCTGGGAGTGACCGGCTGGCTCCTGAAAAGTTACGATAGGCAGGATGGTGACCAGACCCATGGTGGCACCAGTGCCAAGTTGGGCTGGTTTGATAGTACCAAGTGGCTCCTGCAATCTGCCATCAAAAAGTTGGCAGGCGAGTTTTGTTTTCCAGGGAAAAGCGCCGTTGTTTGTGTTTGGGGGCCTGTGGCAGGGAGTGGCCGGCTGGCTCCTTAGAATCCACGATACGCAGGATGGTTCCCAGACTTGACGTGGCACCAGTGCCAAGTCGGGCTGGTTTGATAGTACCAAGTGCGTCCTGCAATCTGCCATCCAGAAGCGGGGCAGCTTACTTTTGTTTTCCAGGGAAACGGGCCGAGGTATTTGTCTGGGGGCCTATGGCTGGGAGTGACCGGCTGGCTCCTGAAAAGCTACGATAGGCAGGATGGTGACCAGACCCATGGTGGCACCAGTGCCAAGTTGGGCTGGTTTGATAGTACCAAGTGGCTCCTGCAATCTGCCATCAAAAAGTTGTCAGGCGAGTTTTGTTTTCCAGGGAAAAGCGCCGTTGTTTGTGTTTGGGGGCCTGTGGCTGGGAGTGGCCGGCTGGCTAATTAGAATCCACGATACGCAGGATGGTTCCCAGACCAGAGGTGGCAACAGTGACAAGTCGGGCCAGTTTGATGGTGCAAAGTGGCTCCTGCAATCTGCCATCCAGAAGCAGTGCTGCTTACTTTTGTTTGCCAGGGAAAGGAGCCGAGGTTTTTGTCTGGGGGCCTATGGCTGGGAGTGACCAGCTGGCTCCTGAAAAGGTACGATAGGCAGGATGGTTACCAGACCCATGGTGGCACCAGTGCCAAGTTCGGCTGATTTGATAGTACCAAGTGGCTCCTGCAATCTGCCATCAAAATGTTGGTAGGCGAGTTTTGTTTTCCAGGGAAAAGCGCCGTTGTTTGTGTTTGGGGGCCTGTGGGTGGGAGTGGCCGGATGGCTAATTAGAATCCACGATACGCAGGATGGTTCCCAGACCTAAAGTGGCACCAGTGACAAGTCGGGCCAGTTTGATGGTGCAAAGTTGCTACTGAAATCTGCCATCCAGAAACGGGGCAGCTTACTTTTGTTTGCCAGGGAAACGGGCCAAGGTTTGTGTCTGGGGGCCTATGGCTGTGAGTGACCGGCTAGGTCCTGAAAAGCTACGAGAGGCATGATGGTGACCAGACCCATGGTGGCACCAGTGCCAAGTTGGGCTGGTTTGATAGTACCAAGTGGCTCCTGCAATCTGCCATCAAAAAGTCGGCAAGCGAGTGTTGATTTCCAGGGAAAAGCGCCGTTGTTTGTGTTTGGGGGCCTGTGGCAGGGAGTGGCCGGCTGGCTCCTTAGAATCCACGATACGCAGCATGGTTCCCAGACCCAAGGTGGCACCAGTGCCAAGTTGGGCTGGCTTGATAATACCAAGTGGTTCCTGCAATCGGCCATCAAAAAGTTGGCAGGCGAGTTTTGTTTTCCAGGGAAAAGCGCCGTTGTTTTTGTTTGGGGGCCTATGGGTGGGAGTGGCCGGCTGGCTCCTTAGAATCCACGAGACGCAGGATGGTTCCCAGACCTGAGGTGGCACCAGTGCCAAGTTGGGCTGGTTTGATACTACCAAGTGCGTCCTGCAATCTGCCATCCAGAAGCGGGGTAGCTTACTTTTGTTTGCCAGGGAAACGGGCCGAGCTTTGTGTCTCGGGGCCTATGGCTGGGAGTGACCGGCTGGCTCCTGAAAAGCTACGATAGGCAGGATGGTGACCAGACCCATGGTGGCACCAGTGCCAAGTTGGGCTGGTTTGATAGTACCAAGTGGCTCCTGCAATCTGCCATCAAAAATTTGGCAGGCGAGTTTTGTTTTCCAGGGAAAAGCGCCGTTGTTTGTGCCTGGGGCCCTATGGCCTGGAGTGGACGGATGGCTAATTAGAATCCACGATACACAGGATGGTTCCCAGACCCATGGTGGCACCAGTGCCAAGTTGGGCTGGTTTGATAGTACCAAGTGGTTCCTGCAATCTGCCATCCAGAAGCGGGGCAGCTTACTTTTGTTTGCCAGGGAAACGGTCCGAGGATTGTGTCTGGGGGCCTAAGCCTGGAAGTGACCGGCTGGCTCGTGAAAAGCTACGATAGGCAGGATGGTGACCAGACCCATGACGGCACCAGTGCCAAGTTGGGCTGGTTTGATAGTACCAAGTGGCTCCTGCAATCTGCCATCAAAAAGTTGGCAGGCGAGTTTTGTTTTCCAGGGAAAAGCGCCGTTGTTTGTGTTTGGGGGCCTGTGGCTGGGAGTGGCCGGCTGGCTCCTTAGAATCCACGATACTCAGCATGGTTCCCAGACCAGAGGTGGCACCAGTGCCAAGTTGGGCTGGTTTGATTGTAACAAGTGCGTCCGGGAATCTGCCATCCAGAAGCGGGGCAGCTTACTTTTGTTTGCCAGGGAAACGGGCCGAGGTTTGTGTCCTGGGGCCTATGGCTGGGAGTGGCCGGCTGGCTCATGAAAAGCTACGATAGGCAGGATGGTGACCAGACCCATGGTGGCACCAGTGCCAAGTTGGGCTGGTTTGATAGTACCAAGTGGCTCCTGCAATCTGCCATCAAAAATTCCGCAAGCGAGTGTTGATTTCCAGGGAAAAGCGTCGTTGTTTGTGTTTGGGGGCCTGTGGCTGGGAGTGGCCGGCTGGCTCCTTAGAATCCACGATACGCAGCATGGTTCCCAGACCCAAGGTGGCACCAGTGCCAAGTCGGGCTGGCTTGATAATACCAAGTGGTTCCTGCAATCGGCCATCAAAAAGTTGGCAGGCGAGTTTTGTTTTCCAGGGAAAAGCGCCGTTGTTTGGGTCTGGGGGCCTATGGCCTGGAGTGGACGGATGACTAATTAGAATCCACGATACACAGGATGGTTCCCAGACCAGAGGTGGCACCAGTGCCAAGTTGGGCTGGTTTGATAGTACCAAGTGGTTCCTGCAATCTGCCATCCAGAAGCGGGGCAGCTTACTTTTGTTTGCCAGGGAAACGGTCCGAGGTTTGTGTCTGGGGGCCTATGGCTGGGAGTGACCGGCTGGCTCCTGAAAAGCTACGATAGGCAGGATGGTGACCAGACCCATGGTGGCACCAGTGCCAAGTTGGGCTGGCTTGATAATACCAAGTGGTTCCTGCAATCGGCCATCAAAAAGTTGGCAGGCGAGTTTTGTTTTCCAGGGAAAAGCGCCGTTGTTTGTGCCTGGGGCCCTATGGCCTGGAGTGGACGGATGGCTAATTAGAACCCACGATACGCAGGATGGTTCCCAGACCTGAGGTGGCACCAGTGCCAAGTTGGGCTGGTTTGACGGTGCAAAGTGGCTCCTGCAATCTGCCATGCAGAAGCGGGGCAGCTTACTTTTGTTTGCCAGGGAAACGGGCCGAAATATTTGTCTGGGGGCCTCTGGCTGGGGGTGGCTGGCTGGCTCCTGAAAAGCTACGATAGGCAGGATGGTGACCAGACCCATGGTGGCACCAGTGCCAAGTTGGGCTGGTTTGATAGTACCAAGTGGCTCCTGCAATCTGCCATCAAAAACTTGGCAGGCGAGTTTTGTTTTCCAGGGAAAAGCGCCGTTGTTTGTGTTTGGGGGCCTGTGGCAGGGAGTGGCCGGCTGGCTCCTTAGAATCCACGATACGCAGCATGGTTCCCAGACCCAAGGTGGCACCAGTGCCAAGTCGGGCTGGCTTGATAATACCAAGTGGTTCCTGCAATCGGCCATCAAAAAGTTGGCAGGCGAGTTTTGTTTTCCAGGGAAAAGCGCCGTTGTTTGTGCCTGGTGCCCTATGGCCTGGAGTGGACGGATGGCTAATTAGAATCCACGATACACAGGATGGTTCCCAGACCCATAGTGGCACCAGTGCCAAGTTGGGCTGGTTTGATAGTAACAAGTGGTTCCTGCAATCTGCCATCCAGAAGCGGGGCAGCTTACTTTTGTTTGCCAGGGAAACGGTCCGAGGTTTGTGTCTGGGGGCCTATGGCTGGGAGTGACCGGCTGGCTCCTGAAAAGCTACGATAGGCAGGATGGTGACCAGACCCATGGTGGCACCAGTGCCAAGTTGGGCTGGCTAGATAATACCAAGTGGTTCCTGCAATCGGCCATCAAAAAGTTGGCAGGCGAGTTTTGTTTTCCAGGGAAAAGCGCCGTTGTTTGTGCCTGGGGCCCTATGGCCTGGAGTGGACGGATGGCTAATTAGAATCCACGATACACAGGATGGTTCCCAGACCCATGGTGGCACCAGTGCCAAGTTGGGCTGGTTTGATAGTACCAAGTGGTTCCTGCAATCTGCCATCCAGAAGCGGGGCAGCTTACTTTTGTTTTCCAGGGAAACGGGCCGAGGTTTTTGTCTGGGGGCCTATGGCTGGGAGTGACCGGCTGGCTCCTGAAAAGCTACGATAGGAAGGATGGTGACCAGACCCATGACGGCACCAGTGCCAAGTTGGGCTGGTTTGATAGTACCAAGTGGCTCCTGCAATCTGCCATCAAAAACTTGGCAGGCGAGTTTTGTTTTCCAGGGAAAAGCGCCGTTGTTTGTGTTTGGGGGCCTGTGGCTGGGAGTGGCCGGCTGGCTCCTTAGAATCCACGATACTCAGCATGGTTCCCAGATCAGAGGTGGCACCAGTGCCAAGTTGGGCTGGTTTGATAGTACCAAGTGCGTCCGGGAATCTGCCATCCAGAAGCGGGGCAGCTTACTTTTGTTTGCCAGGGAAACGGGCCGAGGTTTTTGTCTGGGGGCCTATGGCTGGGAGTGACCGGCTGGCTCCTGAAAAGTTACGATAGGCAGGATGGTGACCAGACCCATGGTGGCACCAGTGCCAAGTTGGGCTGGTTTGATAGTACCAAGTGGCTCCTGCAATCTGCCATCAAAAAGTTGGCAGGCGAGTTTTGTTTTCCAGGGAAAAGCGCCGTTGTTTGTGTTTGGGGGCCTGTGGCAGGGAGTGGCCGGCTGGCTCCTTAGAATCCACGAGACGCAGGATGGTTCCCAGACCAGAGGTGGCACCAGTGCCAAGTCGGGCTGGTTTGATAGTACCAAGTGGCTCCTGCAATCTGCCATCCAGAAGCGGGGCAGCTTACTTTTGTTTTCCAGGGAAACGGGCCGAGGTATTTGTCTGGGGGCCTATGGCTGGGAGTGACCGGCTGGCTCCTGAAAAGCTACGATAGGCAGGATGGTGACCAGACCCATGGTGGCACCAGTGCCAAGTTGGGCTGGTTTGATAGTACCAAGTGGCTCCTGCAATCTGCCATCAAAAAGTTGTCAGGCGAGTTTTGTTTTCCAGGGAAAAGCGCCGTTGTTTGTGTTTGGGTGCCTGTGGCTGGGAGTGGCCGGCTGGCTCCTTAGAATCCACGATACGCAGGATGGTTCCCAGAGCAGAGGTGGCAACAGTGACAAGTCGGGCCAGTTTGATGGTGCAAAGTGGCTCCTGCAATCTGCCATCCAGAAGCAGGGCTGCTTATTTTGTTTGCCAGGGAAAGGAGCCGAGGTTTTTGTCTGGGTTCCTATGGCTGGGAGTGACCAGCTGGCTCCTGAAAAGGTACGATAGGCAGGATGGTTACCAGACCCATGGTGGCACCAGTGCCAAGTTCGGCTGATTTGATAGTACCAAGTGGCTCCTGCAATCTGCCATCAAAATGTTGGTAGGCGAGTTTTGTTTTCCAGGGAAAAGCGCCGTTGTTTGTGTTTGGGGGCCTGTGGGTGGGAGTGGCTGGATGGCTAATTAGAATCCACGATACGCAGGATGGTTCCCAGACTTGACGTGGCACCAGTGCCAAGTCGGGCCAGTTTGATGGTGCAAAGTTTCTACTGAAATCTGCCATCCAGAAGCGGGGCAGCTTACTTTTGTTTGCCAGGGAAACGGGCCAAGGTTTGTGTCTGGGGGCCTATGGCTGTGAGTGACCGGCTAGGTCCTGAAAAGCTACGAGAGGCATGGTGGTGACCAGACCCATGGTGGCACCAGTGCCAAGTTGGGCTGGTTTGATAGTACCAAGTGGCTCCAGCAAACTGCCATCAAAAAGTCGGCAAGCGAGTGTTGATTTCCAGGGAAAAGCGCCGTTGTTTGTGTTTGGGGGCCTGTGGCTGGGAGTGGCCGGCTGGCTCCTTAGAATCCACGATACGCAGCATGGTTCCCAGACCCAAGGTGGCACCAGTGCCAAGTCGGGCTGGCTTGATAATACCAAGTGTTTCCTGCAATCGGCCATCAAAAAGTTGGCAGGCGAGTTTTGTTTTCCAGGGAAAAGCGCCGTTGTTTTTGTTTGGGGGCCTATGGGTGGGAGTGGCCGGCTGGCTCCTTAGAATCCACGAGACGCAGGATGGTTCCCAGACCTGAGGTGGCACCAGTGCCAAGTTGGGCTGGTTTGATAGTACCATTGGCTCCTGCAAACTCCATCAAAAATTTGGCAGGCGTGTTTTGTTTTCCAGGGAACAGCGCGGTTGATTTTGTTTGGGGGCCTGTGGCTGGGAGTGGCCGGCTGGCTCCTTAGAATCCACGATACGCAGGATGGTTCCCAGACCCAAGGTGGCACCAGTGGCAAGTCGGGCTGGTTTGATAGTACCAAGTGGCTCCTGCAATCTGCCATCCAGAAGTGAGGCAGCTAAGTTTTGTTTGCCAGAAAAAAGGGCCGTGGTTTTTGTTGGGGGCCTGTGGCTGGGAGTAGCCGGCTGGCTCCTTAGAATCCACGATAGGCAGGATGGTTCCCAGACCCAAGGTGGCACCAGTGCCAAGTTGGGCTGGTTTGATAGTACCAAGTGCGTCCTGCAATCTGCCATCCACAAGCGGCGCCGCTTAGTTTTGTTTGCCACGGAAACGGGCCGAGGTTTGTGTCTGGGGGCCTATGGCTGGGAGTGACCTGCTAGGTCCTGAAAAGCTACGATAGGCAGGATGGTGACCAGACCCATGGTGGCACCAGTGCCAAGTTGGGCTGGTTTGATAGTACCAAGTGGCTCCGGCAATCTGCCATCAAAATTTGGCAGGCGAGTTTTGTTTTCCAGGGAAAAGCGCCGTTGTTTGTGTTTGAGGGCCTGTGGCTGGGAGTGGCCGGCTGGCTCCTTAGAATCCACGATACGCAGGATGGTTCCCAGACCTGAGGTGGCACCAGTGCCAAGTCGGGCTAGTTTGATGGTGCAAAGTGGCTCCTGCAATCTGCCATCCAGAAGCGGGGCAGCTTACTTTTGTTTGCCAGGGAAACGGGCCGAGCTTTTTGTCTGGGGTCTATGGCTGGGAGTGACCGGCTGGCTCCTGAAAAGCTACGATAGGCAGGATGGTGACCAGACCCATGGTGGCACCAGTGCCAAGTTGGGCTGGTTTGATAGTACCAAGTGGCTCCTGCAATCTGCCATCAAAAATTTGGCAGGCGAGTTTTGTTTTCCAGGGAAAAGCGCCGTTGTTTGTGTTTGGGGGCCTGTGGCTGGGAGTGGCCGGCTGGCTCCTTAGAATCCACAATACGCAGGATGGTTCCCAGACCTGAGGTGGCACCAGTGCCAAGTTGGGCTGGTTTGATAGTACCAAGTGCGTCCTGCAATCTGCCATCCAGAAGCGGGGCAGCTTACTTTTGTTTGCCAGGGAAACGGGCCGAGCTTTGTGTCTGGGGGCCTATGGCTGGGAGTGACCGGCTGGCTCCTGAAAAGCTACGATAGGCAGGATGGTGACCAGACCCATGGTGGCACCAGTGCCAAGTTGGGCTGGTTTGATAGTACCAAGTGGCTCCTGCAATCTGCCATCAAAAATTTGGCAGGCGAGTTTTGTTTTCCAGGGAAAAGCGCCGTTGTTTGTGTTTGGGGGCCTGTGGCTGGGAGTGGCCGGCTGGCTCCTTAGAATCCACAATACGCAGGATGGTTCCCAGACCTGAGGTGGCACCAGTGCCAAGTTGGGCTGGTTTGATAGTACCAAGTGCGTCCTGCAATCTGCCATCCAGAAGCGGGGCAGCTTACTTTTGTTTGCCAGGGAAACGGGCCGAGCTTTGTGTCTGGGGGCCTATGGCTGGGAGTGACCGGCTGGCTCCTGAAAAGCTACGATAGGCAGGATGGTGACCAGACCCATGGTGGCACCAGAGCCATGTTCGGCTGATTTCAAAGTACAAAGTTGCTCCTGCAATCTTCCATTAAAAAGTCAGCAGGCGAGTTTTGTTTTCCAGGGAAAAGCGCCGTTGTTTGTGTCTGCGGGCCTGTGGCTGGAGTGGCCGGCTGGCTCCTTTCAACACACGATACGCCGGATGGTTCCCAGACCCAAGGTGGCACCAGTGCCAAGTTGGGCTGGTTTGATAGTACCAAGTGGTTCCTGCAATCTCCCATCAAAATGTTGGCAGGCGAGTTTTGTTTTCCAGGGAAAAGCGCCGTTGTTTTTTTTTGGGGGCCTGTGGCTGGGAGTGGCCGGCTGGCTCCTTAGAATCCACGATACGCAGGATGGTTCCCAGACCAGAGGTGGCACCAGTACCAAGTCGGGCTGGTTTGATAATAACAAGTGGATCCTGCAATCTGCCATCCAGAAGCGGGGCAGCTTACTTTTGTTTGCCAGGGAAACGGGCCGAGCTTTGTGTCTGGGGGCCTATGGCTGGGAGTGACCGGCTGGCTCCAGAAAAGCTACGATAGGCAGGATGGTGACCAGACCCATGGTGGCACCAGTGCCAAGTTGGGCTGGTTTGATAGTACCAAGTGGCTCCTGCAATCTGCCATCAAAAAGTTGGCAGGCGAGTTTTGTTTTCCAGGGAAAAGCGTCGTTGTTTGTGTTTGGGGGCCTGTGGCTGGGAGTGGCCGTCTTGCTAATTGGAATCCACGATACGCAGGATGGTTCCCAGACCTGAGGTGGCACCAGTGACAAGTCGGGCCAGTTTGATGGTGCAAAGTGGCTCCTGCAATCTGCCATCCAGAAGCGGGGCAGCTTACTTTTGTTTGCCAGGGAAACGGACCGAGGTTTGTGTCTGGGGGCCTATGGCTGGGAGTGACCGGCTGGCTCCTGAAAAGCTACGATAGGCAGGATGGTGACCAGACCCATGGTGGCACCAGTGCCAAGTTAGGCTGATTTGATAGTACCAATTGGCTCCTGCAATCTGCCATCAAAATGTTGGCAGGCGAGTTTTGTTTTCCAGGGAAAAGCGCTGTTGTTTGTATTTGGGGGCCTGTGGCTGGGAGTGACCGGCTGGCTCCTTAGAATCCACGATACGCAGGATGGTTCCCAGACCCAAGGTGGCACCATTTCCAAGTTGGGCTGGTTTGATAGTACCAAGTGCGTCCTGCAATCTGCCATCCAGAAGCGGGGCAGCTTACTTTTGTTTGCCAGGGAAACGGGCCGAGGTTTTTGTCTGGGGGCCTATGGCTGGGATTGACCGGTTGGCTCCTGAAAAGCTACGATAGGCAGGATGGTGACCCGACCAGAGGTGGCACCAGTGCCAAGTTGGGCTGATTTGATAGTACCAAGTAGCTCCTGCAATCTGCCATCAAAAAGTTGGCAGGCGAGTTTTGTTTTCCAGGGAAAAGCGCCGTTGTTTGTGTTTGGGGGCCTGTGGCTGGGAGTGGCCAGCTGGCTCCTTAGAATCCACGATACGCAGGATGGTTCCCAGACCCAAGGTGGCACCAGTGCCAAGTTGGGCTGGTTTGATAGTAACAAGTGCGTCCTGCAATCTGCCATCCACAAGCGGCGCCGCTTAGTTTTGTTTGCCACGGAAACGGGCCGAGGTTTGTGTCTGGGGGCCTATGGCTGGGAGTGACCTGCTAGGTCCTGAAAAGCTACGATAGGCAGGATGGTGACCAGACCCATGGTGGCACCAGTGCCAAGTTGGGCTGGTTTGATAGTACCAAGTGGTTCCTGCAATCTGCCATCCAGAAGCGGGGCAGCTTACTTTTGTTTTCCAGGGAAACGGGCCGAGCTTTTTGTCTGGGGTCTATGGCTGGGAGTGACCGGCTGGCTCCTGAAAAGCTACGATAGGCAGGATGGTGACCAGACCCATGGTGGCACCAGTGCCAAGTTGGGCTGGTTTGATAGTACCAAGTGGCTCCTGCAATCTGCCATCAAAAATTTGGCAGGCGAGTATTGTTTTCCAGGGAAAAGCGCCGTTGTTTGTGTTTGGGGGCCTGTGGCTGGGAGTGGCCGGCTGGCTCCTTAGAATCCACAATACGCAGGATGGTTCCCAGACCTGAGGTGGCACCAGTGCCAAGTTGGGCTGGTTTGATAGTACCAAGTGCGTCCTGCAATCTGCCATCCAGAAGCGGGGCAGCTTACTTTTGTTTGCCAGGGAAACGGGCCGAGCTTTGTGTCTGGGGGCCTATGGCTGGGAGTGACCGGCTGGCTCCTGAAAAGCTACGATAGGCAGGATGTTGACCAGACCCATGGTGGCACCAGAGCCATGTTCGGCTGATTTCAAAGTACAAAGTTGCTCCTGCAATCTTCCATTAAAAAGTCAGCAGGCGAGTTTTGTTTTCCAGGGAAAAGCGCCGTTGTTTGTGTCTGCGGGCCTGTGGCTGGAGTGGCCGGCTGGCTCCTTTCAACACACGATACGCCGGATGGTTCCCAGACCCAAGGTGGCACCAGTGCCAAGTTGGGCTGGTTTGATAGTACCAAGTGGTTCCTGCAATCTCCCATCAAAATGTTGGCAGGCGAGTTTTGTTTTCCAGGGAAAAGCGCCGTTGTTTTTTTTTGGGGGCCTGTGGCTGGGAGTGGCCGGCTGGCTCCTTAGAATCCACGATACGCAGGATGGTTCCCAGACCAGAGGTGGCACCAGTACCAAGTCGGGCTGGTTTGATAATAACAAGTGGATCCTGCAATCTGCCATCCAGAAGCGGGGCAGCTTACTTTTGTTTGCCAGGGAAACGGGCCGAGCTTTGTGTCTGGGGGCCTATGACTGGGAGTGACCGGCTGGCTCCTGAAAAGCTACGATAGGCAGGATGGTGACCAGACCCATGGTGGCACCAGTGCCAAGTTGGGCTGGTTTGATAGTACCAAGTGGCTCCTGCAATCTCCCATCAAAAAGTTGGCAGGCGAGTTTTGTTTTCCAGGGAAAAGCGTCGTTGTTTGTGTTTGGGGGCCTGTGGCTGGGAGTGGCCGTCTTGCTAATTGGAATCCACGATACGCAGGATGGTTCCCAGACCTGAGGTGGCACCAGTGACAAGTCGGGCCAGTTTGATGGTGCAAAGTGGTTCCTGCAATCTGCCATCCAGAAGCGGGGCAGCTTACTTTTGTTTGCCAGGGAAACGGGCCGAGGTTTGTGTCTGGGGGCCTATGGCTGGGAGTGACCGGCTGGCTCGTGAAAAGCTACGATAGGCAGGATGGTGACCAGACCCATGACGGCACCAGTGCCAAGTTGGGCTGGTTTGATAGTACCAAGTGGCTCCTGCAATCTGCCATCAAAAAGTTGGCAGGCGAGTTTTGTTTTCCAGGGAAAAGCGCCGTTGTTTGTGTTTGGGGGCCTGTGGCTGGGAGTGGCCGGCTGGCTCCTTAGAATCCACGATACTCAGCATGGTTCCCAGATCAGAGGTGGCACCAGTGCCAAGTTGGGCTGGTTTGATAGTACCAAGTGCGTCCGGGAATCTGCCATCCAGAAGCGGGGCAGCTTACTTTGTTTGCCAGGGAAACGGGCCGAGGTTTGTGTCTCGGGGCCTATGGCTGGGAGTGACCGGCTGGCTCCTGAAAAGTTACGATAGGCAGGATGGTGACCAGACCCATGGTGGCACCAGTGCCAAGTTGGGCTGGTTTGATAGTACCAAGTGGCTCCTGCAATCTGCCATCAAAAAGTTGGCAGGCGAGTTTTGTTTTCCAGGGAAAAGCGCCGTTGTTTGTGTTTGGGGGCCTGTGGCAGGGAGTGGCCGGCTGGCTCCTTAGAATCCACGATACGCAGGATGGTTCCCAGACTTGACGTGGCACCAGTGCCAAGTCGGGCTGGTTTGATAGTACCAAGTGCGTCCTGCAATCTGCCATCCAGAAGCGGGGCAGCTTACTTTTGTTTTCCAGGGAAACGGGCCGAGGTATTTGTCTGGGGGCCTATGGCTGGGAGTGACCGGCTGGCTCCTGAAAAGCTACGATAGGCAGGATGGTGACCAGACCCATGGTGGCACCAGTGCCAAGTTGGGCTGGTTTGATAGTACCAAGTGGCTCCTGCAATCTGCCATCAAAAAGTTGTCAGGCGAGTTTTGTTTTCCAGGGAAAAGCGCCGTTGTTTGTGTTTGGGGGCCTGTGGCTGGGAGTGGCCGGCTGGCTAATTAGAATCCACGATACGCAGGATGGTTCCCAGACCAGAGGTGGCAACAGTGACAAGTCGGGCCAGTTTGATGGTGCAAAGTGGCTCCTGCAATCTGCCATCCAGAAGCAGTGCTGCTTACTTTTGTTTGCCAGGGAAAGGAGCCGAGGTTTTTGTCTGGGGGCCTATGGCTGGGAGTGACCAGCTGGCTCCTGAAAAGGTACGATAGGCAGGATGGTTACCAGACCCATGGTGGCACCAGTGCCAAGTTCGGCTGATTTGATAGTACCAAGTGGCTCCTGCAATCTGCCATCAAAATGTTGGTAGGCGAGTTTTGTTTTCCAGGGAAAAGCGCCGTTGTTTGTGTTTGGGGGCCTGTGGGTGGGAGTGGCCGGATGGCTAATTAGAATCCACGATACGCAGGATGGTTCCCAGACCTAAAATGGCACCAGTGACAAGTCGGGCCAGTTTGATGGTGCAAAGTTGCTACTGAAATCTGCCATCCAGAAACGGGGCAGCTTACTTTTGTTTGCCAGGGAAACGGGCCAAGGTTTGTGTCTGGGGGCCTATGGCTGTGAGTGACCGGCTAGGTCCTGAAAAGCTACGAGAGGCATGATGGTGACCAGACCCATGGTGGCACCAGTGCCAAGTTGGGCTGGTTTGATAGTACCAAGTGGCTCCTGCAATCTGCCATCAAAAAGTCGGCAAGCGAGTGTTGATTTCCAGGGAAAAGCGCCGTTGTTTGTGTTTGGGGGCCTGTGGCAGGGAGTGGCCGGCTGGCTCCTTAGAATCCACGATACGCAGCATGGTTCCCAGACCCAAGGTGGCACCAGTGCCAAGTTGGGCTGGCTTGATAATACCAAGTGGTTCCTGCAATCGGCCATCAAAAAGTTGGCAGGCGAGTTTTGTTTTCCAGGGAAAAGCGCCGTTGTTTTTGTTTGGGGGCCTATGGGTGGGAGTGGCCGGCTGGCTCCTTAGAATCCACGAGACGCAGGATGGTTCCCAGACCTGAGGTGGCACCAGTGCCAAGTTGGGCTGGTTTGATACTACCAAGTGCGTCCTGCAATCTGCCATCCAGAAGCGGGGTAGCTTACTTTTGTTTGCCAGGGAAACGGGCCAAGCTTTGTGTCTCGGGGCCTATGGCTGGGAGTGACCGGCTGGCTCCTGAAAAGCTACGATAGGCAGGATGGTGACCAGACCCATGGTGGCACCAGTGCCAAGTTGGGCTGGTTTGATAGTACCAAGTGGCTCCTGCAATCTGCCATCAAAAATTTGGCAGGCGAGTTTTGTTTTCCAGGGAAAAGCGCCGTTGTTTGTGCCTGGGGCCCTATGGCCTTTAGTGGACGGATGGCTAATTAGAATCCACGATACACAGGATGGTTCCCAGACCCATGGTGGCACCAGTGCCAAGTTGGGCTGGTTTGATAGTACCAAGTGGTTCCTGCAATCTGCCATCCAGAAGCGGGGCAGCTTACTTTTGTTTGCCAGGGAAACGGGCCGAGGATTGTGTCTGGGGGCCTAAGCCTGGAAGTGACCGGCTGGCTCGTGAAAAGCTACGATAGGCAGGATGGTGACCAGACCCATGACGGCACCAGTGCCAAGTTGGGCTGGTTTGATAGTACCAAGTGGCTCCTGCAATCTGCCATCAAAAACTTGGCAGGCGAGTTTTGTTTTCCAGGGAAAAGCGCCGTTGTTTGTGTTTGGGGGCCTGTGGCTGGGAGTGGCCGGCTGGCTCCTTAGAATCCACGATACTCAGCATGGTTCCCAGACCAGAGGTGGCACCAGTGCCAAGTTGGGCTGGTTTGATTGTAACAAGTGCGTCCGGGAATCTGCCATCCAGAAGCGGGGCAGCTTACTTTTGTTTGCCAGGGAAACGGGCCGAGGTTTGTGTCCTGGGGCCTATGGCTGGGAGTGGCCGGCTGGCTCATGAAAAGCTACGATAGGCAGGATGGTGACCAGACCCATGGTGGCACCAGTGCCAAGTTGGGCTGGTTTGATAGTACCAAGTGGCTCCTGCAATCTGCCATCAAAAATTCCGCAAGCGAGTGTTGATTTCCAGGGAAAAGCGTCGTTGTTTGTGTTTGGGGGCCTGTGGCTGGGAGTGGCCGGCTGGCTCCTTAGAATCCACGATACGCAGCATGGTTCCCAGACCCAAGGTGGCACCAGTGCCAAGTCGGGCTGGCTTGATAATACCAAGTGGTTCCTGCAATCGGCCATCAAAAAGTTGGCAGGCGAGTTTTGTTTTCCAGGGAAAAGCGCCGTTGTTTGGGTCTGGGGGCCTATGGCCTGGAGTGGACGGATGACTAATTAGAATCCACGATACACAGGATGGTTCCCAGACCCAAGGTGGCACCAGTGCCAAGTTGGGCTGGTTTGATAGTAACAAGTGCGTCCTGCAATCTGCCATCCACAAGCGGCGCCGCTTAGTTTTGTTTGCCACGGAAACGGGCCGAGGTTTGTGTCTGGGGGCCTATGGCTGGGAGTGACCTGCTAGGTCCTGAAAAGCTACGATAGGCAGGATGGTGACCAGACCCATGGTGGCACCAGTGCCAAGTTGGGCTGGTTTGATAGTACCAAGTGGCTCCGGCAATCTGCCATCAAAATTTGGCAGGCGAGTTTTGTTTTCCAGGGAAAAGCGCCGTTGTTTGTGCCTGGGGCCCTATGGCCTGGAGTGGACGGATGGCTAATTAGAATCCACGATACACAGGATGGTTCCCAGACCCATGGTGGCACCAGTGCCAAGTTGGGCTGGTTTGATAGTACCAAGTGGTTCCTGCAATCTGCCATCCAGAAGCGGGGCAGCTTACTTTTGTTTTCCAGGGAAACGGGCCGAGCTTTTTGTCTGGGGTCTATGGCTGGGAGTGACCGGCTGGCTCCTGAAAAGCTACGATAGGCAGGATGGTGACCAGACCCATGGTGGCACCAGTGCCAAGTTGGGCTGGTTTGATAGTACCAAGTGGCTCCTGCAATCTGCCATCAAAAATTTGGCAGTCGAGTATTGTTTTCCAGGGAAAAGCGCCGTTGTTTGTGTTTGGGGGCCTGTGGCTGGGAGTGGCCGGCTGGCTCCTTAGAATCCACAATACGCAGGATGGTTCCCAGACCTGAGGTGGCACCAGTGCCAAGTTGGGCTGGTTTGATAGTACCAAGTGCGTCCTGCAATCTGCCATCCAGAAGCGGGGCAGCTTACTTTTGTTTGCCAGGGAAACGGGCCGATCTTTGTATCTGGAGGCCTATGGCTGGGAGTGACCGGCTGGCTCCTGAAAAGCTACGATAGGCAGGATGTTGACCAGACCCATGGTGGCACCAGAGCCATGTTCGGCTGATTTCAAAGTACAAAGTTGCTCCTGCAATCTTCCATTAAAAAGTCAGCAGGCGAGTTTTGTTTTCCAGGGAAAAGCGCCGTTGTTTGTGTCTGCGGGCCTGTGGCTGGAGTGGCCGGCTGGCTCCTTTCAACACACGATACGCCGGATGGTTCCCAGACCCAAGGTGGCACCAGTGCCAAGTTGGGCTGGTTTGATAGTACCAAGTGGTTCCTGCAATCTCCCATCAAAATGTTGGCAGGCGAGTTTTGTTTTCCAGGGAAAAGCGCCGTTGTTTTTTTTTGGGGGCCTGTGGCTGGGAGTGGCCGGCTGGCTCCTTAGAATCCACGATACGCAGGATGGTTCCCAGACCAGAGGTGGCACCAGTACCAAGTCGGGCTGGTTTGATAATAACAAGTGGATCCTGCAATCTGCCATCCAGAAGCGGGGCAGCTTACTTTTGTTTGCCAGGGAAACGGGCCGAGCTTTGTGTCTGGGGGCCTATGACTGGGAGTGACCGGCTGGCTCCTGAAAAGCTACGATAGGCAGGATGGTGACCAGACCCATGGTGGCACCAGTGCCAAGTTGGGCTGGTTTGATAGTACCAAGTGGCTCCTGCAATCTGCCATCAAAAAGTTGGCAGGCGAGTTTTGTTTTCCAGGGAAAAGCGTCGTTGTTTGTGTTTGGGGGCCTGTGGCTGGGAGTGGCCGTCTTGCTAATTGGAATCCACGATACGCAGGATGGTTCCCAGACCTGAGGTGGCACCAGTGACAAGTCGGGCCAGTTTGATGGTGCAAAGTGGTTCCTGCAATCTGCCATCCAGAAGCGGGGCAGCTTACTTTTGTTTGCCAGGGAAACGGGCCGAGGTTTGTGTCTGGGGGCCTATGGCTGGGAGTGACCGGCTGGCTCGTGAAAAGCTACGATAGGCAGGATGGTGACCAGACCCATGACGGCACCAGTGCCAAGTTGGGCTGGTTTGATAGTACCAAGTGGCTCCTGCAATCTGCCATCAAAAAGTTGGCAGGCGAGTTTTGTTTTCCAGGGAAAAGCGCCGTTGTTTGTGTTTGGGGGCCTGTGGCTGGGAGTGGCCGGCTGGCTCCTTAGAATCCACGATACTCAGCATGGTTCCCAGATCAGAGGTGGCACCAGTGCCAAGTTGGGCTGGTTTGATAGTACCAAGTGCGTCCGGGAATCTGCCATCCAGAAGCGGGGCAGCTTACTTTTGTTTGCCAGGGAAACGGGCCGAGGTTTGTGTCTCGGGGCCTATGGCTGGGAGTGACCGGCTGGCTCCTGAAAAGTTACGATAGGCAGGATGGTGACCAGACCCATGGTGGCACCAGTGCCAAGTTGGGCTGGTTTGATAGTACCAAGTGGCTCCTGCAATCTGCCATCAAAAAGTTGGCAGGCGAGTTTTGTTTTCCAGGGAAAAGCGCCGTTGTTTGTGTTTGGGGGCCTGTGGCAGGGAGTGGCCGGCTGGCTCCTTAGAATCCACGATACGCAGGATGGTTCCCAGACTTGACGTGGCACCAGTGCCAAGTCGGGCTGGTTTGATAGTACCAAGTGGCTCCTGCAATCTGCCATCCAGAAGCGGGGCAGCTTACTTTTGTTTTCCAGGGAAACGGGCCGAGGTATTTGTCTGGGGGCCTATGGCTGGGAGTGACCGGCTGGCTCCTGAAAAGCTACGATAGGCAGGATGGTGACCAGACCCATGGTGGCACCAGTGCCAAGTTGGGCTGGTTTGATAGTACCAAGTGGCTCCTGCAATCTGCCATCAAAAAGTTGTCAGGCGAGTTTTGTTTTCCAGGGAAAAGCGCCGTTGTTTGTGTTTGGGGGCCTGTGGCTGGGAGTGGCCGGCTGGCTAATTAGAATCCACGATACGCAGGATGGTTCCCAGACCAGAGGTGGCAACAGTGACAAGTCGGGCCAGTTTGATGGTGCAAAGTGGCTCCTGCAATCTGCCATCCAGAAGCAGTGCTGCTTACTTTTGTTTGCCAGGGAAAGGAGCCGAGGTTTTTGTCTGGGGGCCTATGGCTGGGAGTGACCAGCTGGCTCCTGAAAAGGTACGATAGGCAGGATGGTTACCAGACCCATGGTGGCACCAGTGCCAAGTTCGGCTGATTTGATAGTACCAAGTGGCTCCTGCAATCTGCCATCAAAATGTTGGTAGGCGAGTTTTGTTTTCCAGGGAAAAGCGCCGTTGTTTGTGTTTGGGGGCCTGTGGGTGGGAGTGGCCGGATGGCTAATTAGAATCCACGATACGCAGGATGGTTCCCAGACCTAAAATGGCACCAGTGACAAGTCGGGCCAGTTTGATGGTGCAAAGTTGCTACTGAAATCTGCCATCCAGAAACGGGGCAGCTTACTTTTGTTTGCCAGGGAAACGGGCCAAGGTTTGTGTCTGGGGGCCTATGGCTGTGAGTGACCGGCTAGGTCCTGAAAAGCTACGAGAGGCATGATGGTGACCAGACCCATGATGGCACCAGTGCCAAGTTGGGCTGGTTTGATAGTACCAAGTGGCTCCTGCAATCTGCCATCAAAAAGTCGGCAAGCGAGTGTTGATTTCCAGGGAAAAGCGCCGTTGTTTGTGTTTGGGGGCCTGTGGCAGGGAGTGGCCGGCTGGCTCCTTAGAATCCACGATACGCAGCATGGTTCCCAGACCCAAGGTGGCACCAGTGCCAAGTTGGGCTGGCTTGATAATACCAAGTGGTTCCTGCAATCGGCCATCAAAAAGTTGGCAGGCGAGTTTTGTTTTCCAGGGAAAAGCGCCGTTGTTTTTGTTTGGGGGCCTATGGGTGGGAATGGCCGGCTGGCTCCTTAGAATCCACGAGACGCAGGATGGTTCCCAGACCTGAGGTGGCACCAGTGCCAAGTTGGGCTGGTTTGATACTACCAAGTGCGTCCTGCAATCTGCCATCCAGAAGCGGGGTAGCTTACTTTTGTTTGCCAGGGAAACGGGCCGAGCTTTGTGTCTCGGGGCCTATGGCTGGGAGTGACCGGCTGGCTCCTGAAAAGCTACGATAGGCAGGATGGTGACCAGACCCATGGTGGCACCAGTGCCAAGTTGGGCTGGTTTGATAGTACCAAGTGGCTCCTGCAATCTGCCATCAAAAATTTGGCAGGCGAGTTTTGTTTTCCAGGGAAAAGCGCCGTTGTTTGTGCCTGGGGCCCTATGGCCTTTAGTGGACGGATGGCTAATTAGAATCCACGATACACAGGATGGTTCCCAGACCCATGGTGGCACCAGTGCCAAGTTGGGCTGGTTTGATAGTACCAAGTGGTTCCTGCAATCTGCCATCCAGAAGCGGGGCAGCTTACTTTTGTTTGCCAGGGAAACGGTCCGAGGATTGTGTCTGGGGGCCTAAGCCTGGAAGTGACCGGCTGGCTCGTGAAAAGCTACGATAGGCAGGATGGTGACCAGACACATGACGGCACCAGTGCCAAGTTGGGCTGGTTTGATAGTACCAAGTGGCTCCTGCAATCTGCCATCAAAAAGTTGGCAGGCGAGTTTTGTTTTCCAGGGAAAAGCGCCGTTGTTTGTGTTTGGGGGCCTGTGGCTGGGAGTGGCCGGCTGGCTCCTTAGAATCCACGATACTCAGCATGGTTCCCAGACCAGAGGTGGCACCAGTGCCAAGTTGGGCTGGTTTGATTGTAACAAGTGCGTCCGGGAATCTGCCATCCAGAAGCGGGGCAGCTTACTTTTGTTTGCCAGGGAAACGGGCCGAGGTTTGTGTCCTGGGGCCTATGGCTGGGAGTGGCCGGCTGGCTCATGAAAAGCTACGATAGGCAGGATGGTGACCAGACCCATGGTGGCACCAGTGCCAAGTTGGGCTGGTTTGATAGTACCAAGTGGCTCCTGCAATCTGCCATCAAAAATTCCGCAAGCGAGTGTTGATTTCCAGGGAAAAGCGTCGTTGTTTGTGTTTGGGGGCCTGTGGCTGGGAGTGGCCGGCTGGCTCCTTAGAATCCACGATACGCAGCATGGTTCCCAGACCCAAGGTGGCACCAGTGCCAAGTCGGGCTGGCTTGATAATACCAAGTGGTTCCTGCAATCGGCCATCAAAAAGTTGGCAGGCGAGTTTTGTTTTCCAGGGAAAAGCGCCGTTGTTTGGGTCTGGGGGCCTATGGCCTGGAGTGGACGGATGACTAATTAGAATCCACGATACACAGGATGGTTCCCAGACCAGAGGTGGCACCAGTGCCAAGTTGGGCTGGTTTGATAGTACCAAGTGGTTCCTGCAATCTGCCATCCAGAAGCGGGGCAGCTTACTTTTGTTTGCCAGGGAAACGGTCCGAGGTTTGTGTCTGGGGGCCTATGGCTGGGAGTGACCGGCTGGCTCCTGAAAAGCTACGATAGGCAGGATGGTGACCAGACCCATGGTGGCACCAGTGCCAAGTTGGGCTGGCTTGATAATACCAAGTGGTTCCTGCAATCGGCCATCAAAAAGTTGGCAGGCGAGTTTTGTTTTCCAGGGAAAAGCGCCGTTGTTTGTGCCTGGGGCCCTATGGCCTGGAGTGGACGGATGGCTAATTAGAACCCACGATACGCAGGATGGTTCCCAGACCTGAGGTGGCACCAGTGCCAAGTTGGGCTGGTTTGACGGTGCAAAGTGGCTCCTGCAATCTGCCATGCAGAAGCGGGGCAGCTTACTTTTGTTTGCCAGGGAAACGGGCCGAAATATTTGTCTGGGGGCCTCTGGCTGGGGGTGGCTGGCTGGCTCCTGAAAAGCTACGATAGGCAGGATGGTGACCAGACCCATGGTGGCACCAGTGCCAAGTTGGGCTGGTTTGATAGTACCAAGTGGCTCCTGCAATCTGCCATCAAAAAGTTGGCAGGCGAGTTTTGTTTTCCAGGGAAAAGCGCCGTTGTTTGTGTTTGGGGGCCTGTGGCAGGGAGTGGCCGGCTGGCTCCTTAGAATCCACGATACGCAGCATGGTTCCCAGACCCAAGGTGGCACCAGTGCCAAGTCGGGCTGGCTTGATAATACCAAGTGGTTCCTGCAATCGGCCATCAAAAAGTTGGCAGGCGAGTTTTGTTTTCCAGGGAAAAGCGCCGTTGTTTGTGCCTGGTGCCCTATGGCCTGGAGTGGACGGATGGCTAATTAGAATCCACGATACACAGGATGGTTCCCAGACCCATAGTGGCACCAGTGCCAAGTTGGGCTGGTTTGATAGTAACAAGTGGTTCCTGCAATCTGCCATCCAGAAGCGGGGCAGCTTACTTTTGTTTGCCAGGGAAACGGTCCGAGGTTTGTGTCTGGGGGCCTATGGCTGGGAGTGACCGGCTGGCTCCTGAAAAGCTACGATAGGCAGGATGGTGACCAGACCCATGGTGGCACCAGTGCCAAGTTGGGCTGGCTAGATAATACCAAGTGGTTCCTGCAATCGGCCATCAAAAAGTTGGCAGGCGAGTTTTGTTTTCCAGGGAAAAGCGCCGTTGTTTGTGCCTGGGGCCCTATGGCCTGGAGTGGACGGATGGCTAATTAGAATCCACGATACACAGGATGGTTCCCAGACCCATGGTGGCACCAGTGCCAAGTTGGGCTGGTTTGATAGTACCAAGTGGTTCCTGCAATCTGCCATCCAGAAGCGGGGCAGCTTACTTTTGTTTTCCAGGGAAACGGGCCGAGGTTTTTGTCTGGGGGCCTATGGCTGGGAGTGACCGGCTGGCTCCTGAAAAGCTACGATAGGAAGGATGGTGACCAGACCCATGACGGCACCAGTGCCAAGTTGGGCTGGTTTGATAGTACCAAGTGGCTCCTGCAATCTGCCATCAAAAACATGGCAGGCGAGTTTTGTTTTCCAGGGAAAAGCGCCGTTGTTTGTGTTTGGGGGCCTGTGGCTGGGAGTGGCCGGCTGGCTCCTTAGAATCCACGATACTCAGCATGGTTCCCAGATCAGAGGTGGCACCAGTGCCAAGTTGGGCTGGTTTGATAGTACCAAGTGCGTCCGGGAATCTGCCATCCAGAAGCGGGGCAGCTTACTTTTGTTTGCCAGGGAAACGGGCCGAGGTTTTTGTCTGGGGGCCTATGGCTGGGAGTGACCGGCTGGCTCCTGAAAAGTTACGATAGGCAGGATGGTGACCAGACCCATGGTGGCACCAGTGCCAAGTTGGGCTGGTTTGATAGTACCAAGTGGCTCCTGCAATCTGCCATCAAAAAGTTGGCAGGCGAGTTTTGTTTTCCAGGGAAAAGCGCCGTTGTTTGTGTTTGGGGGCCTGTGGCAGGGAGTGGCCGGCTGGCTCCTTAGAATCCACGAGACGCAGGATGGTTCCCAGACCAGAGGTGGCACCAGTGCCAAGTCGGGCTGGTTTGATAGTACCAAGTGGCTCCTGCAATCTGCCATCCAGAAGCGGGGCAGCTTACTTTTGTTTTCCAGGGAAACGGGCCGAGGTATTTGTCTGGGGGCCTATGGCTGGGAGTGACCGGCTGGCTCCTGAAAAGCTACGATAGGCAGGATGGTGACCAGACCCATGGTGGCACCAGTGCCAAGTTGGGCTGGTTTGATAGTACCAAGTGGCTCCTGCAATCTGCCATCAAAAAGTTGTCAGGCGAGTTTTGTTTTCCAGGGAAAAGCGCCGTTGTTTGTGTTTGGGTGCCTGTGGCTGGGAGTGGCCGGCTGGCTCCTTAGAATCCACGATACGCAGGATGGTTCCCAGACCAGTGGTGGCACCAGTGCCAAGTCGGGCTGGTTTGATAGTAACAAGTGCGTCCTACTATCTGCCATCCAGAAGCGGGGCAGCTTACTTTTGTTTGCCAGGGAAACGGGCCGAGCTTTGTGTCTGGGGGCCTATGGCTGGGAGTGACCGGCTGGCTCCTGAAAAGCTACGATAGGCAGGATGGTGACCAGACCCATGGTGGCACCAGTGCCAAGTTGGGCTGGTTTGATAGTACCAAGTGGCTCCTGCAATCTGCCATCAAAAAGTTGTCAGGCGAGTTTTGTTTTCCAGGGAAAAGCGCCGTTGTTTGTGTTTGGGGGCCTGTGGCTGGGAGTGGCCGGCTGGCTAATTAGAATCCACGATACGCAGGATGGTTCCCAGAGCAGAGGTGGCAACAGTGACAAGTCGGGCCAGTTTGATGGTGCAAAGTGGCTCCTGCAATCTGCCATCCAGAAGCAGGGCTGCTTATTTTGTTTGCCAGGGAAAGGAGCCGAGGTTTTTGTCTGGGTTCCTATGGCCTGGAGTGACCAGCTGGCTCCTGAAAAGGTACGATAGGCAGGATGGTTACCAGACCCATGGTGGCACCAGTGCCAAGTTCGGCTGATTTGATAGTACCAAGTGGCTCCTGCAATCTGCCATCAAAATGTTGGTAGGCGAGTTTTGTTTTCCAGGGAAAAGCGCCGTTGTTTGTGTTTGGGGGCCTGTGGGTGGGAGTGGCCGGATGGCTAATTAGAATCCACGATACGCAGGATGGTTCCCAGACTTGACGTGGCACCAGTGCCAAGTCGGGCCAGTTTGATGGTGCAAAGTTGCTACTGAAATCTGCCATCCAGAAGCGGGGCAGCTTACTTTTGTTTGCCAGGGAAACGGGCCAAGGTTTGTGTCTGGGGGCCTATGGCTGTGAGTGACCGGCTAGGTCCTGAAAAGCTACGAGAGGCATGATGGTGACCAGACCCATGGTGGCACCAGTGCCAAGTTGGGCTGGTTTGATAGTACCAAGTGGCTCCAGCAAACTGCCATCAAAAAGTCGGCAAGCGAGGGTTGATTTCCAGGGAAAAGCGCCGTTGTTTGTGTTTGGGGGCCTGTGGCTGGGAGTGGCCGGCTGGCTCCTTAGAATCCACGATACGCAGCATGGTTCCCAGACCCAAGGTGGCACCAGTGCCAAGTCGGGCTGGCTTGATAATACCAAGTGTTTCCTGCAATCGGCCATCAAAAAGTTGGCAGGCGAGTTTTGTTTGCCAGGGAAAAGCGCCGTTGTTTTTGTTTGGGGGCCTATGGGTGGGAGTGGCCGGCTGGCTCCTTAGAATCCACGAGACGCAGGATGGTTCCCAGACCTGAGGTGGCACCAGTGCCAAGTTGGGCTGGTTTGATAGTACCATTGGCTCCTGCAAACTCCATCAAAAATTTGGGAGGCGTGTTTTGTTTTCCAGGGAACAGCGCGGTTGATTTTGTTTGGGGGCCTGTGGCTGGGAGTGGCCGGCTGGCTCCTTAGAATCCACGATACGCAGGATGGTTCCCAGACCCAAGGTGGCACCAGTGGCAAGTCGGGCTGGTTTGATAGTACCAAGTGGCTCCTGCAATCTGCCATCCAGAAGTGAGGCAGCTAAGTTTTGTTTGCCAGAAAAAAGGGCCGTGGTTTTTGTTGGGGGCCTGTGGCTGGGAGTAGCCGGCTGGCTCCTTAGAATCCACGATAGGCAGGATGGTTCCCAGACCCAAGGTGGCACCAGTGCCAAGTTGGGCTGGTTTGATAGTACCAAGTGGTTCCTGCAATCTGCCATCCAGAAGCGGGGCAGCTTACTTTTGTTTTCCAGGGAAACGGGCCGAGGTTTTTGTCTGGGGGCCTATGGCTGGGAGTGACCGGCTGGCTCCTGAAAAGCTACGATAGGAAGGATGGTGACCAGACCCATGACGGCACCAGTGCCAAGTTGGGCTGGTTTGATAGTACCAAGTGGCTCCTGCAATCTGCCATCAAAAACATGGCAGGCGAGTTTTGTTTTCCAGGGAAAAGCGCCGTTGTTTGTGTTTGGGGGCCTGTGGCTGGGAGTGGCCGGCTGGCTCCTTAGAATCCACGATACTCAGCATGGTTCCCAGATCAGAGGTGGCACCAGTGCCAAGTTGGGCTGGTTTGATAGTACCAAGTGCGTCCGGGAATCTGCCATCCAGAAGCGGGGCAGCTTACTTTTGTTTGCCAGGGAAACGGGCCGAGGTTTTTGTCTGGGGGCCTATGGCTGGGAGTGACCGGCTGGCTCCTGAAAAGTTACGATAGGCAGGATGGTGACCAGACCCATGGTGGCACCAGTGCCAAGTTGGGCTGGTTTGATAGTACCAAGTGGCTCCTGCAATCTGCCATCAAAAAGTTGGCAGGCGAGTTTTGTTTTCCAGGGAAAAGCGCCGTTGTTTGTGTTTGGGGGCCTGTGGCAGGGAGTGGCCGGCTGGCTCCTTAGAATCCACGAGACGCAGGATGGTTCCCAGACCAGAGGTGGCACCAGTGCCAAGTCGGGCTGGTTTGATAGTACCAAGTGGCTCCTGCAATCTGCCATCCAGAAGCGGGGCAGCTTACTTTTGTTTTCCAGGGAAACGGGCCGAGGTATTTGTCTGGGGGCCTATGGCTGGGAGTGACCGGCTGGCTCCTGAAAAGCTACGATAGGCAGGATGGTGACCAGACCCATGGTGGCACCAGTGCCAAGTTGGGCTGGTTTGATAGTACCAAGTGGCTCCTGCAATCTGCCATCAAAAAGTTGTCAGGCGAGTTTTGTTTTCCAGGGAAAAGCGCCGTTGTTTGTGTTTGGGTGCCTGTGGCTGGGAGTGGCCGGCTGGCTCCTTAGAATCCACGATACGCAGGATGGTTCCCAGACCAGTGGTGGCACCAGTGCCAAGTCGGGCTGGTTTGATAGTAACAAGTGCGTCCTACTATCTGCCATCCAGAAGCGGGGCAGCTTACTTTTGTTTGCCAGGGAAACGGGCCGAGCTTTGTGTCTGGGGGCCTATGGCTGGGAGTGACCGGCTGGCTCCTGAAAAGCTACGATAGGCAGGATGGTGACCAGACCCATGGTGGCACCAGTGCCAAGTTGGGCTGGTTTGATAGTACCAAGTGGCTCCTGCAATCTGCCATCAAAAAGTTGTCAGGCGAGTTTTGTTTTCCAGGGAAAAGCGCCGTTGTTTGTGTTTGGGGGCCTGTGGCTGGGAGTGGCCGGCTGGCTAATTAGAATCCACGATACGCAGGATGGTTCCCAGAGCAGAGGTGGCAACAGTGACAAGTCGGGCCAGTTTGATGGTGCAAAGTGGCTCCTGCAATCTGCCATCCAGAAGCAGGGCTGCTTATTTTGTTTGCCAGGGAAAGGAGCCGAGGTTTTTGTCTGGGTTCCTATGGCCTGGAGTGACCAGCTGGCTCCTGAAAAGGTACGATAGGCAGGATGGTTACCAGACCCATGGTGGCACCAGTGCCAAGTTCGGCTGATTTGATAGTACCAAGTGGCTCCTGCAATCTGCCATCAAAATGTTGGTAGGCGAGTTTTGTTTTCCAGGGAAAAGCGCCGTTGTTTGTGTTTGGGGGCCTGTGGGTGGGAGTGGCCGGATGGCTAATTAGAATCCACGATACGCAGGATGGTTCCCAGACTTGACGTGGCACCAGTGCCAAGTCGGGCCAGTTTGATGGTGCAAAGTTGCTACTGAAATCTGCCATCCAGAAGCGGGGCAGCTTACTTTTGTTTGCCAGGGAAACGGGCCAAGGTTTGTGTCTGGGGGCCTATGGCTGTGAGTGACCGGCTAGGTCCTGAAAAGCTACGAGAGGCATGATGGTGACCAGACCCATGGTGGCACCAGTGCCAAGTTGGGCTGGTTTGATAGTACCAAGTGGCTCCAGCAAACTGCCATCAAAAAGTCGGCAAGCGAGGGTTGATTTCCAGGGAAAAGCGCCGTTGTTTGTGTTTGGGGGCCTGTGGCTGGGAGTGGCCGGCTGGCTCCTTAGAATCCACGATACGCAGCATGGTTCCCAGACCCAAGGTGGCACCAGTGCCAAGTCGGGCTGGCTTGATAATACCAAGTGTTTCCTGCAATCGGCCATCAAAAAGTTGGCAGGCGAGTTTTGTTTGCCAGGGAAAAGCGCCGTTGTTTTTGTTTGGGGGCCTATGGGTGGGAGTGGCCGGCTGGCTCCTTAGAATCCACGAGACGCAGGATGGTTCCCAGACCTGAGGTGGCACCAGTGCCAAGTTGGGCTGGTTTGATAGTACCATTGGCTCCTGCAAACTCCATCAAAAATTTGGGAGGCGTGTTTTGTTTTCCAGGGAACAGCGCGGTTGATTTTGTTTGGGGGCCTGTGGCTGGGAGTGGCCGGCTGGCTCCTTAGAATCCACGATACGCAGGATGGTTCCCAGACCCAAGGTGGCACCAGTGGCAAGTCGGGCTGGTTTGATAGTACCAAGTGGCTCCTGCAATCTGCCATCCAGAAGTGAGGCAGCTAAGTTTTGTTTGCCAGAAAAAAGGGCCGTGGTTTTTGTTGGGGGCCTGTGGCTGGGAGTAGCCGGCTGGCTCCTTAGAATCCACGATAGGCAGGATGGTTCCCAGACCCAAGGTGGCACCAGTGCCAAGTTGGGCTGGTTTGATAGTACCAAGTGCGTCCTGCAATCTGCCATCCACAAGCGGCGCCGCTTAGTTTTGTTTGCCACGGAAACGGGCCGAGGTTTGTGTCTGGGGGCCTATGGCTGGGAGTGACCTGCTAGGTCCTGAAAAGCTACGATAGGCAGGATGGTGACCAGACCCATGGTGGCACCAGTGCCAAGTTGGGCTGGTTTGATAGTACCAAGTGGCTCCGGCAATCTGCCATCAAAATTTGGCAGGCGAGTTTTGTTTTCCAGGGAAAAGCGCCGTTGTTTGTGTTTGAGGGCCTGTGGCTGGGAGTGGCCGGCTGGCTCCTTAGAATCCACGATACGCAGGATGGTTCCCAGACCTGAGGTGGCACCAGTGCCAAGTCGGGCTAGTTTGATGGTGCAAAGTGGCTCCTGCAATCTGCCATCCAGAAGCGGGGCAGCTTACTTTTGTTTTCCAGGGAAACGGGCCGAGCTTTTTGTCTGGGGTCTATGGCTGGGAGTGACCGGCTGGCTCCTGAAAAGCTACGATAGGCAGGATGGTGACCAGACCCATGGTGGCACCAGTGCCAAGTTGGGCTGGTTTGATAGTACCAAGTGGCTCCTGCAATCTGCCATCAAAAATTTGGCAGGCGAGTTTTGTTTTCCAGGGAAAAGCGCCGTTGTTTGTGTTTGGGGGCCTGTGGCTGGGAGTGGCCGGCTGGCTCCTTAGAATCCACAATACGCAGGATGGTTCCCAGACCTGAGGTGGCACCAGTGCCAAGTTGGGCTGGTTTGATAGTACCAAGTGCGTCCTGCAATCTGCCATCCAGAAGCGGGGCAGCTTACTTTTGTTTGCCAGGGAAACGGGCCGAGCTTTGTGTCTGGGGGCCTATGGCTGGGAGTGACCGGCTGGCTCCTGAAAAGCTACGATAGGCAGGATGGTGACCAGACCCATGGTGGCACCAGTGCCAAGTTGGGCTGGTTTGATAGTACCAAGTGGCTCCTGCAATCTGCCATCAAAAATTTGGCAGGCGAGTTTTGTTTTCCAGGGAAAAGCGCCGTTGTTTGTGTTTGGGGGCCTGTGGCTGGGAGTGGCCGGCTGGCTCCTTAGAATCCACAATACGCAGGATGGTTCCCAGACCTGAGGTGGCACCAGTGCCAAGTTGGGCTGGTTTGATAGTACCAAGTGCGTCCTGCAATCTGCCATCCAGAAGCGGGGCAGCTTACTTTTGTTTGCCAGGGAAACGGGCCGAGCTTTGTGTCTGGGGGCCTATGGCTGGGAGTGACCGGCTGGCTCCTGAAAAGCTACGATAGGCAGGATGGTGACCAGACCCATGGTGGCACCAGAGCCATGTTCGGCTGATTTCAAAGTACAAAGTTGCTCCTGCAATCTTCCATTAAAAAGTCAGCAGGCGAGTTTTGTTTTCCAGGGAAAAGCGCCGTTGTTTGTGTCTGCGGGCCTGTGGCTGGAGTGGCCGGCTGGCTCCTTTCAACACACGATACGCCGGATGGTTCCCAGACCCAAGGTGGCACCAGTGCCAAGTTGGGCTGGTTTGATAGTACCAAGTGGTTCCTGCAATCTCCCATCAAAATGTTGGCAGGCGAGTTTTGTTTTCCAGGGAAAAGCGCCGTTGTTTTTTTTTGGGGGCCTGTGGCTGGGAGTGGCCGGCTGGCTCCTTAGAATCCACGATACGCAGGATGGTTCCCAGACCAGAGGTGGCACCAGTACCAAGTCGGGCTGGTTTGATAATAACAAGTGGATCCTGCAATCTGCCATCCAGAAGCGGGGCAGCTTACTTTTGTTTGCCAGGGAAACGGGCCGAGCTTTGTGTCTGGGGGCCTATGGCTGGGAGTGACCGGCTGGCTCCTGAAAAGCTACGATAGGCAGGATGGTGACCAGACCCATGGTGGCACCAGTGCCAAGTTGGGCTGGTTTGATAGTACCAAGTGGCTCCTGCAATCTGCCATCAAAAAGTTGGCAGGCGAGTTTTGTTTTCCAGGGAAAAGCGTCGTTGTTTGTGTTTGGGGGCCTGTGGCTGGGAGTGGCCGTCTTGCTAATTGGAATCCACGATACGCAGGATGGTTCCCAGACCAGAGGTGGCACCAGTGACAAGTCGGGCCAGTTTGATGGTGCAAAGTGGCTCCTGCAATCTGCCATCCAGAAGCGGGGCAGCTTACTTTTGTTTGCCAGGGAAACGGACCGAGGTTTGTGTCTGGGGGCCTATGGCTGGGAGTGACCGGCTGGCTCCTGAAAAGCTACGATAGGCAGGATGGTGACCAGACCCATGGTGGCACCAGTGCCAAGTTGGGCTGATTTGATAGTACCAATTGGCTCCTGCAATCTGCCATCAAAAAGTTGGCAGGCGAGTTTTGTTTTCCAGGGAAAAGCGCTGTTGTTTGTATTTGGGGGCCTGTGGCTGGGAGTGACCGGCTGGCTCCTTAGAATCCACGATACGCAGGATGGTTCCCAGACCCAAGGTGGCACCATTTCCAAGTTGGGCTGGTTTGATAGTACCAAGTGCGTCCTGCAATCTGCCATCCAGAAGCGGGGCAGCTTACTTTTGTTTGCCAGGGAAACGGGCCGAGCTTTTTGTCTGGGGTCTATGGCTGGGAGTGACCGGCTGGCTCCTGAAAAGCTACGATAGGCAGGATGGTGACCAGACCCATGGTGGCACCAGTGCCAAGTTGGGCTGGTTTGATAGTACCAAGTGGCTCCTGCAATCTGCCATCAAAAATTTGGCAGGCGAGTTTTGTTTTCCAGGGAAAAGCGCCGTTGTTTGTGTTTGGGGGCCTGTGGCTGGGAGTGGCCGGCTGGCTCCTTAGAATCCACAATACGCAGGATGGTTCCCAGACCTGAGGTGGCACCAGTGCCAAGTTGGGCTGGTTTGATAGTACCAAGTGCGTCCTGCAATCTGCCATCCAGAAGCGGGGCAGCTTACTTTTGTTTGCCAGGGAAACGGGCCGAGCTTTGTGTCTGGGGGCCTATGGCTGGGAGTGACCGGCTGGCTCCTGAAAAGCTACGATAGGCAGGATGGTGACCAGACCCATGGTGGCACCAGTGCCAAGCTGGGCTGGTTTGATAGTACCAAGTGGCTCCTGCAATCTGCCATCAAAAATTTGGCAGGCGAGTTTTGTTTTCCAGGGAAAAGCGCCGTTGTTTTTGTTTGGGGGCCTGTGGCTGGGAGTGGCCGGCTGGCTCCTTAGAATCCACAATACGCAGGATGGTTCCCAGACCTGAGGTGGCACCAGTGCCAAGTTGGGCTGGTTTGATAGTACCAAGTGCGTCCTGCAATCTGCCATCCAGAAGCGGGGCAGCTTACTTTTGTTTGCCAGGGAAACGGGCCGAGCTTTGTGTCTGGGGGCCTATGGCTGGGAGTGACCGGCTGGCTCCTGAAAAGCTACGATAGGCAGGATGGTGACCAGACCCATGGTGGCACCAGAGCCATGTTCGGCTGATTTCAAAGTACAAAGTTGCTCCTGCAATCTTCCATTAAAAAGTCAGCAGGCGAGTTTTGTTTTCCAGGGAAAAGCGCCGTTGTTTGTGTCTGCGGGCCTGTGGCTGGAGTGGCCGGCTGGCTCCTTTCAACACACGATACGCCGGATGGTTCCCAGACCCAAGGTGGCACCAGTGCCAAGTTGGGCTGGTTTGATAGTACCAAGTGGTTCCTGCAATCTCCCATCAAAATGTTGGCAGGCGAGTTTTGTTTTCCAGGGAAAAGCGCCGTTGTTTTTTTTTGGGGGCCTGTGGCTGGGAGTGGCCGGCTGGCTCCTTAGAATCCACGATACGCAGGATGGTTCCCAGACCAGAGGTGGCACCAGTACCAAGTCGGGCTGGTTTGATAATAACAAGTGGATCCTGCAATCTGCCATCCAGAAGCGGGGCAGCTTACTTTTGTTTGCCAGGGAAACGGGCCGAGCTTTGTGTCTGGGGGCCTATGGCTGGGAGTGACCGGCTGGCTCCTGAAAAGCTACGATAGGCAGGATGGTGACCAGACCCATGGTGGCACCAGTGCCAAGTTGGGCTGGTTTGATAGTACCAAGTGGCTCCTGCAATCTGCCATCAAAAAGTTGGCAGGCGAGTTTTGTTTTCCAGGGAAAAGCGTCGTTGTTTGTGTTTGGGGGCCTGTGGCTGGGAGTGGCCGTCTTGCTAATTGGAATCCACGATACGCAGGATGGTTCCCAGACCTGAGGTGGCACCAGTGACAAGTCGGGCCAGTTTGATGGTGCAAAGTGGCTCCTGCAATCTGCCATCCAGAAGCGGGGCAGCTTACTTTTGTTTGCCAGGGAAACGGGCCGAGGTTTGTGTCTGGGGGCCTATGGCTGGGAGTGACCGGCTGGCTCCTGAAAAGCTACGATAGGCAGGATGGTGACCAGACCCATGGTGGCACCAGTGCCAAGTTGGGCTGATTTGATAGTACCAATTGGCTCCTGCAATCTGCCATCAAAAAGTTGGCAGGCGAGTTTTGTTTTCCAGGGAAAAGCGCTGTTGTTTGTATTTGGGGGCCTGTGGCTGGGAGTGACCGGCTGGCTCCTTAGAATCCACGATACGCAAGATGGTTCCCAGACCCAAGGTGGCACCATTTCCAAGTTGGGCTGGTTTGATAGTACCAAGTGCGTCCTGCAATCTGCCATCCAGAAGCGGGGCAGCTTACTTTTGTTTGCCAGGGAAACGGGCCGAGGTTTTTGTCTGGGGGCCTATGGCTGGGATTGACCGGTTGGCTCCTGAAAAGCTACGATAGGCAGGATGGTGACCCGACCAGAGGTGGCACCAGTGCCAAGTTGGGCTGATTTGATAGTACCAAGTAGCTCCTGCAATCTGCCATCAAAAAGTTGGCAGGCGAGTTTTGTTTTCCAGGGAAAAGCGCCGTTGTTTGTGTTTGGGGGCCTGTGGCTGGGAGTGGCCAGCTGGCTCCTTAGAATCCACGATACGCAGGATGGTTCCCAGACCCAAGGTGGCACCAGTGCCAAGTTGGGCTGGTTTGATTATACCAAGTGATTCCTGCAATCTGCCATCCAGAAGCGGGGCAGCTTACTTTTGTTTGCCAGGGAAACGGGCCGAGCTTTGTGTCTGGGGGCCTATGGCTGGGAGTGACCTGCTAGGTCCTGAAAAGCTACGATAGGCAGGATGGTGACCAGACCCATGGTGGCACCAGTGCCAAGTTGGGCTGGTTTGATAGTACCAAGTGGCTCCTGCAATCTGCCATCAAAAAGTTGGCAGGCGAGTTTTGTTTTCCAGGAAAAAGCGCCGTTGTTTGTGCTTGGGGGCCTGTGGCTGGGAGTGGCCGGCTGGCTCCTTAGAAACCACGATACGCAGCATTGTTCCCAGACCAGAGGTGGCACCAGTGCCAAGTCGGGCTAGTTTGATGGTGCAAAGTGGCTCCTGCAATCTGCCATCCAGTAGCGGGGTAGCTTACTTTTTTTTGCCAGGGAAACGGGCCGAGGTTTTTGTCTGGAGGCCTATGGCTGGGAGTGACCGGCTGGCTCCTGAAAAGCTACGATAGGCAGGATGGTGACCAGACCCATGGTGGCACCAGTGCCAAGTTGGGCTGATTTGATAGTACCAAGTGGCTCCTGCAATCTGCCATCCAGAAGCGGGGCAGCTGAGTTTTGTTTGCCAGAGAAAAAGGCTGTGGTTTGTGTTTGGGGGCCTGTGGCTGGCAGTGGCCGGCTGGCTCCTGAAAATCCACGATACGCAGCATGGTTCCCAGACCCAAGGTGGCACCAGTGCCAAGTGGGTCTCGTTTGACAGTGTAAAGTGCCTCCTGCAATCTCCCATCCAGAAGCGGGGCAGCTGAGTTTTTTTTGCCAGGGAAACGGACCTTTGTTTTTGATTGGGGTCTGTGGCCGAGAGTGGTCGGCTGTCTCCTGACAATCCACAATACGCAGGATGGTTCCCAGACCAAAGGTGGCACCAATGCCAAGTCGGGCTGGTTTGATAGTACCAAGTGTCTCCTGCAATCTGCCATCCAGAAGCGGGGCAGCTGAGTTTTGTTTGCCAGAGAAAAGGGCCGTGGGTTGTGTTTGGGGGCATATGGCTGGGAGTGGCCACCTGGCTCCTTAAAATGCACGATACGCCGCATGGTAACCAGACGCAAGGTGGCACCAGTGCCAAGTCGGGCTGTTTTTGTAGTACCCAGTGGCTTCTGCAATTTGCCATCCAGAAGCGGGGCAGCTAAATTTTGTTTGCTAGAGAAAAGGGCTGTGGTTTGTGTTTGGGGGCCTATGGCTGAGAGTGGCCGGCTGGCCCCTGAAAATCAACGATAGGCAGGATGGTTCCCAGATCCAAGGTGGCACCAGTGCCAAGTAAGGCTGGTTGTATGGTTCAAAGTGACTCCTGCAATCTGCCATCCAGAAGCGGGACAGCTGAGTTTTTTTTGCCAGAGAAAAGGTCCGTGGTTTCTTTTTGGGGCATACGGCTGGGAATTGCCGGCTGGCTCCTTAAAATGCTCGATACGCAGGATGGTTCCCAGAGCCAAGGTGGCACCACTGCCAAGTCGGGCTCTTTTTGTAGTACCAAGTGCGTCCTGCAATTTGCCATCCAGAAGAGGGGCAGTTGAGTTTTGTTTGCCAGAGAAAAGGGCCGAGGTTTGTGTTTGGGGGCATATGGCTGGGAGTGTTCGGCTGGTTCCTGAATATGTACGATACGCAGGATTGTTCCCAGATCCAAGGTGGCAGCAGTGCCATGTTGTGCTGGTGTGATAGTCCCAAGTGGCTCCTGCAATCTGCCATCCAGAAGTGGGGCAGCTGATTTTTGTTTGCCAGAGAAAAGGTCCGTGGTTTGTGTTTGGGGGCATATGGCTGAGAGTGGCCGGCTGGCCCCTGAAAATCCACGATACACAGGATGGTTCCCAGATCCAAGGTGGCACCTGTGCCAAGTCGGGCTGATTTGATAGTACTAAGTAGCTCCTGCAATCTGCCATCCAGAAGCGGGGCAGCTTACTTTTGTTTGCCAGGGAAACGGGCCGAGGTTTCTGTTTGGGGGCCAATGGCTGAGAGTGACCGGCTGGCTCCTGAAAAGCTACAATAGGCAGGATGGTGACCAGACCCATGGTGGCACCAGTGCCAAGTTGGGCTGGTTTGATAGTACCAAGTGGCTCCTGCAATCTGCCATCCAGAAGCAGGGCAGCTGAGTTTTGTTTGCCAGAGACAAGGGCTTGGTTTGTGTTTGGGGGCATATGGCTGGGTGTGGCCAGCTGGCTCCTTAAAATGCACGATATGCAACATGGCTCCCAGACCCATAGTGGCACCAGTGCCAAGTCGGGCTGGTTTGATAGTACCAAGTGGCTCCTGCAATCTTCCATGATCACGTGGAGAAATACTTTCTGGTTTCAGCCTCATGCTCTTTCTTCTCTCCCTCAACTTCTCTATCACCTCTCATCTGGTTCACATGCGCTGTCTTCAAGGTCCACAGGCTACTTTTCACAGAATCTTCTGGCCTGATGAAGTAAGAATGATGAATAGAACAGAGCTGGGATCTATTTTCCAGTTTGGATAAAATGCATTCTGCACACAAATCCAAGGAGAACGTGCTGCCCCAATGCCCAGAAAATCTTTCACTCCTGCTAGTGTTCTACGTCAACCGCAACTTAGTCTGAAAGAAAAGCTTTTTCTCTGAGAGCATCTGAGAGGTTTGCATGAAGCACTGATATCTGACATATGCAATTTTGAATAGGAGAGGAAAAAGAAAATGGCAAGGAGTTTTTAATTTTAGTGGTTTCAATTTTAATTTCCGTGCACTTTTTCAAAACTTGTCAGCTCAAATGCCCATCAACATCTTTTAGTCATCTGTAAGTCAGTATTCATATAAAATGTGCTTCAAATCCAAAGAATTTCAAATTTGCACTCCAAGCTTCTATGCCTAGATTTATGATTTCCTACACATATTAGATGAAAGGAAGGCCTTTTTTACTGTGGGAGTGCTGGAACACTGGAACAGGTTGCCCAGAGAAGTTGTGGGTGTCCCATCCCTGAAAGTATTCAAGGTCACCTTGGACGGGGCTTGGAGCAGCAACAAAGGAGAAGCTTGATGGTAGAGAAACAAAGTTGGACTATAGAAGAAACTCGGATTGAAGTATAGGATCAAGTTTTCTCTCAGCTCTTGGGGTAAATTCAAAGTTGTACAAAATGACATTTATCTGTGCTATTCACTACTGTAACAGAAAGTTTCATGAAAACTGTACAGAAGATAGTAAATTTTAAAAGAGATAAGAATTACAGCATAAAATCCATGGGATAGGTTACAACATGAGACACTCTCTAAGAGAAAATCTCTGTGTTTCAGCACTTCATCGGGGTAAGATTTCATGAAGTGCCAAAGAAGGCGGCAAAATATCATTCGGGACATTATTTACTGGAATTCAGCCTGGCCATTAGTAGGAACTGCCTTTGAACATATCATGTAGATATACCACACACGCTTTCCCTTCACTGAAAAATTACTGTTTACAACAAATAAGCAATTGACGATCAAAATTGATTGAAAGCATCTTAAACATGTCAAGTATTTCATTGTAGATGATCTGTGATCCAAATGCTTCTTCCACCTTCGAGAGGGACAGAAGAATTCTTCCATATCATGATGGTTTAAAATTGTATCAACCAATGTTTTCTGCTGAAAAGATATCATCTATTTTTTTCTATTTTTGGAAGAAAATATTCCTAGACATACAACAGGTGAGAACTAAGTAATTTTAAAGAAACAAATGAAATGAAAATATTCTGTAAATAGAATGAAATGAAAAGCTGTGTTTTAAATAGGAGCTAAATATTAAACAGAATTTTTGTACCAGGCATTTGAATTACTGCACCAGCTCTTTTGCCCATCAAGAGAGGCATTTAGCATTTCAGTCTTTTCCAAGGTGTTCATGATCTGCTATGCTGATCTCTGTGTGTGCCTAGGTGTGTGTGGAGGGGGGGGCATATGAAGGGGAGTGTGTATGTTTGCTTTACAATTGTTGTGGCAGATTCATGCCTCAGCTCCACATTTTGTTTTAAAAAGGTCACACCGAGTGGATATGAAGTTTACTATCAACAAGAGATCGATTCCCAAATCATCCATTTGACTCTCCCTTATAAATCATGTGCTTTGTTGCATATTTTATCAAATATACTTTCAAGCCAGATGGAGGAAGGAGGATGTGGGAATCCCTCCACCATCTTGCAACTTTTATGTAAGTAGGTTTTCAAGAAAATCATCATTTCTCTTTTAAATATGTCTGGAACAGGCATGATGGTAGTGTCAACCTGTTGGAGTTTTTGTTGCTGGAAGAAGTTGTACAAAAGGATTGGTTTTTACATTGACCAGTTACTGAATCAAGCGCAGGAATACATTGGAAATTTAGCTGGGGGTTCCTTTTCCCAGCAGACCACTTCTAGAACGAGCTTGTACACTGAAGCTGACTCTTTTGCTCTCTTTTTGTTTCTTTCCTATTTTCTTGGCTTCTTTGCCACTATCTAGACAATTTTGGAACTTTGTTCCCAACTAAAATGGTTTCAATAGTCTGATTGTGATCATACATTTTTACAAGGAATTTTTAAAATCTTTCCTCGAGTCCAGAAAGTCAAGGACTTAGATCTTTTTCTTCCCTTATCAATATTGCCATGAAATTGATAAATAAAGACCAACTCTTTATTTTTGTTTTTAACCCACGTAGATAATTCTCATCCATTAATCCATTTTGTGGACCAATAGCTGCCATTCTGATGGAAGCTGTCACTTCTTAACAATAGGCATTCTGTGACTATGTTGACAGCACTTTGGGTGAAGATCCTAACTGGTCTTAGATATACATAGGGAGAAATTTGCTCAGCCAGTGTCAGTCTTAAGCATGCGTATCAGAAGATCTTTCTAGAGCTGGGAATTTTCCCATGAAAGGGATTCAGTTAGGGAAGAGACACTTGTGCCAGAGTTTTACATTCTTCTTGAACACTGCTTAAGGAACTTAGATGCCATGTCCATTTGGATCTCTGTCTGCACAGAACTTTGTCATGCCAGCGCTTTGAAATGCATCTTGAAGAGAATTCACTAGCACAGAATGAAAGAGAGTGGAAGGGGTTGGTGGGGCTAACCAGGCCCAACCCCCCTGCCTAAACCAGGATACCTAGAGCCTCTTGCCCAGGATTCTATCTGGGTGTACTTTTAATGTCTTCAAAGATCCAGGCTCCACAATCTTTCTGGGCAGTCTGTGCCGTGGTTCAGTCACCCTGACAGTAAAGAAACATTTACTGATGTTCAAAGGCAATCTCCTGTATTTCAGTGTGTGCCCACTGCCTCTTGTCTTTTCCCTCAGCATCACTGAAAAGACACTGATTCCCTCCCCTTTGCACTATTGCTTCCATATGTATGTGTGATGCCATGTAGAGGTACGTCAAAAACCTCCCTGAAGCCCAGGCAGATAATATTCCCTTCATCTACCAGTCAAGTTGATTCATCAGAGGAGTTTAAAGTGATGTTCAGCATGAAATTCCCCTGAAAAATCATGCTAACTACATTATTTGGTCATCTGTCATGTGCCTGGCAAGGATTTCCAGGAAGAGCTGCTTCATCAACTTCCTGGGGATAAAAAAGAGGCTGGCTGGTTTGTACTATGGCGAGTCCTCTTAATTGCCTTTTTTGAAGATGGGTGTCATTTGCTAACATCCACTCTTTAGCCTCTCTTGTCGTCTACATCTTAGCAAAACGCTTTTCCACTATGTCTGGCTAGGAAAAACTGTGCCACCACAGAAAACATCTCCCATCGTGTTCTAGAATTTGCAGAGATGTCTGCCAAGTGTTTGGCAGGAAGAAAAGAAAAGTTGTCCAAAACAGCTTCCAATCGAATGTTCCTGTGATTGGAAAAGTCAGGAGAGTGCAAAGGTACTGTTTTCTATCAGTTGGCAAGGTGCGCACACAATCCCAGTGTTGTACAGCTTGCTTCTTCACCTTCCCGAAGCTGCCGCTCTCGCCGGCTGCCGGAGCCCAAGAAGCGGCTTCTTCGCGCAAAGACGATTGTGCCGCTCACAGGGCTCTCCTTAGCGCGGCTTCTGCCGAAAGACGCCCGGCAGCGGCTCTTACCTCCGGAGAGCATCCTACCTTCGTCTTTCGCGTCTTTTGTAGTCTACATCTTAGCAAAACGCTTTTCCACTATGTCTGGCTAGGAAAAACTGTGCCAGCACAGAAAACATCTCCCATCGTTTTCTAGAAGTTGCAGAGATTTCTGCCAAGTGTTTGGCAGGAAGAAAAGAAAAGTTGTCCAAAACAGCTTCCAATCGAATGTTCATGTGATTGGAAAAGTCAGGAGAGTGCAAAGGTACTGTTTTCTATCAGTTGGCAAGGTGCGCACACAATCCCGGTGTTGTACAGCTTGCTTTTTCACCTTCCCGAAGCTGCCACTCTCAGGAGGTAAGAGCCGCTGCCGGGCGTCTTTCGGCAGAAGCCGCGCTAAGGAGAGCACTGTGAGCGGCACAATCGTCTTTGCGCGAAGAAGCCGCTTCTTGGGCTCCGGCAGCCGGCGAGAGCGGCAGCTTCGGGAAGGTGAAGAAGCAAGCTGTACAACACTGGGATTGTGTGCGCACCTTGCCAACTGATAGAAAACAGTACCTTTGCACTCTCCTGACTTTTCCAATCACAGGAACATTCGATTGGAAGCTGTTTTGGACAACTTTTCTTTTCTTCCTGCCAAACACTTGGCAGACATCCGTGCAACTTCTAGAACACGATGGGAGATGTTTTCTGTGCTGGCACAGTTTTTCCTAGCCAGACATAGTGGAGAAGCTTTTTGCCAAGGTGTAGTCTACATAAGACGCGAAAGACGAAGGTAGGATGCTCTCCGGAGGTAAGAGCCGCTGCCGGGCGTCTTTCGGCAGAAGCCGCGCTAAGGAGAGCACTGTGAGCGGCACAATCGTCTTTGCGCGAAGAAGCCGCTTCTTGGGCTCCGGCAGCCGGCGAGAGCGGCAGCTTCGGGAAGGTGAAGAAGCAAGCTGTACAACACTGGGATTGTGTGCGCACCTTGCCAACTGATAGAAAACAGTACCTTTGCACTCTCCTGACTTTTCCAATCACATGAACATTCGATTGGAAGCTGTTTTGGACAACTTTTCTTTTCTTCCTGCCAAACACTTGGCAGAAATCTCTGCAACTTCTAGAAAACGATGGGAGATGTTTTCTGTGCTGGCACAGTTTTTCCTAGCCAGACATAGTGGAAAAGCGTTTTGCTAAGATGTAGACTACAAAAGACGCGAAAGACGAAGGTAGGATGCTCTCCGGAGGTAAGAGCCGCTGCCGGGCGTCTTTCGGCAGAAGCCGCGCTAAGGAGAGCCCTGTGAGCGGCACAATCGTCTTTGCGCGAAGAAGCCGCTTCTTGGGCTCCGGCAGCCGGCGAGAGCGGCAGCTTCGGGAAGGTGAAGAAGCAAGCTGTACAACACTGGGATTGTGTGCGCACCTTGCCAACTGATAGAAAACAGTACCTTTGCACTCTCCTGACTTTTCCAATCACAGGAACATTCGATTGGAAGCTGTTTTGGACAACTTTTCTTTTCTTCCTGCCAAACACTTGGCAGACATCTCTGCAAATTCTAGAACACGATGGGAGATGTTTTCTGTGGTGGCACAGTTTTTCCTAGCCAGACATAGTGGAAAAGCGTTTTGCTAAGATGTAGACGACAAGAGAGGCTAAAGAGTGGATGTTAGCAAATGACACCCATCTTCAAAAAAGGCAATTAAGAGGACTCGCCATAGTACAAACCAGCCAGCCTCTTTTTTATCCCCAGGAAGTTGATGAAGCAGCTCTTCCTGGAAATCCTTGCCAGGCACATGACAGATGACCAAATAATGTAGTTAGCATGATTTTTCAGGGGAATTTCATGCTGAACATCACTTTAAACTCCTCTGATGAATCAACTTGACTGGTAGATGAAGGGAATATTATCTGCCTGGGCTTCAGGGAGGTTTTTGACGTACCTCTACATGGCATCACACATACATATGGAAGCAATAGTGCAAAGGGGAGGGAATCAGTGTCTTTTCAGTGATGCTGAGGGAAAAGACAAGAGGCAGTGGGCACACACTGAAATACAGGAGATTGCCTTTGAACATCAGTAAATGTTTCTTTACTGTCAGGGTGACTGAACCACGGCACAGACTGCCCAGAAAGATTGTGGAGCCTGGATCTTTGAAGACATTAAAAGTACACCCAGATAGAATCCTGGGCAAGAGGCTCTAGGTATCCTGGTTTAGGCAGGGGGGTTGGGCCTGGTTAGCCCCACCAACCCCTTCCACTCTCTTTCATTCTGTGCTAGTGAATTCTCTTCAAGATGCATTTCAAAGCGCTGGCATGACAAAGTTCTGTGCAGACAGAGATCCAAATGGACATGGCATCTAAGTTCCTTAAGCAGTGTTCAAGAAGAATGTAAAACTCTGGCACAAGTGTCTCTTCCCTAACTGAATCCCTTTCATGGGAAAATTCCCAGCTCTAGAAAGATCTTCTGATACGCATGCTTAAGACTGACACTGGCTGAGCAAATTTCTCCCTATGTATATCTAAGACCAGTTAGGATCTTCACCCAAAGTGCTGTCAACATAGTCACAGAATGCCTATTGTTAAGAAGTGACAGCTTCCATCAGAATGGCAGCTATTGGTCCACAAAATGGATTAATGGATGGGAATTATCTACGTGGGTTAAAAACAAAAATAAAGAGTTGGTCTTTATTTATCAATTTCATGGCAATATTGATAAGGGAAGAAAAAGATCTAAGTCCTTGACTTTCTGGACTCGAGGAAAGATTTTAAAAATTCCTTGTAAAAATGTATGATCACAATCAGACTATTGAAACCATTTTAGTTGGGAACAAAGTTCCAAAATTGTCTAGATAGTGGCAAAGAAGCCAAGAAAATAGGAAAGAAACAAAAAGAGAGCAAAAGAGTCAGCTTCAGTGTACAAGCTCGTTCTAGAAGTGGTCTGCTGGGAAAAGGAACCCCCAGCTAAATTTCCAATGTATTCCTGCGCTTGATTCAGTAACTGGTCAATGTAAAAACCAATCCTTTTGTACAACTTCTTCCAGCAACAAAAACTCCAACAGGTTGACACTACCATCATGCCTGTTCCAGACATATTTAAAAGAGAAATGATGATTTTCTTGAAAACCTACTTACATAAAAGTTGCAAGATGGTGGAGGGATTCCCACATCCTCCTTCCTCCATCTGGCTTGAAAGTATATTTGATAAAATATGCAACAAAGCACATGATTTATAAGGGAGAGTCAAATGGATGATTTGGGAATCGATCTCTTGTTGATAGTAAACTTCATATCCACTCGGTGTGACCTTTTTAAAACAAAATGTGGAGCTGAGGCATGAATCTGCCACAACAATTGTAAAGCAAACATACACACTCCCCTTCATATGCCCCCCCCTCCACACACACCTAGGCACACACAGAGATCAGCATAGCAGATCATGAACACCTTGGAAAAGACTGAAATGCTAAATGCCTCTCTTGATGGGCAAAAGAGCTGGTGCAGTAATTCAAATGCCTGGTACAAAAATTCTGTTTAATATTTAGCTCCTATTTAAAACACAGCTTTTCATTTCATTCTATTTACAGAATATTTTCATTTCATTTGTTTCTTTAAAATTACTTAGTTCTCACCTGTTGTATGTCTAGGAATATTTTCTTCCAAAAATAGAAAAAAATAGATGATATCTTTTCAGCAGAAAACATTGGTTGATACAATTTTAAACCATCATGATATGGAAGAATTCTTCTGTCCCTCTCGAAGGTGGAAGAAGCATTTGGATCACAGATCATCTACAATGAAATACTTGACATGTTTAAGATGCTTTCAATCAATTTTGATCGTCAATTGCTTATTTGTTGTAAACAGTAATTTTTCAGTGAAGGGAAAGCGTGTGTGGTATATCTACATGATATGTTCAAAGGCAGTTCCTACTAATGGCCAGGCTGAATTCCAGTAAATAATGTCCCGAATGATATTTTGCCGCCTTCTTTGGCACTTCATGAAATCTTACCCCGATGAAGTGCTGAAACACAGAGATTTTCTCTTAGAGAGTGTCTCATGTTGTAACCTATCCCATGGATTTTATGCTGTAATTCTTATCTCTTTTAAAATTTACTATCTTCTGTACAGTTTTCATGAAACTTTCTGTTACAGTAGTGAATAGCACAGATAAATGTCATTTTGTACAACTTTGAATTTACCCCAAGAGCTGAGAGAAAACTTGATCCTATACTTCAATCCGAGTTTCTTCTATAGTCCAACTTTGTTTCTCTACCATCAAGCTTCTCCTTTGTTGCTGCTCCAAGCCCCGTCCAAGGTGACCTTGAATACTTTCAGGGATGGGACACCCACAACTTCTCTGGGCAACCTGTTCCAGTGTTCCAGCACTCCCACAGTAAAAAAGGCCTTCCTTTCATCTAATATGTGTAGGAAATCATAAATCTAGGCATAGAAGCTTGGAGTGCAAATTTGAAATTCTTTGGATTTGAAGCACATTTTATATGAATACTGACTTACAGATGACTAAAAGATGTTGATGGGCATTTGAGCTGACAAGTTTTGAAAAAGTGCACGGAAATTAAAATTGAAACCACTAAAATTAAAAACTCCTTGCCATTTTCTTTTTCCTCTCCTATTCAAAATTGCATATGTCAGATATCAGTGCTTCATGCAAACCTCTCAGATGCTCTCAGAGAAAAAGCTTTTCTTTCAGACTAAGTTGCGGTTGACGTAGAACACTAGCAGGAGTGAAAGATTTTCTGGGCATTGGGGCAGCACGTTCTCCTTGGATTTGTGTGCAGAATGCATTTTATCCAAACTGGAAAATAGATCCCAGCTCTGTTCTATTCATCATTCTTACTTCATCAGGCCAGAAGATTCTGTGAAAAGTAGCCTGTGGACCTTGAAGACAGCGCATGTGAACCAGATGAGAGGTGATAGAGAAGTTGAGGGAGAGAAGAAAGAGCATGAGGCTGAAACCAGAAAGTATTTCTCCACGTGATCATGGAAGATTGCAGGAGCCACTTGGTACTATCAAACCAGCCCGACTTGGCACTGGTGCCACTATGGGTCTGGGAGCCATGTTGCATATCGTGCATTTTAAGGAGCCAGCTGGCCACACCCAGCCATATGCCCCCAAACACAAACCAAGCCCTTGTCTCTGGCAAACAAAACTCAGCTGCCCTGCTTCTGGATGGCAGATTGCAGGAGCCACTTGGTACTATCAAACCAGCCCAACTTGGCACTGGTGCCACCATGGGTCTGGTCACCATCCTGCCTATTGTAGCTTTTCAGGAGCCAGCCGGTCACTCTCAGCCATTGGCCCCCAAACAGAAACCTCGGCCCGTTTCCCTGGCAAACAAAAGTAAGCTGCCCCGCTTCTGGATGGCAGATTGCAGGAGCTACTTAGTACTATCAAATCAGCCCGACTTGGCACAGGTGCCACCTTGGATCTGGGAACCATCCTGTGTATCGTGGATTTTCAGGGGCCAGCCGGCCACTCTCAGCCATATGCCCCCAAACACAAACCACGGACCTTTTCTCTGGCAAACAAAAATCAGCTGCCCCACTTCTGGATGGCAGATTGCAGGAGCCACTTGGGACTATCACACCAGCACAACATGGCACTGCTGCCACCTTGGATCTGGGAACAATCCTGCGTATCGTACATATTCAGGAACCAGCCGAACACTCCCAGCCATATGCCCCCAAACACAAACCTCGGCCCTTTTCTCTGGCAAACAAAACTCAACTGCCCCTCTTCTGGATGGCAAATTGCAGGACGCACTTGGTACTACAAAAAGAGCCCGACTTGGCAGTGGTGCCACCTTGGCTCTGGGAACCATCCTGCGTATCGAGCATTTTAAGGAGCCAGCCGGCAATTCCCAGCCGTATGCCCCAAAAAGAAACCACGGACCTTTTCTCTGGCAAAAAAAACTCAGCTGTCCCGCTTCTGGATGGCAGATTGCAGGAGTCACTTTGAACCATACAACCAGCCTTACTTGGCACTGGTGCCACCTTGGATCTGGGAACCATCCTGCCTATCGTTGATTTTCAGGGGCCAGCCGGCCACTCTCAGCCATAGGCCCCCAAACACAAACCACAGCCCTTTTCTCTAGCAAACAAAATTTAGCTGCCCCGCTTCTGGATGGCAAATTGCAGAAGCCACTGGGTACTACAAAAACAGCCCGACTTGGCACTGGTGCCACCTTGCGTCTGGTTACCATGCGGCGTATCGTGCATTTTAAGGAGCCAGGTGGCCACTCCCAGCCATATGCCCCCAAACACAACCCACGGCCCTTTTCTCTGGCAAACAAAACTCAGCTGCCCCGCTTCTGGATGGCAGATTGCAGGAGACACTTGGTACTATCAAACCAGCCCGACTTGGCATTGGTGCCACCTTTGGTCTGGGAACCATCCTGCGTATTGTGGATTGTCAGGAGACAGCCGACCACTCTCGGCCACAGACCCCAATCAAAAACAAAGGTCCGTTTCCCTGGCAAAAAAAACTCAGCTGCCCCGCTTCTGGATGGGAGATTGCAGGAGGCACTTTACACTGTCAAACGAGACCCACTTGGCACTGGTGCCACCTTGGGTCTGGGAACCATGCTGCGTATCGTGGATTTTCAGGAGCCAGCCGGCCACTGCCAGCCACAGGCCCCCAAACACAAACCACAGCCTTTTTCTCTGGCAAACAAAACTCAGCTGCCCCGCTTCTGGATGGCAGATTGCAGGAGCCACTTGGTACTATCAAATCAGCCCAACTTGGCACTGGTGCCACCATGGGTCTGGTCACCATCCTGCCTATCGTAGCTTTTCAGGAGCCAGCCGGTCACTCCCAGCCATAGGCCTCCAGACAAAAACCTCGGCCCGTTTCCCTGGCAAAAAAAAGTAAGCTACCCCGCTACTGGATGGCAGATTGCAGGAGCCACTTTGCACCATCAAACTAGCCCGACTTGGCACTGGTGCCACCTCTGGTCTGGGAACAATGCTGCGTATCGTGGTTTCTAAGGAGCCAGCCGGCCACTCCCAGCCACAGGCCCCCAAGCACAAACAACGGCGCTTTTTCCTGGAAAACAAAACTCGCCTGCCAACTTTTTGATGGCAGATTGCAGGAGCCACTTGGTACTATCAAACCAGCCCAACTTGGCACTGGTGCCACCATGGGTCTGGTCACCATCCTGCCTATCGTAGCTTTTCAGGACCTAGCAGGTCACTCCCAGCCATAGGCCCCCAGACACAAAGCTCGGCCCGTTTCCCTGGCAAACAAAAGTAAGCTGCCCCGCTTCTGGATGGCAGATTGCAGGAATCACTTGGTATAATCAAACCAGCCCAACTTGGCACTGGTGCCACCTTGGGTCTGGGAACCATCCTGCGTATCGTGGATTCTAAGGAGCCAGCTGGCCACTCCCAGCCACAGGCCCCCAAACACAAACAACGGCGCTTTTCCCTGGAAAACAAAACTCGCCTGCCAACTTTTTGATGGCAGATTGCAGGAGCTACTTGGTACTATCAAATCAGCCCAACTTGGCACTGGTGCCACCTCTGGTCGGGTCACCATCCTGCCTATCGTAGCTTTTCAGGAGCCAACCGGTCAATCCCAGCCATAGGCCCCCAGACAAAAACCTCGGCCCGTTTCCCTGGCAAACAAAAGTAAGCTGCCCCGCTTCTGGATGGCAGATTGCAGGACGCACTTGGTACTATCAAACCAGCCCAACTTGGAAATGGTGCCACCTTGGGTCTGGGAACCATCTTGCGTATCGTGGATTCTAAGGAGCCAGCCGGTCACTCCCAGCCACAGGCCCCCAAATACAAACAACAGCGCTTTTCCCTGGAAAACAAAACTCGCCTGCCAACTTTTTGATGGCAGATTGCAGGAGCCAATTGGTACTATCAAATCAGCCCAACTTGGCACTGGTGCCACCATGGGTCTGGTCACCATCCTGCCTATCGTAGCTTTTCAGGAGCCAGCCGGTCACTCCCAGCCATAGGCCCCCAGACACAAACCTCGGTCCGTTTCCCTGGCAAACAAAAGTAAGCTGCCCCGCTTCTGGATGGCAGATTGCAGGAGCCACTTTGCACCATCAAACTGGCCCGACTTGTCACTGGTGCCACCTCAGGTCTGGGAACCATCCTGCGTATCGTGGATTCCAATTAGCAAGACGGCCACTCCCAGCCACAGGCCCCCAAACACAAACAACGACGCTTTTCCCTGGAAAACAAAACTCGCCTGCCAACTTTTTGATGGCAGATTGCAGGAGCCACTTGGTACTATCAAACCAGCCCAACTTGGCACTGGTGCCACCATGGGTCTGGTCACCATCCTGCCTATCGTAGCTTTTCAGGAGCCAGCCGGTCACTCCCAGCCATAGGCCCCCAGACACAAAGCTCGGCCCGTTTCCCTGGCAAACAAAAGTAAGCTGCCCCGCTTCTGGATGGCAGATTGCAGGATCCACTTGTTATTATCAAACCAGCCCGACTTGGTACTGGTGCCACCTCTGGTCTGGGAACCATCCTGCGTATCGTGGATTCTAAGGAGCCAGCCGGCCACTCCCAGCCACAGGCCCCCAAAAAAAAACAACGGCGCTTTTCCCTGGAAAACAAAACTCGCCTGCCAACATTTTGATGGGAGATTGCAGGAACCACTTGGTACTATCAAACCAGCCCAACTTGGCACTGGTGCCACCTTGGGTCTGGGAACCATCCGGCGTATCGTGTGTTGAAAGGAGCCAGCCGGCCACTCCAGCCACAGGCCCGCAGACACAAACAACGGCGCTTTTCCCTGGAAAACAAAACTCGCCTGCTGACTTTTTAATGGAAGATTGCAGGAGCAACTTTGTACTTTGAAATCAGCCGAACATGGCTCTGGTGCCACCATGGGTCTGGTCACCATCCTGCCTATCGTAGCTTTTCAGGAGCCAGCCGGTCACTCCCAGCCATAGGCCCCCAGACACAAAGCTCGGCCCGTTTCCCTGGCAAACAAAAGTAAGCTGCCCCGCTTCTGGATGGCAGATTGCAGGACGCACTTGGTACTATCAAACCAGCCCAACTTGGCACTGGTGCCACCTCAGGTCTGGGAACCATCCTGCGTATTGTGGATTCTAAGGAGCCAGCCGGCCACTCCCAGCCACAGGCCCCCAAACAAAAACAACGGCGCTTTTCCCTGGAAAACAAAACTCGCCTGCCAAATTTTTGATGGCAGATTGCAGGAGCCACTTGGTACTATCAAACCAGCCCAGCTTGGCACTGGTGCCACCATGGGTCTGGTCACCATCCTGCCTATCGTAGCTTTTCAGGAGCCAGCCGGTCACTCCCAGCCATAGGCCCCCAGACACAAAGCTCGGCCCGTTTCCCTGGCAAACAAAAGTAAGCTGCCCCGCTTCTGGATGGCAGATTGCAGGACGCACTTGGTACTATCAAACCAGCCCAACTTGGCACTGGTGCCACCTCAGGTCTGGGAACCATCCTGCGTATTGTGGATTCTAAGGAGCCAGCCGGCCACTCCCAGCCACAGGCCCCCAAACACAAACAACGGCGCTTTTCCCTGGAAAACAAAACTCGCCTGCCAAATTTTTGATGGCAGATTGCAGGAGCCACTTGGTACTATCAAACCAGCCCAACTTGGCACTGGTGCCACCATGGGTCTGGTCACCATCCTGCCTATCGTAGCTTTTCAGGAGCCAGCCGGTCACTCCCAGCCATAGACCCCAGACAAAAAGCTCGGCCCGTTTCCCTGGCAAACAAAAGTAAGCTGCCCCGCTTCTGGATGGCAGATTGCAGGACGCACTTGGTACTATCAAACCAGCCCAACTTGGAAATGGTGCCACCTTGGGTCTGGGAACCATCCTGCGTATCGTGGATTCTAAGGAGCCAGCCGGTCACTCCCAGCCACAGGCCCCCAAATACAAACAACAGCGCTTTTCCCTGGAAAACAAAACTCGCCTGCCAACTTTTTGATGGCAGATTGCAGGAGCCAATTGGTACTATCAAATCAGCCCAACTTGGCACTGGTGCCACCATGGGTCTGGTCACCATCCTGCCTATCGTAGCTTTTCAGGAGCCAGCCGGTCACTCCCAGCCATAGGCCCCCAGACACAAACCTCGGTCCGTTTCCCTGGCAAACAAAAGTAAGCTGCCCCGCTTCTGGATGGCAGATTGCAGGAGCCACTTTGCACCATCAAACTGGCCCGACTTGTCACTGGTGCCACCTCTGGTCTGGGAACCATCCTGCGTATCGTGGATTCCAATTAGCAAGACGGCCACTCCCAGCCACAGGCCCCCAAACACAAACAACGACGCTTTTCCCTGGAAAACAAAACTCGCCTGCCAACTTTTTGATGGCAGATTGCAGGAGCCACTTGGTACTATCAAACCAGCCCAACTTGGCACTGGTGCCACCATGGGTCTGGTCACCATCCTGCCTATCGTAGCTTTTCAGGAGCCAGCCGGTCACTCCCAGCCATAGGCCCCCAGACACAAAGCTCGGCCCGTTTCCCTGGCAAACAAAAGTAAGCTGCCCCGCTTCTGGATGGCAGATTGCAGGATCCACTTGTTATTATCAAACCAGCCCGACTTGGTACTGGTGCCACCTCTGGTCTGGGAACCATCCTGCGTATCGTGGATTCTAAGGAGCCAGCCGGCCACTCCCAGCCACAGGCCCCCAAAAAAAAACAACGGCGCTTTTCCCTGGAAAACAAAACTCGCCTGCCAACATTTTGATGGGAGATTGCAGGAACCACTTGGTACTATCAAACCAGCCCAACTTGGCACTGGTGCCACCTTGGGTCTGGGAACCATCCGGCGTATCGTGTGTTGAAAGGAGCCAGCCGGCCACTCCAGCCACAGGCCCGCAGACACAAACAACGGCGCTTTTCCCTGGAAAACAAAACTCGCCTGCTGACTTTTTAATGGAAGATTGCAGGAGCAACTTTGTACTTTGAAATCAGCCGAACATGGCTCTGGTGCCACCATGGGTCTGGTCACCATCCTGCCTATCGTAGCTTTTCAGGAGCCAGCCGGTCACTCCCAGCCATAGGCCCCCAGACACAAAGCTCGGCCCGTTTCCCTGGCAAACAAAAGTAAGCTGCCCCGCTTCTGGATGGCAGATTGCAGGACGCACTTGGTACTATCAAACCAGCCCAACTTGGCACTGGTGCCACCTCAGGTCTGGGAACCATCCTGCGTATTGTGGATTCTAAGGAGCCAGCCGGCCACTCCCAGCCACAGGCCCCCAAACACAAACAACGGCGCTTTTCCCTGGAAAACAAAACTCGCCTGCCAAATTTTTGATGGCAGATTGCAGGAGCCACTTGGTACTATCAAACCAGCCCAACTTGGCACTGGTGCCACCATGGGTCTGGTCACCATCCTGCCTATCGTAGCTTTTCAGGAGCCAGCCGGTCACTCCCAGCCATAGGCCCCCAGACACAAAGCTCGGCCCGTTTCCCTGGCAAACAAAAGTAAGCTGCCCCGCTTCTGGATGGCAGATTGCAGGACGCACTTGGTACTATCAAACCAGCCCAACTTGGCACTGGTGCCACCTCAGGTCTGGGAACCATCCTGCGTATTGTGGATTCTAAGGAGCCAGCCGGCCACTCCCAGCCACAGGCCCCCAAACACAAACAACGGCGCTTTTCCCTGGAAAACAAAACTCGCCTGCCAAATTTTTGATGGCAGATTGCAGGAGCCACTTGGTACTATCAAACCAGCCCAACTTGGCACTGGTGCCACCATGGGTCTGGTCACCATCCTGCCTATCGTAGCTTTTCAGGAGCCAGCCGGTCACTCCCAGCCATAGACCCCAGACAAAAAGCTCGGCCCGTTTCCCTGGAAAACAAAAGTAAGCTGCCCCGCTTCTGGATGGCAGATTGCAGGAGCCACTTTGCACCATCAAACTAGCCCGACTTGGCACTGGTGCCACCTCAGGTCTGGGAACCATCCTGCGTATCGTGGATTCTAAGGAGCCAGCCGGCCACTCCCAGCCACAGGCCCTCAAACACAAACAACGGCGCTTTTCCCTGGAAAACAAAACTCGCCTGCCAAATTTTGATGGCAGATTGCCGGAGCCACTTGGTACTATCAAACCAGCCCAACTTGGCACTGGTGCCACCATGGGTCTGGTCACCATCCTGCCTATCGTAGCTTTTCAGGACCTAGCAGGTCACTCCCAGCCATAGGCCCCCAGACACAAACCTCGGCCCGTTTCCGTGGCAAACAAAACTAAGCGGCGCCGCTTGTGGATGGCAGATTGCAGGACGCACTTGGTACTATCAAACCAGCCCAACTTGGCACTGGTGCCACCTTGGGTCTGGGAACCATCCTGCCTATCGTGGATTCTAAGGAGCCAGCCGGCTACTCCCAGCCACAGGCCCCCAACAAAAACCACGGCCCTTTTTTCTGGCAAACAAAACTTAGCTGCCTCACTTCTGGATGGCAGATTGCAGGAGCCACTTGGTACTATCAAACCAGCCCGACTTGCCACTGGTGCCACCTTGGGTCTGGGAACCATCCTGCGTATCGTGGATTCTAAGGAGCCAGCCGGCCACTCCCAGCCACAGGCCCCCAAACAAAATCAACCGCGCTGTTCCCTGGAAAACAAAACACGCCTGCCAAATTTTTGATGGAGTTTGCAGGAGCCAATGGTACTATCAAACCAGCCCAACTTGGCACTGGTGCCACCTCAGGTCTGGGAACCATCCTGCGTCTCGTGGATTCTAAGGAGCCAGCCGGCCACTCCCACCCATAGGCCCCCAAACAAAAACAACGGCGCTTTTCCCTGGAAAACAAAACTCGCCTGCCAACTTTTTGATGGCCGATTGCAGGAAACACTTGGTATTATCAAGCCAGCCCGACTTGGCACTGGTGCCACCTTGGGTCTGGGAACCATGCTGCGTATCGTGGATTCTAAGGAGCCAGCCGGCCACTCCCAGCCACAGGCCCCCAAACACAAACAACGGCGCTTTTCCCTGGAAATCAACACTCGCTTGCCGACTTTTTGATGGCAGTTTGCTGGAGCCACTTGGTACTATCAAACCAGCCCAACTTGGCACTGGTGCCACCATGGGTCTGGTCACCACCATGCCTCTCGTAGCTTTTCAGGACCTAGCCGGTCACTCACAGCCATAGGCCCCCAGACACAAACCTTGGCCCGTTTCCCTGGCAAACAAAAGTAAGCTGCCCCGCTTCTGGATGGCAGATTTCAGTAGAAACTTTGCACCATCAAACTGGCCCGACTTGGCACTGGTGCCACCTCTGCTCTGGGAACCATCCTGCGTATCGTGGATTCTAATTAGCCAGCCGGCCACTCCCAGCCACAGGCCCCCAAACACAAACAACGGCGCTTTTCCCTGGAAAACAAAACTCGCCTGACAACTTTTTGATGGCAGATTGCAGGAGCCACTTGGTACTATCAAACCAGCCCAACTTGGCACTGGTGCCACCATGGGTCTGGTCACCATCCTGCCTATCGTAGCTTTTCAGGAGCCAGCCGGTCACTCCCAGCCATAGGCCCCCAGACACAAAGCTCGGCCCGTTTCCCTGGCAAACAAAAGTAAGCTGCCCCGCTTCTGGATGGCAGATAGTAGGACGCACTTGTTACTATCAAACCAGCCCGACTTGGCACTGGTGCCACCACTGGTCTGGGAACCATCCTGCGTATCGTGGATTCTAAGGAGCCAGCCGGCCACTCCCAGCCACAGGCACCCAAACACAAACAACGGCGCTTTTCCCTGGAAAACAAAACTCGCCTGACAACTTTTTGATGGCAGATTGCAGGAGCCACTTGGTACTATCAAACCAGCCCAACTTGGCACTGGTGCCACCATGGGTCTGGTCACCATCCTGCCTATCGTAGCTTTTCAGGAGCCAGCCGGTCACTCCCAGCCATAGGCCCCCAGACAAATACCTCGGCCCGTTTCCCTGGAAAACAAAAGTAAGCTGCCCCGCTTCTGGATGGCAGATTGCAGGAGCCACTTGGTACTATCAAACCAGCCCGACTTGGCACTGGTGCCACCTCTGGTCTGGGAACCATCCTGCGTCTCGTGGATTCTAAGGAGCCAGCCGGCCACTCCCTGCCACAGGCCCCCAAACACAAACAACGGCGCTTTTCCCTGGAAAACAAAACTCGCCTGCCAACTTTTTGATGGCAGATTGCAGGAGCCACTTGGTACTATCAAACCAGCCCAACTTGGCACTGGTGCCACCATGGGTCTGGTCACCATCCTGCCTATCGTAACTTTTCAGGAGCCAGCCGGTCACTCCCAGCCATAGGCCCCCAGACAAAAACCTCGGCCCGTTTCCCTGGCAAACAAAAGTAAGCTGCCCCGCTTCTGGATGGCAGATTCCCGGACGCACTTGGTACTATCAAACCAGCCCAACTTGGCACTGGTGCCACCTCAGGTCTGGGAACCATGCTGAGTATCGTGGATTCTAAGGAGCCAGCCGGCCACTCCCAGCCACAGGCCCCCAAACACAAACAACGGCGCTTTTCCCTGGAAAACAAAACTCGCCTGCCAAGTTTTTGATGGCAGATTGCAGGAGCCACTTGGTACTATCAAACCAGCCCAACTTGGCACTGGTGCCGTCATGGGTCTGGTCACCATCCTTCCTATCGTAGCTTTTCAGGAGCCAGCCGGTCACTCCCAGCCATAGGCCCCCAGACAAAAACCTCGGCCCGTTTCCCTGGAAAACAAAAGTAAGCTGCCCCGCTTCTGGATGGCAGATTGCAGGAACCACTTGGTACTATCAAACCAGCCCAACTTGGCACTGGTGCCACCATGGGTCTGGGAACCATCCTGTGTATCGTGGATTCTAATTAGCCATCCGTCCACTCCAGGCCATAGGGCCCCAGGCACAAACAACGGCGCTTTTCCCTGGAAAACAAAACTCGCCTGCCAACTTTTTGATGGCCGATTGCAGGAACCACTTGGTATTATCTAGCCAGCCCAACTTGGCACTGGTGCCACCATGGGTCTGGTCACCATCCTGCCTATCGTAGCTTTTCAGGAGCCAGCCGGTCACTCCCAGCCATAGGCCCCCAGACACAAACCTCGGACCGTTTCCCTGGCAAACAAAAGTAAGCTGCCCCGCTTCTGGATGGCAGATTGCAGGAACCACTTGTTACTATCAAACCAGCCCAACTTGGCACTGGTGCCACTATGGGTCTGGGAACCATCCTGTGTATCGTGGATTCTAATTAGCCATCCGTCCACTCCAGGCCATAGGGCACCAGGCACAAACAACGGCGCTTTTCCCTGGAAAACAAAACTCGCCTGCCAACTTTTTGATGGCCGATTGCAGGAACCACTTGGTATTATCAAGCCAGCCCGACTTGGCACTGGTGCCACCTTGGGTCTGGGAACCATGCTGCGTATCGTGGATTCTAAGGAGCCAGCCGGCCACTCCCTGCCACAGGCCCCCAAACACAAACAACGGCGCTTTTCCCTGGAAAACAAAACTCGCCTGCCAAGTTTTTGATGGCAGATTGCAGGAGCCACTTGGTACTATCAAACCAGCCCAACTTGGCACTGGTGCCACCATGGGTCTGGTCACCATCCTGCCTATCGTAGCTTTTCAGGAGCCAGCCAGCCACCCCCAGCCAGAGGCCCCCAGACAAATATTTCGGCCCGTTTCCCTGGCAAACAAAAGTAAGCTGCCCCGCTTCTGGATGGCAGATTGCAGGAGCTACTTAGTACTATCAAATCAGCCCGACTTGGCACAGGTGCCACCTTGGATCTGGGAACCATCCTGTGTATCGTGGATTTTCAGGGGCCAGCCGGCCACTCTCAGCCATATGCCCCCAAACACAAACCACGGACCTTTTCTCTGGCAAACAAAAATCAGCTGCCCCACTTCTGGATGGCAGATTGCAGGAGCCACTTGGGACTATCACACCAGCACAACATGGCACTGCTGCCACCTTGGATCTGGGAACAATCCTGCGTATCGTACATATTCAGGAACCAGCCGAACACTCCCAGCCATATGCCCCCAAACACAAACCTCGGCCCTTTTCTCTGGCAAACAAAACTCAACTGCCCCTCTTCTGGATGGCAAATTGCAGGACGCACTTGGTACTACAAAAAGAGCCCGACTTGGCAGTGGTGCCACCTTGGCTCTGGGAACCATCCTGCGTATCGAGCATTTTAAGGAGCCAGCCGGCAATTCCCAGCCGTATGCCCCAAAAAGAAACCACGGACCTTTTCTCTGGCAAAAAAAACTCAGCTGTCCCGCTTCTGGATGGCAGATTGCAGGAGTCACTTTGAACCATACAACCAGCCTTACTTGGCACTGGTGCCACCTTGGATCTGGGAACCATCCTGCCTATCGTTGATTTTCAGGGGCCAGCCGGCCACTCTCAGCCATAGGCCCCCAAACACAAACCACAGCCCTTTTCTCTAGCAAACAAAATTTAGCTGCCCCGCTTCTGGATGGCAAATTGCAGAAGCCACTGGGTACTACAAAAACAGCCCGACTTGGCACTGGTGCCACCTTGCGTCTGGTTACCATGCGGCGTATCGTGCATTTTAAGGAGCCAGGTGGCCACTCCCAGCCATATGCCCCCAAACACAACCCACGGCCCTTTTCTCTGGCAAACAAAACTCAGCTGCCCCGCTTCTGGATGGCAGATTGCAGGAGACACTTGGTACTATCAAACCAGCCCGACTTGGCATTGGTGCCACCTTTGGTCTGGGAACCATCCTGCGTATTGTGGATTGTCAGGAGACAGCCGACCACTCTCGGCCACAGACCCCAATCAAAAACAAAGGTCCGTTTCCCTGGCAAAAAAAACTCAGCTGCCCCGCTTCTGGATGGGAGATTGCAGGAGGCACTTTACACTGTCAAACGAGACCCACTTGGCACTGGTGCCACCTTGGGTCTGGGAACCATGCTGCGTATCGTGGATTTTCAGGAGCCAGCCGGCCACTGCCAGCCACAGGCCCCCAAACACAAACCACAGCCTTTTTCTCTGGCAAACAAAACTCAGCTGCCCCGCTTCTGGATGGCAGATTGCAGGAGCCACTTGGTACTATCAAATCAGCCCAACTTGGCACTGGTGCCACCATGGGTCTGGTCACCATCCTGCCTATCGTAGCTTTTCAGGAGCCAGCCGGTCACTCCCAGCCATAGGCCTCCAGACAAAAACCTCGGCCCGTTTCCCTGGCAAAAAAAAGTAAGCTACCCCGCTACTGGATGGCAGATTGCAGGAGCCACTTTGCACCATCAAACTAGCCCGACTTGGCACTGGTGCCACCTCTGGTCTGGGAACAATGCTGCGTATCGTGGTTTCTAAGGAGCCAGCCGGCCACTCCCAGCCACAGGCCCCCAAGCACAAACAACGGCGCTTTTTCCTGGAAAACAAAACTCGCCTGCCAACTTTTTGATGGCAGATTGCAGGAGCCACTTGGTACTATCAAACCAGCCCAACTTGGCACTGGTGCCACCATGGGTCTGGTCACCATCCTGCCTATCGTAGCTTTTCAGGACCTAGCAGGTCACTCCCAGCCATAGGCCCCCAGACACAAAGCTCGGCCCGTTTCCCTGGCAAACAAAAGTAAGCTGCCCCGCTTCTGGATGGCAGATTGCAGGAATCACTTGGTATAATCAAACCAGCCCAACTTGGCACTGGTGCCACCTTGGGTCTGGGAACCATCCTGCGTATCGTGGATTCTAAGGAGCCAGCTGGCCACTCCCAGCCACAGGCCCCCAAACACAAACAACGGCGCTTTTCCCTGGAAAACAAAACTCGCCTGCCAACTTTTTGATGGCAGATTGCAGGAGCTACTTGGTACTATCAAATCAGCCCAACTTGGCACTGGTGCCACCTCTGGTCGGGTCACCATCCTGCCTATCGTAGCTTTTCAGGAGCCAACCGGTCAATCCCAGCCATAGGCCCCCAGACAAAAACCTCGGCCCGTTTCCCTGGCAAACAAAAGTAAGCTGCCCCGCTTCTGGATGGCAGATTGCAGGACGCACTTGGTACTATCAAACCAGCCCAACTTGGAAATGGTGCCACCTTGGGTCTGGGAACCATCTTGCGTATCGTGGATTCTAAGGAGCCAGCCGGTCACTCCCAGCCACAGGCCCCCAAATACAAACAACAGCGCTTTTCCCTGGAAAACAAAACTCGCCTGCCAACTTTTTGATGGCAGATTGCAGGAGCCAATTGGTACTATCAAATCAGCCCAACTTGGCACTGGTGCCACCATGGGTCTGGTCACCATCCTGCCTATCGTAGCTTTTCAGGAGCCAGCCGGTCACTCCCAGCCATAGGCCCCCAGACACAAACCTCGGTCCGTTTCCCTGGCAAACAAAAGTAAGCTGCCCCGCTTCTGGATGGCAGATTGCAGGAGCCACTTTGCACCATCAAACTGGCCCGACTTGTCACTGGTGCCACCTCAGGTCTGGGAACCATCCTGCGTATCGTGGATTCCAATTAGCAAGACGGCCACTCCCAGCCACAGGCCCCCAAACACAAACAACGACGCTTTTCCCTGGAAAACAAAACTCGCCTGCCAACTTTTTGATGGCAGATTGCAGGAGCCACTTGGTACTATCAAACCAGCCCAACTTGGCACTGGTGCCACCATGGGTCTGGTCACCATCCTGCCTATCGTAGCTTTTCAGGAGCCAGCCGGTCACTCCCAGCCATAGGCCCCCAGACACAAAGCTCGGCCCGTTTCCCTGGCAAACAAAAGTAAGCTGCCCCGCTTCTGGATGGCAGATTGCAGGATCCACTTGTTATTATCAAACCAGCCCGACTTGGTACTGGTGCCACCTCTGGTCTGGGAACCATCCTGCGTATCGTGGATTCTAAGGAGCCAGCCGGCCACTCCCAGCCACAGGCCCCCAAAAAAAAACAACGGCGCTTTTCCCTGGAAAACAAAACTCGCCTGCCAACATTTTGATGGGAGATTGCAGGAACCACTTGGTACTATCAAACCAGCCCAACTTGGCACTGGTGCCACCTTGGGTCTGGGAACCATCCGGCGTATCGTGTGTTGAAAGGAGCCAGCCGGCCACTCCAGCCACAGGCCCGCAGACACAAACAACGGCGCTTTTCCCTGGAAAACAAAACTCGCCTGCTGACTTTTTAATGGAAGATTGCAGGAGCAACTTTGTACTTTGAAATCAGCCGAACATGGCTCTGGTGCCACCATGGGTCTGGTCACCATCCTGCCTATCGTAGCTTTTCAGGAGCCAGCCGGTCACTCCCAGCCATAGGCCCCCAGACACAAAGCTCGGCCCGTTTCCCTGGCAAACAAAAGTAAGCTGCCCCGCTTCTGGATGGCAGATTGCAGGACGCACTTGGTACTATCAAACCAGCCCAACTTGGCACTGGTGCCACCTCAGGTCTGGGAACCATCCTGCGTATTGTGGATTCTAAGGAGCCAGCCGGCCACTCCCAGCCACAGGCCCCCAAACAAAAACAACGGCGCTTTTCCCTGGAAAACAAAACTCGCCTGCCAAATTTTTGATGGCAGATTGCAGGAGCCACTTGGTACTATCAAACCAGCCCAGCTTGGCACTGGTGCCACCATGGGTCTGGTCACCATCCTGCCTATCGTAGCTTTTCAGGAGCCAGCCGGTCACTCCCAGCCATAGGCCCCCAGACACAAAGCTCGGCCCGTTTCCCTGGCAAACAAAAGTAAGCTGCCCCGCTTCTGGATGGCAGATTGCAGGACGCACTTGGTACTATCAAACCAGCCCAACTTGGCACTGGTGCCACCTCAGGTCTGGGAACCATCCTGCGTATTGTGGATTCTAAGGAGCCAGCCGGCCACTCCCAGCCACAGGCCCCCAAACACAAACAACGGCGCTTTTCCCTGGAAAACAAAACTCGCCTGCCAAATTTTTGATGGCAGATTGCAGGAGCCACTTGGTACTATCAAACCAGCCCAACTTGGCACTGGTGCCACCATGGGTCTGGTCACCATCCTGCCTATCGTAGCTTTTCAGGAGCCAGCCGGTCACTCCCAGCCATAGACCCCAGACAAAAAGCTCGGCCCGTTTCCCTGGCAAACAAAAGTAAGCTGCCCCGCTTCTGGATGGCAGATTGCAGGACGCACTTGGTACTATCAAACCAGCCCAACTTGGAAATGGTGCCACCTTGGGTCTGGGAACCATCCTGCGTATCGTGGATTCTAAGGAGCCAGCCGGTCACTCCCAGCCACAGGCCCCCAAATACAAACAACAGCGCTTTTCCCTGGAAAACAAAACTCGCCTGCCAACTTTTTGATGGCAGATTGCAGGAGCCAATTGGTACTATCAAATCAGCCCAACTTGGCACTGGTGCCACCATGGGTCTGGTCACCATCCTGCCTATCGTAGCTTTTCAGGAGCCAGCCGGTCACTCCCAGCCATAGGCCCCCAGACACAAACCTCGGTCCGTTTCCCTGGCAAACAAAAGTAAGCTGCCCCGCTTCTGGATGGCAGATTGCAGGAGCCACTTTGCACCATCAAACTGGCCCGACTTGTCACTGGTGCCACCTCTGGTCTGGGAACCATCCTGCGTATCGTGGATTCCAATTAGCAAGACGGCCACTCCCAGCCACAGGCCCCCAAACACAAACAACGACGCTTTTCCCTGGAAAACAAAACTCGCCTGCCAACTTTTTGATGGCAGATTGCAGGAGCCACTTGGTACTATCAAACCAGCCCAACTTGGCACTGGTGCCACCATGGGTCTGGTCACCATCCTGCCTATCGTAGCTTTTCAGGAGCCAGCCGGTCACTCCCAGCCATAGGCCCCCAGACACAAAGCTCGGCCCGTTTCCCTGGCAAACAAAAGTAAGCTGCCCCGCTTCTGGATGGCAGATTGCAGGATCCACTTGTTATTATCAAACCAGCCCGACTTGGTACTGGTGCCACCTCTGGTCTGGGAACCATCCTGCGTATCGTGGATTCTAAGGAGCCAGCCGGCCACTCCCAGCCACAGGCCCCCAAAAAAAAACAACGGCGCTTTTCCCTGGAAAACAAAACTCGCCTGCCAACATTTTGATGGGAGATTGCAGGAACCACTTGGTACTATCAAACCAGCCCAACTTGGCACTGGTGCCACCTTGGGTCTGGGAACCATCCGGCGTATCGTGTGTTGAAAGGAGCCAGCCGGCCACTCCAGCCACAGGCCCGCAGACACAAACAACGGCGCTTTTCCCTGGAAAACAAAACTCGCCTGCTGACTTTTTAATGGAAGATTGCAGGAGCAACTTTGTACTTTGAAATCAGCCGAACATGGCTCTGGTGCCACCATGGGTCTGGTCACCATCCTGCCTATCGTAGCTTTTCAGGAGCCAGCCGGTCACTCCCAGCCATAGGCCCCCAGACACAAAGCTCGGCCCGTTTCCCTGGCAAACAAAAGTAAGCTGCCCCGCTTCTGGATGGCAGATTGCAGGACGCACTTGGTACTATCAAACCAGCCCAACTTGGCACTGGTGCCACCTCAGGTCTGGGAACCATCCTGCGTATTGTGGATTCTAAGGAGCCAGCCGGCCACTCCCAGCCACAGGCCCCCAAACACAAACAACGGCGCTTTTCCCTGGAAAACAAAACTCGCCTGCCAAATTTTTGATGGCAGATTGCAGGAGCCACTTGGTACTATCAAACCAGCCCAACTTGGCACTGGTGCCACCATGGGTCTGGTCACCATCCTGCCTATCGTAGCTTTTCAGGAGCCAGCCGGTCACTCCCAGCCATAGGCCCCCAGACACAAAGCTCGGCCCGTTTCCCTGGCAAACAAAAGTAAGCTGCCCCGCTTCTGGATGGCAGATTGCAGGACGCACTTGGTACTATCAAACCAGCCCAACTTGGCACTGGTGCCACCTCAGGTCTGGGAACCATCCTGCGTATTGTGGATTCTAAGGAGCCAGCCGGCCACTCCCAGCCACAGGCCCCCAAACACAAACAACGGCGCTTTTCCCTGGAAAACAAAACTCGCCTGCCAAATTTTTGATGGCAGATTGCAGGAGCCACTTGGTACTATCAAACCAGCCCAACTTGGCACTGGTGCCACCATGGGTCTGGTCACCATCCTGCCTATCGTAGCTTTTCAGGAGCCAGCCGGTCACTCCCAGCCATAGACCCCAGACAAAAAGCTCGGCCCGTTTCCCTGGAAAACAAAAGTAAGCTGCCCCGCTTCTGGATGGCAGATTGCAGGAGCCACTTTGCACCATCAAACTAGCCCGACTTGGCACTGGTGCCACCTCAGGTCTGGGAACCATCCTGCGTATCGTGGATTCTAAGGAGCCAGCCGGCCACTCCCAGCCACAGGCCCTCAAACACAAACAACGGCGCTTTTCCCTGGAAAACAAAACTCGCCTGCCAAATTTTGATGGCAGATTGCCGGAGCCACTTGGTACTATCAAACCAGCCCAACTTGGCACTGGTGCCACCATGGGTCTGGTCACCATCCTGCCTATCGTAGCTTTTCAGGACCTAGCAGGTCACTCCCAGCCATAGGCCCCCAGACACAAACCTCGGCCCGTTTCCGTGGCAAACAAAACTAAGCGGCGCCGCTTGTGGATGGCAGATTGCAGGACGCACTTGGTACTATCAAACCAGCCCAACTTGGCACTGGTGCCACCTTGGGTCTGGGAACCATCCTGCCTATCGTGGATTCTAAGGAGCCAGCCGGCTACTCCCAGCCACAGGCCCCCAACAAAAACCACGGCCCTTTTTTCTGGCAAACAAAACTTAGCTGCCTCACTTCTGGATGGCAGATTGCAGGAGCCACTTGGTACTATCAAACCAGCCCGACTTGCCACTGGTGCCACCTTGGGTCTGGGAACCATCCTGCGTATCGTGGATTCTAAGGAGCCAGCCGGCCACTCCCAGCCACAGGCCCCCAAACAAAATCAACCGCGCTGTTCCCTGGAAAACAAAACACGCCTGCCAAATTTTTGATGGAGTTTGCAGGAGCCAATGGTACTATCAAACCAGCCCAACTTGGCACTGGTGCCACCTCAGGTCTGGGAACCATCCTGCGTCTCGTGGATTCTAAGGAGCCAGCCGGCCACTCCCACCCATAGGCCCCCAAACAAAAACAACGGCGCTTTTCCCTGGAAAACAAAACTCGCCTGCCAACTTTTTGATGGCCGATTGCAGGAAACACTTGGTATTATCAAGCCAGCCCGACTTGGCACTGGTGCCACCTTGGGTCTGGGAACCATGCTGCGTATCGTGGATTCTAAGGAGCCAGCCGGCCACTCCCAGCCACAGGCCCCCAAACACAAACAACGGCGCTTTTCCCTGGAAATCAACACTCGCTTGCCGACTTTTTGATGGCAGTTTGCTGGAGCCACTTGGTACTATCAAACCAGCCCAACTTGGCACTGGTGCCACCATGGGTCTGGTCACCACCATGCCTCTCGTAGCTTTTCAGGACCTAGCCGGTCACTCACAGCCATAGGCCCCCAGACACAAACCTTGGCCCGTTTCCCTGGCAAACAAAAGTAAGCTGCCCCGCTTCTGGATGGCAGATTTCAGTAGAAACTTTGCACCATCAAACTGGCCCGACTTGGCACTGGTGCCACCTCTGCTCTGGGAACCATCCTGCGTATCGTGGATTCTAATTAGCCAGCCGGCCACTCCCAGCCACAGGCCCCCAAACACAAACAACGGCGCTTTTCCCTGGAAAACAAAACTCGCCTGACAACTTTTTGATGGCAGATTGCAGGAGCCACTTGGTACTATCAAACCAGCCCAACTTGGCACTGGTGCCACCATGGGTCTGGTCACCATCCTGCCTATCGTAGCTTTTCAGGAGCCAGCCGGTCACTCCCAGCCATAGGCCCCCAGACACAAAGCTCGGCCCGTTTCCCTGGCAAACAAAAGTAAGCTGCCCCGCTTCTGGATGGCAGATAGTAGGACGCACTTGTTACTATCAAACCAGCCCGACTTGGCACTGGTGCCACCACTGGTCTGGGAACCATCCTGCGTATCGTGGATTCTAAGGAGCCAGCCGGCCACTCCCAGCCACAGGCACCCAAACACAAACAACGGCGCTTTTCCCTGGAAAACAAAACTCGCCTGACAACTTTTTGATGGCAGATTGCAGGAGCCACTTGGTACTATCAAACCAGCCCAACTTGGCACTGGTGCCACCATGGGTCTGGTCACCATCCTGCCTATCGTAGCTTTTCAGGAGCCAGCCGGTCACTCCCAGCCATAGGCCCCCAGACAAATACCTCGGCCCGTTTCCCTGGAAAACAAAAGTAAGCTGCCCCGCTTCTGGATGGCAGATTGCAGGAGCCACTTGGTACTATCAAACCAGCCCGACTTGGCACTGGTGCCACCTCTGGTCTGGGAACCATCCTGCGTCTCGTGGATTCTAAGGAGCCAGCCGGCCACTCCCTGCCACAGGCCCCCAAACACAAACAACGGCGCTTTTCCCTGGAAAACAAAACTCGCCTGCCAACTTTTTGATGGCAGATTGCAGGAGCCACTTGGTACTATCAAACCAGCCCAACTTGGCACTGGTGCCACCATGGGTCTGGTCACCATCCTGCCTATCGTAACTTTTCAGGAGCCAGCCGGTCACTCCCAGCCATAGGCCCCCAGACAAAAACCTCGGCCCGTTTCCCTGGCAAACAAAAGTAAGCTGCCCCGCTTCTGGATGGCAGATTCCCGGACGCACTTGGTACTATCAAACCAGCCCAACTTGGCACTGGTGCCACCTCAGGTCTGGGAACCATGCTGAGTATCGTGGATTCTAAGGAGCCAGCCGGCCACTCCCAGCCACAGGCCCCCAAACACAAACAACGGCGCTTTTCCCTGGAAAACAAAACTCGCCTGCCAAGTTTTTGATGGCAGATTGCAGGAGCCACTTGGTACTATCAAACCAGCCCAACTTGGCACTGGTGCCGTCATGGGTCTGGTCACCATCCTTCCTATCGTAGCTTTTCAGGAGCCAGCCGGTCACTCCCAGCCATAGGCCCCCAGACAAAAACCTCGGCCCGTTTCCCTGGAAAACAAAAGTAAGCTGCCCCGCTTCTGGATGGCAGATTGCAGGAACCACTTGGTACTATCAAACCAGCCCAACTTGGCACTGGTGCCACCATGGGTCTGGGAACCATCCTGTGTATCGTGGATTCTAATTAGCCATCCGTCCACTCCAGGCCATAGGGCCCCAGGCACAAACAACGGCGCTTTTCCCTGGAAAACAAAACTCGCCTGCCAACTTTTTGATGGCCGATTGCAGGAACTACTTGGTATTATCTAGCCAGCCCAACTTGGCACTGGTGCCACCATGGGTCTGGTCACCATCCTGCCTATCGTAGCTTTTCAGGAGCCAGCCGGTCACTCCCAGCCATAGGCCCCCAGACACAAACCTCGGACCGTTTCCCTGGCAAACAAAAGTAAGCTGCCCCGCTTCTGGATGGCAGATTGCAGGAACCACTTGTTACTATCAAACCAGCCCAACTTGGCACTGGTGCCACTATGGGTCTGGGAACCATCCTGTGTATCGTGGATTCTAATTAGCCATCCGTCCACTCCAGGCCATAGGGCACCAGGCACAAACAACGGCGCTTTTCCCTGGAAAACAAAACTCGCCTGCCAACTTTTTGATGGCCGATTGCAGGAACCACTTGGTATTATCAAGCCAGCCCGACTTGGCACTGGTGCCACCTTGGGTCTGGGAACCATGCTGCGTATCGTGGATTCTAAGGAGCCAGCCGGCCACTCCCTGCCACAGGCCCCCAAACACAAACAACGGCGCTTTTCCCTGGAAAACAAAACTCGCCTGCCAAGTTTTTGATGGCAGATTGCAGGAGCCACTTGGTACTATCAAACCAGCCCAACTTGGCACTGGTGCCACCATGGGTCTGGTCACCATCCTGCCTATCGTAGCTTTTCAGGAGCCAGCCAGCCACCCCCAGCCAGAGGCCCCCAGACAAATATTTCGGCCCGTTTCCCTGGCAAACAAAAGTAAGCTGCCCCGCTTCTGCATGGCAGATTGCAGGAGCCACTTTGCACCGTCAAACCAGCCCAACTTGGCACTGGTGCCACCTCAGGTCTGGGAACCATCCTGCGTATCGTGGGTTCTAATTAGCCATCCGTCCACTCCAGGCCATAGGGCCCCAGGCACAAACAACGGCGCTTTTCCCTGGAAAACAAAACTCGCCTGCCAACTTTTTGATGGCCGATTGCAGGAACCACTTGGTATTATCAAGCCAGCCCAACTTGGCACTGGTGCCACCATGGGTCTGGTCACCATCCTGCCTATCGTAGCTTTTCAGGAGCCAGCCGGTCACTCCCAGCCATAGGCCCCCAGACACAAACCTCGGACCGTTTCCCTGGCAAACAAAAGTAAGCTGCCCCGCTTCTGGATGGCAGATTGCAGGAACCACTTGGTACTATCAAACCAGCCCAACTTGGCACTGGTGCCACCTCTGGTCTGGGAACCATCCTGTGTATCGTGGATTCTAATTAGTCATCCGTCCACTCCAGGCCATAGGCCCCCAGACCCAAACAACGGCGCTTTTCCCTGGAAAACAAAACTCGCCTGCCAACTTTTTGATGGCCGATTGCAGGAACCACTTGGTATTATCAAGCCAGCCCGACTTGGCACTGGTGCCACCTTGGGTCTGGGAACCATGCTGCGTATCGTGGATTCTAAGGAGCCAGCCGGCCACTCCCAGCCACAGGCCCCCAAACACAAACAACGACGCTTTTCCCTGGAAATCAACACTCGCTTGCGGAATTTTTGATGGCAGATTGCAGGAGCCACTTGGTACTATCAAACCAGCCCAACTTGGCACTGGTGCCACCTCAGGTCTGGGAACCATCCTGCGTATCGTGGGTTCTAATTAGCCATCCGTCCACTCCAGGCCATAGGGCCCCAGGCACAAACAACGGCGCTTTTCCCTGGAAAACAAAACTCGCCTGCCAACTTTTTGATGGCCGATTGCAGGAACCACTTGGTATTATCAAGCCAGCCCAACTTGGCACTGGTGCCACCATGGGTCTGGTCACCATCCTGCCTATCGTAGCTTTTCAGGAGCCAGCCGGTCACTCCCAGCCATAGGCCCCCAGACACAAACCTCGGACCGTTTCCCTGGCAAACAAAAGTAAGCTGCCCCGCTTCTGGATGGCAGATTGCAGGAACCACTTGGTACTATCAAACCAGCCCAACTTGGCACTGGTGCCACCTCTGGTCTGGGAACCATCCTGTGTATCGTGGATTCTAATTAGTCATCCGTCCACTCCAGGCCATAGGCCCCCAGACCCAAACAACGGCGCTTTTCCCTGGAAAACAAAACTCGCCTGCCAACTTTTTGATGGCCGATTGCAGGAACCACTTGGTATTATCAAGCCAGCCCGACTTGGCACTGGTGCCACCTTGGGTCTGGGAACCATGCTGCGTATCGTGGATTCTAAGGAGCCAGCCGGCCACTCCCAGCCACAGGCCCCCAAACACAAACAACGACGCTTTTCCCTGGAAATCAACACTCGCTTGCGGAATTTTTGATGGCAGATTGCAGGAGCCACTTGGTACTATCAAACCAGCCCAACTTGGCACTGGTGCCACCATGGGTCTGGTCACCATCCTGCCTATCGTAGCTTTTCATGAGCCAGCCGGCCACTCCCAGCCATAGGCCCCAGGACACAAACCTCGGCCCGTTTCCCTGGCAAACAAAAGTAAGCTGCCCCGCTTCTGGATGGCAGATTCCCGGACGCACTTGTTACAATCAAACCAGCCCAACTTGGCACTGGTGCCACCTCTGGTCTGGGAACCATGCTGAGTATCGTGGATTCTAAGGAGCCAGCCGGCCACTCCCAGCCACAGGCCCCCAAACACAAACAACGGCGCTTTTCCCTGGAAAACAAAACTCGCCTGCCAACTTTTTGATGGCAGATTGCAGGAGCCACTTGGTACTATCAAACCAGCCCAACTTGGCACTGGTGCCGTCATGGGTCTGGTCACCATCCTGCCTATCGTAGCTTTTCACGAGCCAGCCGGTCACTTCCAGGCTTAGGCCCCCAGACACAATCCTCGGACCGTTTCCCTGGCAAACAAAAGTAAGCTGCCCCGCTTCTGGATGGCAGATTGCAGGAACCACTTGGTACTATCAAACCAGCCCAACTTGGCACTGGTGCCACCATGGGTCTGGGAACCATCCTGTGTATCGTGGATTCTAATTAGCCATCCGTCCACTCCAGGCCATAGGGCCCCAGGCACAAACAACGGCGCTTTTCCCTGGAAAACAAAACTCGCCTGCCAAATTTTTGATGGCAGATTGCAGGAGCCACTTGGTACTATCAAACCAGCCCAACTTGGCACTGGTGCCACCATGGGTCTGGTCACCATCCTGCCTATCGTAGCTTTTCAGGAGCCAGCCGGTCACTCCCAGCCATAGGCCCCGAGACACAAAGCTCGGCCCGTTTCCCTGGCAAACAAAAGTAAGCTACCCCGCTTCTGGATGGCAGATTGCAGGACGCACTTGGTAGTATCAAACCAGCCCAACTTGGCACTGGTGCCACCTCAGGTCTGGGAACCATCCTGCGTCTCGTGGATTCTAAGGAGCCAGCCGGCCACTCCCACCCATAGGCCCCCAAACAAAAACAACGGCGCTTTTCCCTGGAAAACAAAACTCGCCTGCCAACTTTTTGATGGCCGATTGCAGGAACCACTTGGTATTATCAAGCCAGCCCAACTTGGCACTGGTGCCACCTTGGGTCTGGGAACCATGCTGCGTATCGTGGATTCTAAGGAGCCAGCCGGCCACTCCCTGCCACAGGCCCCCAAACACAAACAACGGCGCTTTTCCCTGGAAATCAACACTCGCTTGCCGACTTTTTGATGGCAGATTGCAGGAGCCACTTGGTACTATCAAACCAGCCCAACTTGGCACTGGTGCCACCATGGGTCTGGTCACCATCATGCCTCTCGTAGCTTTTCAGGACCTAGCCGGTCACTCACAGCCATAGGCCCCCAGACACAAACCTTGGCCCGTTTCCCTGGCAAACAAAAGTAAGCTGCCCCGTTTCTGGATGGCAGATTTCAGTAGCAACTTTGCACCATCAAACTGGCCCGACTTGTCACTGGTGCCACTTTAGGTCTGGGAACCATCCTGCGTATCGTGGATTCTAATTAGCCATCCGGCCACTCCCACCCACAGGCCCCCAAACACAAACAACGGCGCTTTTCCCTGGAAAACAAAACTCGCCTACCAACATTTTGATGGCAGATTGCAGGAGCCACTTGGTACTATCAAATCAGCCGAACTTGGCACTGGTGCCACCATGGGTCTGGTAACCATCCTGCCTATCGTACCTTTTCAGGAGCCAGCTGGTCACTCCCAGCCATAGGCCCCCAGACAAAAACCTCGGCTCCTTTCCCTGGCAAACAAAAGTAAGCAGCACTGCTTCTGGATGGCAGATTGCAGGAGCCACTTTGCACCATCAAACTGGCCCGACTTGTCACTGTTGCCACCTCTGGTCTGGGAACCATCCTGCGTATCGTGGATTCTAATTAGCCAGCCGGCCACTCCCAGCCACAGGCCCCCAAACACAAACAACGGCGCTTTTCCCTGGAAAACAAAACTCGCCTGACAACTTTTTGATGGCAGATTGCAGGAGCCACTTGGTACTATCAAACCAGCCCAACTTGGCACTGGTGCCACCATGGGTCTGGTCACCATCCTGCCTATCGTAGCTTTTCAGGAGCCAGCCGGTCACTCCCAGCCATAGGCCCCCAGACAAATACCTCGGCCCGTTTCCCTGGAAAACAAAAGTAAGCTGCCCCGCTTCTGGATGGCAGATTGCAGGACGCACTTGGTACTATCAAACCAGCCCGACTTGGCACTGGTGCCACGTCAAGTCTGGGAACCATCCTGCGTATCGTGGATTCTAAGGAGCCAGCCGGCCACTCCCTGCCACAGGCCCCCAAACACAAACAACGGCGCTTTTCCCTGGAAAACAAAACTCGCCTGCCAACTTTTTGATGGCAGATTGCAGGAGCCACTTGGTACTATCAAACCAGCCCAACTTGGCACTGGTGCCACCATGGGTCTGGTCACCATCCTGCCTATCGTAACTTTTCAGGAGCCAGCCGGTCACTCCCAGCCATAGGCCCCCAGACAAAAACCTCGGCCCGTTTCCCTGGCAAACAAAGTAAGCTGCCCCGCTTCTGGATGGCAGATTCCCGGACGCACTTGGTACTATCAAACCAGCCCAACTTGGCACTGGTGCCACCTCTGATCTGGGAACCATGCTGAGTATCGTGGATTCTAAGGAGCCAGCCGGCCACTCCCAGCCACAGGCCCCCAAACACAAACAACGGCGCTTTTCCCTGGAAAACAAAACTCGCCTGCCAACTTTTTGATGGCAGATTGCAGGAGCCACTTGGTACTATCAAACCAGCCCAACTTGGCACTGGTGCCGTCATGGGTCTGGTCACCATCCTGCCTATCGTAGCTTTTCACGAGCCAGCCGGTCACTCCCAGCCATAGGCCCCCAGACAAAAACCTCGGCCCGTTTCCCTGGCAAACAAAAGTAAGCTGCCCCGCTTCTGGATGGCAGATTGCAGGAACCACTTGGTACTATCAAACCAGCCCAACTTGGCACTGGTGCCACCATGGGTCTGGGAACCATCCTGTGTATCGTGGATTCTAATTAGCCATCCGTCCACTCCAGGCCATAGGGCCCCAGGCACAAACAACGGCGCTTTTCCCTGGAAAACAAAACTCGCCTGCGAACATTTTGATGGCCGATTGCAGGAACCACTTGGTATTATCTAGCCAGCCCAACTTGGCACTGGTGCCACCATGGGTCTGGTCACCATCCTGCCTATCGTAGCTTTTCAGGAGCCAGCCGGTCACTCCCAGCCATAGGCCCCCAGACACAAACCTCGGACCGTTTCCCTGGCAAACAAAAGTAAGCTACCCCGCTTCTGGATGGCAGATTGCAGGAACCACTTGTTACTATCAAACCAGCCCAACTTGGCACTGGTGCCACCATGGGTCTGGGAACCATCCTGTGTATCGTGGATTCTAATTAGCCATCCGTCCACTCCAGGCCATAGGGCCCCAGGCACAAACAACGGCGCTTTTCCCTGGAAAACAAAACTCGCCTGCCAACTTTTTGATGGCCGATTGCAGGAACCACTTGGTATTATCAAACCAGCCCGACTTGGCACTGGTGCCACCTCTGGTCTGGGAACCATTCTGCGTATCGTGGATTCTAAGGAGCCAGCCGGCCACTCCCTGCCACAGGCCCCCAAACACAAACAACGGCGCTTTTCCCTGGAAAACAAAACTCGCCTGCCAAGTTTTTGATGGCAGATTGCAGGAGCCACTTGGTACTATCAAACCAGCCCAACTTGGCACTGGTGCCACCATGGGTCTTGGAAACATCCTGCCTATCGTAGCTTTTCAGGAGCCAGCCAGCCACCCCCAGCCAGAGGGCCCCAGACAAATATTTCGGCCCGTTTCCCTGGCAAACAAAAGTAAGCTGCCCCGCTTCTGCATGGCAGATTGCAGGAGCCACTTTGCACCGTCAAACCAGCCCAACTTGGCACTGGTGCCACCTCAGGTCTGGGAACCATCCTGCGTATCGTGGGTTCTAATTAGCCATCCGTCCACTCCAGGCTATAGGGCCCCAGGCACAAACAACGGCGCTTTTCCCTGGAAAACAAAACTCGCCTGCCAACTTTTTGATGGCCGATTGCAGGAACCACTTGGTATTATCAAGCCAGCCCAACTTGGCACTGGTGCCACCATGGGTCTGGTCACCATCCTGCCTATCGCAGCTTTTCAGGAGCCAGCCGGTCACTCCCAGCCATAGGCCCCCAGACACAAACCTCGGACCGTTTCCCTGGCAAACAAAAGTAAGCTGCCCCGCTTCTGGATGGCAGATTGCAGGAACCACTTGGTACTATCAAACCAGCCCAACTTGGCACTGGTGCCACCATGGGTCTGGGAACCATCCTGTGTATCGTGGATTCTAATTAGCCATCCGTCCACTCCAGGCCATAGGGCCCCAGGCACAAAAAACGGCGCTTTTCCCTGGAAAACAAAACTCGCCTGCGAACATTTTGATGGCCGATTGCAGGAACCACTTGGTATTATCAAGCCAGCCCGACTTGGCACTGGTGCCACCTTGGGTCTGGGAACCATGCTGCGTAACGTGGATTCTAAGGAGCCAGCCGGCCACTCCCAGCCACAGGCCCCCAAACACAAACAACGGCGCTTTTCCCTGGAAATCAACACTCGCTTGCCGACTTTTTGATGGCAGATTGCAGGAGCCACTTGGTACTATCAAACCAGCCCAACTTGGCACTGGTGCCACCATGGGTCTGGTCACCATCATGCCTCTCGTAGCTTTTCAGGACCTAGCCGGTCACTCACAGCCATAGGCCCCCAGACACAAACCTTGGCCCGTTTCCCTGGCAAACAAAAGTAAGCTGCCCCGCTTCTGGATGGCAGATTTCAGGAGCAACTTTGCACCATCAAACTAGCCCGACTTGGAACTGGTGCCACCTCTGGTCTGGGAACCATCCTGCGTATCGTGGATTCTAAGGAGCCAGCCGGCCACTCCCAGCCATAGGCCCCCAAACACAAACAACGGCGCTTTTCCCTGGAAAACAAAACTCGCCTACCAACTTTTTGATGGCAGATTGCAGGAGCCACTTGGTACTATCAAACCAGCCCAACTTGGCACTGGTGCCACCATGGGTCTGGTCACCATCCTGCCTATCGTAACTTTTCAGGAGCCAGCCGGTCACTCCCAGCCATAGGCCCCCAGACACAATGTTCGGCCCGTTTCCCTGGCAAACAAAATTAAGCTGCCCCGCTTCTGGATGGCAGATTGCAGGAGCCACTTGGTATTATCAAACCAGCCCGACTTGGCACTGGTGCCACCTCTGGTCTGGGAACCATCCTGCGTATCGTGGATTCTAAGGAGCCAGTCGGCCACTCCCACCCACAGGCCCCCAAACACAAACAACGGCCCGTTTCCGTGGCAAACAAAAGTAAGCTGCCCCGCTTCTGGATGGCAGATTGCAGGAGCCACTTGGTACTATCAAACCAGCCCGACTTGGCACTGGTGCCACCTCTGGTCTGGGAACCATCCTGCGTCTCGTGGATTCTAAGGAGCCAGCCGGCCACTCCCTGCCACAGGCCCCCAAACACAAACAACGGCGCTTTTCCCTGGAAAACAAAACTCGCCTGCCAACTTTTTGATGGCAGATTGCAGGAGCCACTTGGTACTATCAAACCAGCCCAACTTGGCACTGGTGCCACCATGGGTCTGGTCACCATCCTGCCTATCGTAACTTTTCAGGAGCCAGCCGGTCACTCCCAGCCATAGGCCCCCAGACAAAAACCTCGGCCCGTTTCCCTGGCAAACAAAAGTAAGCTGCCCCGCTTCTGGATGGCAGATTCCCGGACGCACTTGGTACTATCAAACCAGCCCAACTTGGCACTGGTGCCACCTCTGATCTGGGAACCATGCTGAGTATCGTGGATTCTAAGGAGCCAGCCGGCCACTCCCAGCCACAGGCCCCCAAACACAAACAACGGCGCTTTTCCCTGGAAAACAAAACTCGCCTGCCAAGTTTTTGATGGCAGATTGCAGGAGCCACTTGGTACTATCAAACCAGCCCAACTTGGCACTGGTGCCGTCATGGGTCTGGTCACCATCCTTCCTATCGTAGCTTTTCAGGAGCCAGCCGGTCACTCCCAGCCATAGGCCCCCAGACAAAAACCTCGGCCCGTTTCCCTGGAAAACAAAAGTAAGCTGCCCCGCTTCTGGATGGCAGATTGCAGGAGCCACTTGGTACTATCAAACCAGCCCAACTTGGCACTGGTGCCACCATGGGTCTTGGAAACATCCTGCCTATCGTAGCTTTTCAGGAGCCAGCCAGCCACCCCCAGCCAGAGGGCCCCAGACAAATATTTCGGCCCGTTTCCCTGGCAAACAAAAGTAAGCTGCCCCGCTTCTGCATGGCAGATTGCAGGAGCCACTTTGCACCGTCAAACCAGCCCAACTTGGCACTGGTGCCACCTCAGGTCTGGGAACCATCCTGCGTATCGTGGGTTCTAATTAGCCATCCGTCCACTCCAGGCTATAGGGCCCCAGGCACAAACAACGGCGCTTTTCCCTGGAAAACAAAACTCGCCTGCCAACTTTTTGATGGCCGATTGCAGGAACCACTTGGTATTATCAAGCCAGCCCAACTTGGCACTGGTGCCACCATGGGTCTGGTCACCATCCTGCCTATCGCAGCTTTTCAGGAGCCAGCCGGTCACTCCCAGCCATAGGCGCCCAGACACAAACCTCAGACCGTTTCCCTGGCAAACAAAAGTAAGCTGCCCCGCTTCTGGATGGCAGATTGCAGGAACAACTTGGTACTATCAAACCAGCCCAACTTGGCACTGGTGCCACCATGGGTCTGGGAACCATCCTGTGTATCGTGGATTCTAATTAGCCATCCGTCCACTCCAGGCCATAGGGCCCCAGGCACAAAAAACGGCGCTTTTCCCTGGAAAACAAAACTCGCCTGCGAACATTTTGATGGCCGATTGCAGGAACCACTTGGTATTATCAAGCCAGCCCGACTTGGCACTGGTGCCACCTTGGGTCTGGGAACCATGCTGCGTAACGTGGATTCTAAGGAGCCAGCCGGCCACTCCCAGCCACAGGCCCCCAAACACAAACAACGGCGCTTTTCCCTGGAAATCAACACTCGCTTGCCGACTTTTTGATGGCAGATTGCAGGAGCCACTTGGTACTATCAAACCAGCCCAACTTGGCACTGGTGCCACCATGGGTCTGGTCACCATCATGCCTCTCGTAGCTTTTCAGGACCTAGCCGGTCACTCACAGCCATAGGCCCCCAGACACAAACCTTGGCCCGTTTCCCTGGCAAACAAAAGTAAGCTGCCCCGCTTCTGGATGGCAGATTTCAGGAGCAACTTTGCACCATCAAACTAGCCCGACTTGGAACTGGTGCCACCTCTGGTCTGGGAACCATCCTGCGTATCGTGGATTCTAAGGAGCCAGCCGGCCACTCCCAGCCATAGGCCCCCAAACACAAACAACGGCGCTTTTCCCTGGAAAACAAAACTCGCCTACCAACTTTTTGATGGCAGATTGCAGGAGCCACTTGGTACTATCAAACCAGCCCAACTTGGCACTGGTGCCACCATGGGTCTGGTCACCATCCTGCCTATCGTAACTTTTCAGGAGCCAGCCGGTCACTCCCAGCCATAGGCCCCCAGACACAATGTTCGGCCCGTTTCCCTGGCAAACAAAATTAAGCTGCCCCGCTTCTGGATGGCAGATTGCAGGAGCCACTTGGTATTATCAAACCAGCCCGACTTGGCACTGGTGCCACCTCTGGTCTGGGAACCATCCTGCGTATCGTGGATTCTAAGGAGCCAGTCGGCCACTCCCACCCACAGGCCCCCAAACACAAACAACGGCCCGTTTCCGTGGCAAACAAAAGTAAGCTGCCCCGCTTCTGGATGGCAGATTGCAGGAGCCACTTGGTACTATCAAACCAGCCCGACTTGGCACTGGTGCCACCTCTGGTCTGGGAACCATCCTGCGTCTCGTGGATTCTAAGGAGCCAGCCGGCCACTCCCTGCCACAGGCCCCCAAACACAAACAACGGCGCTTTTCCCTGGAAAACAAAACTCGCCTGCCAACTTTTTGATGGCAGATTGCAGGAGCCACTTGGTACTATCAAACCAGCCCAACTTGGCACTGGTGCCACCATGGGTCTGGTCACCATCCTGCCTATCGTAACTTTTCAGGAGCCAGCCGGTCACTCCCAGCCATAGGCCCCCAGACAAAAACCTCGGCCCGTTTCCCTGGCAAACAAAAGTAAGCTGCCCCGCTTCTGGATGGCAGATTCCCGGACGCACTTGGTACTATCAAACCAGCCCAACTTGGCACTGGTGCCACCTCTGATCTGGGAACCATGCTGAGTATCGTGGATTCTAAGGAGCCAGCCGGCCACTCCCAGCCACAGGCCCCCAAACACAAACAACGGCGCTTTTCCCTGGAAAACAAAACTCGCCTGCCAAGTTTTTGATGGCAGATTGCAGGAGCCACTTGGTACTATCAAACCAGCCCAACTTGGCACTGGTGCCGTCATGGGTCTGGTCACCATCCTTCCTATCGTAGCTTTTCAGGAGCCAGCCGGTCACTCCCAGCCATAGGCCCCCAGACAAAAACCTCGGCCCGTTTCCCTGGAAAACAAAAGTAAGCTGCCCCGCTTCTGGATGGCAGATTGCAGGAACCACTTGGTACTATCAAACCAGCCCAACTTGGCACTGGTGCCACCATGGGTCTGGGAACCATCCTGTGTATCGTGGATTCTAATTAGCCATCCGTCCACTCCAGGCCATAGGGCCCCAGGCACAAACAACGGCGCTTTTCCCTGGAAAACAAAACTCGCCTGCCAAATTTTTGATGGCCGATTGCAGGAACCACTTGGTATTATCTAGCCAGCCCAACTTGGCACTGGTGCCACCATGGGTCTGGTCACCATCCTGCCTATCGTAGCTTTTCAGGAGCCAGCCGGTCACTCCCAGCCATAGGCCCCCAGACACAAACCTCGGACCGTTTCCCTGGCAAACAAAAGTAAGCTGCCCCGCTTCTGGATGGCAGATTGCAGGAACCACTTGTTACTATCAAACCAGCCCAACTTGGCACTGGTGCCACTATGGGTCTGGGAACCATCCTGTGTATCGTGGATTCTAATTAGCCATCCGTCCACTCCAGGCCATAGGGCACCAGGCACAAACAACGGCGCTTTTCCCTGGAAAACAAAACTCGCCTGCCAACTTTTTGATGGCCGATTGCAGGAACCACTTGGTATTATCAAGCCAGCCCGACTTGGCACTGGTGCCACCTTGGGTCTGGGAACCATGCTGCGTATCGTGGATTCTAAGGAGCCAGCCGGCCACTCCCTGCCACAGGCCCCCAAACACAAACAACGGCGCTTTTCCCTGGAAAACAAAACTCGCCTGCCAACTTTTTGATGGCAGATTGCAGGAGCCACTTGGTACTATCAAACCAGCCCAACTTGGCACTGGTGCCACCATGGGTCTGGTCACCATCCTGCCTATCGTAGCTTTTCAGGAGCCAGCCAGCCACCCCCAGCCAGAGGCCCCCAGACAAATATTTCGGCCCGTTTCCCTGGCAAACAAAAGTAAGCTGCCCCGCTTCTGCATGGCAGATTGCAGGAGCCACTTTGCACCGTCAAACCAGCCCAACTTGGCACTGGTGCCACCTCAGGTCTGGGAACCATCCTGCGTATCGTGGGTTCTAATTAGCCATCCGTCCACTCCAGGCCATAGGGCCCCAGGCACAAACAACGGCGCTTTTCCCTGGAAAACAAAACTCGCCTGCCAACTTTTTGATGGCCGATTGCAGGAACCACTTGGTATTATCAAGCCAGCCCAACTTGGCACTGGTGCCACCATGGGTCTGGTCACCATCCTGCCTATCGTAGCTTTTCAGGAGCCAGCCGGTCACTCCCAGCCATAGGCCCCCAGACACAAACCTCGGACCGTTTCCCTGGCAAACAAAAGTAAGCTGCCCCGCTTCTGGATGGCAGATTGCAGGAACCACTTGGTACTATCAAACCAGCCCAACTTGGCACTGGTGCCACCTCTGGTCTGGGAACCATCCTGTGTATCGTGGATTCTAATTAGTCATCCGTCCACTCCAGGCCATAGGCCCCCAGACCCAAACAACGGCGCTTTTCCCTGGAAAACAAAACTCGCCTGCCAACTTTTTGATGGCCGATTGCAGGAACCACTTGGTATTATCAAGCCAGCCCGACTTGGCACTGGTGCCACCTTGGGTCTGGGAACCATGCTGCGTATCGTGGATTCTAAGGAGCCAGCCGGCCACTCCCAGCCACAGGCCCCCAAACACAAACAACGACGCTTTTCCCTGGAAATCAACACTCGCTTGCGGAATTTTTGATGGCAGATTGCAGGAGCCACTTGGTACTATCAAACCAGCCCAACTTGGCACTGGTGCCACCATGGGTCTGGTCACCATCCTGCCTATCGTAGCTTTTCATGAGCCAGCCGGCCACTCCCAGCCATAGGCCCCAGGACACAAACCTCGGCCCGTTTCCCTGGCAAACAAAAGTAAGCTGCCCCGCTTCTGGATGGCAGATTCCCGGACGCACTTGTTACAATCAAGCCAGCCCGACTTGGCACTGGTGCCACCTCTGGTCTGGGAACCATGCTGCGTATCGTGGATTCTAAGGAGCCAGCCGGCCACTCCCAGCCACAGGCCCCCAAACACAAACAACGGCGCTTTTCCCTGGAAAACAAAACTCGCCTGCCAACTTTTTGATGGCAGATTGCAGGAGCCACTTGGTACTATCAAACCAGCCCAACTTGGCACTGGTGCCGTCATGGGTCTGGTCACCATCCTGCCTATCGTAGCTTTTCACGAGCCAGCCGGTCACTTCCAGGCTTAGGCCCCCAGACACAATCCTCGGACCGTTTCCCTGGCAAACAAAAGTAAGCTGCCCCGCTTCTGGATGGCAGATTGCAGGAACCACTTGGTACTATCAAACCAGCCCAACTTGGCACTGGTGCCACCATGGGTCTGGGAACCATCCTGTGTATCGTGGATTCTAATTAGCCATCCGTCCACTCCAGGCCATAGGGCCCCAGGCACAAACAACGGCGCTTTTCCCTGGAAAACAAAACTCGCCTGCCAAATTTTTGATGGCAGATTGCAGGAGCCACTTGGTACTATCAAACCAGCCCAACTTGGCACTGGTGCCACCATGGGTCTGGTCACCATCCTGCCTATCGTAGCTTTTCAGGAGCCAGCCGGTCACTCCCAGCCATAGGCCCCCAGACACAAAGCTCGGCCCGTTTCCCTGGCAAACAAAAGTAAGCTGCCCCGCTTCTGGATGGCAGATTCCCGGACGCACTTGGTACTATCAAACCAGCCCAACTTGGCACTGGTGCCACCTCTGATCTGGGAACCATGCTGAGTATCGTGGATTCTAAGGAGCCAGCCGGCCACTCCCAGCCACAGGCCCCCAAACACAAACAACGGCGCTTTTCCCTGGAAAACAAAACTCGCCTGCCAAGTTTTTGATGGCAGATTGCAGGAGCCACTTGGTACTATCAAACCAGCCCAACTTGGCACTGGTGCCGTCATGGGTCTGGTCACCATCCTTCCTATCGTAGCTTTTCAGGAGCCAGCCGGTCACTCCCAGCCATAGGCCCCCAGACAAAAACCTCGGCCCGTTTCCCTGGAAAACAAAAGTAAGCTGCCCCGCTTCTGGATGGCAGATTGCAGGAACCACTTGGTACTATCAAACCAGCCCAACTTGGCACTGGTGCCACCATGGGTCTGGGAACCATCCTGTGTATCGTGGATTCTAATTAGCCATCCGTCCACTCCAGGCCATAGGGCCCCAGGCACAAACAACGGCGCTTTTCCCTGGAAAACAAAACTCGCCTGCCAACTTTTTGATGGCCGATTGCAGGAACCACTTGGTATTATCTAGCCAGCCCAACTTGGCACTGGTGCCACCATGGGTCTGGTCACCATCCTGCCTATCGTAGCTTTTCAGGAGCCAGCCGGTCACTCCCAGCCATAGGCCCCCAGACACAAACCTCGGACCGTTTCCCTGGCAAACAAAAGTAAGCTGCCCCGCTTCTGGATGGCAAATTGCAGGAACCACTTGTTACTATCAAACCAGCCCAACTTGGCACTGGTGCCACTATGGGTCTGGGAACCATCCTGTGTATCGTGGATTCTAATTAGCCATCCGTCCACTCCAGGCCATAGGGCACCAGGCACAAACAACGGCGCTTTTCCCTGGAAAACAAAACTCGCCTGCCAACTTTTTGATGGCCGATTGCAGGAACCACTTGGTATTATCAAGCCAGCCCGACTTGGCACTGGTGCCACCTTGGGTCTGGGAACCATGCTGCGTATCGTGGATTCTAAGGAGCCAGCCGGCCACTCCCTGCCACAGGCCCCCAAACACAAACAACGGCGCTTTTCCCTGGAAAACAAAACTCGCCTGCCAACTTTTTGATGGCAGATTGCAGGAGCCACTTGGTACTATCAAACCAGCCCAACTTGGCACTGGTGCCACCATGGGTCTGGTCACCATCCTGCCTATCGTAGCTTTTCAGGAGCCAGCCAGCCACCCCCAGCCAGAGGCCCCCAGACAAATATTTCGGCCCGTTTCCCTGGCAAACAAAAGTAAGCTGCCCCGCTTCTGCATGGCAGATTGCAGGAGCCACTTTGCACCGTCAAACCAGCCCAACTTGGCACTGGTGCCACCTCAGGTCTGGGAACCATCCTGCGTATCGTGGGTTCTAATTAGCCATCCGTCCACTCCAGGCCATAGGGCCCCAGGCACAAACAACGGCGCTTTTCCCTGGAAAACAAAACTCGCCTGCCAACTTTTTGATGGCCGATTGCAGGAACCACTTGGTATTATCAAGCCAGCCCAACTTGGCACTGGTGCCACCATGGGTCTGGTCACCATCCTGCCTATCGTAGCTTTTCAGGAGCCAGCCGGTCACTCCCAGCCATAGGCCCCCAGACACAAACCTCGGACCATTTCCCTGGCAAACAAAAGTAAGCTGCCCCGCTTCTGGATGGCAGATTGCAGGAACCACTTGGTACTATCAAACCAGCCCAACTTGGCACTGGTGCCACCTCTGGTCTGGGAACCATCCTGTGTATCGTGGATTCTAATTAGTCATCCGTCCACTCCAGGCCATAGGCCCCCAGACCCAAACAACGGCGCTTTTCCCTGGAAAACAAAACTCGCCTGCCAACTTTTTGATGGCCGATTGCAGGAACCACTTGGTATTATCAAGCCAGCCCGACTTGGCACTGGTGCCACCTTGGGTCTGGGAACCATGCTGCGTATCGTGGATTCTAAGGAGCCAGCCGGCCACTCCCAGCCACAGGCCCCCAAACACAAACAACGACGCTTTTCCCTGGAAATCAACACTCGCTTGCGGAATTTTTGATGGCAGATTGCAGGAGCCACTTGGTACTATCAAACCAGCCCAACTTGGCACTGGTGCCACCATGGGTCTGGTCACCATCCTGCCTATCGTAGCTTTTCATGAGCCAGCCGGCCACTCCCAGCCATAGGCCCCAGGACACAAACCTCGGCCCGTTTCCCTGGCAAACAAAAGTAAGCTGCCCCGCTTCTGGATGGCAGATTCCCGGACGCACTTGTTACAATCAAACCAGCCCAACTTGGCACTGGTGCCACCTCTGGTCTGGGAACCATGCTGCGTATCGTGGATTCTAAGGAGCCAGCCGGCCACTCCCAGCCACAGGCCCCCAAACACAAACAACGGCGCTTTTCCCTGGAAAACAAAACTCGCCTGCCAACTTTTTGATGGCAGATTGCAGGAGCCACTTGGTACTATCAAACCAGCCCAACTTGGCACTGGTGCCGTCATGGGTCTGGTCACCATCCTGCCTATCGTAGCTTTTCACGAGCCAGCCGGTCACTTCCAGGCTTAGGCCCCCAGACACAATCCTCGGACCGTTTCCCTGGCAAACAAAAGTAAGCTGCCCCGCTTCTGGATGGCAGATTGCAGGAACCACTTGGTACTATCAAACCAGCCCAACTTGGCACTGGTGCCACCATGGGTCTGGGAACCATCCTGTGTATCGTGGATTCTAATTAGCCATCCGTCCACTCCAGGCCATAGGGCCCCAGGCACAAACAACGGCGCTTTTCCCTGGAAAACAAAACTCGCCTGCCAAATTTTTGATGGCAGATTGCAGGAGCCACTTGGTACTATCAAACCAGCCCAACTTGGCACTGGTGCCACCATGGGTCTGGTCACCATCCTGCCTATCGTAGCTTTTCAGGAGCCAGCCGGTCACTCCCAGCCATAGGCCCCGAGACACAAAGCTCGGCCCGTTTCCCTGGCAAACAAAAGTAAGCTACCCCGCTTCTGGATGGCAGATTGCAGGACGCACTTGGTAGTATCAAACCAGCCCAACTTGGCACTGGTGCCACCTCAGGTCTGGGAACCATCCTGCGTCTCGTGGATTCTAAGGAGCCAGCCGGCCACTCCCACCCATAGGCCCCCAAACAAAAACAACGGCGCTTTTCCCTGGAAAACAAAACTCGCCTGCCAACTTTTTGATGGCCGATTGCAGGAACCACTTGGTATTATCAAGCCAGCCCAACTTGGCACTGGTGCCACCTTGGGTCTGGGAACCATGCTGCGTATCGTGGATTCTAAGGAGCCAGCCGGCCACTCCCTGCCACAGGCCCCCAAACACAAACAACGGCGCTTTTCCCTGGAAATCAACACTCGCTTGCCGACTTTTTGATGGCAGATTGCAGGAGCCACTTGGTACTATCAAACCAGCCCAACTTGGCACTGGTGCCACCATGGGTCTGGTCAACATCATGCCTCTCGTAGCTTTTCAGGACCTAGCCGGTCACTCACAGCCATAGGCCCCCAGACACAAACCTTGGCCCGTTTCCCTGGCAAACAAAAGTAAGCTGCCCCGTTTCTGGATGGCAGATTTCAGTAGCAACTTTGCACCATCAAACTGGCCCGACTTGTCACTGGTGCCACTTTAGGTCTGGGAACCATCCTGCGTATCGTGGATTCTAATTAGCCATCCGGCCACTCCCACCCACAGGCCCCCAAACACAAACAACGGCGCTTTTCCCTGGAAAACAAAACTCGCCTACCAACATTTTGATGGCAGATTGCAGGAGCCACTTGGTACTATCAAATCAGCCGAACTTGGCACTGGTGCCACCATGGGTCTGGTAACCATCCTGCCTATCGTACCTTTTCAGGAGCCAGCTGGTCACTCCCAGCCATAGGCCCCCAGACAAAAACCTCGGCTCCTTTCCCTGGCAAACAAAAGTAAGCAGCACTGCTTCTGGATGGCAGATTGCAGGAGCCACTTTGCACCATCAAACTGGCCCGACTTGTCACTGTTGCCACCTCTGGTCTGGGAACCATCCTGCGTATCGTGGATTCTAATTAGCCAGCCGGCCACTCCCAGCCACAGGCCCCCAAACACAAACAACGGCGCTTTTCCCTGGAAAACAAAACTCGCCTGACAACTTTTTGATGGCAGATTGCAGGAGCCACTTGGTACTATCAAACCAGCCCAACTTGGCACTGGTGCCACCATGGGTCTGGTCACCATCCTGCCTATCGTAGCTTTTCAGGAGCCAGCCGGTCACTCCCAGCCATAGGCCCCCAGACAAATACCTCGGCCCGTTTCCCTGGAAAACAAAAGTAAGCTGCCCCGCTTCTGGATGGCAGATTGCAGGACGCACTTGGTACTATCAAACCAGCCCGACTTGGCACTGGTGCCACGTCAAGTCTGGGAACCATCCTGCGTATCGTGGATTCTAAGGAGCCAGCCGGCCACTCCCTGCCACAGGCCCCCAAACACAAACAACGGCGCTTTTCCCTGGAAAACAAAACTCGCCTGCCAACTTTTTGATGGCAGATTGCAGGAGCCACTTGGTACTATCAAACCAGCCCAACTTGGCACTGGTGCCACCATGGGTCTGGTCACCATCCTGCCTATCGTAACTTTTCAGGAGCCAGCCGGTCACTCCCAGCCATAGGCCCCCAGACAAAAACCTCGGCCCGTTTCCCTGGCAAACAAAGTAAGCTGCCCCGCTTCTGGATGGCAGATTCCCGGACGCACTTGGTACTATCAAACCAGCCCAACTTGGCACTGGTGCCACCTCTGATCTGGGAACCATGCTGAGTATCGTGGATTCTAAGGAGCCAGCCGGCCACTCCCAGCCACAGGCCCCCAAACACAAACAACGGCGCTTTTCCCTGGAAAACAAAACTCGCCTGCCAACTTTTTGATGGCAGATTGCAGGAGCCACTTGGTACTATCAAACCAGCCCAACTTGGCACTGGTGCCGTCATGGGTCTGGTCACCATCCTGCCTATCGTAGCTTTTCACGAGCCAGCCGGTCACTTCCAGGCTTAGGCCCCCAGACACAATCCTCGGACCGTTTCCCTGGCAAACAAAAGTAAGCTGCCCCGCTTCTGGATGGCAGATTGCAGGAACCACTTGGTACTATCAAACCAGCCCAACTTGGCACTGGTGCCACCATGGGTCTGGGAACCATCCTGTGTATCGTGGATTCTAATTAGCCATCCGTCCACTCCAGGCCATAGGGCCCCAGGCACAAACAACGGCGCTTTTCCCTGGAAAACAAAACTCGCCTGCCAAATTTTTGATGGCAGATTGCAGGAGCCACTTGGTACTATCAAACCAGCCCAACTTGGCACTGGTGCCACCATGGGTCTGGTCACCATCCTGCCTATCGTAGCTTTTCAGGAGCCAGCCGGTCACTCCCAGCCATAGGCCCCGAGACACAAAGCTCGGCCCGTTTCCCTGGCAAACAAAAGTAAGCTACCCCGCTTCTGGATGGCAGATTGCAGGACGCACTTGGTAGTATCAAACCAGCCCAACTTGGCACTGGTGCCACCTCAGGTCTGGGAACCATCCTGCGTATCGTGGATTCTAAGGAGCCAGCCGGCCACTCCCACCCATAGGCCCCCAAACAAAAACAACGGCGCTTTTCCCTGGAAAACAAAACTCGCCTGCCAACTTTTTGATGGCCGATTGCAGGAACCACTTGGTATTATCAAGCCAGCCCAACTTGGCACTGGTGCCACCTTGGGTCTGGGAACCATGCTGCGTATCGTGGATTCTAAGGAGCCAGCCGGCCACTCCCTGCCACAGGCCCCCAAACACAAACAACGGCGCTTTTCCCTGGAAATCAACACTCGCTTGCCGACTTTTTGATGGCAGATTGCAGGAGCCACTTGGTACTATCAAACCAGCCCAACTTGGCACTGGTGCCACCATGGGTCTGGTCAACATCATGCCTCTCGTAGCTTTTCAGGACCTAGCCGGTCACTCACAGCCATAGGCCCCCAGACACAAACCTTGGCCCGTTTCCCTGGCAAACAAAAGTAAGCTGCCCCGTTTCTGGATGGCAGATTTCAGTAGCAACTTTGCACCATCAAACTGGCCCGACTTGTCACTGGTGCCACTTTAGGTCTGGGAACCATCCTGCGTATCGTGGATTCTAATTAGCCATCCGGCCACTCCCACCCACAGGCCCCCAAACACAAACAACGGCGCTTTTCCCTGGAAAACAAAACTCGCCTACCAACATTTTGATGGCAGATTGCAGGAGCCACTTGGTACTATCAAATCAGCCGAACTTGGCACTGGTGCCACCATGGGTCTGGTAACCATCCTGCCTATCGTACCTTTTCAGGAGCCAGCTGGTCACTCCCAGCCATAGGCCCCCAGACAAAAACCTCGGCTCCTTTCCCTGGCAAACAAAAGTAAGCAGCACTGCTTCTGGATGGCAGATTGCAGGAGCCACTTTGCACCATCAAACTGGCCCGACTTGTCACTGTTGCCACCTCTGGTCTGGGAACCATCCTGCGTATCGTGGATTCTAATTAGCCAGCCGGCCACTCCCAGCCACAGGCCCCCAAACACAAACAACGGCGCTTTTCCCTGGAAAACAAAACTCGCCTGACAACTTTTTGATGGCAGATTGCAGGAGCCACTTGGTACTATCAAACCAGCCCAACTTGGCACTGGTGCCACCATGGGTCTGGTCACCATCCTGCCTATCGTAGCTTTTCAGGAGCCAGCCGGTCACTCCCAGCCATAGGCCCCCAGACAAATACCTCGGCCCGTTTCCCTGGAAAACAAAAGTAAGCTGCCCCGCTTCTGGATGGCAGATTGCAGGACGCACTTGGTACTATCAAACCAGCCCGACTTGGCACTGGTGCCACGTCAAGTCTGGGAACCATCCTGCGTATCGTGGATTCTAAGGAGCCAGCCGGCCACTCCCTGCCACAGGCCCCCAAACACAAACAACGGCGCTTTTCCCTGGAAAACAAAACTCGCCTGCCAACTTTTTGATGGCAGATTGCAGGAGCCACTTGGTACTATCAAACCAGCCCAACTTGGCACTGGTGCCACCATGGGTCTGGTCACCATCCTGCCTATCGTAACTTTTCAGGAGCCAGCCGGTCACTCCCAGCCATAGGCCCCCAGACAAAAACCTCGGCCCGTTTCCCTGGCAAACAAAGTAAGCTGCCCCGCTTCTGGATGGCAGATTCCCGGACGCACTTGGTACTATCAAACCAGCCCAACTTGGCACTGGTGCCACCTCTGATCTGGGAACCATGCTGAGTATCGTGGATTCTAAGGAGCCAGCCGGCCACTCCCAGCCACAGGCCCCCAAACACAAACAACGGCGCTTTTCCCTGGAAAACAAAACTCGCCTGCCAACTTTTTGATGGCAGATTGCAGGAGCCACTTGGTACTATCAAACCAGCCCAACTTGGCACTGGTGCCGTCATGGGTCTGGTCACCATCCTGCCTATCGTAGCTTTTCACGAGCCAGCCGGTCACTCCCAGCCATAGGCCCCCAGACAAAAACCTCGGCCCGTTTCCCTGGCAAACAAAAGTAAGCTGCCCCGCTTCTGGATGGCAGATTGCAGGAACCACTTGGTACTATCAAACCAGCCCAACTTGGCACTGGTGCCACCATGGGTCTGGGAACCATCCTGTGTATCGTGGATTCTAATTAGCCATCCGTCCACTCCAGGCCATAGGGCCCCAGGCACAAACAACGGCGCTTTTCCCTGGAAAACAAAACTCGCCTGCGAACAATTTGATGGCCGATTGCAGGAACCACTTGGTATTATCTAGCCAGCCCAACTTGGCACTGGTGCCACCATGGGTCTGGTCACCATCCTGCCTATCGTAGCTTTTCAGGAGCCAGCCGGTCACTCCCAGCCATAGGCCCCCAGACACAAACCTCGGACCGTTTCCCTGGCAAACAAAAGTAAGCTACCCCGCTTCTGGATGGCAGATTGCAGGAACCACTTGTTACTATCAAACCAGCCCAACTTGGCACTGGTGCCACCATGGGTCTGGGAACCATCCTGTGTATCGTGGATTCTAATTAGCCATCCGTCCACTCCAGGCCATAGGGCCCCAGGCACAAACAACGGCGCTTTTCCCTGGAAAACAAAACTCGCCTGCCAACTTTTTGATGGCCGATTGCAGGAACCACTTGGTATTATCAAGCCAGCCCGACTTGGCACTGGTGCCACCTTGGGTCTGGGAACCATTCTGCGTATCGTGGATTCTAAGGAGCCAGCCGGCCACTCCCTGCCACAGGCCCCCAAACACAAACAACGGCGCTTTTCCCTGGAAAACAAAACTCGCCTGCCAAGTTTTTGATGGCAGATTGCAGGAGCCACTTGGTACTATCAAACCAGCCCAACTTGGCACTGGTGCCACCATGGGTCTTGGAAACATCCTGCCTATCGTAGCTTTTCAGGAGCCAGCCAGCCACCCCCAGCCAGAGGGCCCCAGACAAATATTTCGGCCCGTTTCCCTGGCAAACAAAAGTAAGCTGCCCCGCTTCTGCATGGCAGATTGCAGGAGCCACTTTGCACCGTCAAACCAGCCCAACTTGGCACTGGTGCCACCTCAGGTCTGGGAACCATCCTGCGTATCGTGGGTTCTAATTAGCCATCCGTCCACTCCAGGCTATAGGGCCCCAGGCACAAACAACGGCGCTTTTCCCTGGAAAACAAAACTCGCCTGCCAACTTTTTGATGGCCGATTGCAGGAACCACTTGGTATTATCAAGCCAGCCCAACTTGGCACTGGTGCCACCATGGGTCTGGTCACCATCCTGCCTATCGCAGCTTTTCAGGAGCCAGCCGGTCACTCCCAGCCATAGGCCCCCAGACACAAACCTCGGACCGTTTCCCTGGCAAACAAAAGTAAGCTGCCCCGCTTCTGGATGGCAGATTGCAGGAACCACTTGGTACTATCAAACCAGCCCAACTTGGCACTGGTGCCACCATGGGTCTGGGAACCATCCTGTGTATCGTGGATTCTAATTAGCCATCCGTCCACTCCAGGCCATAGGGCCCCAGGCACAAAAAACGGCGCTTTTCCCTGGAAAACAAAACTCGCCTGCGAACATTTTGATGGCCGATTGCAGGAACCACTTGGTATTATCAAGCCAGCCCGACTTGGCACTGGTGCCACCTTGGGTCTGGGAACCATGCTGCGTAACGTGGATTCTAAGGAGCCAGCCGGCCACTCCCAGCCACAGGCCCCCAAACACAAACAACGGCGCTTTTCCCTGGAAATCAACACTCGCTTGCCGACTTTTTGATGGCAGATTGCAGGAGCCACTTGGTACTATCAAACCAGCCCAACTTGGCACTGGTGCCACCATGGGTCTGGTCACCATCATGCCTCTCGTAGCTTTTCAGGACCTAGCCGGTCACTCACAGCCATAGGCCCCCAGACACAAACCTTGGCCCGTTTCCCTGGCAAAAAAAAGTAAGCTGCCCCGCTTCTGGATGGCAGATTTCAGGAGCAACTTTGCACCATCAAACTAGCCCGACTTGGAACTGGTGCCACCTCTGGTCTGGGAACCATCCTGCGTATCGTGGATTCTAAGGAGCCAGCCGGCCACTCCCAGCCATAGGCCCCCAAACACAAACAACGGCGCTTTTCCCTGGAAAACAAAACTCGCCTACCAACTTTTTGATGGCAGATTGCAGGAGCCACTTGGTACTATCAAACCAGCCCAACTTGGCACTGGTGCCACCATGGGTCTGGTCACCATCCTGCCTATCGAACTTTTCAGGAGCCAGCCGGTCACTCCCAGCCATAGGCCCCCAGACACAATGTTCGGCCCGTTTCCCTGGCAAACAAAATTAAGCTGCCCCGCTTCTGGATGGCAGATTGCAGGAGCCACTTGGTATTATCAAACCAGCCCGACTTGGCACTGGTGCCAACTCTGGTCTGGGAACCATCCTGCGTATCGTGGATTCTAAGGAGCCAGTCGGCCACTCCCACCCACAGGCCCCCAAACACAAACAACGGCCCGTTTCCGTGGCAAACAAAAGTAAGCTGCCCCGTTTCTGGATGGCAGATTGCAGGAACCACTTGGTACTATCAAACCAGCCCAACTTGGCACTGGTGGCACCTCTTGTCTGGGAACCATGCTGCGTATCGTGGTTTCTAAGGAGCCAGCCGGCCACTCCCAACCACAGGCCCCCAAACACAAACAACGACGCTTTTCCCTGGAAAACAAAACTCGCCTGACAACATTTTGATGGCAGATTGCAGGAGCCACTTGGTACTATCAAACCAGCCCAACTTGGCACTGGTGCCACCATGGGTCTGGTCACCATCCTGCCTATCGAAGCTTTTACGGAGCCAGCCGGTCACTCCCTGCCATAGGCCCCGAGACACAAAGCTCGGCCCGTTTCCCTGGCAAACAAAAGTAAGCTGCCCCGCTTCTGCATGGCAGATTGCAGGAGCCACTTGGTACTATCAAACCAGCCCAACTTGGCACTGGTGCCACCTCTGGTCTGGGAACCATCCTGCGTATCGTAGATTTTAAGGAGCCAGCCGGTTGTCCCAGCCATAGGCCCCCAAACACAAACAACGGTCCGTTTCCCTGGCAAACAAAAGTAAGCTGCCCCGCTTCTGGATGGCAGATTGCAGGAACCACTTGGTAGTATCAAACCAGCCCAACTTGGCACTGGTGGCACCTCTTGTCTGGGAACCATGCTGCGTATCGTGGTTTCTAAGGAGCCAGCCGGCCACTCCCAACCATAGACCCCCAGACACAAACCTCGGCCCGTTTCCCTGGAAAACAAAAGTAAGCTACCCCGATTCTGGATGGCAGATTGCAGGAGCCACTTGGTACTATCAAATCAGCCCAACTTGGCACTGGTGCCACCATGGGTCTGGGAACCATCATGCGTATCGTAGCTTTTCAGGAGCCAGCCGGCCACTCTCAGCCATATGCCCCCAAAAACAAACCACGGCCCTTTTCTCTGGCAAACAAAACTCAACTGCCCCTCTTCTGGATGGCAAATTTTAGGACGCACTTTGTACTACGAAAACCGCCCGACGTGGCACTGGTGCCACCTTGTGTCAGGGAACCATCCTGCATATCGAGCTTTTTAAGGAGCCAGCCGGCCACGCCCAGCCATAAACCCCCAAAAACAAACCACGGACCATTTCTATTGGAAACAAAAATAAGCTGCCCCGCGTCTGGATGGCAGATTGCAGGAGCCACTTTGCACCATCAAACCAGCCCGACTTGGCACTGGTGCCACCTTGGGTGTGGGAACAATCCTGCATATCGTGGATTCTAAGGAGCCAGCCGGCCACTCCCAGCCACAGGCACCCAAACACAAACAACGACGCTTTTCCCTGGAAAACAAAATTCGCCTGCCAACTTTTTGATGGCAGATTGCAGGAGCCACTTGGTACTATCAAATCATCCCAACTTGGCACTGGTGCCACTATGGGTCTGGTAAACATCCTGCCTATTGTAGCATTTCAGGAGCCAGGCGGTCACTCCCAGCCATAGGCCCCCAGACACAAACCTCGGACCGTTTCCCTGGCAAACAAAATTAAGCTGCCCCGATTCTGGATGGCAGATTGCAGGAGCCACTTGGTAGTGTCAAACCAGCCCGACTTGGCACTGGTGCCACCTTGGGTCTGGGAACCATCCTGCGTATCGTGGATTCTAAGCAGCCACCCGGCCACTCTGAGCCACAGGCCCCCAAACACAAACAACGGCGCTTTTCCCTGGAAAACAAAACTCGCCTGCCAACCTTTTGATAGCAGATTGCAGGAGCCACTTGGTACTATCAAACCAGCCCAACTTGGCACTGGTGCCACCTCTGGCCTGGGAACCATCCTGCCTATCGTAGCTTTTCGGGAGCCAGCCGGTCACTCCCAGCCATAGACCCCCAGACACAAACCTCGGCCCGTTTCCCTGGAAAACAAAAGTAAGCTACCCCGATTCTGGATGGCAGATTGCAGGAGCCACTTGGTACTATCAAATCAGCCCGACTTGGCACTGGTGCCACCATGGGTCTGGTAAACATCCTGCCTATCGTAGCTTTTCAGGAGCCAGCCGGTCACTCCCTGCCATAGGCCCCCAGACACAAACCTCGGCCCGTTTCCCTGGCAAACAAAAGTAAGCTGCCCCGCTTTTGGATGGCAGATTGCAGGAGCCTCGTTGCACCATCAAACCAGCCCGACTTGGCACTGGTGCCACCTTGGGTCTGGGAACAAGTTGGGCTGGTTTGAGAGTACAAAGTGGCTCCTGCAATCTGCCATCCAGAAGCGGGACAGCTTACTTTTTTTTCCCAGGGAAACGGGCCGAGGTATTTGTCTGGGGGCCTATGGCTGGGAGTGACCGGCTGGCTACTGAAAAGCTACGATAGGCAGGATGGTTACCAGACTCATGGTGCCACCAGTGCCAAGTCGGGCTGGTTTGATAATACTAAATAGCTCCTGCAATCTGCCATCCAGACGCGGGGCAGCGGATTTTTGTTTGCTGGAGAAATGTTCCGTGGTTTTTTTTTGGGGGTATATGACTGGACGTGGCCGGCTGGCTCCTTAAAAAGCTCGATACGCAGGATTGTTCCCTGACCCAAGGTGGCATCAGTGCCAAGTCGGGCTGTTTTCGTAGTACCAAGTGCGTCCTGCAATTTGCCATCCAGAAGCGGGGCAGCCTACTTTTGTTTGCCAGGGAAACGTGCCGAGGTATTTGTCTGGAGGCCTATGGCTGGGAGTGAGCTGCTGGCTCCTAAAAAGCTACGATAGGCAGGATGGTGACCAGACCCATGGTGGCACCAGTGCCAAGTTGGGCTGGTTTGATAGTGCCAAGTGGCTCCTGCAATCTGCCATCAAGAAGTTGGCAGGCGAGTTTTGTTTTCCAGGGAAAAGCGCCGTTGTTTTTGGTTAGAGGCCTGTGGCTGGGAGTGGCCGCCTGTCCTCGTAGAATCTACGTTACGCAGGATGGTTCCCAGAGCCAAGGTGGCACCAGTGCCAAGTTGGGCTGGTTTGATAGTACCAAGTGCATCCTGCAATCTGCCATCCAAAAGCGGGGCAGCTTACTTTTGTTTGCCAGGGAAACGGGCCGAGGTTTGTGTCCAGGGGCCTATGGCAGGGAGTGACCGGCTGGCTCCTGAAAAGCTACGATAGGCAGGATGTTTACCAGACCCATGGTGGCACCAGTGCCAAGTTGGGCTGATTTGATAGTACCAAGTGGCTCCTGCACTCTGCCATCCAGAATTGGGGTAGCTTACTTTTGTTTTCCAGGGAAACGGGCCGAGGTTTGTGTCTGGGGGTCTATGGCTGCGAGTGACCGGCTGGCTCCTGAAAAGCTACGATAGGCAGGATGGTTCCCAGACCAGAGGTGGCACCAGTGCCAAGTTGGGCTGGTTTGATAGTACCAAGTGGCTCCTGCAATCTGCCATCAAAAAGTTGGCAGGCGAGTTTTGTTTTCCAGGGAAAATCGCCGTTGTTTGTGTTTGGGGGCCTGTGGCTGGGAGTGGCCGGCTGGCTCCTTAGAATCCACGATATGCAGGATTGTTCCCAGACCCAAGGTGGCACCAGTGCCAAGTCGGGCTGGTTTGATGGTGCAAAGTGGCTCCTGCAATCTGCCATCCAGACGCGGGGCAGCGGATTTTTGTTTCCAAGAGAAATAGTCCGTGGTTTGTTTTTGGGGGTTTATGGCTGGGCGTGGCCGTCTGGCCCCTTAAAAAGCTCGATATGCAGGATGGTTCCCTGACACAAGGTGGCACCAGGGCCACGTCGGGCGGTGTTCGTAGTACAAAGGGCGTCCTAAAATTTGCCATCCAGAAGAGGGGCAGTTGAGTTTTGTTTGCCAGAGAAAAGGGCCGTGGTTTGTTTTTGGGGGCATATGGCTGAGAGTGGCCGGCTGGCCCCTGAAAATCCACGATAGGCAGGATGGTTCCCAGACCAGAGGTGTCACCAGTGCCAAGTCGGGCTGGTTTGATAGTACTAAGCAGCTCCTGCAATCTGCCATGCAGAAGCGGGGCAGCTTACTTTTGTTTGCCAGGGAAACGGGCCGAGGTTTGTGTCTGGGGGCCTATGGCTGGGAGTGACCGGCTGGCTCCTGAAAAGCTACGATAGGCAGGATGGTTCCCAGACCCATGGTGGCACCATTGCCAAGTTGGGCTGGTTTGATAGTACCAAGTGGCTCCTGCAATCTGCCATCAAAAAGTTGGCAGGCGAGTTTTGTTTTCCAGGGAAAAGCGCCGTTGTTTGTGTTTGGGGGCCTGTGGCTGGGAGTGGCCAGCTGGCTCCTTAGAACCCACGATACGCAGGATGGTTCCCAGACCTGAGGTGGCACCAGTGCCAAGTTGGGCTGGTTTGATGGTGCAAAGTGGCTCCTGCAATCTGCCATGCAGAAGCGGGGCAGCTTACTTTTGTTTGCCAGGGAAACGGGCCGAAATATTTGTCTGGGGGCCTCTGGCTGGGGGTGGCTGGCTGGCTCCTGAAAAGCTACGATAGGCAGGATGGTGACCAGACCCATGGTGGCACCAGTGCCAAGTTGGGCTGGTTTGATAGTACCAAGTGGCTCCTGCAATCTGCCATCAAAAGTTTGGCAGGCTGAGTTTTGTTTTCCAGGGAAAAGCACCGTTGTGCGTGTTTTGGGGCCTGTGGCTGGGAGTGGCCAGCTGGCTCCTTAGAATCCACGATACGCAGGATGGTTCCCAGACCCAAGGTGGCACCAGTGCCAAGTCGGGCTGGTTTGTTAGTACCAAGTGGTTCCTGCAATCTGCCATCCAGAAGCGGGGCAGCTGAATTTTGTTTGCCAGAGAAAAAGGCTGTTGTTTGTGTTTCGGGGCGTGTGGCTGGCAGTGGCCGGCTGGCTCCTGAAAATCAATGATACGCAGCATGGTTCCCAGACCCAAGGTGGCATCAGTGCCAAGTAGGGCTGGTTTCATAGTACCCAGTGGCTCCTGCAATCTGCCATCCAGAAGAGGGGCAGTTGAGTTTTGTTTTCCAGAGAAAAGGGCCGTGGTTTGTGTTTGGGGCCTATGGCTGAGAGTGACCGGCTGGCCCCTGAAAATCCACGATAGGAAGGATGGTTCCCAGATCCAAGGTGGCAGCAGTGCCATGTTGTTCTGGTGTGATAGTCCCAAGTGGCTCCTGCAATCTGCCATCCAGAAGCGGGGCAGCTGAATTTTGTTTGCCAGAGAAAAAGGCTTTGGTTTGTATTTGGGGGCCTGTGGCTGGGAGTGGCCGGCTGGCTCCTGAAAATCCATGATACGCAGCATGGTTCCCAGACCCAAGGTGGCACCAGTGCCAAGTGGGGCTGGTTTCACAGTGTCAAGTGCCTCCTGCAATCTCCCATCCAGAAGCGGGGCAGCTGAGTTTTGTTTGCCTGTGAAACGGGCCGTTGTTTTTAATTGGGGTCTGTAGCCGAGAGTGTTCGGCTGGCTCCTGACAACCCACAATACGCAGGATGGTTCCCAGACCCAAGGTGGCACCAGTGCCAAGTCGGGCTGTTTTTATAGTACCAAGTGCGTCCTGCAATTTGCCATCCAGAAGAGGGGCAGTTGAGTTTTGTTTGCCAGAGAATAGCGCCGTTGTTTGTGTTTGGGGGCTTGTGGCTGGTAGTGGCCGACTGGCTCCTTAGAATCTGTGTTACGCAGCATGGTTCCCAGACCCAAGGTGGCACCAGTGCCAAGTTGGGCTGGTTTGATAGTACCAAGTGGCTCCTGCAATCTGCCATCCAGAAGCGGGGCAGCTTACTTTTGTTTGCCAGGGAAACGGGCCGAGCTTTGTGTCTGGGGGCCTATGGCTGGGAGTGACCGGCTGGCTCCTGAAAAGCTACAATAGGCAGGATGGTTACCAGACCCATGGTGGCACCAGTGCCAAGTTGGGCTGGTTTGATAGTACCAAGTGGCTCCTGCAATCTGCCATCAAAAATTTGGCAGGCGAGTTTTGTTTTCCAGGGAAAAGCGCCATTGTTTGTATTTGGGGGCCTGTGGCTGGGAGTGGCCGGCTGGCACCTTTGAACCCACGATACGCAGGATGGTTCCCAGACCCAAGGTGGCACCAGTGCCAAGTTGGGCTGGTTTGATACTACCAAGTGCGTCCTGCAATCTGCCATCCAGAAGCGGGGCAGCTTACTTTTGTTTGCCAGGGAAACGGGCCGTGGGTTTTGTTTGGGGGCATATAGCTGAGAGTGGCCGGCTGGCTCCTGAAAATCCACGCTTGGCAGCATGGTTGCCAGATGCAAGGTGGCACCAGTGCCAAGTCGGGCTGGTTTGATGGTGCAAAGTGGCTCCTGCAATCTGCCATCCAGAAGCGGGCAGCTGATTTTTGTTTGCCAGAGAAAAATTCCGTGGATTGTTTTTGGGGGCATATTGCTGGGAGTGGCCGGCTGGCTCCTTAAAATGCTCGATACGCATGATGGTTCCCAGGCCCAAGGTGTCACCACTACCAAGTCGGCCTGCGGTTTTAGTATCAAGTTCATCCTGCAATTTGCCATCCAGAAGAGGGGCAGTTGAGTTTTGTTTGCCAGAGAAACGGGCCGAGGTTTCTGTTTGGGGACATATGGCTGAGAGTGGCCGGCTGGCCCCTGAATATCCACGATACACAGCATGGTTCCCAGATCCAAGGTGGCACCAGTGCCAAGTCGGGCTGGTTTGATAGTACCAAGTTTCTCCTGCAATCTGCCATCCAGAAGCAGGGCAGCTTACTTTTGTTTGCCAGAGAAATAGGCCTAGGTTTTTGTTTGGGGACCTGTGGCTAGGAGTGGCCGGCTGGCTCCTAAGAATCCACGATACGCAGGATGTTTCCCAGACCCAAGGTGGCACCAGTGCCAAGTCGGGCTGGTTTGATAGTACCAAGTGGCTCCTGCAAACTCCATCAAAAAGTTGGCAGGCGTGTTTTGTTTTCCAGGGAACAGCGCCGTTGATTTTGTTTGGGGGCCTGTGGCTGGGAGTGGCCGGCTGGCTCCTTAGAATCCACGATACGCAGGATGGTTCCCAGACCCAAGGTGGCACCAGTGCCAAGTCGGGCTGGTTTGATAGTACCAAGTGGCTCCTGCACTCTGCCATCCAGAAGCGGGGCAGCTGAGTTTTGTTTGCCAGAGAAAAAGGCTGTGGTTTGTGTTTGGGGGCCTGTGGCTGGCAGTGGCCGGCTGGCTCCTGAAAATCCACGATACGCAGCATGGTTCCCAGACCCAAGGTGGCACCAGTGCCAAGTGGGGCTCGTTTGACAGTGTCAAGTGCCTCCTGCAATCTCCCATCCAGAAGCGGGGCGGCTGAGTTGTTTTTGCCAGGGAAACGGACCTTTGTTTTTGATTGGGCTCTGTGGCCGAGAGTGGTCGGCTGTCTCCTGACAATCCACAATACGCAGGATGGTTCCCAGACCCAAGGTGGCACCAGTGCCAAGTCGGGCTGGTTTGATAGTACCAAGTGTCTCCTGCAATCTGCCATCCAGAAGCGGGGCAGCTGAGTTTTGTTTGCCAGAGAAAAGGGCCGTGGGTTGTGTTTGGGGGCATATGGCTGGGAGTGGCCACCTGGCTCCTTAAAATGCACGATACGCCGCATGGTAACCAGACGCAAGGTGGCACCAGTGCCAAGTCAGGCTGTTTTTGTAGTACCCAGTGGCTCCTGCAATTTGCCATCCAGAAGCGGGGCAGTTGAATTTTGTTTGCTAGAGAAAAGGGCTGTGGTTTGTGTTTGGGGGCCTATGGCTGAGAGTGGCCGGCTGGCCCCTGAAAATCAACGATAGGCAGGATGGTTCCCAGATCCAAGGTGGCACCAGTGCCAAGTAAGGCTGGTTGTATGGTTCAAAGTGACTCCTGCAATCTGCCATCCAGAAGCGGGACAGCTGAGTTTTTTTTGCCAGAGAAAATGTCCATGGTTTCTTTTTGGGGCATACGGCTGGGAATTGCCGGCTGGCTCCTTAAAATGCTCGATACGCAGGATGGTTCCCAGAGCCAAGGTGGCACCACTGCCAAGTCGGGCTCTTTTTGTAGTACTAAGTGCGTCCTGCAATTTGCCATCCAGAAGAGGGGCAGTTGAGTTTTGTTTGCCAGAGTAAAGGGCCGAGGTTTGTGTTTGGGGGCATATGGCTGGGAATGACCGGCTGGCCCCTGAAAATCCACGATACGCCGGATGGTTCCCAGATCCAAGGTGGTACCATTACCAAGTCGGGCTGGTTTGATAGTCCCAAGTGGCTCCTGCAAACTGCCATCCAGAAGCGGGGCAGCTTACTTTTGTTTGCCAGGGAAATGGGCCGTTGTTTGTGTTTGGGGGCCTGTGGCTGGGAGTGTTCGGCTGGTTCCTGAATATGTACGATACGCAGGATTGTTCCCAGATCCAAGGTGGCAGCAGTGCCATGTTGTGCTGGTGTGATAGTCCCAAGTGGCTCCTGCAATCTGCCATCCAGAAGTGGGGCAGCTGATTTTTGTTTGCCAGAGAAAAGGTCCGTGGTTTGTTTTTGGGGGCATATGGCTGAGAGTGGCCGGCTGGCCCCTGAAAATCCACGATACACAGGATGGTTCCCAGATCCAAGGTGGCACCTGTGCCAAGTCGGGCTGATTTGATAGTACTAAGTAGCTCCTGCAATCTGCCATGCAGAAGCGGGGCAGCTTACTTTTGTTTGCCAGGGAAACGGGCCGAGGTTTGTGTTTGGGGGCCTATGGCTGAGAGTGACCGGCTGGCTCCTGAAAAGCTACAATAGGCAGGATGGTGACCAGACCCATGGTGGCACCAGTGCCAAGTTGGGCTGGTTTGATAGTACCAAGTGGTTCCTGCAATCTGCCATCCAGAAGCAGGGCAGCTGAGTTTTGTTTGCCAGAGAAAAGGGCCTTGGTTTGTGTTTGGGGGCATATGGCTGGGTGTGGCCAGCTGGCTCCTTAAAATGCACGATATGCAACATGGCTCCCAGACCCAAGGTGGCACAAGTGCCAAGTTGGGCTGGTTTGATAGTACCAAGTGGCTCCTGCAATCTTCCATGATCACGTGGAGAAATACTTTCTGGTTTCAGCCTCATGCTCTTTCTTCTCTCCCTCAACTTCTCTATCACCTCTCATCTGGTTCACATGCGCTGTCTTCAAGGTCCACAGGCTACTTTTCACAGAATCTTCTGGCCTGATGAAGTAAGAATGATGAATAGAACAGAGCTGGGATCTATTTTCCAGTTTGGATAAAATGCATTCTGCACACAAATCCAAGGAGAACGTGCTGCCCCAATGCCCAGAAAATCTTTCACTCCTGCTAGTGTTCTACGTCAACCGCAACTTAGTCTGAAAGAAAAGCTTTTTCTCTGAGAGCATCTGAGAGGTTTGCATGAAGCACTGATATCTGACATATGCAATTTTGAATAGGAGAGGAAAAAGAAAATGGCAAGGAGTTTTTAATTTTAGTGGTTTCAATTTTAATTTCCGTGCACTTTTTCAAAACTTGTCAGCTCAAATGCCCATCAACATCTTTTAGTCATCTGTAAGTCAGTATTCATATAAAATGTGCTTCAAATCCAAAGAATTTCAAATTTGCACTCCAAGCTTCTATGCCTAGATTTATGATTTCCTACACATATTAGATGAAAGGAAGGCCTTTTTTACTGTGGGAGTGCTGGAACACTGGAACAGGTTGCCCAGAGAAGTTGTGGGTGTCCCATCCCTGAAAGTATTCAAGGTCACCTTGGACAGGGCTTGGAGCAGCAACAAAGGAGAAGCTTGATGGTAGAGAAACAAAGTTGGACTATAGAAGAAACTCGGATTGAAGTATAGGATCAAGTTTTCTCTCAGCTCTTGGGGTAAATTCAAAGTTGTACAAAATGACATTTATCTGTGCTATTCACTACTGTAACAGAAAGTTTCATGAAAACTGTACAGAAGATAGTAAATTTTAAAAGAGATAAGAATTACAGCATAAAATCCATGGGATAGGTTACAACATGAGACACTCTCTAAGAGAAAATCTCTGTGTTTCAGCACTTCATCAGGGTAAGATTTCATGAAGTGCCAAAGAAGGCAGCAAAATATCATTCGGGACATTATTTACTGGAATTCAGCCTGGCCATTAGTAGGAACTGCCTTTGAACATATCATGTAGATATACCACACACGCTTTCCCTTCACTGAAAAATTACTGTTTACAACAAATAAGCAATTGACGATCAAAATTGATTGAAAGCATCTTAAACATGTCAAGTATTTCATTGTAGATGATCTGTGATCCAAATGCTTCTTCCACCTTCGAGAGGGACAGAAGAATTCTTCCATATCATGATGGTTTAAAATTGTATCAACCAATGTTTTCTGCTGAAAAGATATCATCTATTTTTTTCTATTTTTGGAAGAAAATATTCCTAGACATACAACAGGTGAGAACTAAGTAATTTTAAAGAAACAAATGAAATGAAAATATTCTGTAAATAGAATGAAATGAAAAGCTGTGTTTTAAATAGGAGCTAAATATTAAACAGAATTTTTGTACCAGGCATTTGAATTACTGCACCAGCTCTTTTGCCCATCAAGAGAGGCATTTAGCATTTCAGTCTTTTCCAAGGTGTTCATGATCTGCTATGCTGATCTCTGTGTGTGCCTAGGTGTGTGTGGAGGGGGGGGCATATGAAGGGGAGTGTGTATGTTTGCTTTACAATTGTTGTGGCAGATTCATGCCTCAGCTCCACATTTTGTTTTAAAAAGGTCACACCGAGTGGATATGAAGTTTACTATCAACAAGAGATCGATTCCCAAATCATCCATTTGACTCTCCCTTATAAATCATGTGCTTTGTTGCATATTTTATCAAATATACTTTCAAGCCAGATGGAGGAAGGAGGATGTGGGAATCCCTCCACCATCTTGCAACTTTTATGTAAGTAGGTTTTCAAGAAAATCATCATTTCTCTTTTAAATATGTCTGGAACAGGCATGATGGTAGTGTCAACCTGTTGGAGTTTTTGTTGCTGGAAGAAGTTGTACAAAAGGATTGGTTTTTACATTGACCAGTTACTGAATCAAGCGCAGGAATACATTGGAAATTTAGCTGGGGGTTCCTTTTCCCAGCAGACTACTTCTAGAACGAGCTTGTACACTGAAGCTGACTCTTTTGCTCTCTTTTTGTTTCTTTCCTATTTTCTTGGCTTCTTTGCCACTATCTAGACAATTTTGGAACTTTGTTCCCAACTAAAATGGTTTCAATAGTCTGATTGTGATCATACATTTTTACAAGGAATTTTTAAAATCTTTCCTCGAGTCCAGAAAGTCAAGGACTTAGATCTTTTTCTTCCCTTATCAATATTGCCATGAAATTGATAAATAAAGACCAACTCTTTATTTTTGTTTTTAACCCACGTAGATAATTCCCATCCATTAATCCATTTTGTGGACCAATAGCTGCCATTCTGATGGAAGCTGTCACTTCTTAACAATAGGCATTCTGTGACTATGTTGACAGCACTTTGGGTGAAGATCCTAACTGGTCTTAGATATACATAGGGAGAAATTTGCTCAGCCAGTGTCAGTCTTAAGCATGCGTATCAGAAGATCTTTCTAGAGCTGGGAATTTTCCCATGAAAGGGATTCAGTTAGGGAAGAGACACTTGTGCCAGAGTTTTACATTCTTCTTGAACACTGCTTAAGGAACTTAGATGCCATGTCCATTTGGATCTCTGTCTGCACAGAACTTTGTCATGCCAGTGCTTTGAAATGCATCTTGAAGAGAATTCACTAGCACAGAATGAAAGAGAGTGGAAGGGGTTGGTGGGGCTAACCAGGCCCAACCCCCCTGCCTAAACCAGGATACCTAGAGCCTCTTGCCCAGGATTCTATCTGGGTGTACTTTTAATGTCTTCAAAGATCCAGGCTCCACAATCTTTCTGGGCAGTCTGTGCCGTGGTTCAGTCACCCTGACAGTAAAGAAACATTTACTGATGTTCAAAGGCAATCTCCTGTATTTCAGTGTGTGCCCACTGCCTCTTGTCTTTTCCCTCAGCATCACTGAAAAGACACTGATTCCCTCCCCTTTGCACTATTGCTTCCATATGTATGTGTGATGCCATGTAGAGGTATGTCAAAAACCTCCCTGAAGCCCAGGCAGATAATATTCCCTTCATCTACCAGTCAAGTTGATTCATCAGAGGAGTTTAAAGTGATGTTCAGCATGAAATTCCCCTGAAAAATCATGCTAACTACATTATTTGGTCATCTGTCATGTGCCTGGCAAGGATTTCCAGGAAGAGCTGCTTCATCAACTTCCTGGGGATAAAAAAGAGGCTGGCTGGTTTGTACTATGGCGAGTCCTCTTAATTGCCTTTTTTGAAGATGGGTGTCATTTGCTAACATCCACTCTTTAGCCTCTCTTGTCGTCTACATCTTAGCAAAACGCTTTTCCACTATGTCTGGCTAGGAAAAACTGTGCCAGCACAGAAAACATCTCCCATCGTGTTCTAGAAGTTGCACGGATGTCTGCCAAGTGTTTGGCAGGAAGAAAAGAAAAGTTGTCCAAAACAGCTTCCAATCGAATGTTCCTGTGATTGGAAAAGTCAGGAGAGTGCAAAGGTACTGTTTTCTATCAGTTGGCAAGGTGCGCACACAATCCCAGTGTTGTACAGCTTGCTTCTTCACCTTCCCGAAGCTGCCGCTCTCGCCGGCTGCCGGAGCCCAAGAAGCGGCTTCTTCGCGCAAAGACGATTGTGCCGCTCACAGGGCTCTCCTTAGCGCGGCTTCTGCCGAAAGACGCCCGGCAGCGGCTCTTACCTCCGGAGAGCATCCTACCTTCGTCTTTCGCGTCTTTTGTAGTCTACATCTTAGCAAAACGCTTTTCCACTATGTCTGGCTAGGAAAACCCGTGCCAGCACAGAAAACATCTCCCATCGTGTTCTAGAAGTTGCACGGATGTCTGCCAAGTGTTTGGGAGGAAGAAAAGAAAAGTTGTCCAAAACAGCTTCCAATCGAATGTTCATGTGATTGGAAAAGTCAGGAGTGCAAAGGTACTGTTTTCTATCAGTTGGCATCCCGCTTCTGGATGGCAGATTGCAGGAGCCACTTGGTACTATCAAACCAGCCCGACTTGGCACTGGTGCCACCTCTGGGGGCACCTCCACTGGGATTGTGTGCGCACCTTGCCAACTGATAGAAAACAGTACCTTTGCACTCCTGACTTTTCCAATCACATGAACATTCGATTGGAAGCTGTTTTGGACAACTTTTCTTTTCTTCCTGCCAAACACTTGGCAGACATCCGTGCAACTTCTAGAACACGATGGGAGATGTTTTCTGTGCTGGCACAGTTTTTCCTAGCCAGACATAGTGGAAAAGCGTTTTGCTAAGATGTAGACTACAAAAGACGCGAAAGACGAAGGTAGGATGCTCTCCGGAGGTAAGAGCCGCTGCCGGGCTTCTTTCGGCAGAAGCCGCGCTAAGGAGAGCCCTGTGAGCGGCACAATCGTCTTTGCGCGAAGAAGCCGCTTCTTGGGCTCCGGCAGCCGGCGAGAGCGGCAGCTTCGGGAAGGTGAAGAAGCAAGCTGTACAACACTGGGATTGTGTGCGCACCTTGCCAACTGATAGAAAACAGTACCTTTGCACTCTCCTGACTTTTCCAATCACAGGAACATTCGATTGGAAGCTGTTTTGGACAACTTTTCTTTTCTTCCTGCCAAACACTTGGCAGACATCCGTGCAACTTCTAGAACACGATGGGAGATGTTTTCTGTGCTGGCACAGTTTTTCCTAGCCAGACATAGTGGAAAAGCGTTTTGCTAAGATGTAGACTACAAAAGACGCGAAAGACGAAGGTAGGATGCTCTCCGGAGGTAAGAGCCGCTGCCGGGCGTCTTTCGGCAGAAGCCGCGCTAAGGAGAGCACTGTGAGCGGCACAATCGTCTTTGCGCGAAGAAGCCGCTTCTTGGGCTCCGGCAGCCGGCGAGAGCGGCAGCTTCGGGAAGGTGAAGAAGCAAGCTGTACAACACTGGGATTGTGTGCGCACCTTGCCAACTGATAGAAAACAGTATCTTTGCTCTCTCCTGACTTTTCCAATCACAGGAACATTCGATTGGAAGCTGTTTTGGACAACTTTTCTTTTCTTCCTGCCAAACACTTGGCAGACATCCGTGCAACTTCTAGAACACGATGGGAGATGTTTTCTGTGCTGGCACAGTTTTTCCTAGCCAGACATAGTGGAAAAGCGTTTTGCTAAGATGTAGACTACAAAAGACGCGAAAGACGAAGGTAGGATTCTCTCCGGAGGTAAGAGCCGCTGCCGGGCGTCTTTCGGCAGAAGCCGCGCTAAGGAGAGCACTGTGAGCGGCACAATCGTCTTTGCGCGAAGAAGCCGCTTCTTGGGCTCCGGCAGCCGGCGAGAGCGGCAGCTTCGGGAAGGTGAAGAAGCAAGCTGTACAACACTGGGATTGTGTGCGCACCTTGCCAACTGATAGAAAACAGTACCTTTGCACTCTCCTGACTTTTCCAATCACAGGAACATTCGATTGGAAGCTGTTTTGGACAACTTTTCTTTTCTTCCTGCCAAACACTTGGCAGACATCCGTGCAACTTCTAGAACACGATGGGAGATGTTTTCTGTGCTGGCACAGTTTTTCCTAGCCAGACATAGTGGAAAAGCGTTTTGCTAAGATGTAGACGACAAGAGAGGCTAAAGAGTGGATGTTAGCAAATGACACCCATCTTCAAAAAAGGCAATTAAGAGGACTCGCCATAGTACAAACCAGCCAGCCTCTTTTTTATCCCCAGGAAGTTGATGAAGCAGCTCTTCCTGGAAATCCTTGCCAGGCACATGACAGATGACCAAATAATGTAGTTAGCATGATTTTTCAGGGGAATTTCATGCTGAACATCACTTTAAACTCCTCTGATGAATCAACTTGACTGGTAGATGAAGGGAATATTATCTGCCTGGGCTTCAGGGAGGTTTTTGACATACCTCTACATGGCATCACACATACATATGGAAGCAATAGTGCAAAGGGGAGGGAATCAGTGTCTTTTCAGTGATGCTGAGGGAAAAGACAAGAGGCAGTGGGCACACACTGAAATACAGGAGATTGCCTTTGAACATCAGTAAATGTTTCTTTACTGTCAGGGTGACTGAACCACGGCACAGACTGCCCAGAAAGATTGTGGAGCCTGGATCTTTGAAGACATTAAAAGTACACCCAGATAGAATCCTGGGCAAGAGGCTCTAGGTATCCTGGTTTAGGCAGGGGGGTTGGGCCTGGTTAGCCCCACCAACCCCTTCCACTCTCTTTCATTCTGTGCTAGTGAATTCTCTTCAAGATGCATTTCAAAGCACTGGCATGACAAAGTTCTGTGCAGACAGAGATCCAAATGGACATGGCATCTAAGTTCCTTAAGCAGTGTTCAAGAAGAATGTAAAACTCTGGCACAAGTGTCTCTTCCCTAACTGAATCCCTTTCATGGGAAAATTCCCAGCTCTAGAAAGATCTTCTGATACGCATGCTTAAGACTGACACTGGCTGAGCAAATTTCTCCCTATGTATATCTAAGACCAGTTAGGATCTTCACCCAAAGTGCTGTCAACATAGTCACAGAATGCCTATTGTTAAGAAGTGACAGCTTCCATCAGAATGGCAGCTATTGGTCCACAAAATGGATTAATGGATGGGAATTATCTACGTGGGTTAAAAACAAAAATAAAGAGTTGGTCTTTATTTATCAATTTCATGGCAATATTGATAAGGGAAGAAAAAGATCTAAGTCCTTGACTTTCTGGACTCGAGGAAAGATTTTAAAAATTCCTTGTAAAAATGTATGATCACAATCAGACTATTGAAACCATTTTAGTTGGGAACAAAGTTCCAAAATTGTCTAGATAGTGGCAAAGAAGCCAAGAAAATAGGAAAGAAACAAAAAGAGAGCAAAAGAGTCAGCTTCAGTGTACAAGCTCGTTCTAGAAGTAGTCTGCTGGGAAAAGGAACCCCCAGCTAAATTTCCAATGTATTCCTGCGCTTGATTCAGTAACTGGTCAATGTAAAAACCAATCCTTTTGTACAACTTCTTCCAGCAACAAAAACTCCAACAGGTTGACACTACCATCATGCCTGTTCCAGACATATTTAAAAGAGAAATGATGATTTTCTTGAAAACCTACTTACATAAAAGTTGCAAGATGGTGGAGGGATTCCCACATCCTCCTTCCTCCATCTGGCTTGAAAGTATATTTGATAAAATATGCAACAAAGCACATGATTTATAAGGGAGAGTCAAATGGATGATTTGGGAATCGATCTCTTGTTGATAGTAAACTTCATATCCACTCGGTGTGACCTTTTTAAAACAAAATGTGGAGCTGAGGCATGAATCTGCCACAACAATTGTAAAGCAAACATACACACTCCCCTTCATATGCCCCCCCCTCCACACACACCTAGGCACACACAGAGATCAGCATAGCAGATCATGAACACCTTGGAAAAGACTGAAATGCTAAATGCCTCTCTTGATGGGCAAAAGAGCTGGTGCAGTAATTCAAATGCCTGGTACAAAAATTCTGTTTAATATTTAGCTCCTATTTAAAACACAGCTTTTCATTTCATTCTATTTACAGAATATTTTCATTTCATTTGTTTCTTTAAAATTACTTAGTTCTCACCTGTTGTATGTCTAGGAATATTTTCTTCCAAAAATAGAAAAAAATAGATGATATCTTTTCAGCAGAAAACATTGGTTGATACAATTTTAAACCATCATGATATGGAAGAATTCTTCTGTCCCTCTCGAAGGTGGAAGAAGCATTTGGATCACAGATCATCTACAATGAAATACTTGACATGTTTAAGATGCTTTCAATCAATTTTGATCGTCAATTGCTTATTTGTTGTAAACAGTAATTTTTCAGTGAAGGGAAAGCGTGTGTGGTATATCTACATGATATGTTCAAAGGCAGTTCCTACTAATGGCCAGGCTGAATTCCAGTAAATAATGTCCCGAATGATATTTTGCCGCCTTCTTTGGCACTTCATGAAATCTTACCCCGATGAAGTGCTGAAACACAGAGATTTTCTCTTAGAGAGTGTCTCATGTTGTAACCTATCCCATGGATTTTATGCTGTAATTCTTATCTCTTTTAAAATTTACTATCTTCTGTACAGTTTTCATGAAACTTTCTGTTACAGTAGTGAATAGCACAGATAAATGTCATTTTGTACAACTTTGAATTTACCCCAAGAGCTGAGAGAAAACTTGATCCTATACTTCAATCCGAGTTTCTTCTATAGTCCAACTTTGTTTCTCTACCATCAAGCTTCTCCTTTGTTGCTGCTCCAAGCCCCGTCCAAGGTGACCTTGAATACTTTCAGGGATGGGACACCCACAACTTCTCTGGGCAACCTGTTCCAGTGTTCCAGCACTCCCACAGTAAAAAAGGCCTTCCTTTCATCTAATATGTGTAGGAAATCATAAATCTAGGCATAGAAGCTTGGAGTGCAAATTTGAAATTCTTTGGATTTGAAGCACATTTTATATGAATACTGACTTACAGATGACTAAAAGATGTTGATGGGCATTTGAGCTGACAAGTTTTGAAAAAGTGCACGGAAATTAAAATTGAAACCACTAAAATTAAAAACTCCTTGCCATTTTCTTTTTCCTCTCCTATTCAAAATTGCATATGTCAGATATCAGTGCTTCATGCAAACCTCTCAGATGCTCTCAGAGAAAAAGCTTTTCTTTCAGACTAAGTTGCGGTTGACGTAGAACACTAGCAGGAGTGAAAGATTTTCTGGGCATCGGGGCAGCCCGTTCTCCTTGGATTTGTGTGCAGAATGCATTTTATCCAAACTGGAAAATAGATCCCAGCTCTGTTCTATTCATCATTCTTACTTCATCAGGCCAGAAGATTCTGTGAAAAGTAGCCTGTGGACCTTGAAGACAGCGCATGTGAACCAGATGAGAGGTGATAGAGAAGTTGAGGGAGAGAAGAAAGAGCATGAGGCTGAAACCAGAAAGTATTTCTCCACGTGATCATGGAAGATTGCAGGAGCCACTTGGTACTATCAAACCAGCCCAACTTGGCACTGGTGCCACCTTGGGTCTGGGAGCCATGTTGCATATCGTGCATTTTAAGGAGCCAGCTGGCCACACCCAGCCATATGCCCCCAAACACAAACCAAGGCCCTTTTCTCTGGCAAACAAAACTCAGCTGCCCTGCTTCTGGATGGCAGATTGCAGGAACCACTTGGTACTATCAAACCAGCCCAACTTGGCACTGGTGCCACCATGGGTCTGGTCACCATCCTGCCTATTGTAGCTTTTCAGGAGCCAGCCGGTCACTCTCAGCCATAGGCCCCCAAACACAAACCTCGGCCCGTTTCCCTGGCAAACAAAAGTAAGCTGCCCCGCTTCTGCATGGCAGATTGCAGGAGCTACTTAGTACTATCAAATCAGCCCGACTTGGCACAGGTGCCACCTTGGATCTGGGAACCATCCTGTGTATCGTGGATTTTCAGGGGCCAGCCGGCCACTCTCAGCCATATGCCCCCAAAAACAAACCACGGACCTTTTCTCTGGCAAACAAAAATCAGCTGCCCCACTTCTGGATGGCAGATTGCAGGAGCCACTTGGGACTATCACACCAGCACAACATGGCACTGCTGCCACCTTGGATCTGGGAACAATCCTGCGTATCGTACATATTCAGGAACCAGCCGAACACTCCCAGCCACAGGCCCCCAAACACAAACAACGGCCCATTTCCCTGGCAAACAAAACTCAGCTGCCCCGCTTCTGGATGGCAGTTTGCAGGAGCCACTTGGGACTATCAAACCAGCCCGACTTGGTAATGGTACCACCTTGGATCTGGGAACCATCCGGCGTATCGTGGATTTTCAGGGGCCAGCCGGTCATTCCCAGCCATATGCCCCCAAACACAAACCTCGGCCCTTTTCTCTGGCAAACAAAACTCAACTGCCCCTCTTCTGGATGGCAAATTGCAGGACGCACTTGGTACTACAAAAAGAGCCCGACTTGGCAGTGGTGCCACCTTGGCTCTGGGAACCATCCTGTGTATCGAGCATTTTAAGGAGCCAGCCGGCAATTCCCAGCCGTATGCCCCAAAAAGAAACCATGGACCTTTTCTCTGGCAAAAAAAACTCAGCTGTCCCGCTTCTGGATGGCAGATTGCAGGAGTCACTTTGAACCATACAACCAGCCTTACTTGGCACTGGTGCCACCTTGGATCTGGGAACCATCCTGCCTATCGTTGATTTTCAGGGGCCAGCCGGCCACTCTCAGCCATAGGCCCCCAAACACAAACCACAGCCCTTTTCTCTAGCAAACAAAATTCAACTGCCCCGCTTCTGGATGGCAAATTGCAGGAGCCACTGGGTACTACAAAAACAGCCTGACTTGGCACTGGTGCCACCTTGCGTCTGGTTACCATGCGGCGTATCGTGCATTTTAAGGAGCCAGGTGGCCACTCCCAGCCATATGCCCCCAAACACAACCCACGGCCCTTTTCTCTGGCAAACAAAACTCAGCTGCCCCGCTTCTGGATGGCAGATTGCAGGAGACACTTGGTACTATCAAACCAGCCCGACTTGGCACTGGTGCCACCTTGGGTCTGGGAACCATCCTGCGTATTGTGGATTGTCCGGAGACAGCCGACCACTCTCGGCCACAGAGCCCAATCAAAAACAAAGGTCCGTTTCCCTGGCAAAAAAAACTCAGCTGCCCCGCTTCTGGATGGGAGATTGCAGGAGGCACTTGACACTGTCAAACGAGCCCCAATTGGCACTGGTGCCACCTTGGGTCTGGGAACCATGCTGCGTATCGTGGATTTTCAGGAGCCAGCCGGCCACTGCCAGCCACAGGCCCCCAAACACAAACCACAGCCTTTTTCTCTGGCAAACAAAACTCAGCTGCCCCGCTTCTGGATGGCAGATTGCAGGAACCACTTGGTACTATCAAACCAGCCCAACTTGGCACTGGTGCCACCATGGGTCTGGTCACCATCCTGCCTATAGTAGCTTTTCAGGAGCCAGCCGGTCACTCTCAGCCATAGGCCCCCAAACACAAAACTCGGCCCGTTTCCCTGGCAAACAAAAGTAAGCTGCCCCGCTTCTGCATGGCAGATTGCAGGAGCTACTTAGTACTATCAAATCAGCCCGACTTGGCACAGGTGCCACCTTGGATCTGGGAACCATCCTGTGTATCGTGGATTTTCAGGGGCCAGCCGGCCACTCTCAGCCATATGCCCCCAAAAACAAACCACGGACCTTTTCTCTGGCAAACAAAAATCAGCTGCCCCACTTCTGGATGGCAGATTGCAGGAGCCACTTGGGACTATCACACCAGCACAACATGGCACTGCTGCCACCTTGGATCTGGGAACAATCCTGCGTATCGTACATATTCAGGAACCAGCCGAACACTCCCAGCCACAGGCCCCCAAACACAAACAACGGCCCATTTCCCTGGCAAACAAAAGTAAGCTGCCCCGCTTCTGGATGGCAGTTTGCAGGAGCCACTTGGGACTATCAAACCAGCCCGACTTGGTAATGGTACCACCTTGGATCTGGGAACCATCCGGCGTATCGTGGATTTTCAGGGGCCAGCCGGTCATTCCCAGCCATATGCCCCCAAACACAAACTTTGGCCCTTTTCTCTGGCAAACAAAACTCAACTGCCCCTCTTCTGAATGGCAAATTGCAGGACGCACTTGGTACTACAAAAAGAGCCCGACTTGGCAGTGGTGCCACCTTGGCTCTGGGAACCATCCTGTGTATCGAGCATTTTAAGGAGCCAGCCGGCAATTCCCAGCCGTATGCCCCAAAAAGAAACCATGGACCTTTTCTCTGGCAAAAAAAACTCAGCTGTCCCGCTTCTGGATGGCAGATTGCAGGAGTCACTTTGAACCATACAACCAGCCTTACTTGGCACTGGTGCCACCTTGGATCTGGGAACCATCCTGCCTATCGTTGATTTTCAGGGGCCAGCCGGCCACTCTCAGCCATAGGCCCCCAAACACAAACCACAGCCCTTTTCTCTAGCAAACAAAATTCAACTGCCCCGCTTGTGGATGGCAAATTGCAGGAGCCACTGGGTACTACAAAAACAGCCTGACTTGGCACTGGTGCCACCATGGGTCTGGGAACCATCCTGCGTATTGTGGATTGTCAGGAGACAGCCGACCACTCCTGGCCACAGAGCCCAATCAATAACAAAGGTACGTTTCCCTGGCAAAAAAAACTCAGCTGCCCCGCTTCTGGATGGGAGATTGCAGGAGGCACTTGACACTGTCAAACGAGCCCCACTTGGCACTGGTGCCACCTTGGGTCTGGGAACCATCCTGCGTATCGTGGATTTTCAGGAGCCAGCCGGCCACTGCCAGCCACAGGCCCCCAAACACAAACCACAGCCTTTTTCTCTGGCAAACAAAACTCAGCTGCCCCGCTTCTGGATGGCAGATTGCAGGAGCCACTTGGTACTATCAAACCAGCCCAACTTGGCACTGGTGCCACCATGGGTCTGGTCACCATCCTGCCTATCGTAGCTTTTCAGGAGCCAGCCGGCCACTCCCTGCCACAGGCCCCCAAACACAAACAACGGCGCTTTTCCCTGGAAAACAAAACTCGCCTGCCAACATTTTGATGGCAGATTGCAGGAGTCACTTGGTACTATCAAACAAGCCGAACTTGGCACTGGTGCCACCATGGGTCTGGTCAACATCCTGCCTATCGTAGCTTTTCAGGAGCCAGCCGGTCACTCCCAGCCATAGGCCCCGAGACAAAAACCTCGGCCCGTTTCCCTGGCAAACAAAAGTAAGCTACCCCGCTTCTGGATGGCAGATTGCAGGATGCACTTGGTACTATCAAACCAGCCCGACTTGGCACTGGTGCCACCTCAGGTCTGGGAACCATGCTGAGTATCGTAGATTCTAAGGAGCCAGCCGGCCACTCCCAGCCATAGGCCCCCAGACACAAAGCTCGACCCGTTTCCCTGGCAAACAAAAGTAAGCTGCCCCGCTTCTGGATGGCAGATTGCAGGACGCACTTGGTACTATCAAACCAGCCCAACTTGGCACTGGTGCCACCTTGGGTCTGGGAACCATCCTGCGTATCGTGGATTCTAAGGAGCCAGCCGGTCACTCCCAGCCACAGGCCCCCAGACACAAACAACGGCGCTTTTCCCTGGAAAACAAAACTCGCCTGCCGACTTTTTGATGGCAGATTGCAGGAGCCACTTGGTACTATCAAATCAGCCCAACTTGGCACTGGTGCCACCATGGGTCTGGTCACCATCCTGCCTATCGTAGCTTTTCAGGAGCCAGCCGGTCACTCCCAGCCATAGGCCCCCAGACACAAACCTCGGCCCGTTTCCCTGGAAAACAAAAGTAAGCTGCCCCGCTTCTGGATGGCAGATTGCAGGAGCCACTTTGCACCATCCAACTAGCCCGACTTGGCACTGGTGCCACCTCAGGTCTGGGAACCATGCTGCGTATCGTGGATTCTAATTAGCCATCCGGCCACTCCCACCCACAGGCCCCCAAACACAAACAACGGCGCTTTTCCCTGGAAAACAAAACTCGCCTGCCAATTTTTGATGGCAGATTGCAGGAGCCACTTGGTACTATCAAATCAGCCCTACTTGGCACTGGTGCCACCATGGGTCTGGTCACCATCCTGCCTATCGTAGCTTTTCAGGAGCCAGCCGGTCACTCCCAGCCATAGGCCCCGAGACACAATCCTCGGCCCGTTTCCCTGGCAAGCAAAAGTAAGCTGTCCCGCTTCTGGATGGCAGATTGCAGGACGCACTTGGTAGTATCAAACCAGCCCGACTTGGCACTGGCGCCCCCTCACGTCTGGGAACCATCCTGCGTATCGTGGATTCTAAGCAGCCAGCCGGCCACTCCCAGCCACAGGCCCCCAAACACAAACAACGGCGCTTTTCCCTGGAAAACAAAACTCGCCTGCCAACTTTTTGATGGCAGATTGCAGGAGCCACTTGGTACTATCAAACCAGCCCAACTTGGCACTGGTGCCACCATGGGTCTGGTCACCATCCTGCCTATCGTAGCTTTTCAGGAGCCAGCCGGTCACTCCCAGCCATAGGCCCCCAGACACAAACCTCGGCCCGTTTCCCTGGCAAACAAAAGCAAGCTGCCCCGCTTCTGGATGGCAGATTGCAGGAGCCACTTTGCACCATCAAACTAGCCCGACTTGGCACTGGTGCCACCTCAGGTCTGGGAACCATGCTGCGTATCGTGGATTCTAATTAGCCATCCGGCCACTCCCACCCACAGGCCCCCAAACACAAACAACGGCGCTTTTCCCTGGAAAACAAAACTCGCCTGCCAAATTTTGATGGCAGATTCCCGGAGCCACTTGGTACTATCAAACCAGCCCACCTTGACACTGGTGCCACCATGGGTCTGGTCACCATCCTGCCTATCGTAGCTTTTCAGGAGCCAGCCGGTCACTCCCAGCCATAGGCCCCCAGACACAAAGCTCGGCCCGTTTCCCTGGCAAACAAAAGTAAGTTATCCCGCTTCTGGATGGCAGATTGCAGGAGCCACTTTTCACCATCAAACCAGCCCGACTTGGCACTGGTGCCACCTCTGGTCTGGGAACCATCCTGCGTATCATGGATTCTAAGGAGCCATCCGGCCACTCCCAGCCACAGGCCCCCAAACACAAACAACGGCGCTTTTCCCTGGATAACAAACTCGCCTGCCAAGTTTTTGATGGCAGATTGCAGGAGCCACTTGGTACTATCAAACCAGCCCAACTTGGCACTGGTGCCACCATGGGTCTGGTCACCATCCTGCCTATCGTAGCTTTTCAGGAGCCAGCCGGTCACTCCCAGCCATAGGCCCCCAGACACAAAGCTCGGCCCGTTTCCCTGGCAAACAAAAGTAAGCTACCCCGCTTCTGGATGGCAGATTGCAGGACGCACTTGGTACTATCAAACCAGCCCAACTTGGCACTGGTGCCACCTCAGGTCTGGGAACCATCCTGCGTATCGTGGATTCTAAGGCGCCAGCCGGCCACTCCCAGCCATAGGCCCCCAAACAAAAACAACGGCACTTTTCCCTGGAAAACAAAACGTGCCTGCCAACTTTTTGATGGCAGATTGCAGGAGCCACTTGGTACTATCAAACTAGCCCAACTTGGCACTGGTGCCACCATGGGTCTGGTCACCATCCTGCCTATCGTAGCTTTTCAGGAGCCAGCCAGTCACTCCCAGCCGTAGGCCCAGAGACACAAAGCTCGGCCCGTTTCCCTGACAAACAAAAGTAAGCTGTCCCGCTTCTGGATGGCAGATTGCAGGACGCACTTGGTACTATCAAACCAGCCCGACTTGGCACTGGTGCCACCTCTGGTCTGGGAACCATCCTGCGTATGGTAGATTCTAAGCAGCCAGCCGGCCACTCCCAGCCACAGGCCCCCAAACACAAACAACGGCGCTTTTCCCTGGAAAACAAAACTCGTCTGCCAACTTTTTGATGGCAGATTGCCGGAGCCACTTGGAACTATCAAACCAGCCCAACTTGGCACTGGTGCCACCATGGGTCTGGTCACCATCCTGCCTATCGTAGCTTTTCAGGAGCCAGCCGGCCACTCCCTGCCACAGGCCCCCAAACAAAAACAACGGCGCTTTTCCCTGGAAAACAAAATTCGCCTGCCAACTTTTTGATGGCAGATTGCAGGAGCCACTTGGTACTATCAAATCAGCCCAACTTGGCACTGGTGCCACCATGGGTCTGGTCACCATCCTGCCTATCGTAGCTTTTCAGGAGCCAGCCGGTCACTCCCAGCCATAGGCCCCCAGACACAAACCTCGGCCCGTTTCCCTGGCAAACAAAAGTAAGCTGCCCCGCTTCTGGATGGCAGATTGCAGCAACCACTTGGTACTATCAAACCAGCCCAACTTGGCACTGGTGCCACCTCTGGTCTGGGAACCATGCTGAGTATCGTGGATTCTAAGGAGCCAGCCGGCCACTCCCAGCCACAGGCCCTCAAACACAAACAACGGCGCTTTTCCCTGGAAAACAAAACTCGCCTGCCAAGTTTTTGATGGCAGATTGCAGGAGCCACTTGGTACTATCAAACCAGCCCAACTTGGCACTGGTGCCGTCATGGGTCTGGTCACCATCCTGCCTATCGTAGCTTTTCACGAGCCAGCCGGTCACTTCCAGGCTTAGGCCCCCAGACACAATCCTCGGACCGTTTCCCTGGCAAACAAAAGTAAGCTGCCCCGCTTCTGGATGGCTGATTGCAGGAACCACTTGGTACTATCAAACCAGCCCAACTTGGCACTGGTGCCACCATGGGTCTGGTCACCATCCTGCCTATCGTAGCTTTTCAGGAGCCAGCCGGTCACTCCCAGCCATATGCCCCGAGACACAAACCTCGGCCCGTTTCCCTGGCAAACAAAAGTAAGCTAGCCCACTTCTGGATGGCAGATTGCAGGACGCACTTGGTACTATCAAACCAGCCCAACTTGGCACTGGTGCCACGTCAAGTCTAGGAACCATCCTGCGTATCGTGGATTCTAAGGAGCCAGCCGGACACTCCCAGCCATAGGCCCCCAAACAAAACCAACGGCGCTTTTCCCTGGTAAAGAAAACTTGCCTGCCAACTTTTTGATGGCAGATTGCAGGAGCCACTTGGTACTATCAAACCAGCCCAACTTGGCACTGGTGCCACCATGGGTCTGGTCACCATCCTGCCTATCGTAGCTTTTCAGGAGCCAGCCGGTCACTCCCAGCCATAGGCCCCCAGACACAAAGCTCGGCCCGTTTCCCTGGCAAACAAAAGTAAGCTGCCCCGCTTCTGGATGGCAGATTGTAGGACGCACTTGTTACTATCAAACCAGCCCGACTTGGCACTGGTGCCACCACTGGTCTGGGAACCATCCTGCGTATCGTGGATTCTAAAGAGGTGGCCGGCCACTCCCAGCCACAGGCTCCCAAACACAAACAACGGCGCTTTTCCCTGGAAAACAAAACTCGCCTGCCAACTTTTTGATGGCAGATTGCAGGAGCCACTTGGTACTATCAAACCAGCCCAACTTGGCACTGCTGCCACCATGGGTCTGGTCACCATCCTGCCTATCGTAGCTTTTCAGGAGCCAGCCGGTCACTCCCAGCCATAGGCCCCCAGACAAATCCTCGGCCCGTTTCCCTGGCAAACAAAATTCAGCTGCCCCGCTTCTGGATGGCAGATTGCAGGATCCACTTGGTACTATCAAACCAGCCCGACTTGGCACTGGTGCCACCATGGGTCTGGTCACCATCCTGCCTATCGTGGATTCTAATGAGCCAGCCGGCCACTCCCAGCCACAGGCCCCCAAACACAAACAACGGCGCTTTTCCCTGGAAAACAAAACTCGCCTGCCAACTTTTTGATGGCAGATTGCAGTAGCCACTTGGTACTATCAAACCAGCCCAACTTGGCACTGGTGCCACCTTGGGTCTGGTCACCATCCTGCCTATCGTAGCTTTTCAGGAGCCAGCAGGTCACTCCCAGCCATAGGCACCGAGACACAAAGCTCGGACCTTTTCCCTGGCAAACAAAAGTAAGCTGCCCCGCTTCTGGATGGCAGATTGCAGGAGCCACTTTGCACCATCAAACTATCCCGACTAGGCACTGGTGCCACCTTGGGTCTGGGAACCATCCTGCGTATGGTGGATTCTAAGGAGCCAGCCGGCCACTCCCAGCCACAGGCCCCTAAACACAACAACGGCGCTTTTCCCTGGAAAAAAAAACTCGCCTGCCAAATTTTGATGGCAGATTGCTGGAGCCACTTGGTACTATCAAACCAGCCCAACTTGGGACTGGTGCCACCATGGGTCTTGTCACCATCCTGCCTATCGTAGCTTTTCAGGAGCCAGCCGGTCGCTCGCAGCCATAGGCCCCGAGACACAAACCTCGGCCCGTTTCCCTGGCAAACAAAAGTAAGCTGCCCTGCTTCTGGATGGCAGATTGCAGGAACCACTTGGTACTATCAAACCAGCAAAACTTGGCACTGGTGCCACCTTGGGTCTGGATACCATGGTGCGTATCGTGGATTCTAAGGAGCCAGCCGGCCACTCCCAGCCACAGGCCCCTAAACACAACAACGGCGCTTTTCCCTGGAAAAAAAAACTCGCCTGCCAAATTTTGATGGCAGATTGCTGGAGCCACTTGGTACTATCAAACCAGCCCAACTTGGCACTGGTGCCACCATGGGTCTGGTCACCATCCTGCCTATCGTAACTTTTCAGGAGCCAGCCGGTCACTCCCAGACATAGGCCCCCAGACACAAAGCTCGGCCCGTTTCCCTAGCAAAGAAAATTAAGCTGCCCCGCTTCTGGATGGCAGATTGCAGGAGCCACTTGGTACTATCAAACCAGCCCGACTTGGCACTGGTGCCACCTCTGGTCTGGGAACCATCCTGCGTATCGTGGATTCTAAGGAGCCAGTCGGCCACTCCCAGCCACTGGCCCCCAAACACAAACAACGGCCCGTTTCCGTGGCAAACAAAAGTAAGCTGCCCCGCTTCTGGATGGCAGATGTCAGGAGCCACTTGGTACTATCAAACCAGCCCGACTTGGCACTGGTGCCACCTCTGGTCTGGGAACCATCCTGCGTATCGTGGTTTCTAAGGAGCCAGCCGGCCACTCCCAACCACAGGCCCCCAAACACAAACAACGGCGCTTTTCCCTGGAAAACAAAACTCGCCTGCCAATATTTTGATGTCAGATTGCAGGAGCCACTTGGTACTATCAAACCAGCCCAACTTGGCACTGGTGCCACCATGGGTCTGGTCACCATCCTGCCTATCGTAGCTTTCAGGAGCCCGCCGGTCACTCCCTGCCATAGGCCCCGAGACACAAACCTCGGCCCGTTTCCCTGGCAAACAAAAGTAAGCTGCCCCGCTTCTGGATGGCAGATTGCAGGAGCCACTTGGTACTATCAAACCAGCCCGACTTGGCACTGGTGCCACCTCTGGTGTGGGAACCATCCTGCGTATCGTGGATTTTATGGAGCCAGCCGGTCAGTCCCAGCCATAGGCCCCCAAACACAAACAACGGTCCGTTTCCCTGGCAAACAAAAGTAAGCTGCCCCGCTTCTGAATGGCAGATTGCAGGAACCACTTGGTAGTATCAAACCAGCCCAACTTGGCACTGGTGGCACCTCTTGTCTGGGAACCATGCTGCGTATCGTGGTTTCTAAGGATCCAGCCGGCCACTCCCAACCATAGACCCCCAGACACAAACCTCGGCCCGTTTCCCTGGAAAACAAAAGTTAGCTACCCCGATTCTGGATGGCAGATTGCAGGAGCCACTTGGTACTATCAAATCAGCCCAACTTGGCACTGGTGCCACCATGGGTCTGGTAAACATCCTGCCTATCGTAGCTTTTCAGGAGCCAGCCGGCCACTCTCAGCCATATGCCCCCAAAAACAAACCACGGCCCTTTTCTCTGGCAAACAAAACTCAACTGCCCCTCTTCTGGATGGCAAATTTTAGGACGCACTTTGTACTACGAAAACCGCCCGACGTGGCACTGGTGCCACCTTGTGTCAGGGAACCATCCTGCATATCGAGCTTTTTAAGGAGCCAGCCGGCCACGCCCAGCCATAAACCCCCAAAAACAAACCACGGACCATTTCTCTTGGAAACAAAAATCCGCTGCCCCGCGTCTGGATGGCAGATTGCAGGAGCCACTTTTCACCATCAAACCAGCCCGACTTGGCACTGGTGCCACCTCTGGTCTGGGAACCATCCTGCGTATCATGGATTCTAAGGAGCCAGCCGGCCACTCCCAGCCACAGGCCCCCAAACACAAACAACGGCGCTTTTCCCTGGAAAAAAAAATTCGCCTGACTACTTTTTGATGGCAGATTGCAGGAGCCACTTGGTACTATCAAATCATCCCAACTTGGCACTGGTGCCACTATGGGTCTGGGAACCATCCTGCCTATCGTAGCTTTTCAGGAGCCAGCCGGTCACTCCCAGCCATAGGCCCCCAGACAAAAACCTCGGACCGTTTCCCTGGCAAACAAAATTAAGCTGCCCCGATTCTGGATGGCAGATTGCAGGAGCCACTTGGTTGTGTCAAACCAGCCCGACTTGGCACTGGTGCCACCTTGGGTCTGGGAACCATCCTGCGTATCGTGGATTCCAAGCAGCCACCCGGCCACTCTGAGCCACAGGCCCCCAAACAAAAACTACGGCGCTTTTCCCTGGAAAACAACTCACCTGCCAACTTTTTGATGGCAGATTGCAGGAGCCACTTGGTACTATCAAACCAGCCCAACTTGGCACTGGTGCCACCTCTGGTCTGGGAACCATCCTGCCTATCGTAGCTTTTCAGGAGCCAGCCGGTCACTCCCAGCCATAGACCCCCAGACACAAACCTCGGCCCGTTTCCCTGGCAAACAAAAGTAAGCTGCCCCGCTTTTGGATGGCAGATTGCAGGAGCCACGTTGCACCATCAAACCAGCCCCACTTGGCACTGGTGCCACCTTGGGTCTGGGAACAAGTTGGGCTGGTTTGATAGTACCAAGTGGCTCCTGCAATCTGCCATCCAGAAGCGGGACAGTTTACTTTTGTTTCCCAGGGAAACGGGCCGAGGTATTTGTCTGGGGGCCTATGGCTGGGAGTGACCGGCTGACTACTGAAAAGCTACGATAGGCAGGATGGTTACCAGACTCATGGTGCCACCAGTGCCAAGTCGGGCTGCTTTGATAATACTAAATAGCTCCTGCAATCTGCCATCCAGACGCGGGGCAGCGTATTTTTGTTTGCTGGAGAAAAGTTCCGTGGTTTTTTTTTTGGGGGTATATGACTGGACGTGGCCGGCTGGCTCCTTAAAAAGCTCTATACGCAGGATTGTTCCCTGACCCAAGGTGGCATCAGTGCCAAGTCGGGCTGTTTTCGTAGTACCAAGTGCGTCCTGCAATTTGCCATCCAGAAGCGGGGCAGCCTACTTTTGTTTGCCAGGGAAACGTGCCGAGGTATTTGTCTGGGGGCCTATGGCTGGGAGTGAGCGGCTGGCTCCTGAAAAGCTACGATAGGCAGGATGGTGACCAGACCCATGGTGGCACCAGTGCCAAGTTGGGCTGGTTTGATAGTACCAAGTGGCTCCTGCAATCTGCCATCAAGAAGTTGGCAGGCGAGTTTTGTTTTCCAGGGAAAAGCGCCGTTGTTTTTGTTTAGAGGCCTGTGGCTGGGAGTGGCCGCCTGTCCTCGTAGAATCTACGTTACGCAGCATGGTTCCCAGAGCCAAGGTGGCATCAGGGCCAAGTCGGGCTGGTTTGTAAGTACCAAGTGCATCCTGCAATCTGCCATCCAAAAGCGGGGCAGCTTACTTTTGTTTGCCAGGGAAACAGGCCGAGGTTTGTGTCCGGGGGCCTATGGCAGGGAGTGACCGGCTGGCTCCTGAAAAGCTACGATAGGCAGGATGTTTACCAGACCCATGGTGGCACCAGTGCCAAGTTGGGCTGATTTGATAGTACCAAGTGGCTCCTGCAATCTGCCATCCAGAATCGGGGTAACTTACTTTTGTTTTCCAGGGAAACGGGCCGAGGTTTGTGTCTGGGGGTCTATGGCTGGGAGTGACCGGCTGGCTCCTGAAAAGCTACAATAGGCAGGATGGTTCCCAGACCAGAGGTGGCACCAGTGCCAAGTTGGGCTGGTTTGATAGTACCAAGTGGCTCCTGCAATCTGCCATCAAAAAGTTGGCAGGCGAGTTTTGTTTTCCAGGGAAAAGCGCCGTTGTTTGTGTTTGGGGGCCTGTGGCTCAGAGTGGCCGGGTGGCTGCTTAGAATCCACGTTACGCAGGATGGTTCCCAGACCCAAGGTTGCACCAGTGCCAAGTCGGGCTGGTTTGACACAACCAAGTGGCTCCTGCAATCTGCCATCCAGAATCGGGGCAGCTTAATTTTGTTTGCCAGGGAAACGGTCCGAGGTTTGTGTCTGGGGGCCTATGGCTGGGAGTGACCGGCTGGCTCCTGAAATGCTACAATAGGCAGGATGGTTCCCAGACCCATAGTGGCACCAGTGCCAAGTTGGGATGATTTGATAGTACCAAGTGGCTCCTGCAATCTGCCATCAAAAAGCTGGCAGGCGAATTTTGTTTTCCAGGGAAAAGCGCCGTTGTTTGTGTTTGGGGGCCTGTGGCAGGGAGTGGCCGGCTGGCTCCTTAGAATCCACGATATGCAGGATTGTTCCCAGACCCAAGGTGGCACCAGTGCCAAGTCGGGCTGGTTTGATGGTGCAAAGTGGCTCCTGCAATCTGCCATCCAGACGCGGGGCAGCGGATTTTTGTTTCCAAGAGAAATGGTCCGTGGTTTGTTTTTGGGGGTATATGGCTGGGCGTGGCCGGCTGGCTCCTTAAAAAGCTCGATATGCAGGATGGTTCCCTGACACAAGGTGGCACCAGTGCCACGTCGGGCGGTTTTCGTAGTACAAAGTGCGTCCTAAAATTTGCCATCCAGAAGAGGGGCAGTTGAGTTTTGTTTGCCAGAGAAAAGGGCCGTGGTTTGTTTTTGGGGCATATGGCTGAGAGTGGCCGGCTGGCCCCTGAAAATCCACGATAGGCAGGATGGTTCCCAGACCAGAGGTGTCACCAGTGCCAAGTCGGGCTGGTTTGATAGTACTAAGTAGCTCCTGCAATCTGCCATGCAGAAGCGGGGCAGCTTACTTTTGTTTGCCAGGGAAACGGGCCGAGGTTTGTGTCTGGGGGCCTATGGCTGGGAGTGACCGGCTGGCTCCTGAAAAGCTACGATAGGCAGGATGGTGACCAGACCCATGGTGGCACCAGTGCCAAGTTGGGCTGGTTTGATAGTACCAAGTGGCTCCTGCAATCTGCCATCAAAAAGTTGGCAGGCGAGTTTTGTTTTCCAGGGAAAAGCGCCGTTGTTTGTGTTTGGGGGCCTGTGGCTGGGAGTGGCCAGCTGGCTCCTTAGAACCCACGATACGCAGGATGGTTCCCAGACCTGAGTTGGCACCAGTGCCAAGTTGGGCTGGTTTGATTGTGCAAAGTGGCTCCTGCAATCTGCCATCCAGAAGCGGGGCAGCTTACTTTTGTTTGCCAGGGAAACGGGCCGAAATATTTGTCTGGGGGCCTCTGGCTGGGGGTGGCTGGCTGGCTCCTGAAAAGCTACGATAGGCAGGATGGTGACCAGACCCATGGTGGCACCAGTGCCAAGTTGGGCTGGTTTGATAATACCAAGTGGCTCCTGCAATCTGCCATCAAATGTTTGGCAGGCGAGTTTTGTTTTCCAGGGAAAAGCACCGTTGTGTGTGTTTTGGGGCCTGTGGCTGGGAGTGGCCAGCTGGCTCCTTAGAATCCACGATACGCAGGATGGTTCCCAGACCCAAGGTGGCATCAGTGCCAAGTCGGGCTGGTTTGTTAGTACCAAGTGGTTCCTGCAATCTGCCATCCAGAAGCGGGGCAGCTGAATTTTGTTTGCCAGAGAAAAAGGCTGTTGTTTGTGTTTCGGTGCCTGTGGCTGGCAGTGGCCGGCTGGCTCCTGAAAATCCATGATACGCAGCATGGTTCCCAGACCCAAGGTGGCATCAGTGCCAAGTAGGGCTGGTTTCATAGTACGCAGTGACTCCTGCAATCTGCCATCCAGAAGAGGGGCAGTTGAGTTTTGTTTTCCAGAGAAAAGGGCCGTGGTTTGTGTTTGGGGCCTATGGCTGAGAGTGACCGGCTGGCCCCTGAAAATCCACGATAGGAAGGATGGTTCCCAGATCCAAGGTGGCAGCAGTGCCATGTTGTGCTGGTGTGATAGTCCCAAGTGGCTCCTGCAATCTGCCATCCAGAAGAGGGGCAGCTGAATTTTGTTTGCCAGACAAAAAGGCTGTGGTTTGTGTTTGGGGGCCTGTGGCTGGGAGTGGCCGGCTGGCTCCTGAAAATCCATGATACGCAGCATGGTTCCCAGACCCAAGGTGGCACCAGTGCCAAGTGGGGCTGGTTTCACAGTGTCAAGTGCCTCCTGCAATCTGCCATCCAGAAGCGGGGCAGCTGAGTTTTGTTTGCCTGTGAAACGGGCCGTTGTTTTTAATTGGGGTCTGTGGCCGAGAGTGTTCGGCTGGCTCCTGACAACCCACAATACGCAGGATGGTTCCCAGACCCAAGGTGGCACCAGTGCCAAGTCGGGCTGGTTTGATAGTACCAAGTGGCTCCTGCAATCTGCCATCCAGAAGCGGTGCAGTTGAGTTTTGTTTGCCAGAGAAAAGGGCCGTGGGTTGTGTTTGGGGGCATATGGCTGGGAGTGGCCGGCCGTCTCATTAAAAAGATCGATACGCAGGATGGTTCCCAGACCCAAGGGGGCACCAGTGCCAAGTCGGGCTGTTTTTATAGTACCAAGTGCGTCCTGCAATTTGCCATCCAGAAGAGGGGCAGTTGAGTTTTGTTTGCCAGAGAATAGCGCCGTTGTTTGTGTTTGGGGGCTTGTGGCTCGTAGTGGCCGACTGGCACCTTTGAATCTGTGTTACGCAGCATGGTTCCCAGACCCAAGGTGGCACCAGTGCCAAGTTGGGCTGGTTTGATAGTACCAAGTGGCTCCTGCAATCTGCCATCCAGAAGCGGGGTAGCTTACTTTTGTTTGCCAGGGAAACGGGCCGAGGTTTGTGACTGGGGACCTATGGCTGGGAGTGACCGGCTGGCTCCTGGAAAGCTACAATAGGCAGGATGGTTACCAGACCCATGGTGGCACCAGTGCCAAGTTGGGCTGGTTTGATAGTACCAAGTGGCTCCGGCAATCTGCCATCAAAAAGTTGGCAGGCGAGTTTTGTTTTCCAGGGAAAAGCGTCATTGTTTGTATTTGGGGGCCTGTGGCTGGGAGTGACCGGCTGGCTCCTTTGAACCCACGATACGCAGGATGGTTCCCAGACCCAAGGTGGCACCAGTGCCAAGTTTTGCTGGTTTGATACTACCAAGTGCGTCCTGCAATCTGCCATCCAGAAGCGGGGCAGCTTAATTTTGTTTGCCAGGGAAACGGGCCGTGGGTTTTGTTTGGGGGCATATAGCTGAGAGTGGCCGGCTGGCTCCTGAAAATCCACGCTAGGCAGCATGGTTCCCAGATGCAATGTGGCACCAGTGCCAAGTCGGGCTGGTTTGATGGTGCAAAGTGGCTCCTGCAATCTGCCATCCAGAAGCGAGGCAGCTGATTTTTGTTTGCCAGAGGAAAATTCCGTGGATTGTTTTTGGGGGCATATTGCTGGGAGTGGCCGGCTGGCTCCTTAAAATGCTCGATACGCATGATGGTTCCCAGGCCCAAGGTGTCACCACTACCAAGTCGGCCTGCGGTTTTAGTATCAAGTTCATCCTGCAATTTGCCATCCAGTTGAGTTTTGTTTGCCAGAGAAACGGGCCGAGGTTTCTGTTTGGGGACATATGGCTGAGAGTGGCCGGCTGGCCCCTGAATATCCACGATACAGAGCATGGTTCCCAGATCCAAGGTGGCACCAGTGCCAAGTCGGGCTGGTTTGATAGTACCAAGTGTCTCCTGCAATCTGCCATCCAGAAGCAGGGCAGCTTACTTTTGTTTGCCAGAGAAATAGGCCTAGGTTTTTGTTTGGGGGCCTGTGGCTAGGAGTGGCAGGCTGGCTCCTAAGAATCCACGATACGCAGGATGTTTCCCAGACCCAAGGTGGCACCAGTGCCAAGTCGGGCTGGTTTGATAGTACCAAGTGGCTCCTGCAAACTCCATCAAAAAGTTGGCAGGCGTGTTTTGTTTTCCAGGGAACAGCGCCGTTGATTTTGTTTGGGGGCCTGTGGCTGGGAGTGGCCGGCTGGCTCCTTAGAATCCACGATACGCAGGATGGTTCCCAGACCCAAGGTGGCACCAGTGCCAAGTCGGGCTGGTTTGATTACACCAAGTGGCTCCTGCAATCTGCCATCCAGAAGTGAGGCAGCTAAGTTTTGTTTGCGAGAAAAAAGGGCCGTGGTTTTTGTTGGGGGCCTATGGCTGGGAGTAGCCGGCTGGCTCCTTAAAATCCACGATAGGCAGGATGGTTCCCAGACCCAAGGTGGCACCAGTGCCAAGTTGGGCTGGTTTGATAGTACCAAGTGGCTCCTGCAATCTGCCATCCAGAAGCGGGGCAGCTGAGTTTTGTTTGCCAGAGAAAAAGGCTGTGGTTTGTGTTTGGGGGCCTGTGGCTGGCAGTGGCCGGCTGGCTCCTGAAAATCCACGATACGCAGCATGGTTCCCAGACCCAAGGTGGCACCAGTGCCAAGTGGGGCTCGTTTGACAGAGTCAAGTGCCTCCTGCAATCTCCCATCCAGAAGCGGGGCAGCTGAGTTTTTTTTGCCAGTGAAACGGAACTTTGTTTTTGATTGGGGTCTGTGGCCGAGGGTGGTCGGCTGTCTCCTGACAATCCACAATACGCAGGATGGTTCCCAGACCCAAGGTGGCACCAGTGCCAAGTCGGGCTGGTTTGATAGTACCAAGTGTCTCCTGCAATCTGCCATCCAGAAGCGGGGCAGCTGAGTTTTGTTTGCCAGAGAAAAGGGCCGTGGGTTGTGTTTGGGGGCATATGGCTGGGAGTGGCCACCTGGCTCCTTAAAATGCACGATACGCCGCATGGTAACCAGACGCAAGGTGGCACCAGTGCCAAGTCAGGCTGTTTTTGTAGTACCCAGTGGCTCCTGCAATTTGCCATCAAGAAGCAGGGCAGTTGAATTTTGTTTGCTAGAGAAAAGGGCTGTGGTTTGTGTTTGGGGGCCTATGGCTGAGAGTGGCCGGCTGGCCCCTGAAAATCAACGATAGGCAGGATGGTTCCCAGATCCAAGGTGGCACCAGTGCCAAGTAAGGCTGGTTGTATGGTTCAAAGTAACTCCTGCAATCTGCCATCCAGAAGCGGGACAGCTGAGTTTTTTTTGCCAGAGAAAAGGTCCATGGTTTCTTTTTGGGGCATACGGCTGGGAATTGCCGGCTGGCTCCTTAAAATGCTCGATACGCAGGATGGTTCCCAGAGCCAAGGTGGCACCACTGCCAAGTCGGGCTCTTTTTGTAGTACCAAGTGCGTCCTGCAATTTGCCATCCAGAAGAGGGGCAGTTGAGTTTTGTTTGCCAGAGAAAAGGGCCGTTGTTTGTGTTTGGGGGCCTGTGGCTGGGAGTGTTCGGCTGGTTCCTGAATATGTACGATACGCAGGATTGTTCCCAGATCCAAGGTGGCAGCAGTGCCATGTTGTGCTGGTGTGATAGTCCCAAGTGGCTCCTGCAATCTGCCATCCAGAAGTGGGGCAGCTGATTTTTGTTTGCCAGAGAAAAGGTCCGTGGTTTGTTTTTGGGGGCATGTGGCTGAGAGTGGCCGGCTGGCCCCTGAAAATCCACGATACACAGGATGGTTCCCAGATCCAAGGTGGCACCTGTGCCAAGTCGGGCTGATTTGATAGTACTAAGTAGCTCCTGCAATCTGCCATGCAGAAGCGGGGCAGCTTACTTTTGTTTGCCAGGGAAACGGGCCGAGGTTTGTGTTTGGGGGCCTATGGCTGAGAGTGACCGGCTGGCTCCTGAAAAGCTACAATAGGCAGGATGGTGACCAGACCCATGGTGGCACCAGTGCCAAGTTGGGCTGGTTTGATAGTACCAAGTGGTTCCTGCAATCTGCCATCCAGAAGCAGGGCAGCTGAGTTTTGTTTGCCAGAGAAAAGGGCCTTGGTTTTTGTTTGGGGGCATATGGATGGGTGTGGCCAGCTGGCTCCTTAAAATGCACGATATGCAACATGGCTCCCAGACCCAAGGTGGCACAAGTGCCAAGTTGGGCTGGTTTGATAGTACCAAGTGGCTCCTGCAATCTTCCATGATCACGTGGAGAAATACTTTCTGGTTTCAGCCTCATGCTCTTTCTTCTCTCCCTCAACTTCTCTATCACCTCTCATCTGGTTCACATGCGCTGTCTTCAAGGTCCACAGGCTACTTTTCACAGAATCTTCTGGCCTGATGAAGTAAGAATGATGAATAGAACAGAGCTGGGATCTATTTTCCAGTTTGGATAAAATGCATTCTGCACACAAATCCAAGGAGAACGGGCTGCCCCGATGCCCAGAAAATCTTTCACTCCTGCTAGTGTTCTACGTCAACCGCAACTTAGTCTGAAAGAAAAGCTTTTTCTCTGAGAGCATCTGAGAGGTTTGCATGAAGCACTGATATCTGACATATGCAATTTTGAATAGGAGAGGAAAAAGAAAATGGCAAGGAGTTTTTAATTTTAGTGGTTTCAATTTTAATTTCCGTGCACTTTTTCAAAACTTGTCAGCTCAAATGCCCATCAACATCTTTTAGTCATCTGTAAGTCAGTATTCATATAAAATGTGCTTCAAATCCAAAGAATTTCAAATTTGCACTCCAAGCTTCTATGCCTAGATTTATGATTTCCTACACATATTAGATGAAAGGAAGGCCTTTTTTACTGTGGGAGTGCTGGAACACTGGAACAGGTTGCCCAGAGAAGTTGTGGGTGTCCCATCCCTGAAAGTATTCAAGGTCACCTTGGACAGGGCTTGGAGCAGCAACAAAGGAGAAGCTTGATGGTAGAGAAACAAAGTTGGACTATAGAAGAAACTCGGATTGAAGTATAGGATCAAGTTTTCTCTCAGCTCTTGGGGTAAATTCAAAGTTGTACAAAATGACATTTATCTGTGCTATTCACTACTGTAACAGAAAGTTTCATGAAAACTGTACAGAAGATAGTAAATTTTAAAAGAGATAAGAATTACAGCATAAAATCCATGGGATAGGTTACAACATGAGACACTCTCTAAGAGAAAATCTCTGTGTTTCAGCACTTCATCAGGGTAAGATTTCATGAAGTGCCAAAGAAGGCGGCAAAATATCATTCGGGACATTATTTACTGGAATTCAGCCTGGCCATTAGTAGGAACTGCCTTTGAACATATCATGTAGATATACCACACACACTTTCCCTTCACTGAAAAATTACTGTTTACAACAAATAAGCAATTGACGATCAAAATTGATTGAAAGCATCTTAAACATGTCAAGTATTTCATTGTAGATGATCTGTGATCCAAATGCTTCTTCCACCTTCGAGAGGGACAGAAGAATTCTTCCATATCATGATGGTTTAAAATTGTATCAACCAATGTTTTCTGCTGAAAAGATATCATCTATTTTTTTCTATTTTTGGAAGAAAATATTCCTAGACATACAACAGGTGAGAACTAAGTAATTTTAAAGAAACAAATGAAATGAAAATATTCTGTAAATAGAATGAAATGAAAAGCTGTGTTTTAAATAGGAGCTAAATATTAAACAGAATTTTTGTACCAGGCATTTGAATTACTGCACCAGCTCTTTTGCCCATCAAGAGAGGCATTTAGCATTTCAGTCTTTTCCAAGGTGTTCATGATCTGCTATGCTGATCTCTGTGTGTGCCTAGGTGTGTGTGGAGGGGGGGGCATATGAAGGGGAGTGTGTATGTTTGCTTTACAATTGTTGTGGCAGATTCATGCCTCAGCTCCACATTTTGTTTTAAAAAGGTCACACCGAGTGGATATGAAGTTTACTATCAACAAGAGATCGATTCCCAAATCATCCATTTGACTCTCCCTTATAAATCATGTGCTTTGTTGCATATTTTATCAAATATACTTTCAAGCCAGATGGAGGAAGGAGGATGTGGGAATCCCTCCACCATCTTGCAACTTTTATGTAAGTAGGTTTTCAAGAAAATCATCATTTCTCTTTTAAATATGTCTGGAACAGGCATGATGGTAGTGTCAACCTGTTGGAGTTTTTGTTGCTGGAAGAAGTTGTACAAAAGGATTGGTTTTTACATTGACCAGTTACTGAATCAAGCGCAGGAATACATTGGAAATTTAGCTGGGGGTTCCTTTTCCCAGCAGACTACTTCTAGAACGAGCTTGTACACTGAAGCTGACTCTTTTGCTCTCTTTTTGTTTCTTTCCTATTTTCTTGGCTTCTTTGCCACTATCTAGACAATTTTGGAACTTTGTTCCCAACTAAAATGGTTTCAATAGTCTGATTGTGATCATACATTTTTACAAGGAATTTTTAAAATCTTTCCTCGAGTCCAGAAAGTCAAGGACTTAGATCTTTTTCTTCCCTTATCAATATTGCCATGAAATTGATAAATAAAGACCAACTCTTTATTTTTGTTTTTAACCCACGTAGATAATTCCCATCCATTAATCCATTTTGTGGACCAATAGCTGCCATTCTGATGGAAGCTGTCACTTCTTAACAATAGGCATTCTGTGACTATGTTGACAGCACTTTGGGTGAAGATCCTAACTGGTCTTAGATATACATAGGGAGAAATTTGCTCAGCCAGTGTCAGTCTTAAGCATGCGTATCAGAAGATCTTTCTAGAGCTGGGAATTTTCCCATGAAAGGGATTCAGTTAGGGAAGAGACACTTGTGCCAGAGTTTTACATTCTTCTTGAACACTGCTTAAGGAACTTAGATGCCATGTCCATTTGGATCTCTGTCTGCACAGAACTTTGTCATGCCAGTGCTTTGAAATGCATCTTGAAGAGAATTCACTAGCACAGAATGAAAGAGAGTGGAAGGGGTTGGTGGGGCTAACCAGGCCCAACCCCCCTGCCTAAACCAGGATACCTAGAGCCTCTTGCCCAGGATTCTATCTGGGTGTACTTTTAATGTCTTCAAAGATCCAGGCTCCACAATCTTTCTGGGCAGTCTGTGCCGTGGTTCAGTCACCCTGACAGTAAAGAAACATTTACTGATGTTCAAAGGCAATCTCCTGTATTTCAGTGTGTGCCCACTGCCTCTTGTCTTTTCCCTCAGCATCACTGAAAAGACACTGATTCCCTCCCCTTTGCACTATTGCTTCCATATGTATGTGTGATGCCATGTAGAGGTATGTCAAAAACCTCCCTGAAGCCCAGGCAGATAATATTCCCTTCATCTACCAGTCAAGTTGATTCATCAGAGGAGTTTAAAGTGATGTTCAGCATGAAATTCCCCTGAAAAATCATGCTAACTACATTATTTGGTCATCTGTCATGTGCCTGGCAAGGATTTCCAGGAAGAGCTGCTTCATCAACTTCCTGGGGATAAAAAAGAGGCTGGCTGGTTTGTACTATGGCGAGTCCTCTTAATTGCCTTTTTTGAAGATGGGTGTCATTTGCTAACATCCACTCTTTAGCCTCTCTTGTCGTCTACATCTTAGCAAAACGCTTTTCCACTATGTCTGGCTAGGAAAAACTGTGCCAGCACAGAAAACATCTCCCATCGTGTTCTAGAAGTTGCACGGATGTCTGCCAAGTGTTTGGCAGGAAGAAAAGAAAAGTTGTCCAAAACAGCTTCCAATCGAATGTTCCTGTGATTGGAAAAGTCAGGAGAGTGCAAAGGTACTGTTTTCTATCAGTTGGCAAGGTGCGCACACAATCCCAGTGTTGTACAGCTTGCTTCTTCACCTTCCCGAAGCTGCCGCTCTCGCCGGCTGCCGGAGCCCAAGAAGCGGCTTCTTCGCGCAAAGACGATTGTGCCGCTCACAGTGCTCTCCTTAGCGCGGCTTCTGCCGAAAGACGCCCGGCAGCGGCTCTTACCTCCGGAGAGCATCCTACCTTCGTCTTTAGCTCCTCTTCTCATCTACACCTCGGCAAAAAGCTTTTCCACTATGTCTGGCTAGGAAAAACTGTGCCAGCACAGAAAACATCTCCCATCGTGTTCTAGAAGTTGCACGGATGTCTGCCAAGTGTTTGGCAGGAAGAAAAGAAAAGTTGTCCAAAACAGCTTCCAATCGAATGTTCCTGTGATTGGAAAAGTCAGGAGAGTGCAAAGGTACTGTTTTCTATCAGTTGGCAAGGTGCGCACACAATCCCAGTGTTGTACAGCTTGCTTCTTCACCTTCCCGAAGCTGCCGCTCTCGCCGGCTGCCGGAGCCCAAGAAGCGGCTTCTTCGCGCAAAGACGATTGTGCCGCTCGCAGTGCTCTCCTTAGCGCGGCTTCTGCCGAAAGACGCCCGGCAGCGGCTCTTACCTCCGGAGAGCATCCTACCTTCGTCTTTCGCGTCTTTTGTAGTCTACATCTTAGCAAAACGCTTTTCCACTATGTCTGGCTAGGAAAAACTGTGCCAGCACAGAAAACATCTCCCATCGTGTTCTAGAAGTTGCACGGATGTCTGCCAAGTGTTTGGCAGGAAGAAAAGAAAAGTTGTCCAAAACAGCTTCCAATCGAATGTTCCTGTGATTGGAAAAGTCAGGAGAGTGCAAAGGTACTGTTTTCTATCAGTTGGCAAGGTGCGCACACAATCCCAGTGTTGTACAGCTTGCTTCTTCACCTTCCCGAAGCTGCCGCTCTCGCCGGCTGCCGGAGCCCAAGAAGCGGCTTCTTCGCGCAAAGACGATTGTGCCGCTCACAGTGCTCTCCTTAGCGCAGCTTCTGCCGAAAGACGCCCGGCAGCGGCTCTTACCTCCTGAAAGTGGCAGCTTCGGGAAGGTGAAGAAGCAAGCTGTACAACACTGGGATTGTGTGCGCACCTTGCCAACTGATAGAAAACAGTACCTTTGCACTCTCCTGACTTTTCCAATCACAGGAACATTCGATTGGAAGCTGTTTTGGACAACTTTTCTTTTCTTCCTGCCAAACACTTGGCAGACATCCGTGCAACTTCTAGAACACGATGGGAGATGTTTTCTGTGCTGGCACAGTTTTTCCTAGCCAGACATAGTGGAGAAGCTTTTTGCCGAGGTGTAGATGAGAAGAGGAGCTAAAGACGAAGGTAGGATGCTCTCCGGAGGTAAGAGCCGCTGCCGGGCGTCTTTCGGCAGAAGCCGCGCTAAGGAGAGCCCTGTGAGCGGCACAATCGTCTTTGCGCGAAGAAGCCGCTTCTTGGGCTCCGGCAGCCGGCGAGAGCGGCAGCTTCGGGAAGGTGAAGAAGCAAGCTGTACAACACTGGGATTGTGTGCGCACCTTGCCAACTGATAGAAAACAGTACCTTTGCACTCTCCTGACTTTTCCAATCACAGGAACATTCGATTGGAAGCTGTTTTGGACAACTTTTCTTTTCTTCCTGCCAAACACTTGGCAGACATCCGTGCAACTTCTAGAACACGATGGGAGATGTTTTCTGTGCTGGCACAGTTTTTCCTAGCCAGACATAGTGGAGAAGCTTTTTGCCGAGGTGTAGATGAGAAGAGGAGCTAAAGACGAAGGTAGGATGCTCTCCGGAGGTAAGAGCCGCTGCCGGGCGTCTTTCGGCAGAAGCCGCGCTAAGGAGAGCCCTGTGAGCGGCACAATCGTCTTTGCGCGAAGAAGCCGCTTCTTGGGCTCCGGCAGCCGGCGAGAGCGGCAGCTTCGGGAAGGTGAAGAAGCAAGCTGTACAACACTGGGATTGTGTGCGCACCTTGCCAACTGATAGAAAACAGTACCTTTGCACTCTCCTGACTTTTCCAATCACAGGAACATTCGATTGGAAGCTGTTTTGGACAACTTTTCTTTTCTTCCTGCCAAACACTTGGCAGACATCCGTGCAACTTCTAGAACACGATGGGAGATGTTTTCTGTGCTGGCACAGTTTTTCCTAGCCAGACATAGTGGAAAAGCGTTTTGCTAAGATGTAGACGACAAGAGAGGCTAAAGAGTGGATGTTAGCAAATGACACCCATCTTCAAAAAAGGCAATTAAGAGGACTCGCCATAGTACAAACCAGCCAGCCTCTTTTTTATCCCCAGGAAGTTGATGAAGCAGCTCTTCCTGGAAATCCTTGCCAGGCACATGACAGATGACCAAATAATGTAGTTAGCATGATTTTTCAGGGGAATTTCATGCTGAACATCACTTTAAACTCCTCTGATGAATCAACTTGACTGGTAGATGAAGGGAATATTATCTGCCTGGGCTTCAGGGAGGTTTTTGACATACCTCTACATGGCATCACACATACATATGGAAGCAATAGTGCAAAGGGGAGGGAATCAGTGTCTTTTCAGTGATGCTGAGGGAAAAGACAAGAGGCAGTGGGCACACACTGAAATACAGGAGATTGCCTTTGAACATCAGTAAATGTTTCTTTACTGTCAGGGTGACTGAACCACGGCACAGACTGCCCAGAAAGATTGTGGAGCCTGGATCTTTGAAGACATTAAAAGTACACCCAGATAGAATCCTGGGCAAGAGGCTCTAGGTATCCTGGTTTAGGCAGGGGGGTTGGGCCTGGTTAGCCCCACCAACCCCTTCCACTCTCTTTCATTCTGTGCTAGTGAATTCTCTTCAAGATGCATTTCAAAGCACTGGCATGACAAAGTTCTGTGCAGACAGAGATCCAAATGGACATGGCATCTAAGTTCCTTAAGCAGTGTTCAAGAAGAATGTAAAACTCTGACACAAGTGTCTCTTCCCTAACTGAATCCCTTTCATGGGAAAATTCCCAGCTCTAGAAAGATCTTCTGATACGCATGCTTAAGACTGACACTGGCTGAGCAAATTTCTCCCTATGTATATCTAAGACCAGTTAGGATCTTCACCCAAAGTGCTGTCAACATAGTCACAGAATGCCTATTGTTAAGAAGTGACAGCTTCCATCAGAATGGCAGCTATTGGTCCACAAAATGGATTAATGGATGGGAATTATCTACGTGGGTTAAAAACAAAAATAAAGAGTTGGTCTTTATTTATCAATTTCATGGCAATATTGATAAGGGAAGAAAAAGATCTAAGTCCTTGACTTTCTGGACTCGAGGAAAGATTTTAAAAATTCCTTGTAAAAATGTATGATCACAATCAGACTATTGAAACCATTTTAGTTGGGAACAAAGTTCCAAAATTGTCTAGATAGTGGCAAAGAAGCCAAGAAAATAGGAAAGAAACAAAAAGAGAGCAAAAGAGTCAGCTTCAGTGTACAAGCTCGTTCTAGAAGTAGTCTGCTGGGAAAAGGAACCCCCAGCTAAATTTCCAATGTATTCCTGCGCTTGATTCAGTAACTGGTCAATGTAAAAACCAATCCTTTTGTACAACTTCTTCCAGCAACAAAAACTCCAACAGGTTGACACTACCATCATGCCTGTTCCAGACATATTTAAAAGAGAAATGATGATTTTCTTGAAAACCTACTTACATAAAAGTTGCAAGATGGTGGAGGGATTCCCACATCCTCCTTCCTCCATCTGGCTTGAAAGTATATTTGATAAAATATGCAACAAAGCACATGATTTATAAGGGAGAGTCAAATGGATGATTTGGGAATCGATCTCTTGTTGATAGTAAACTTCATATCCACTCGGTGTGACCTTTTTAAAACAAAATGTGGAGCTGAGGCATGAATCTGCCACAACAATTGTAAAGCAAACATACACACTCCCCTTCATATGCCCCCCCTCCACACACACCTAGGCACACACAGAGATCAGCATAGCAGATCATGAACACCTTGGAAAAGACTGAAATGCTAAATGCCTCTCTTGATGGGCAAAAGAGCTGGTGCAGTAATTCAAATGCCTGGTACAAAAATTCTGTTTAATATTTAGCTCCTATTTAAAACACAGCTTTTCATTTCATTCTATTTACAGAATATTTTCATTTCATTTGTTTCTTTAAAATTACTTAGTTCTCACCTGTTGTATGTCTAGGAATATTTTCTTCCAAAAATAGAAAAAAATAGATGATATCTTTTCAGCAGAAAACATTGGTTGATACAATTTTAAACCATCATGATATGGAAGAATTCTTCTGTCCCTCTCGAAGGTGGAAGAAGCATTTGGATCACAGATCATCTACAATGAAATACTTGACATGTTTAAGATGCTTTCAATCAATTTTGATCGTCAATTGCTTATTTGTTGTAAACAGTAATTTTTCAGTGAAGGGAAAGTGTGTGTGGTATATCTACATGATATGTTCAAAGGCAGTTCCTATAATGGCCAGGCTGAATTCCAGTAAATAATGTCCCGAATGATATTTTGCCGCCTTCTTTGGCACTTCATGAAATCTTACCCTGATGAAGTGCTGAAACACAGAGATTTTCTCTTAGAGAGTGTCTCATGTTGTAACCTATCCCATGGATTTTATGCTGTAATTCTTATCTCTTTTAAAATTTACTATCTTCTGTACAGTTTTCATGAAACTTTCTGTTACAGTAGTGAATAGCACAGATAAATGTCATTTTGTACAACTTTGAATTTACCCCAAGAGCTGAGAGAAAACTTGATCCTATACTTCAATCCGAGTTTCTTCTATAGTCCAACTTTGTTTCTCTACCATCAAGCTTCTCCTTTGTTGCTGCTCCAAGCCCTGTCCAAGGTGACCTTGAATACTTTCAGGGATGGGACACCCACAACTTCTCTGGGCAACCTGTTCCAGTGTTCCAGCACTCCCACAGTAAAAAAGGCCTTCCTTTCATCTAATATGTGTAGGAAATCATAAATCTAGGCATAGAAGCTTGGAGTGCAAATTTGAAATTCTTTGGATTTGAAGCACATTTTATATGAATACTGACTTACAGATGACTAAAAGATGTTGATGGGCATTTGAGCTGACAAGTTTTGAAAAAGTGCACGGAAATTAAAATTGAAACCACTAAAATTAAAAACTCCTTGCCATTTTCTTTTTCCTCTCCTATTCAAAATTGCATATGTCAGATATCAGTGCTTCATGCAAACCTCTCAGATGCTCTCAGAGAAAAAGCTTTTCTTTCAGACTAAGTTGCGGTTGACGTAGAACACTAGCAGGAGTGAAAGATTTTCTGGGCATCGGGGCAGCCCGTTCTCCTTGGATTTGTGTGCAGAATGCATTTTATCCAAACTGGAAAATAGATCCCAGCTCTGTTCTATTCATCATTCTTACTTCATCAGGCCAGAAGATTCTGTGAAAAGTAGCCTGTGGACCTTGAAGACAGCGCATGTGAACCAGATGAGAGGTGATAGAGAAGTTGAGGGAGAGAAGAAAGAGCATGAGGCTGAAACCAGAAAGTATTTCTCCACGTGATCATGGAAGATTGCAGGAGCCACTTGGTACTATCAAACCAGCCCAACTTGGCACTGGTGCCACCTTGGGTCTGGGAGCCATGTTGCATATCGTGCATTTTAAGGAGCCAGCTGGCCGCACCCAGCCATATGCCCCCAAACACAAACCAAGGCCCTTTTCTCTGGCAAACAAAACTCAGCTGCCCTGCTTCTGGATGGCAGATTGCAGGAACCACTTGGTACTATCAAACCAGCCCAACTTGGCACTGGTGCCACCATGGGTCTGGTCACCATCCTGCCTATTGTAGCTTTTCAGGAGCCAGCCGGTCACTCTCAGCCATAGGCCCCCAAACACAAACCTCGGCCCGTTTCCCTGGCAAACAAAAGTAAGCTGCCCCGCTTCTGCATGGCAGATTGCAGGAGCTACTTAGTACTATCAAATCAGCCCGACTTGGCACAGGTGCCACCTTGGATCTGGGAACCATCCTGTGTATCGTGGATTTTCAGGGGCCAGCCGGCCACTCTCAGCCATATGCCCCCAAAAACAAACCACGGACCTTTTCTCTGGCAAACAAAAATCAGCTGCCCCACTTCTGGATGGCAGATTGCAGGAGCCACTTGGGACTATCACACCAGCACAACATGGCACTGCTGCCACCTTGGATCTGGGAACAATCCTGCGTATCGTACATATTCAGGAACCAGCCGAACACTCCCAGCCACAGGCCCCCAAACACAAACAACGGCCCATTTCCCTGGCAAACAAAACTCAGCTGCCCCGCTTCTGGATGGCAGTTTGCAGGAGCCACTTGGGACTATCAAACCAGCCCGACTTGGTAATGGTACCACCTTGGATCTGGGAACCATCCGGCGTATCGTGGATTTTCAGGGGCCAGCCGGTCATTCCCAGCCATATGCCCCCAAACACAAACCTCGGCCCTTTTCTCTGGCAAACAAAACTCAACTGCCCCTCTTCTGGATGGCAAATTGCAGGACGCACTTGGTACTACAAAAAGAGCCCGACTTGGCAGTGGTGCCACCTTGGCTCTGGGAACCATCCTGCGTATCGAGCATTTTAAGGAGCCAGCCGGCAATTCCCAGCCGTATGCCCCAAAAAGAAACCATGGACATTTTCTCTGGCAAAAAAAACTCAGCTGTCCCGCTTCTGGATGGCAGATTGCAGGAGTCACTTTGAACCATACAACCAGCCTTACTTGGCACTGGTGCCACCTTGGATCTGGGAACCATCCTGCCTATCGTTGATTTTCAGGGGCCAGCCGGCCACTCTCAGCCATAGGCCCCCAAACACAAACCACAGCCCTTTTCTCTAGCAAACAAAATTCAACTGCCCCGCTTCTGGATGGCAAATTGCAGGAGCCACTGGGTACTACAAAAACAGCCTGACTTGGCACTGGTGCCACCTTGCGTCTGGTTACCATGCGGCGTATCGTGCATTTTAAGGAGCCAGGTGGCCACTCCCAGCCATATGCCCCCAAACACAACCCACGGCCCTTTTCTCTGGCAAACAAAACTCAGCTGCCCCGCTTCTGGATGGCAGATTGCAGGAGACACTTGGTACTATCAAACCAGCCCGACTTGGCACTGGTGCCACCTTGGGTCTGGGAACCATCCTGCGTATTGTGGATTGTCCGGAGACAGCCGACCACTCTCGGCCACAGAGCCCAATCAAAAACAAAGGTCCGTTTCCCTGGCAAAAAAAACTCAGCTGCCCCGCTTCTGGATGGGAGATTGCAGGACGCACTTGACACTGCCAAACGAGCCCCACTTGGCACTGGTGCCACCTTGGGTCTGGGAACCATGCTGCGTATCGTGGATTTTCAGGAGCCAGCCGGCCACTGCCAGCCACAGGCCCCCAAACACAAACCACAGCCTTTTCCTCTGGCAAACAAAACTCAGCTGCCCCGCTTCTGGATGGCAGATTGCAGGAGCCACTTGGTACTATCAAACCAGCCCGACTTGGCACTGGTGCCACCTCTGGTCTGGGAACCATCCTGCCTATCGTGGATTTTAAGGAGCCAGCCGGCTACTCCCAGCCACAGGCCCCCAACAAAAACCACGGCCCTTTTTTCTCGCAAACAAAACTTAGCTGCCTCACTTCTGGATGGCAGATTGCAGGAGCCACTTGGTGTAATCAAACCAGCCCGACTTGGCACTGGTGCCACCTTGGGTCTGGGAACCATCCTGCGTATCGTGGATTCTAAGGAGCCAGCCGGCCACTCCCAGCCACAGGCCCCCAAACAAAATCAACGGCGCTGTTCCCTGGAAAACAAAACACGCCTGCCAACTTTTTGATGGAGTTTGCAGGAGCCACTTGGTACTATCAAACCAGCCCGACTTGGCACTGGTGCCACCTTGGGTCTGGGAAACATCCTGCGTATCGTGGATTCTTAGGAGCCTGCCGGCCACTCCTAGCCACAGGCCCCCAAACAAAAACCTAGGCCTATTTCTCTGGCAAACAAAAGTAAGCTGCCCTGCTTCTGGATGGCAGATTGCAGGAGACACTTGGTACTATCAAACCAGCCCAACTTGGCACTGGTGCCACCTTGGATCTGGGAACCATGCTGTGTATCGTGGATATTCAGGGGCCAGCTGGCCACTCTCAGCCATATGTCCCCAAACAGAAACCTCGGCCCGTTTCTCTGGCAAACAAAACTCAACTGCCCCTCTTCTGGATGGCAAATTGCAGGATGAACTTGATACTAAAACCGCAGGCCGACTTGGTAGTGGTGACACCTTGGGCCTGGGAACCATCATGCGTATCGAGCATTTTAAGGAGCCAGCCGGCCACTCCCAGCAATATGCCCCCAAAAACAATCCACGGAATTTTTCTCTGGCAAACAAAAATCAGCTGCCCCGCTTCTGGATGGCAGATTGCAGGAGCCACTTTGCACCATCAAACCAGCCCGACTTGGCACTGGTGCCACCTTGCATCTGGGAACCATGCTGCCTAGCGTGGATTTTCAGGAGCCAGCCGGCCACTCTCAGCTATATGCCCCCAAACAAAACCCACGGCCCGTTTCCCTGGCAAACAAAATTAAGCTGCCCCGCTTCTGGATGGCAGATTGCAGGACGCACTTGGTAGTATCAAACCAGCCCGACTTGGCACTGGTGCCACCTTGGGTCTGGGAACCATCCTGCGTATCGTGGGTTCAAAGGAGCCAGCCGGCCACTCCCAGCCACAGGCCCCCAAATACAAACAATGGCGCTTTTCCCTGGAAAACAAAACTCGCCTGCCAACTTTTTGATGGCAGATTACAGGAGCCACTTGGTACTATCAAACCAGCCCAACTTGGCACTGGTGCCACCATGGGTCTGGTAACCATCCTGCCTATTGTAGCTTTTCAGGAGCCAGCCGGTCACTCCCAGCCATAGGTCCCCAGTCACAAACCTCGGCCCGTTTCCCTGGCAAACTAAAGTAAGCTGCCCCGCTTCTGGATGGCAGATTGCAGGAGCCACTTGGTACTATCAAACCAGCCCAACTTGGCACTGGTGCCACCTTGGGTCTGGGAACCATGCTGCGTAACACAGATTCTAAGGAGGCAGTCGGCCACTCCCAGCCACAAGCCCCCAAACACAAACAACGGCGCTATTCTCTGGCAAACAAAACTCAACTGCCCCTCTTCTGGATGGCAAATTGCAGGACGCACTTGGTACTATAAAAACAGCCCGACTTGGCACTGGTGCCACCTTGGGTCTGGGAACCATCCTGCGTATTGTGGGTTGTCAGGAGCCAGCCGAACACTCTCGGCCACAGACCCCAATTAAAAACAACGGCCCGTTTCACAGGCAAACAAAACTCAGCTGCCCCGCTTCTGGATGGGAGATTGCAGGAGGCACTTGACACTGTGAAACCAGCCCCACTTGGCACTGGTGCCACCTTGGGTCTGGGAACCATGCTGCGTATCATGGATTTTCAGGAGCCAGCCGGTCACTCTCAGCCATAGGCCCCCAAACACAAACCTCGTCCCGTTTCCCTGGCAAACAAAAGTAAGCTGCCCCGCTTCTGCATGGCAGATTGCAGGAGCTACTTAGTACTATCAAATCAGCCCGACTTGGCACAGGTGCCACCTTGGATCTGGTCACCATCCTGCCTATCGTAGCTTTTCAGGAGCCAGCCGGCCACTCCCTGCCACAGGCCCCCAAACACAAACAACGGCGCTTTTCCCTGGAAAGCAAAATTCGCCTGCCAACATTTTGATGGCAGATTGCAGGAGCCACTTGGTACTATCAAACAAGCCGAACTTGGCACTTGTGCCACCATGGGTCTGGTCAACATCCTGCCTATCGTAGCTTTTCAGGAGCCAGCCGGTCACTCCCAGCCATAGGCCCCGAGACAAAAACCTCGGCCCGTTTCCCGGGCAAACAAAAGTAAGCTACCCCGCTTCTGGATGGCAGATTGCAGGAACCACTTGGTACTATCAAACCAGCCCGACTTGGCACTGGTGCCACCTCTGGTCTGGGAACCATCCTGCGTATCGTAGATTCTAAGGAGCCAGCCGGCCACTCCCAGCCATTGGCCCCCCAAAAAAAACAACGGCGCTTTTCCCTGGAAAACAAAACTTGCCTGCCAACTTTTTGATGGCAGATTGCCGGAGCCACTTGGTACTATCAAACCAGCCCTACTTGGCACTGGTGCCACCATGGGTCTGGTCACCATCCTGCCTATCGTAGCTTTTCAGGAGCCAGCCGGTCACTCCCAGCCATAGGCCCCCAGACACAAAGCTCGACCCGTTTCCCTGGCAAACAAAAGTAAGCTGCCCCGCTTCTGGATGGCAGATTGCAGGACGCACTTGGTACTATCAAACCAGCCCAACTTGGCACTGGTGCCACCTTGGGTCTGGGAACCATCCTGCGTATCGTGGATTCTAAGGAGCCAGCCGGTCACTCCCTGCCACAGGCCCCCAGACACAAACAACGGCGCTTTTCCCTGGAAAACAAAACTCGCCTGCCGACTTTTTGATGGCAGATTGCAGGAGCCACTTGGTACTATCAAACCAGCCCAACTTGGCACTGGTGCCACCATGGGTCTGGTCACCATCCTGCCTATCGTAGCTTTTCAGGAGCCAGCCGGTCACTCCCAGCCATAGGCCCCCAGACACAAACCTCGGCCCGTTTCCCTGGCAAAAAAAAGTAAGCTGCCCCGCTTCTGGATGGCAGATTGCAGGAGCCACTTTGCACCATCCAACTAGCCCGACTTGGCACTGGTGCCACCTCAGGTCTGGGAACCATCCTGCGTATCGTGGATTCTAATTAGCCATCCGGCCACTCCCACCCACAGGCCCCCAAACACAAACAACGGCGCTTTTCCCTGGAAAACAAAACTCGCCTGCCAATTTTTGATGGCAGATTGCAGGAGCCACTTGGTACTATCAAACCAGCCCAACTTGGCACTGGTGCCACCTTGGATCTGGGAACCATGCTGTGTATCGTGGATATTCAGGGGCCAGCTGGCCACTCTCAGCCATATGTCCCCAAACAGAAACCTCGGCCCGTTTCTCTGGCAAACAAAACTCAACTGCCCCTCTTCTGGATGGCAAATTGCAGGATGAACTTGATACTAAAACCGCAGGCCGACTTGGTAGTGGTGACACCTTGGGCCTGGGAACCATCATGCGTATCGAGCATTTTAAGGAGCCAGCCGGCCACTCCCAGCAATATGCCCCCAAAAACAATCCACGGAATTTTTCTCTGGCAAACAAAAATCAGCTGCCCCGCTTCTGGATGGCAGATTGCAGGAGCCACTTTGCACCATCAAACCAGCCCGACTTGGCACTGGTGCCACCTTGCATCTGGGAACCATGCTGCCTAGCGTGGATTTTCAGGAGCCAGCCGGCCACTCTCAGCTATATGCCCCCAAACAAAACCCACGGCCCGTTTCCCTGGCAAACAAAATTAAGCTGCCCCGCTTCTGGATGGCAGATTGCAGGACGCACTTGGTAGTATCAAACCAGCCCGACTTGGCACTGGTGCCACCTTGGGTCTGGGAACCATCCTGCGTATCGTGGGTTCAAAGGAGCCAGCCGGCCACTCCCAGCCACAGGCCCCCAAATACAAACAATGGCGCTTTTCCCTGGAAAACAAAACTCGCCTGCCAACTTTTTGATGGCAGATTACAGGAGCCACTTGGTACTATCAAACCAGCCCAACTTGGCACTGGTGCCACCATGGGTCTGGTAACCATCCTGCCTATTGTAGCTTTTCAGGAGCCAGCCGGTCACTCCCAGCCATAGGTCCCCAGTCACAAACCTCGGCCCGTTTCCCTGGCAAACTAAAGTAAGCTGCCCCGCTTCTGGATGGCAGATTGCAGGAGCCACTTGGTACTATCAAACCAGCCCAACTTGGCACTGGTGCCACCTTGGGTCTGGGAACCATGCTGCGTAACACAGATTCTAAGGAGGCAGTCGGCCACTCCCAGCCACAAGCCCCCAAACACAAACAACGGCGCTATTCTCTGGCAAACAAAACTCAACTGCCCCTCTTCTGGATGGCAAATTGCAGGACGCACTTGGTACTATAAAAACAGCCCGACTTGGCACTGGTGCCACCTTGGGTCTGGGAACCATCCTGCGTATTGTGGGTTGTCAGGAGCCAGCCGAACACTCTCGGCCACAGACCCCAATTAAAAACAACGGCCCGTTTCACAGGCAAACAAAACTCAGCTGCCCCGCTTCTGGATGGGAGATTGCAGGAGGCACTTGACACTGTGAAACCAGCCCCACTTGGCACTGGTGCCACCTTGGGTCTGGGAACCATGCTGCGTATCATGGATTTTCAGGAGCCAGCCGGTCACTCTCAGCCATAGGCCCCCAAACACAAACCTCGTCCCGTTTCCCTGGCAAACAAAAGTAAGCTGCCCCGCTTCTGCATGGCAGATTGCAGGAGCTACTTAGTACTATCAAATCAGCCCGACTTGGCACAGGTGCCACCTTGGATCTGGTCACCATCCTGCCTATCGTAGCTTTTCAGGAGCCAGCCGGCCACTCCCTGCCACAGGCCCCCAAACACAAACAACGGCGCTTTTCCCTGGAAAGCAAAATTCGCCTGCCAACATTTTGATGGCAGATTGCAGGAGCCACTTGGTACTATCAAACAAGCCGAACTTGGCACTTGTGCCACCATGGGTCTGGTCAACATCCTGCCTATCGTAGCTTTTCAGGAGCCAGCCGGTCACTCCCAGCCATAGGCCCCGAGACAAAAACCTCGGCCCGTTTCCCGGGCAAACAAAAGTAAGCTACCCCGCTTCTGGATGGCAGATTGCAGGACGCACTTGGTACTATCAAACCAGCCCGACTTGGCACTGGTGCCACCTCTGGTCTGGGAACCATCCTGCGTATCGTAGATTCTAAGGAGCCAGCCGGCCACTCCCAGCCATTGGCCCCCCAAAAAAAACAACGGCGCTTTTCCCTGGAAAACAAAACTTGCCTGCCAACTTTTTGATGGCAGATTGCCGGAGCCACTTGGTACTATCAAACCAGCCCTACTTGGCACTGGTGCCACCATGGGTCTGGTCACCATCCTGCCTATCGTAGCTTTTCAGGAGCCAGCCGGTCACTCCCAGCCATAGGCCCCCAGACACAAAGCTCGACCCGTTTCCCTGGCAAACAAAAGTAAGCTGCCCCGCTTCTGGATGGCAGATTGCAGGACGCACTTGGTACTATCAAACCAGCCCAACTTGGCACTGGTGCCACCTTGGGTCTGGGAACCATCCTGCGTATCGTGGATTCTAAGGAGCCAGCCGGTCACTCCCTGCCACAGGCCCCCAGACACAAACAACGGCGCTTTTCCCTGGAAAACAAAACTCGCCTGCCGACTTTTTGATGGCAGATTGCAGGAGCCACTTTGCACCATCCAACTAGCCCGACTTGGCACTGGTGCCACCTCAGGTCTGGGAACCATCCTGCGTATCGTGGATTCTAATTAGCCATCCGGCCACTCCCTGCCACAGGCCCCCAAACACAAACAACGGCGCTTTTCCCTGGAAAACAAAACTCGCCTGCCAATTTTTGATGGCAGATTGCAGGAGCCACTTGGTACTATCAAACCAGCCCAACTTGGCACTGGTGCCACCTTGGATCTGGGAACCATGCTGTGTATCGTGGATATTCAGGGGCCAGCTGGCCACTCTCAGCCATATGTCCCCAAACAGAAACCTCGGCCCGTTTCTCTGGCAAACAAAACTCAACTGCCCCTCTTCTGGATGGCAAATTGCAGGATGAACTTGATACTAAAACCGCAGGCCGACTTGGTAGTGGTGACACCTTGGGCCTGGGAACCATCATGCGTATCGAGCATTTTAAGGAGCCAGCCGGCCACTCCCAGCAATATGCCCCCAAAAACAATCCACGGAATTTTTCTCTGGCAAACAAAAATCAGCTGCCCCGCTTCTGGATGGCAGATTGCAGGAGCCACTTTGCACCATCAAACCAGCCCGACTTGGCACTGGTGCCACCTTGCATCTGGGAACCATGCTGCCTAGCGTGGATTTTCAGGAGCCAGCCGGCCACTCTCAGCTATATGCCCCCAAACAAAACCCACGGCCCGTTTCCCTGGCAAACAAAATTAAGCTGCCCCGCTTCTGGATGGCAGATTGCAGGACGCACTTGGTAGTATCAAACCAGCCCGACTTGGCACTGGTGCCACCTTGGGTCTGGGAACCATCCTGCGTATCGTGGGTTCAAAGGAGCCAGCCGGCCACTCCCAGCCACAGGCCCCCAAATACAAACAATGGCGCTTTTCCCTGGAAAACAAAACTCGCCTGCCAACTTTTTGATGGCAGATTACAGGAGCCACTTGGTACTATCAAACCAGCCCAACTTGGCACTGGTGCCACCATGGGTCTGGTAACCATCCTGCCTATTGTAGCTTTTCAGGAGCCAGCCGGTCACTCCCAGCCATAGGTCCCCAGTCACAAACCTCGGCCCGTTTCCCTGGCAAACTAAAGTAAGCTGCCCCGCTTCTGGATGGCAGATTGCAGGAGCCACTTGGTACTATCAAACCAGCCCAACTTGGCACTGGTGCCACCTTGGGTCTGGGAACCATGCTGCGTAACACAGATTCTAAGGAGGCAGTCGGCCACTCCCAGCCACAAGCCCCCAAACACAAACAACGGCGCTATTCTCTGGCAAACAAAACTCAACTGCCCCTCTTCTGGATGGCAAATTGCAGGACGCACTTGGTACTATAAAAACAGCCCGACTTGGCACTGGTGCCACCTTGGGTCTGGGAACCATCCTGCGTATTGTGGGTTGTCAGGAGCCAGCCGAACACTCTCGGCCACAGACCCCAATTAAAAACAACGGCCCGTTTCACAGGCAAACAAAACTCAGCTGCCCCGCTTCTGGATGGGAGATTGCAGGAGGCACTTGACACTGTGAAACCAGCCCCACTTGGCACTGGTGCCACCTTGGGTCTGGGAACCATGCTGCGTATCATGGATTTTCAGGAGCCAGCCGGTCACTCTCAGCCATAGGCCCCCAAACACAAACCTCGTCCCGTTTCCCTGGCAAACAAAAGTAAGCTGCCCCGCTTCTGCATGGCAGATTGCAGGAGCTACTTAGTACTATCAAATCAGCCCGACTTGGCACAGGTGCCACCTTGGATCTGGTCACCATCCTGCCTATCGTAGCTTTTCAGGAGCCAGCCGGCCACTCCCTGCCACAGGCCCCCAAACACAAACAACGGCGCTTTTCCCTGGAAAGCAAAATTCGCCTGCCAACATTTTGATGGCAGATTGCAGGAGCCACTTGGTACTATCAAACAAGCCGAACTTGGCACTTGTGCCACCATGGGTCTGGTCAACATCCTGCCTATCGTAGCTTTTCAGGAGCCAGCCGGTCACTCCCAGCCATAGGCCCCGAGACAAAAACCTCGGCCCGTTTCCCGGGCAAACAAAAGTAAGCTACCCCGCTTCTGGATGGCAGATTGCAGGACGCACTTGGTACTATCAAACCAGCCCGACTTGGCACTGGTGCCACCTCTGGTCTGGGAACCATCCTGCGTATCGTGGATTCTAATTAGCCATCCGGCCACTCCCACCCACAGGCCCCCAAACACAAACAACGGCGCTTTTCCCTGGAAAACAAAACTCGCCTGCCAATTTTTGATGGCAGATTGCAGGAGCCACTTGGTACTATCAAACCAGCCCAACTTGGCACTGGTGCCACCATGGGTCTGGTCACCATCCTGCTTATCGTAGCTTTTCAGGAGCCAGCCGGTCACTCCCAGCCATAGGCCCCCAGACACAAAGCTCGGCCCGTTTCCCTGGCAAGCAAAAGTAAGCTGTCCCGCTTCTGGATGGCAGATTGCAGGACGCACTTGGTACTATCAAACCAGGCGACTTGGCACTGGCGCCACCTCACGTCTGGGAACCATCCTGCATATCGTGGATTCTAAGCAGCCAGCCGGCCACTCCCAGCCACAGGCCCCCAAACACAAACAACGGCGCTTTTCCCTGGAAAACAAAACTCGCCTGCCAAGTTTTTGATGGCAGATTGCAGGAGCCACTTGGTACTATCAAACCAGCCCAACTTGGCACTGGTGCCACCATGGGTCTGGTCACCATCCTGCCTATCGTAGCTTTTCAGGAGCCAGCCGGTCACTCCCAGCCATAGGCCCCCAGACACAAACCTCGGCCCGTTTCCCTGGCAAACAAAAGCAAGCTGCCCCGCTTCTGGATGGCAGATTGCAGGAGCCACTTTGCACCATCAAACTAGCCCGACTTGGCACTGGTGCCACCTCTGGTCTGGGAACCATCCTGCGTATGGTAGATTCTAAGCAGCCAGCCGGCCACTCCCAGCCACAGGCCCCCAAACACAAACAACGGCGCTTTTCCCTGGAAAACAAAACTCGTCTGCCAACTTTTTGATGGCAGATTGCCGGAGCCACTTGGTACTATCAAACCAGCCCATCTTGGCACTGGTGCCACCATGGGTCTGGTCACCATCCTGCCTATCGTAGCTTTTCAGGAGCCAGCCGGCCACTCCCTGCCACAGGCCCCCAAACACAAACAACGGCGCTTTTCCCTGGAAAAAAAAATTCGCCTGCCAACTTTTTGATGGCAGATTGCAGGAGCCACTTGGTACTATCAAACCAGCCCAACTTGGCACTGGTGCCACCATGGGTCTGGTCACCATCCTGCCTATCGTAGCTTTTCAGGAGCCAGCCGGTCACTCCCAGCCATAGGCCCCCAGACATAAACCTCGGCCCGTTTCCCTGGCAAACAAAAGTAAGCTGCCCCGCTTCTGGATGGCAGATTGCAGCAACCACTTGGTACTATCAAACCAGCCCAACTTGGCACTGGTGCCACCTCTGGTCTGGGAACCATGCTGAGTATCGTGGATTCTAAGGAGCCAGCCGGCCACTCCCAGCCACAGGCCCCCAAACACAAACAACGGCGCTTTTCCCTGGAAAACAAAACTCGCCTGCCAAGTTTTTGATGGCAGATTGCAGGAGCCACTTGGTACTATCAAACCAGCCCAACTTGGCACTGGTGCCGTCATGGGTCTGGTCACCATCCTGCCTATCGTAGCTTTTCACGAGCCAGCCGGTCACTTCCAGGCTTAGGCCCCCAGACACAATCCTCGGACCGTTTCCCTGGCAAACAAAAGTAAGCTGCCCCGCTTCTGGATGGCAGATTGCAGGAACCACTTGGTACTATCAAACCAGCCCAACTTGGCACTGGTGTCACCATGGGTCTGGGAACCATCCTGTGTATCGTGGATTCTAATTAGCCATCCGTCCACTCCAGGCCATAGGGCCCCAGGCACAAACAACGGCGCTTTTCCCTGGATAACAAACTCGCCTGCCAACTTTTTGATGGCAGATTGCAGGAGCCACTTGGTACTATCAAACCAGCCCAACTTGGCACTGCTGCCACCATGGGTCTGGTCACCATCCTGCCTATCGTAGCTTTTCAGGAGCCAGCCGGTCACTCCCAGCCATATGCCCCGAGACACAAACCTCGGCCCGTTTCCCTGGCAAACAAAAGTAAGCTACCCCACTTCTGGATGGCAGATTGCAGGACGCACTTGGTACTATCAAACCAGCCCAACTTGGCACTGGTGCCACGTCAAGTCTAGGAACCATCCTGCGTATCGTGGATTCTAAGGAGCCAGCCGGCCACTCCCAGCCATAGGCCCCCAAACAAAAACAACGGCGCTTTTCCCTGGTAAAGAAAACTTGCCTGCCAACTTTTTGATGGCAGATTGCAGGAGCCACTTGGTACTATCAAACCAGCCCAACTTGGCACTGGTGCCACCATGGGTCTGGTCACCATCCTGCCTATCGTAGCTTTTCAGGAGCCAGCCGGTCACTCCCAGCCATAGGCCCCCAGACACAAAGCTCGGCCCGTTTCCCTGGCAAACAAAAGTAAGCTGCCCCGCTTCTGGATGGCAGATTGCAGGAGCCACTTGGTACTATCAAACCAGCCCGACTTGGCACTGGTGCCACCTCTGGTCTGGGAACCATCCTGCGTATCGTGGATTCTATGGAGCCAGCCGGCCACTCCCAGCCACAGGCCCCCAAACACAAACAACGGCGCTTTTCCCTGGAAAACAAAACTCGCCTGCCAACTTTTTGATGGCAGATTGCAGGAGCCCCTTGGTACTATCAAACCAGCCCAACTTGGCACTGGTGCCGCCATGGGTCTGGTCACCATCCTGCCTATCGTAGCTTTTCACGAGCCAGCCGGTCACTCCCAGCCATAGGCCCCCAGACAAAAACCTCGGCCCGTTTCCCTGGAAAACAAAAGTAAGCTGCCCCGCTTCTGGATGGCAGATTGCAGGACGCACTTGTTACTATCAAACCAGCCCGACTTGGCACTGGTGCCACCACTGGTCTGGGAACCATCCTGCGTATCGTGGATTCTAAAGAGCCAGCCGGCCACTCCCAGCCACAGGCTCCCAAACACAAACAACGGCGCTTTTCCCTGGAAACCAAAACTCGCCTGCCGACTTTTTGATGGCAGATTGCAGGAGCCACTTGGTACTATCAAACCAGCCCAACTTGGCACTGCTGCCACCATGGGTCTGGTCACCATCCTGCCTATCGTAGCTTTTCAGGAGCCAGCCGGTCACTCCCAGCCATAGGCCCCCAGGCAAATCCTCGGCCCGTTTCCCTGGCAAACAAAAGTAAGCTGCCCCGCTTCTGGATGGCAGATTGCAGGATCCACTTGGTACTATCAAACCAGCCCGACTTGGCACTGGTGCCACGACAAGTCTGGGAACCATCCTGCGTATCGTGGATTCTAATGAGCCAGCCGGCCACTCCCAGCCACAGGCCCCCAAACACAAACAACGGAGCTTTTCCCTGGAAAACAAAACTCGCCTGCCAACTTTTTGATGGCAGATTGCAGGAGCCACTTGGTACTATCAAACCAGCCCAACTTGGCACTGGTGCCACCATGGGTCTGGTCACCATCCTGCCTATCGTAGCTTTTCAGGAGCCAGCCGGTCACTCCCAGCCATAGGCCCCGAGACACAAAGCTCGGCCCTTTTCCCTGGCAAACAAAAGTAATCTGCCCCGCTTCTGGATGGCAGATTGCAGGAGCCACTTTGCACCATCAAACTATCCCGACTAGGCACTGGTGCCACCTTGGGTCTGGGAACCATCCTGCGTATGGTGGATTCTAAGGAGCCAGCCGGCCACTCCCAGCCACAGGCCCCTAAACACAACAACGGCGCTTTTCCCTGGAAAACAAAACTCGCCTGCCAATTTTTGATGGCAGATTGCAGGAGCCACTTGGTACTATCAAACCAGCCCAACTTGGCACTGGTGCCACCATGGGTCTGGTCACCATCCTGCCTATCGTAGCTTTTCAGGAGCCAGCCGGTCACTCCCAGCCATAGGCCCCCAGACAGAAAGCTCGGCCCGTTTCCCTGGCAAGCAAAAGTAAGCTGTCCCGCTTCTGGATGGCAGATTGCAGGACGCACTTGGTAGTATCAAACCAGCCCGACTTGGCACTGGCGCCACCTCACGTCTGGGAACCATCCTGCGTATCGTGGATTCTAAGCAGCCAGCCGGCCACTCCCAGCCACAGGCCCCCAAACACAAACAACGGTGCTTTTCCCTGGAAAACAAAACTCGCCTGCCAACTTTTTGATGGCAGATTGCAGGAGCCACTTGGTACTATCAAACCAGCCCAACTTGGCACTGGTGCCACCATGGGTCTGGTCACCATCCTGCCTATCGTAGCTTTTCAGGAGCCAGCCGGTCACTCCCAGCCATAGGCCCCCAGACACAAACCTCGGCCCGTTTCCCTGGCAAACAAAAGCAAGCTGCCCCGCTACTGGATGGCAGATTGCAGGAGCCACTTTGCACCATCAAACTAGCCCGACTTGGCACTGGTGCCACCTCAGGTCTGGGAACCATGCTGCGTATCGTGGATTCTAATTCGCCATCCGGCCACTCCCACCCACAGGCCCCCAAACACAAACAACGGCGCTTTTCCCTGGAAAACAAAACTCGCCTGCCAAATTTTGATGGCAGATTGCAGGAGCCACTTGGTACTATCAAACCAGCCCACCTTGACACTGGTGCCACCATGGGTCTGGTCACCATCCTGCCTATCGTAGCTTTTCAGGAGCCAGCCGGTCACTCCCAGCCATAGGCCCCCAGACACAAAGCTCGGCCCGTTTCCCTGGCAAACACAAGTAAGTTATCCCGCTTCTGGATGGCAGATTGCAGGAGCCACTTTTCACCATCAAACCAGCCCGACTTGGCACTGGTGCCACCTCTGGTCTGGGAACCATCCTGCGTATCATGGATTCTAAGGAGCCAGCCGGCCACTCCCAGCCACAGGCCCCCAAACACAAACAACGGCGCTTTTCCCTGGATAACAAACTCGCCTGCCAAGTTTTTGATGGCAGATTGCAGGAGCCACTTGGTACTATCAAACCAGCCCAACTTGGCACTGGTGCCACCATGGGTCTGGTCACCATCCTGCCTATCGTAGCTTTTCAGGAGCCAGCCGGTCACTCCCAGCCATAGGCCCCGAGACACAAACCTCGGCCCGTTTCCCTGGCAAACAAAAGTAAGCTACCCCACTTCTGGATGGCAGATTGCAGGATGCACTTGGTACTATCAAACCAGCCCAACTTGGCACTGGTGCCACCTCAGGTCTGGGAACCATCCTGCGTATCGTGGATTCTAAGGAGCCAGCCGGCCACTCCCAGCCATAGGCCCCCAAACAAAAACAACGGCGCTTTTCCCTGGAAAACAAAACGTGCCTGCCAACTTTTTGATGGCAGATTGCAGGAGCCACTTGGTACTATCAAACCAGCCCAACTTGGCACTGGTGCCACCATGGGTCTGGTCACCATCCTGCCTATCGTAGCTTTTCAGGAGCCAGCCAGTCACTCCCAGCCGTAGGCCCAGAGACACAAAGCTCGGCCCGTTTCCCTGACAAACAAAAGTAAGCTGTCCCGCTTCTGGATGGCAGATTGCAGGACGCACTTGGTACTATCAAACCAGCCCGACTTGGCACTGGTGCCACCTCTGGTCTGGGAACTATCCTGCGTATGGTAGATTCTAAGCAGCCAGCCGGCCCCTCCCAGCCACAGGCCCCCAAACACAAACAACGGCGCTTTTCCCTGGAAAACAAAACTCGTCTGCCAACTTTTTGATGGCAGATTGCCGGAGCCACTTGGTACTATCAAACCAGCCCAACTTGGCACTGGTGCCACCATGGGTCTGGTCACCATCCTGCCTATCGTAGCTTTTCAGGAGCCAGCCGGCCACTCCCTGCCACAGGCCCCCAAACACAAACAACGGCGCTTTTCCCTGGAAAACAAAATTCGCCTGCCAACATTTTGATGGCAGATTGCAGGAGCCACTTGGTACTATCAAATCAGCCCAACGTGGCACTGGTGCCACCATGGGTCTGGTCACCATCCTGCCTATCGTAGCTTTTCAGGAGCCAGCCGGTCACTCCCAGCCATAGGCCCCCAGACACAAACCTCGGCCCGTTTCCCTGGCAAACAAAAGTAAGCAGCCCCGCTTCTGGATGGCAGATTGCAGGATGCACTTGGTACTATCAAACCAGCCCAACTTGGCACTGGTGCCACCTCTGGTCTGGGAACCATGCTGAGTATCATGGATTCTAAGGAGCCAGCCGGCCACTCCCAGCCACAGGCCCCCAAACACAAACAACGGCGCTTTTCCCTGGAAAACAAAACTCGCCTGCCAAGTTTTTGATGGCAGATTGCAGGAGCCACTTGGTACTATCAAACCAGCCCAACTTGGCACTGGTGCCGTCATGGGTCTGGTCACCATCCTGCCTATCGTAGCTTTTCACGAGCCAGCCGGTCACTTCCAGGCTTAGGCCCCCAGACACAATCCTCGGACCGTTTCCCTGGCAAACAAAAGTAAGCTGCCCCGCTTCTGGATGGCAGATTGCAGGATCCACTTGGTACTATCAAACCAGCCCAACTTGGCACTGGTGTCACCATGGGTCTGGGAACCATCCTGTGTATCGTGGGTTCTAATTAGCCATCCGTCCACTCCAGGCCATAGGGCCCCAGGCACAAACAACGGCGCTTTTCCCTGGATAACAAACTCGCCTGCCAACTTTTTGATGGCAGATTGCAGGAGCCACTTGGTACTATCAAACCAGCCCAACTTGGCACTGCTGCCACCATGGGTCTGGTCACCATCCTGCCTATCGTAGCTTTTCAGGAGCCAGCCGGTCACTCCCAGCCATATGCCCCGAGACACAAACCTCGGCCCGTTTCCCTGGCAAACAAAAGTAAGCTACCCCACTTCTGGATGGCAGATTGCAGGATGCACTTGGTACTATCAAACCAGCCCAACTTGGCACTGGTGCCACGTCAAGTCTAGGAACCATCCTGCGTCTCGTGGATTCTAAGGAGCCAGCCGGCCACTCCCAGCCATAGGCCCCCAAACAAAAACAACGGCGCTTTTCCCTGGTAAAGAAAACTTGCCTGCCAACTTTTTGATGGCAGATTGCAGGAGCCACTTGGTACTATCAAACCAGCCCAACTTGGCACTGGTGCCACCATGGGTCTGGTCACCATCCTGCCTATCGTAGCTTTTCAGGAGCCAGCCGGTCACTCCCAGACATAGGCCCCCAGACACAAAGCTCGGCCCGTTTCCCTGGCAAACAAAAGTAAGCTGCCCCGCTTCTGGATGGCAGATTGCAGGAGCCACTTGGTACTATCAAACCAGCCCGACTTGGCACTGGTGCCACCTCTGGTCTGGGAACCATCCTGCGTATCGTGGATTCTAAGGAGCCAGCCGGCCACTCCCAGCCACAGGCCCCCAAACACAAACAACGGCGCTTTTCCCTGGAAAACAAAACTCGCCTGCCAACTTTTTGATGGCAGATTGCAGGAGCCACTTGGTACTATCAAACCAGCCCAACTTGGCACTGGTGCCGCCATGGGTCTGGTCACCATCCTGCCTATCGTAGCTTTTCACGAGCCAGCCGGTCACTCCCAGCCATAGGCCCCCAGACAAAAACCTCGGCCCGTTTCCCTGGAAAACAAAAGTAAGCTGCCCCGCTTCTGGATGGCAGATTGGAGGACGCACTTGTTACTATCAAACCAGCCCGACTTGGCACTGGTGCCACCACTGGTCTGGGAACCATCCTGCGTATCGTGGATTCTAAGGAGCCAGCCGGCCACTCCCAGCCACAGGCTCCCAAACACAAACAACGGCGCTTTTCCCTGGAAAACAAAACTCGCCTGACAACTTTTTGATGGCAGATTGCAGGAGCCACTTGGTACTATCAAACCAGCCCAACTTGGCACTGCTGCCACCATGGGTCTGGTCACCATCCTGCCTATCGTAGGTTTTCACGAGCCTGCCGGTCACTCCCAGCCATAGGCCCCCAGACAAATCCTCGGCCCGTTTCCCTGGCAAACAAAAGTAAGCTGCCCCGCTTCTGGATGGCAGATTGCAGGATCCACTTGGTACTATCAAACCAGCCCGACTTGGCAATGGTGCCACGACAAGTCTGGGAACCATCCTGCGTATCGTGGATTCTAATGAGCCAGCCGGTCACTCCCAGCCACAGGCCCCCAAACACAAACAACGGCGCTTTTCCCTGGAAAACAAAACTCGCGTGCCAACTTTTTGATGGCAGATTGCAGGAGCCACTTGGTACTATCAAACCAGCCCAACTTGGCACTGGTGCCACCTTGGGTCTGGTCACCATCCTGCCTATCGTAGCTTTTCAGGAGCCAGCCGGTCACTCCCAGCCATAGGCCCCGAGACACAAAGCTCGGCCCTTTTCCCTGGCAAACAAAAGTAAGCTGCCCCGCTTCTGGATGGCAGATTGCAGGAGCCACTTTGCACCATCAAACTATCCCGACTAGGCACTGGTGCCACCTTGGGTCTGGGAACCATCCTGCGTATGGTGGATTCTAAGGAGCCAGCCGGCCACTCCCAGCCACAGGCCCCTAAACACAACAACGGCGCTTTTCCCTGGAAAAAAAAACTCGCCTGCCAAATTTTGATGGCAGATTGCAGGAGCCACTTGGTACTATCAAACCAGCCCAACTTGGGACTGGTGCCACCATGGGTCTGGTCACCATCCTGCCTATCGTAGCTTTTCAGGAGCCAGCCGGTCACTCGCAGCCATAGGCCCCCAGACACAAACCTCGGCCCGTTTCCCTGGCAAACAAAAGTAAGCTGCCCTGCTTCTGGATGGCAGATTGCAGGAACCACTTGGTACTATCAAACCAGCCCGACTTGGCACTGGTGCCACCTCTGGTCTGGGAACCATCCTGCGTATCGTGGATTCTAAGGAGCCAGTCGGCCACTCCCAGCCACAGGCCCCCAAACACAAACAACGGCCCGTTTCCGTGGCAAACAAAAGTAAGCTGCCCCGCTTCTGGATGGCAGATTGCAGGAGCCACTTGGTACTATCAAACCAGCCCGACTTGGCACTGGTGCCACCTCTGGTCTGGGAACCATCCTGCGTATCGTGGTGTCTAAGGAGCCAGCCGGCCACTCCCAACCACAGGCCCCCAAACACAAACAACGGCGCTTTTCCCTGGAAAACAAAACTCGCCTGCCAACTTTTTGATGTCAGATTGCAGGAGCCACTTGGTACTATCAAACCAGCCCAACTTGGCACTGGTGCCACCATGGGTCTGGTCACCATCCTGCCTATCGTAGCTTTCAGGAGCCCGCCGGTCACTCCCTGCCATAGGCCCCGAGACACAAACCTCGGCCCGTTTCCCTGGCAAACAAAAGTAAGCTGCCCCGCTTCTGGATGGCAGATTGCAGGATGCACTTGGTACTATCAAACCAGCCCGACTTGGCACTGGCGCCACCTCACGTCTGGGAACCATCCTGCGTATCGTGGATTCTAAGCAGCCAGCCGGCCACTCCCAGCCACAGGCCCCCAAACACAAACAACGGCGCTTTTCCCTGGCAAACAAAAGTAAGCTGCCCCGCTTCTGGATGGCAGATTGCAGGAACCACTTGGTAGTATCAAACCAGCCCAACTTGGCACTGGTGGCACCTCTTGTCTGGGAACCATGCTGCGTATCGTGGTTTCTAAGGAGCCAGCCGGCCACTCCCAACCATAGACCCCCAGACACAAACCTCGGCCCGTTTCCCTGGAAAACAAAAGTAAGCTACCCCGATTCTGGATGGCAGATTGCAGGAGCTACTTAGTACTATCAAATCAGCCCAACTTGGCACTGGTGCCACAATGGGTCTGGTAAACATCCTGCCTATCGTAGCTTTTCAGGAGCCAGCCGGCCACTCTCAGCCATATGCCCCCAAAAACAAACCACGGCCCATTTCTCTGGCAAACAAAACTCAACTGCCCCTCTTCTGGATGGCAAATTTTAGGACGCACTTTGTACTACGAAAACCGCCCGACTTGGCACTGGTGCCACCTTGTGTCAGGGAACCATCCTGCATATCGAGCTTTTTAAGGAGCCAGCCGGCCACGCCCAGCCATAAACCCCCGAAAAAAAACCACGGACCATTTCTCTTGGAAACAAAAATCCGCTGCCCCGCGTCTGGATGGCAGATTGCAGGAGCCACTTTGCACCATCAAACCAGCCCGACTTGGCACTGGTGCCACCTTGGGTGTGGGAACAATCCTGCATATCGTGGATTCTAAGGAGCCAGCCGGCCACTCCCAGCCACAGGCCCCCAAACACAAACAACGGCGCTTTTCCCTGGAAAACAAAACTCGCCTGCCAACTTTTTGATGGCAGATTGCAGGAGCCACTTGGTACTATCAAATCATCCCAACTTGGCACTGGTGCCACTATGGGTCTGGGAACCATCCTGCCTATCGTAGCTTTTCAGGAGCCAGCCGGTCACTCCCAGCCATAGGCCCCCAGACACAAACCTCGGACCGTTTCCCTGGCAAACAAAATTAAGCTGCCCCGATTCTGGATGGCAGATTGCAGGAGCCACTTGGTTGTGTCAAACCAGCCCGACTTGGCACTGGTGCCACCTTGGGTCTGGGAACCATCCTGCGTATCGTGGATTCTAAGCAGCCACCCGGCCACTCTGAGCCACAGGCCCCCAAACAAAATCTACGGCCCTTTTCCCTGGAAAACAAAACTCGCCTGCCAACTTTTTGATGGCAGATTGCAGGAGCCACTTGGTACTATCAAACCAGCCCAACTTGGCACTGGTGCCACCTCTGGTCTGGGAACCATCCTGCCTATCGTAGCTTTTCAGGAGCCAGCCGGTCACTCCCAGCCATAGACCCCCAGACACAAACCTCGGCCCGTTTCCCTGGCAAACAAAAGTAAGCTGCCCCGCTTTTGGATGGCAGATTGCAGGAGCCACGTTGCACCATCAAACCAGCCCCACTTGGCACTGGTGCCACCTTGGGTCTGGGAACAAGTTGGGCTGGTTTGATAGTACCAAGTGCCTCCTGCAATCTGCCATCCAGAAGCGGGACAGCTTACTTTTGTTTCCCAGGGAAACGGGCCGAGGTATTTGTCTGGGGGCCTATGGCTGGGAGTGACCGGCTGACTACTGAAAAGGTACGATAGGCAGGATGGTTACCAGACTCATGGTGCCACCAGTGCCAAGTCGGGCTGGTTTGATAATACTAAATAGCTCCTGCAATCTGCCATCCAGACGCGGGGCAGCGGATTTTTGTTTGCTGGAGAAAAGTTCCGTGGTTTTTTTTTGGGGGGTATATGACTGGACGTGGCCGGCTGGCTCCTTAAAAAGCTCTATACGCAGGATTGTTCCCTGACCCAAGGTGGCATCAGTGCCAAGTCGGGCTGTTTTCGTAGTACCAAGTGCGTCCTGCAATTTGCCATCCAGAAGCGGGGCAGCCTACTTTTGTTTGCCAGGGAAACGTGCCGAGGTATTTGTCTGGGGGCCTATGGCTGGGAGTGAGCGGCTGGCTCCTGAAAAGCTACGATAGGCAGGATGGTGACCAGACCCATGGTGGCACCAGTGCCAAGTTGGGCTGGTTTGATAGTACCAAGTGGCTCCTGCAATCTGCCATCAAGAAGTTGGCAGGCGAGTTTTGTTTTCCAGGGAAAAGCGCCGTTGTTTTTGTTTAGAGGCCTGTGGCTGGGAGTGGCCGCCTGTCCTCGTAGAATCTACGTTACGCAGCATGGTTCCCAGAGCCAAGGTGGCACCAGGGCCAAGTCGGGCTGGTTTGTAAGTACCAAGTGCATCCTGCAATCTGCCACCAAAAGCGGGGCAGCTTACTTTTGTTTGCCAGGGAAACGGGCCGAGGTTTGTGTCCGGGGGCCTATGGCAGGGAGTGACCGGCTGGCTCCTGAAAAGCTACGATAGGCAGGATGTTTACCAGACCCATGGTGGCACCAGTGCCAAGTTGGGCTGATTTGATAGTACCAAGTGGCTCCTGCAATCTGCCATCCAGAATCGGGGTAACTTACTTTTGTTTTCCAGGGAAACGGGCCGAGGTTTGTGTCTGGGGGTCTATGGCTGGGAGTGACCGGCTGGCTCCTGAAAAGCTACGATAGGCAGGATGGTTCCCAGACCAGAGGTGGCACCAGTGCCAAGTTGGGCTGGTTTGATAGTACCAAGTGGCTCCTGCAATCTACCATCAAAAAGTTGGCAGGCGAGTTTTGTTTTCCAGGGAAAAGCGCCGTTGTTTGTGTTTGGGGGCCTGTGGCTCAGAGTGGCCGGGTGGCTGCTTAGAATCCACGTTACGCAGGATGGTTCCCAGACCCAAGGTGGCACCAGTGCCAAGTCGGGCTGGTTTGACACAACCAAGTGGCTCCTGCAATCTGCCATCCAGAATCGGGGCAGCTTAATTTTGTTTGCCAGGGAAACGGTCCGAGGTTTGTGTCTGGGGGCCTATGGCTGGGAGTGACCGGCTGGCTCCTGAAATGCTACAATAGGCAGGATGGTTCCCAGACCCATAGTGGCACCAGTGCCAAGTTGGGATGATTTGATAGTACCAAGTGGCTCCTGCAATCTGCCATCAAAAAGCTGGCAGGCGAATTTTATTTTCCAGGGAAAAGCGCCGTTGTTTGTGTTTGGGGGCCTGTGGCAGGGAGTGGCCGGCTGGCTCCTTAGAATCCACGATATGCAGGATTGTTCCCAGACCCAAGGTGGCACCAGTGCCAAGTCGGGCTGGTTTGATGGTGCAAAGTGGCTCCTGCAATCTGCCATCCAGACGCGGGGCAGCGGATTTTTGTTTCCAAGAGAAATGGTCCGTGGTTTGTTTTTGGGGGTATATGGCTGGGCGTGGCCGGCTGGCTCCTTAAAAAGCTCGATATGCAGGATGGTTCCCTGACACAAGGTGGCACCAGTGCCACGTCGGGCGGTTTTCGTAGTACAAAGTGCGTCCTAAAATTTGCCATCCAGAAGAGGGGCAGTTGAGTTTTGTTTGCAAGAGAAAAGGGCCGTGGTTTGTTTTTGGGGCATATGGCTGAGAGTGGCCGGCTGGCCCCTGAAAATCCACGATAGGCAGGATGGTTCCCAGACCAGAGGTGTCACCAGTGCCAAGTCGGGCTGGTTTGATAGTACTAAGTAGCTCCTGCAATCTGCCATGCAGAAGCGGGGCAGCTTACTTTTGTTTTCCAGGGAAACGGGCCGAGGTTTGTGTCTGGGGGCCTATGGCTGGGAGTGACCGGCTGGCTCCTGAAAAGCTACGATAGGCAGGATGGTGACCAGACCCATGGTGGCACCAGTGCCAAGTTGGGCTGGTTTGATAGTACCAAGTGGCTCCTGCAATCTGCCATCAAAAAGTTGGCAGGCGAGTTTTGTTTTCCAGGGAAAAGCGCCGTTGTTTGTGTTTGGGGGCCTGTGGCTGGGAGTGGCCAGCTGGCTCCTTAGAACCCACGATACGCAGGATGGTTCCCAGACCTGAGTTGGCACCAGTGCCAAGTTGGGCTGGTTTGATGGTGCAAAGTGGCTCCTGCAATCTGCCATCCAGAAGCGGGGCAGCTTACTTTTGTTTGCCAGGGAAACGGGCCGAAATATTTGTCTGGGGGCCTCTGGCTGGGGGTGGCTGGCTGGCTCCTGAAAAGCTACGATAGGCAGGATGGTGACCAGACCCATGGTGGCACCAGTGCCAAGTTGGGCTGGTTTGATAATACCAAGTGGCTCCTGCAATCTGCCATCAAATGTTTGGCAGGCGAGTTTTGTTTTCCAGGGAAAAGCACCGTTGTGTGTGTTTTGGGGCCTGTGGCTGGGAGTGGCCAGCTGGCTCCATAGAATCCACGATACGCAGGATGGTTCCCAGACCCAAGGTGGCATCAGTGCCAAGTCGGGCTGGTTTGTTAGTACCAAGTGGTTCCTGCAATCTGCCATCCAGAAGCGGGGCAGCTGAATTTTGTTTGCCAGAGAAAAAGGCTGTTGTTTGTGTTTCGGTGCCTGTGGCTGGCAGTGGCCGGCTGGCTCCTGAAAATCCATGATACGCAGCATGGTTCCCAGACCCAAGGTGGCATCAGTGCCAAGTAGGGCTGGTTTCATAGTACGCAGTGGCTCCTGCAATCTGCCATCCAGAAGAGGGGCAGTTGAGTTTTGTTTTCCAGAGAAAAGGGCCGTGGTTTGTGTTTGGGGCCTATGGCTGAGAGTGACCGGCTGGCCCCTGAAAATCCACGATAGGAAGGATGGTTCCCAGATCCAAGGTGGCAGCAGTGCCATGTTGTGCTGGTGTGATAGTCCCAAGTGGCTCCTGCAATCTGCCATCCAGAAGTGGGGCAGCTGAATTTTGTTTGCCAGACAAAAAGGCTGTGGTTTGTGTTTGGGGGCCTGTGGCTGGGAGTGGCCGGGTGGCTCCTGAAAATCAATGATACGCAGTATGGTTCCCAGACCCAAGGTGGCACCAGTGCCAAGTGGGGCTGGTTTCACAGTGTCAAGTGCCTCCTGCAATCTCCCATCCAGAAGCGGGGCAGCTGAGTTTTGTTTGCCTGTGAAACGGGCCGTTGTTTTTAATTGGGGTCTGTGGCCGAGAGTGTTCGGCTGGCTCCTGACAACCCACAATACGCAGGATGGTTCCCAGACCCAAGGTGGCACCAGTGCCAAGTCGGGCTGGTTTGATAGTACCAAGTGGCTCCTGCAATCTGCCATCCAGAAGCGGTGCAGTTGAGTTTTGTTTGCCAGAGTAAAGGGCCGTGGGTTGTGTTTGGGGGCATATGGCTGGGAGTGGCCGGCTGTCTCATTAAAAAGATCGATACGCAGGATGGTTCCCAGACCCAAGGGGGCACCAGTGCCAAGTCGGGCTGTTTTTATAGTACCAAGTGCGTCCTGCAATTTGCCATCCAGAAGAGGGGCAGTTGAGTTTTGTTTGCCAGAGAATAGCGCCGTTGTTTGTGTTTGGGGGCTTGTGGCTCGTAGTGGCCGACTGGCGCCTTAGAATCTGTGTTACGCAGCATGGTTCCCAGACCCAAGGTGGCACCAGTGCCAAGTTTTGCTGGTTTGATAGTACCAAGTGGCTCCTGCAATCTGCCATCCAGAAGCGGGGTAGCTTACTTTTGTTTGCCAGGGAAACGGGCCGAGGTTTGTGACTGGGGACCTATGGCTGGGAGAGACCGGCTGGCTCCTGGAAAGCTACAATAGGCAGGATGGTTACCAGACCCATGGTGGCACCAGTGCCAAGTTGGGCTGGTTTGATAGTACCAAGTGGCTCCGGCAATCTGCCATCAAAAAGTTGGCAGGCGAGTTTTGTTTTCCAGGGAAAAGCGACATTGTTTGTATTTGGGGGCCTGTGGCTGGGAGTGGCCGGCTGGCTCCTTTGAACCCACGATATGCAGGATGGTTCCCAGACCCAAGGTGGCACCAGTGCCAAGTTTTGCTGGTTTGATACTACCAAGTGCGTCCTGCAATCTGCCATCCAGAAGCGGGGCAGCTTAATTTTGTTTGCCAGGGAAACGGGCCGTGGGTTTTGTTTGGGGGCCTGTGGCTGGGAGTAGCTGGCTGGCTCCTTAAAATCCACGATAGGCAGGATGGCTCCTAAACCCAAGGTGGCACCAGTGCCAAGTCGGGCTGGTTTGATAGTACCAAGTGGCTCCTGCAATCTGCCATCCAGAAGCGGGGCAGCTGAGTTTTGTTTGCCAGAGAAAAAGGCTGTGGTTTGTGTTTGGGGGCCTGTGGCTGGGAGTGGCCGGCTGGCTCCTGAAAATCCACGATACGCAGCATGGTTCCCAGACCCAAGGTGGCACCAGTGCCAAGTGGGGCTCGTTTGACAGTGTCAAGTGCCTCCTGCAATCTCCCATCCAGAAGCGGGGCAGCTGAGTTTTTTTTGCCAGGGAAACGGACCTTTGTTTTTGATTGGGCTCTGTGGCCGAGAGTGGTCGGCTGTCTCCTGACAATCCACAATACGCAGGATGGTTCCCAGACCCAAGGTGGCACCAGTGCCAAGTCGGGCTGGTTTGATAGTACCAAGTGTCTCCTGCAATCTGCCATCCAGAAGCGGGGCAGCTGAGTTTTGTTTGCCAGAGAAAAGGGCCGTGGGTTGTGTTTGGGGGCATATGGCTGGGAGTGGCCACCTGGCTCCTTAAAATGCACGATACGCCGCATGGTAACCAGACGCAAGGTGGCACCAGTGCCAAGTCAGGCTGTTTTTGTAGTACCCAGTGGCTCCTGCAATTTGCCATCCAGAAGCGGGGCAGTTGAATTTTGTTTGCTAGAGAAAAGGGCTGTGGTTTGTGTTTGGGGGCCTATGGCTGAGAGTGGCCGGCTGGCCCCTGAAAATCAACGATAGGCAGGATGGTTCCCAGATCCAAGGTGGCACCAGTGCCAAGTAAGGCTGGTTGTATGTTTCAAAGTAACTCCTGCAATCTGCCATCCAGAAGCGGGACAGCTGAGTTTTTTTTGCCAGAGAAAAGGTCCATGGTTTCTTTTTGGGGCATACGGCTGGGAATTGCCGGCTGGCTCCTTAAAATGCTCGATACGCAGGATGGTTCCCAGAGCCAAGGTGGCACCACTGCCAAGTCGGGCTCTTTTTGTAGTACCAAGTGCGTCCTGCAATTTGCCATCCAGAAGAGGGGCAGTTGAGTTTTGTTTGCCAGAGAAAAGGGCCGTTGTTTGTGTTTGGGGGCCTGTGGCTGGGAGTGTTCGGCTGGTTCCTGAATATGTACGATACGCAGGATTGTTCCCAGATCCAAGGTGGCAGCAGTGCCATGTTGTGCTGGTGTGATAGTCCCAAGTGGCTCCTGCAATCTGCCATCCAGAAGTGGGGCAGCTGATTTTTGTTTGCCAGAGAAAAGGTCCGTGGTTTGTTTTTGGGGGCATATGGCTGAGAGTGGCCGGCTGGCTCCTGAAAAGCTACGATAGGCAGGATGGTGACCAGACCCATGGTGGCACCAGTGCCAAGTTGGGCTGGTTTGATAGTACCAAGTGGCTCCTGCAATCTGCCATCAAAAAGTTGTCAGGCGAGTTTTGTTTTCCAGGGAAAAGCGCCGTTGTTTGTGTTTGGGTGCCTGAGGCTGGGAGTGGCCGGCTGGCTCCTTAGAATCCACGATACGCAGGATGGTTCCCAGACCAGTGGTGGCACCAGTGCCAAGTCGGGCTGGTTTGATAGTAACAAGTGCGTCCTACTATCTGCCATCCAGAAGCGGGGCAGCTTACTTTTGTTTGCCAGGGAAACGGGCCGAGCTTTGTGTCTGGGGGCCTGTGGCAGGGAGTGACCGGCTGGCTCCTGAAAAGCTACGATAGGCAGGATGGTGACCAGACTCATGGTGGCACCAGTGCCAAGTTGGGCTGGTTTGATAGTACCAAGTGGCTCCTGCAATCTGCCATCAAAAAGTTGTCAGGCGAGTTTTGTTTTCCAGGGAAAAGCGCCGTTGTTTGTGTTTGGGGGCCTGTGGCTGGGAGTGGCCGGCTGGCTAATTAGAATCCACAATACGCAGGATGGTTCCCAGACCAGAGGTGGCAACAGTGACAAGTCGGGCCAGTTTGATGGTGCAAAGTGGCTCCTGCAATCTGCCATCCAGAAGCAGGGCTGCTTACTTTTGTTTGCCAGGGAAAGGAGCCGAGGTTTTTGTCTGGGGGCCTATGGCTGGGAGTGACCAGCTGGCTCCTGAAAAGGTACGATAGGCAGGATGGTTACCAGACCCATGGTGGCACCAGTGCCAAGTTCGGCTGATTTGATAGTACCAAGTGGCTCCTGCAATCTGCCATCAAAATGTTGGTAGGCGAGTTTTGTTTTCCAGGGAAAAGCGCCGTTGTTTGTGTTTGGGGGCCTGTGGGTGGGAGTGGCCGGATGGCTAATTAGAATCCACGATACGCAGGATGGTTCCCAGACCTAAAGTGGCACCAGTGACATGTCGGGCCAGTTTGATGGTGCAAAGTTGCTACTGAAATCTGCCATCCAGAAACGGGGCAGCTTACTTTTGTTTGCCAGGGAAACGGGCCAAGGTTTGTGTCTGGGGGCCTATGGCTGTGAGTGACCGGCTAGGTCCTGAAAAGCTACGATAGGCATGATGGTGACCAGACCCATGGTGGCACCAGTGCCAAGTTGGGCTGGTTTGATAGTACCAAGTGGCTCCTGCAATCTGCCATCAAAAAGTCGGCAAGCGAGTGTTGATTTCCAGGGAAAAGCGCCGTTGTTTGTGTTTGGGGGCCTGTGGCAGGGAGTGGCCGGCTGGCTCCTTAGAATCCACGATACGCAGCATGGTTCCCAGACCCAAGGTGGCACCAGTGCCAAGTCGGGCTGGCTTGATAATACCAAGTGGTTCCTGCAATCGGCCATCAAAAAGTTGGCAGGCGAGTTTTGTTTTCCAGGGAAAAGCGCCGTTGTTTTTGTTTGGGGGCCTATGGGTGGGAGTGGCCGGCTGGCTCCTTAGAATCCACGAGACGCAGGATGGTTCCCAGACCTGAGGTGGCACCAGTGCCAAGTTGGGCTGGTTTGATAGTACCAAGTGCGTCCTGCAATCTGCCATCCAGAAGCGGGGTAGCTTACTTTTGTTTGCCAGGGAAACGGGCCGAGGTTTGTGTCTCGGGGCCTATGGCTGGGAGTGACCGGCTGGCTCCTGAAAAGCTACGATAGGCAGGATGGTGACCAGACCCATGGTGGCACCAGTGCCAAGTTGGGCTGGTTTGATAGTACCAAGTGGCTCCTGCAATCTGCCATCAAAAATTTGGCAGGCGAGTTTGTTATCCAGGGAAAAGCGCCGTTGTTTGCGCCTGGGGCCCTATGGCCTGGAGTGGACGGATGGCTAATTAGAATCCACGATACACAGGATGGTTCCCAGACCCATGGTGGCACCAGTGCCAACTTGGGCTGGTTTGATAGTACCAAGTGGTTCCTGCAATCTGCCATCCAGAAGCGGGGTAGCTTACTTTTGTTTGCCAGGGAAACGGGCCGAGCTTTGTGTCTGGGGGCCTGTGGCAGGGAGTGACCGGCTGGCTCCTGAAAAGCTACGATAGGCAGGATGGTGACCAGACCCATGGTGGCACCAGTGCCAAGTTGGGCTGGTTTGATAGTACCAAGTGGCTCCTGCAATCTGCCATCAAAAAGTTGTCAGGCGAGTTTTGTTTTCCAGGGAAAAGCGCCGTTGTTTGTGTTTGGGGGCCTGTGGCTGGGAGTGGCCGGCTGGCTAATTAGAATCCACGATACGCAGGATGGTTCCCAGACCAGAGGTGGCAACAGTGACAAGTCGGGCCAGTTTGATGGTGCAAAGTGGCTCCTGCAATCTGCCATCCAGAAGCAGGGCTGCTTACTTTTGTTTGCCAGGGAAAGGAGCCGAGGTTTTTTTCTGGGGGCCTATGACTGGGAGTGACCAGCTGGCTCCTGAAAAGGTACGATAGGCAGGATGGTTACCAGACCCATGGTGGCACCAGTGCCAAGTTCGGCTGATTTGATAGTACCAAGTGGCTCCTGCAATCAGCCATCAAAATGTTGGTAGGCGAGTTTTGTTTTCCAGGGAAAAGCGCCGTTGTTTGTGTTTGGGGGCCTGTGGGTGGGAGTGGCCGGATGGCTAATTAGAATCCACGATACGCAGGATGGTTCCCAGACCTAAAGTGGCACCAGTGACAAGTCGGGCCAGTTTGATGGTGCAAAGTTGCTACTGAAATCTGCCATCCAGAAACGGGGCAGCTTACTTTTGTTTGCCAGGGAAACGGGCCAAGGTTTGTGTCTGGGGGCCTATGGCTGTGAGTGACCGGCTAGGTCCTGAAAAGCTACGAGAGGCATGATGGTGACCAGACCCATGGTGGCACCAGTGCCAAGTTGGGCTGGTTTGATAGTACCAAGTGGCTCCTGCAATCTGCCATCAAAAAGTCGGCAAGCGAGTGTTGATTTCCAGGGAAAAGCGCCGTTGTTTGTGTTTGGGGGCCTGTGGCAGGGAGTGGCCGGCTGGCTCCTTAGAATCCACGATACGCAGCATGGTTCCCAGACCCAAGGTGGCACCAGTGCCAAGTCGGGCTGGCTTGATAATACCAAGTGGTTCCTGCAATCGGCCATCAAAAAGTTGGCAGGCGAGTTTTGTTTTCCAGGGAAAAGCGCCGTTGTTTTTGTTTGGGGGCCTATGGGTGGGAGTGGCCGGCTGGCTCCTTAGAATCCACGAGACGCAGGATGGTTCCCAGACCTGAGGTGGCACCAGTGCCAAGTTGGGCTGGTTTGATAGTACCAAGTGCGTCCTGCAATCTGCCATCCAGAAGCGGGGTAGCTTACTTTTGTTTGCCCGGGAAACGGGCCGAGGTTTGTGTCTCGGGGCCTATGGCTGGGAGTGACCGGCTGGCTCCTGAAAAGCTACGATAGGCAGGATGGTGACCAGACCCATGGTGGCACCAGTGCCAAGTTGGGCTGGTTTGATAGTACCAAGTGGCTCCTGCAACCTGCCGTCAAAAATTTGGCAGGCGAGTTTGTTATCCAGGGAAAAGCGCCGTTGTTTGCGCCTGGGGCCCTATGGCCTGGAGTGGACGGATGGCTAATTAGAATCCACGATACACAGGATGGTTCCCAGACCCATGGTGGCACCAGTGCCAACTTGGGCTGGTTTGATAGTACCAAGTGGTTCCTGCAATCTGCCATCCAGAAGCGGGGCAGCTTACTTTTGTTTGCCAGGGAAACGGTCCGAGGATTGTGTCTGGGGGCCTAAGCCTGGAAGTGACCGGCTGGCTCGTGAAAAGCTACGATAGGCAGGATGTGGACCAGACCCATGACGGCACCAGTGCCAAGTTGGGCTGGTTTGATAGTACCAAGTGGCTCCTGCAATCTGCCATCAAAAACTTGGCAGGCGAGTTTTGTTTTCCAGGGAAAAGCGCCGTTGTTTGTGTTTGGGGGCCTGTGGCTGGGAGTGGCCGGCTGGCTCCTTAGAATCCACGATACTCAGCATGGTTCCCAGACCAGAGGTGGCACCAGTGCCAAGTTGGGCTGGTTTGATTGTAACAAGTGCGTCCGGGAATCTGCCATCCAGAAGCGGGGCAGCTTACTTTTGTTTGCCAGGGAAACGGGCCGAGGTTTGTGTCTGGGGGCCTATGGCTGGGAGTGGCCGGCTGGCTCATGAAAAGGTACGATAGGCAGGATGGTGACCAGACCCATGGTGGCACCAGTGCCAAGTTGGGCTGGTTTGATAGTACCAAGTGGCTCCTGCAATCTGCCATCAAAAAGTCGGCAAGCGAGTGTTGATTTCCAGGAAAAAGCGTCGTTGTTTGTGTTTGGGGGCCTGTGGCTGGGAGTGGCCGGCTGGCTCCTTAGAATCCACGATACGCAGCATGGTTCCCAGACCCAAGGTGGCACCAGTGCCAAGTTGGGCTGGCTTGATAATACCAAGTGGTTCCTGCAATCGGCCATCAAAAAGTTGGCAGGCGAGTTTTGTTTTCCAGGGAAAAGCGCCGTTGTTTGTGCCTGGGGCCCTATGGCCTGGAGTGGACGGATGGCTAATTAGAATCCACGATACACAGGATGGTTCCCAGACCCATGGTGGCACCAGTGCCAAGTTGGGCTGGTTTGATAGTACCAAGTGGTTCCTGCAATCTGCCATCCAGAAGCGGGGCAGCTTACTTTTGTTTGCCAGGGAAACGGTCCGAGGTTTGTGTCTGGGGGCCTATGGCTGGGAGTGACCGGCTGGCTCCTGAAAAGCTACGATAGGCAGGATGGTGACCAGACCCATGGTGGCACCAGTGCCAAGTTGGGCTGGCTTGATAATACCAAGTGGTTCCTGCGATCGACCATCAAAAAGTTGGCAGGCGAGTTTTGTTTTCCAGGGAAAAGCGCCGTTGTTTGTGCCTGGGGCCCTATGGCCTGGAGTGGACGGATGGCTAATTAGAACCCACGATACGCAGGATGGTTCCCAGACCTGAGGTGGCACCAGTGCCAAGTTGGGCTGGTTTGACGGTGCAAAGTGGCTCCTGCAATCTGCCATGCAGAAGCGGGGCAGCTTACTTTTGTTTGCCAGGGAAACGGGCCGAGGTTTTTGTCTGGGGGCCTATGGCTGGGAGTGACCGGCTGGCTCCTGAAAAGCTACGATAGGCAGGATGGTGACCAGACCCATGACGGCACCAGTGCCAAGTTGGGCTGGTTTGATAGTACCAAGTGGCTCCTGCAATCTGCCATCAAAAACTTGGCAGGCGAGTTTTGTTTTCCAGGGAAAAGCGCCGTTGTTTGTGTTTGGGGGCCTGTGGCTGGGAGTGGCCGGCTGGCTCCTTAGAATCCACGATACTCAGCATGGTTCGAAGATCAGAGGTGGCACCAGTGCCAAGCTGGGCTGGTTTGATAGTACCAAGTGCGTCCGGGAATCTGCCATCCAGAAGCGGGGCAGCTTACTTTTGTTTGCCAGGGAAACGGGCCGAGGTTTGTGTCTGGGGGCCTATGGCTGGGAGTGACCGGCTGGCTCCTGAAAAGTTACGATAGGCAGGATGGTGACCAGACCCATGGTGGCACCAGTGCCAAGTTGGGCTGGTTTGATAGTACCAAGTGGCTCCTGCAATCTGCCATCAAAAAGTTGGCAGGCGAGTTTTGTTTTCCAGGGAAAAGCGCCGTTGTTTGTGTTTGGGGGCCTGTGGCAGGGAGTGGCCGGCTGGCTCCTTAGAATCCACGATACGCAGGATGGTTCCCAGACCAGTGGTGGCACCAGTGCCAAGTCGGGCTGGTTTGATAGTACCAAGTGCGTCCTGCAATCTGCCATCCAGAAGCGGGGCAGCTTACTTTTGTTTGCCAGGGAAACGGGCCGAGGTATTTGTCTGGGGGCCTATGGCTGGGAGTGACCGGCTGGCTCCTGAAAAGCTACGATAGTCAGGATGGTGACCAGACCCATGGTGGCACCAGTGCCAAGTTGGGCTGGTTTGATAGTACCAAGTGGCTCCTGCAATCTGCCATCAAAAAGTTGGCAGGCGAGTTTTGTTTTCCAGGGAAAAGCGCCGTTGTTTGTGTTTGGGGGCCTGTGGGTGGGAGTGGCCGGCTGGCTCCTTAGAATCCACGATACGCAGGATGGTTCCCAGACCAGTGGTGGCACCAGTGCCAAGTCGGGCTGGTTTGATAGTAACAAGTGCGTCCTACTATCTGCCATCCAGAAGCGGGGCAGCTTACTTTTGTTTGCCAGGGAAACGGGCCGAGCTTTGTGTCTGGGGGCCTATGGCTGGGAGTGACCGGCTGGCTCCTGAAAAGCTACGATAGGCAGGATGGTGACCAGACCCATGGTGGCACCAGTGCCAAGTTGGGCTGGTTTGATAGTACCAAGTGGCTCCTGCAATCTGCCATCAAAAAGTTGTCAGGCGAGTTTTGTTTTCCAGGGAAAAGCGCCGTTGTTTGTGTTTGGGGGCCTGTGGCTGGGAGTGGCCGGCTGGCTAATTAGAATCCACGATACGCAGGATGGTTCCCTGACCAGAGGTGGCAACAGTGACAAGTCGGGCCAGTTTGATGGTGCAAAGTGGCTCCTGCAATCTGCCATCCAGAAGCAGGGCTGCTTACTTTTGTTTGCCAGGGAAAGGAGCCGAGGTTTTTGTCTGGGGGCCTATGGCTGGGAGTGACCAGCTGGCTCCTGAAAAGGTACGATAGGCAGGATGGTTACCAGACCCATGGTGGCACCAGTGCCAAGTTCGGCTGATTTGATAGTACCAAGTGGCTCCTGCAATCTGCCATCAAAAAGTTGGCAGGCGAGTTTTGTTTTCCAGGGAAAAGCGCCGTTGTTTGTGTTTGGGGGCCTGTGGGTGGGAGTGGCCGGATGGCTAATTAGAATCCACGATACGCAGGATGTTTCCCAGACCTAAAGTGGCACCAGTGACAAGTCGGGCCAGTTTGATGGTGCAAAGTTGCTACTGAAATCTGCCATCCAGAAACGGGGCAGCTTACTTTTGTTTGCCAGGGAAACGGGCCAAGGTTTGTGTCTGGGGGCCTATGGCTGTGAGTGACCGGCTAGGTCCTGAAAAGCTACGAGAGGCATGATGGTGACCAGACCCATGGTGGCACCAGTGCCAAGTTGGGCTGGTTTGATAGTACCAAGTGGCTCCTGCAATCTGCCATCAAAAAGTCGGCAAGCGAGTGTTGATTTCCAGGTAAAAGCGCCGTTGTTTGTGTTTGGGGGCCTGTGGCAGGGAGTGGCCGGCTGGCTCCTTAGAATCCACGATACGCAGCATGGTATCCAGACCCAAGGTGGCACCAGTGCCAAGTCGGGCTGGTTTGATACTACCAAGTGGCTCCTGCAATCTGCCATCCAGAAGCGGGGCAGCTTACTTTTGTTTGCCAGGGAAACGGGCCGAGGTTTGGGTCTGGGGGCCTATGGCTGGGAGTGACCGGCTGGCTCCTGAAAAGCTACGATAGGCAGGATGGTGACCAGACCCATGGTGGCACCAGTGCCAAGTTGGGCTGATTTGATCGTACCAAGTGGCTCCTGCAATCTGCCATCAAAATGTTGGCAGGCGAATTTTGTTTTCCAGGGAAAAGCGCCGTTGTTTGTGTTTGGGGGCCTGTGGCAGGGAGTGGCCGGCTGGCTCCTGAAAAGCTACGATAGGCAGGATGGTGACCAGACCCATGGTGGCACCAGTGCCAAGTTGGGCTGGTTTGATAGTACCAAGTGGCTCCGGCAATCTGCCATCAAAAAGATGGCAGACGAGTTTTGTTTTCCAGGGAAAAGCGCCGTTGTTTGTGTTTGGGGGCCTGTGCCTGGGAGTGGACGTATGGCTAATTAGAATCTACGATACGCAGGATGGTTCCCAGACCAGAGGTGGCACCAGTGCCAAGTCGGGTGGTTTGATAGTAGCAAGTGGCTCCTGCAATCTGCCATCCAGAAGCGGGACAGCTTACTTTTGTTTGTCAGGGAAACCGGCCGAGTTTTGTGTCTGTGGGCCTACGGCTGGGAGTGACCGGCTGGCTCCTGAAAAGCTACGATAGGCAGGATGGTGACCAGACCCATGGTGGCACCAGTGCCAAGTTGGGCTGGTTTGATAGTACCAAGTGGCTCCTGCAATCTGCCATCAAAAAGTTGGCAGGCAAGTTTTGTTTTCAAGGGAAAAGCGCCGTTGTTTTTGTTTGGGGGCCTATGGCTGGGAGTGGCCGACTGGCTCCTTAGAATCCACGATACGCAGGATGGTTCCCAGACCAGAGGTGGCACCAGTGCCAAGTTGGGCTGGTTTGATAGTACCAAGTGCGTCCTGCAATCTGCCATCCAGAAGCGGGGTAGCTTACTTTTGTTTGCCAGGGAAACGGGCCGAGGTTTGTGTCTCGGGGCCTATGGCTGGGAGTGACCGGCTGGCTCCTGAAAAGCTACGATAGGCAGGATGGTGACCAGACCCATGGTGGCACCAGTGCCAAGTTGGGCTGGTTTGATAGTACCAAGTGGCTCCTGCAATCTGCCATCAAAAAGTTGTCAGGCGAGTTTTGTTTTCCAGGGAAAAGCGCCGTTGTTTGTGTTTGGGTGCCTGTGGCTGGGAGTGGCCGGCTGGCTCCTTAGAATCCACGATACGCAGGATGGTTCCCAGACCAGAGGTGGCAGCAATGCCAAGTCGGGCTGGTTTGATGGTGAAAAGTGGCTCCTGCAATCTGCCATCCAGAAGCGGGATAACTTACTTTTGTTTGCCAGGGAAACGGGCCGAGCTTTGTGTCTGGGGGCCTATGGCTGGGAGTGACCGGCTGGCTCCTGAAAAGCTACGATAGGCAGGATGGTGACCAGACCCATGACGGCACCAGTGTCAAGTTGGGCTGGTTTGATAGTACCAAGTGGCTCCTGCAATCTGCCATCAAAATTTGGCAGGCGAGTTTTGTTGTCCAGGGAAAAGCGCCGTTGTTTGTGTCTGGGGGCCTGTGGCTGGGAGTGACCGGCTGGCTCTTTAGAATCCACGATACGCAGGATGGTTCCCAGACCCAAGGTGGCACCAGTGCCAAGTCGGGCTGGTTTGATACTACCAAGTGCGTCCTGGAATCTGCCATCCAGAAGCGGGGCAGCTTACTTTTGTTTGCCAGGGAAATGGGCCGAGGTTTTTCTCTGGGGGCCTATGGCAGGGAGGGACCGGCTGTCTCCTGAAAAGCTACGATAGGCAGGATGGTGACCAGACCCATGGTGGCACCAGTGCCAAGTTGGGCTGATTTGATAGTAGCAAGTGGCTCCTGCAATCTGCCATCAAAAAGTTGGCAGGCGAGTTTTGTTTTCCAGGGAAAAGCGCTGTGGTTTGTGTTTGGGGGCCTGTGGCTGGGAGTGACCGGCTGGCTCCTTAGAATCCACGATACGCAGGATGGTTCCCAGACTAGAGGTGGCACCAATGCCAAGATGGGCTGGTTTGATAGTACCAAGTGGCTCCTGGTATCTGCCATCCAGAAGCGGGACAGCTTGCTTTTGTTTGCCAGGGAAACGGGTCGAGCCTTGTGTCTGGGCGCCTATGGCTGGGAGTGACCGGCTGGCTCCTGATAAGCTACGATAGGCAGGATGGTGACCAGACCCATGGTGGCACCAGTGCCAAGTTGGGCTGGTTTGATAGTACCAAGTGGCTCCTGCAATCTGCCATCAAAAAGTTAGCAGGCAAGTTTTGTTTTCCAGGGAAAAGCGCCGTTGTTTTTGTTTGGGGGCCTATGGCTGGGAGTGGCCGGCTGGCTCCTTAGAATCCACGATACGCAGGATGGTTCCCAGACCTGAGGTGGCACCAGTGCCAAGTCGGGCTGGTTTGATAGTACCAAGTGGCTCCTGCAATCTGCCATCCAGAAGCGGGGTAGCTTACTTTTGTTTGCCAGGGAAACGGGCCGAGGTTTGTGTCTCGGGGCCTATGGCTGGGAGTGACCGGCTGGCTCCTGAAAAGCTACGATAGGCAGGATGGTGACCAGACCCATGGTGGCACCAGTGCCAAGTTGGGCTGGTTTGATAGTACCAAGTGGCTCCTGCAATCTACCATCAAAAACTTGGCAGGCGAGTTTTGTTTTCCAGGAAATAGCCTTGTGGTTTTGTTTGGGGGCCTGTGGCTGGGAGCGACCGGCTGGCTCCTTAGAATCCACGATACGCAGGATGGTTCCCAGACCCAAGGTGGCACCAGTGCCAAGTTGGGCTGGTTTGATAGTACCAAGTGGTTCCTGCCATCTGCCATCCAGAAGCGGGGCAGCTTACTTTTGTTTTCCAGGGAAACGGGCCGAGGTTTTTGTCTGGGGGCCTATGGCTGGGAGTGACCGGCTGGCTCCTGAAAAGTTACGATAGGCAGGATGGTGACCAGACCCATGGTGGCACCAGTGCCAAGTTGGGCTGGTTTGATAGTACCAAGTGGCTCCTGCAATCTGCCATCAAAAAGTTGGCAGGCGAGTTTGTTTTCCAGGGAAAAGCGCCGTTGTTTGTGTTTGGGGGCCTGTGGCAGGGAGTGGCCGGCTGGCTCCTTAGAATCCACGATACGCAGGATGGTTCCCAGACCCAAGGTGGCACCAGTGCCAAGTTGGGCTGGTTTGATACTACCAAGTGCGTCCTGGAATCTGCCATCCAGAAGCGGGGCAGCTTACTTTTGTTTTCCAGGGAAACGGGCCGAGGTATTTGTCTGGGGGCCTATGGCTGGGAGTGACCGGCTGGCTCCTGAAAAGCTACGATAGGCAGGATGGTGACCAGACCCATGGTGGCACCAGTGCCAAGTTGGGCTGGTTTGATAGTACCAAGTGGCTCCTGCAATCTGCCATCAAAAAGTTGTCAGGCGAGTTTTGTTTTCCAGGGAAAAGCGCCGTTGTTTGTGTTTGGGTGCCTGTGGCTGGGATTGGCCGGCTGGCTCCTTAGAATCCACGATACGCAGGATGGTTCCCAGACCAGTGGTGGCACCAGTGCCAAGTCGGGCTGGTTTGATAGTAACAAGTGCGTCCTACTATCTGCCATCCAGAAGCGGGGCAGCTTACTTTTGTTTGCCAGGGAAACGGGCCGAGCTTTGTGTCTGGGGGCCTATGGCTGGGAGTGACCGGCTGGCTCCTGAAAAGCTACGATAGGCAGGATGGTGACCAGACCCATGGTGGCACCAGTGCCAAGTTGGGCTGGTTTGATAGTACCAAGTGGCTCCTGCAATCTGCCATCAAAAAGTTGTCAGGCGAGATTTGTTTTCCAGGGAAAAGCGCCGTTGTTTGTGTTTGGGGGCCTGTGGCTGGGAGTGGCCGGCTGGCTAATTAGAATCCACGATACGCAGGATGGTTCCCAGACCAGAGGTGGCAACAGTGACAAGTCGGGCCAGTTGGATGGTGCAAAGTGGCTCCTGCAATCTGCCATCCAGAAGCAGGGCTGCTTACTTTTGTTTGCCAGGGAAAGGAGCCGAGGTTTTTGTCTGGGGGCCTATGGCTGGGAGTGACCAGCTGGCTCCTGAAAAGGTACGATAGGCAGGATGGTTACCAGACCCATGGTGGCACCAGTGCCAAGTTCGGCTGATTTGATAGTACCAAGTGGCTCCTGCAATCTGCCATCAAAATGTTGGTAGGCGAGTTTTGTTTTCCAGGGAAAAGCGCCGTTGTTTGTGTTTGGGGGCCTGTGGCTGGGAGTGGCCGGCTGGCTCCTTAGAATCCACGATACGCAGGATGTTTCCCAGACCCAAGTTGGCACCAGTACCAAGTAGGGCTGGTTTGATACTACCAAGTGGCTCCTGCAATCTGCCATCCAGAAGCGGGGCAGCTTACTTTTGTTTGCCAGGGAAACGGGCCGAGGTTTGGGTCTGACGGCCTATGGCTGGGAGTGACCGGCTGGCTCCTGAAAAGCTACGATAGGCAGGATGTTGACCAGACCCATGGTGGCACCAGTGCCAAGTTGGGCTGATTTGATAGTACCAAGTGGCTCCTGCAATCTGCCATCAAAAAGTTGGCAGGCGAATTTTGTTTTCCAGGGAAAAGCGCCGTTGTTTGTGTTTGGGGGCCTGTGGCAGGGAGTGGCCGGCTGGCTCCTGAAAAGCTACGATAGGCAGGATGGTGACCAGACCCATGGTGGCACCAGTGCCAAGTTGGGCTGGTTTGATAGTACAAAGTGGCTCCGGCAATCTGCCATCAAAAAGATGGCAGACGAGTTTTGTTTTCCAGGGAAAAGCGCCGTTGTTTGTGTTTGGGGGCCTGTGGGTGGGAGTGGACGGATGTCTAATTAGAATCTACGATACGCAGGATGGTTCCCAGACCAGAGGTGGCTCCAGTGCCAAGTCGGGTGGTTTGATAGTAGCAAGTGGCTCCTGCAATCTGCCATCCAGAAGCGGGACAGCTTACTTTTGTTTGTCAGGGAAACGGGCCGAGTTTTGTGTCTGTGGGCCTACGGCTGGGAGTGACCGGCTGGCTCCTGAAAAGCTACGATAGGCAGGATGGTGACCAGACCCATGGTGGCACCAGTGCCAAATTGGGCTGGTTTGATAGTACCAAGTGGCTCCTGCAATCTGCCATCCAGAAGCGGGGCAGCTGAGTTTTGTTTGCCAGAGAAAAGGGCCGTGGGTTGTGTTTGGGGGCATATGGCTGGGAGTGGCCACCTGGCTCCTTAAAATGCACGATACGCCGCATGGTAACCAGACGCAAGGTGGCACCAGTGCCAAGTCAGGCTGTTTTTGTAGTACCCAGTGGCTCCTGCAATTTGCCATCCAGAAGCGGGGCAGTTGAATTTTGTTTGCTAGAGAAAAGGGCTGTGGTTTGTGTTTGGGGGCCTATGGCTGAGAGTGGCCGGCTGGCCCCTGAAAATCAACGATAGGCAGGATGGTTCCCAGATCCAAGGTGGCACCAGTGCCAAGTAAGGCTGGTTGTATGGTTCAAAGTGACTCCTGCAATCTGCCATCCAGAAGCGGGACAGCTGAGTTTTTTTTGCCAGAGAAAATGTCCATGGTTTCTTTTTGGGGCATACGGCTGGGAATTGCCGGCTGGCTCCTTAAAATGCTCGATACGCAGGATGGTTCCCAGAGCCAAGGTGGCACCACTGCCAAGTCGGGCTCTTTTTGTAGTACCAAGTGCGTCCTGCAATTTGCCATCCAGAAGAGGGGCAGTTGAGTTTTGTTTGCCAGAGAAAAGGGCCGAGGTTTGTGTTTGGGGGCATATGGCTGGGAATGACCGGCTGGCCCCTGAAAATCCACGATACGCCGGATGGTTCCCAGATCCAAGGTGGTACCATTACCAAGTCGGGCTGGTTTGATAGTCCCAAGTGGCTCCTGCAAACTGCCATCCAGAAGCGGGGCAGCTGAGTTTTGTTTGCCAGGGAAATGGGCCGTTGTTTGTGTTTGGGGGCCTGTGGCTGGGAGTGTTCGGCTGGTTCCTGAATATGTACGATACGTAGGATTGTTCCGAGATCCAAGTTGGCAGCAGTGCCATGTTGTGCTGGTGTGATAGTCCCAAGTGGCTCCTGCAATCTGCCATCCAGAAGTGGGGCAGTTGATTTTTGTTTGCCAGAGAAAAGGTCCGTGGTTTGTTTTTGGGGGCATATGGCTGAGAGTGGCTGGCTGGCCCCTGAAAATCCACGATACACAGGATGGTTCCCAGATCCAAGGTGGCACCTGTGCCAAGTCGGGCTGATTTGATAGTACTAAGTAGCTCCTGCAATCTGCCATCCAGAAGCGGGGCAGCTTACTTTTGTTTGCCAGGGAAACGGGCCGAGTTTTGTGTCTCGGGGCCTATGGCTGAGAGTGACCGGCTGGCTCATGAAAAGCTACAATAGGCAGGATGGTGACCAGACCCATGGTGGCACCAGTGCCAAGTTGGGCTGGTTTGATAGTACCAAGTGGTTCCTGCAATCTGCCATCCAGAAGCAGGGCAGCTGAGTTTTGTTTTCCAGGGAAAAGCGCCGTTGTTTGTGTCTGCGGGCCTGTGGCTGGAGTGGCCGGCTGGCTCCTTTCAACACACGATACGCCGGATGGTTCCCAGACCCAAGGTGGCACCAGTGCCAGGTTGGGCTGGTTTGATAGTACCAAGTGCTTCCTGCAATCTGCCATCAAAATGTTGGCAGGCGAGTTTTGTTTTCCAGGGAAAAGCGCTGTGGTTTGTGTTTGGGGGCCTGTGGCTGGGAGTGGCCGTCTTGCTAATTGGAATCCACGATACGCAGGATGGTTCCCAGACCTGAGGTGGCACCAGTGACAAGTCGGGCCAGTTTGATGGTGCAAAGTGGCTCCTGCAATCTGCCATCCAGAAGCGGGGCAGCTTACTTTTGTTTTCCAGGGAAACGGGCCGAGGTTTGTGTCTGGGGGCCTATGGCTGGGAGTGACCGGCTGGCTCCTGAAAAGCTACGATAGGCAGGATGGTGACCAGACCCATGGTGGCACCAGTGCCAAGTTGGGCTGATTTGATATTACCAAGTGGCTCCTGCAATCTGCCATCAAAAATTTGGCAGGCGAGTTTTGATTTCCAGGGAAAAGCGCCGTTGTTTGTGTTTGGGGGCCTGTGGCTGAGAGTGGCCGGCTTGCTAATTGGAATCCACGATACGCAGGATGGTTCCCAGACCTGACGTGGCACCAGTGCCAAGTCGGGCTAGTTTGATGCTGCAAAGTGGCTCCTGCAATCTGCCAAGCAGAAGCGGGGTAGCTTACTTTTGTTTGCCAGGGAAAATGGCCGAGGTTTTTGTCTGGGGGCCTATGGCTGGGAGTGACCGGCTGGCTCCTGAAAAGCTACGATAGGCAGGATGGTGACCAGACCCATGGTGGCACCAGTGCCAAGTTGGGCTGATTTGATAGTAGCAAGTTGCTCCTGCAATCTGCCATCAAAAAGTTGGCAGGCGAGTTTTATTTTCCAGGGAAATGCGCCGTTGTTTGTGTTTGGGGGCCTGTGGCTGGGAGTGGCCGGCTGGCTCCTTAGAATCCACGATACGCAGCATGGTATCCAGACCCAAGGTGGCACCAGTGCCAAGTTGGGCTGGTTTGATAATACCAAGTGGTTCCTGCAATCTGCCATCCAGAAGCGGGGCAGCTTACTTTTGTTTGCCAGGGAAACGGGCCGAGGTTTGTGTCTGGGGGCCTATGGCTGGGAGTGACCGGATGGCTCCTGAAAAGCTACCATAGGCAGGATGGTGACCAGACCCATGGTGGCACCAGTGCCAAATTGGGCTGGTTTGATAGTACCAAGTGGCTCCTGCAATCTGCCATCCAGAAGCGGGGCAGCTGAGTTTTGTTTGCCAGAGAAAAGGGCCGTGGGTTGTGTTTGGGGGCATATGGCTGGGAGTGGCCACCTGGCTCCTTAAAATGCACGATACGCCGCATGGTAACCAGACGCAAGGTGGCACCAGTGCCAAGTCAGGCTGTTTTTGTAGTACCCAGTGGCTCCTGCAATTTGCCATCCAGAAGCGGGGCAGTTGAATTTTGTTTGCTAGAGAAAAGGGCTGTGGTTTGTGTTTGGGGGCCTATGGCTGAGAGTGGCCGGCTGGCCCCTGAAAATCAACGATAGGCAGGATGGTTCCCAGATCCAAGGTGGCACCAGTGCCAAGTAAGGCTGGTTGTAGGGTTCAAAGTGACTCCTGCAATCTGCCATCCAGAAGCGGGACAGCTGAGTTTTTTTTGCCAGAGAAAATGTCCATGGTTTCTTTTTGGGGCATACGGCTGGGAATTGCCGGCTGGCTCCTTAAAATGCTCGATACGCAGGATGGTTCCCAGAGCCAAGGTGGCACCACTGCCAAGTCGGGCTCTTTTTGTAGTACCAAGTGCGTCCTGCAATTTGCCATCCAGAAGAGGGGCAGTTGAGTTTTGTTTGCCAGAGAAAAGGGCCGAGGTTTGTGTTTGGGGGCATATGGCTGGGAATGACCGGCTGGCCCCTGAAAATCCACGATACGCCGGATGGTTCCCAGATCCAAGGTGGTACCATTACCAAGTCGGGCTGGTTTGATAGTCCCAAGTGGCTCCTGCAAACTGCCATCCAGAAGCGGGGCAGCTGAGTTTTGTTTTCCAGGGAAATGGGCCTTTGTTTGTGTTTGGGGGCCTGTGGCTGGGAGTGTTCGGCTGGTTCCTGAATATGTACGATACGTAGGATTGTTCCGAGATCCAAGTTGGCAGCAGTGCCATGTGGTGCTGGTGTGATAGTCCCAAGTGGCTCCTGCAATCTGCCATCCAGAAGTGGGGCAGTTGATTTTTGTTTGCCAGAGAAAAGGTCCGTGGTTTGTTTTTGGGGGCCTATGGCTGGGAGTGGCCGGCTGGCTCCTTAGAATCCACGATACGCAGGATGGTTCCCAGACCTGAGGTGGCACCAGTGCCAAGTCGGGCTGGTTTGATAGTACCAAGTGGCTCCTGCAATCTGCCATCCAGAAGCGGGGTAGCTTACTTTTGTTTGCCAGGGAAACGGGCCGAGGTTTGTGTCTCGGGGCCTATGGCTGGGAGTGACCGGCTGGCTCCTGAAAAGCTACGATAGGCAGGATGGTGACCAGACCCATGGTGGCACCAGTGCCAAGTTGGGCTGGTTTGATAGTACCAAGTGGCTCCTGCAATCTACCATCAAAAACTTGGCAGGCGAGTTTTGTTTTCCAGGAAATAGCCTTGTGGTTTTGTTTGGGGGCCTGTGGCTGGGAGCGACCGGCTGGCTCCTTAGAATCCACGATACGCAGGATGGTTCCCAGACCCAAGGTGGCACCAGTGCCAAGTTGGGCTGGTTTGATAGTACCAAGTGGTTCCTGCCATCTGCCATCCAGAAGCGGGGCAGCTTACTTTTGTTTTCCAGGGAAACGGGCCGAGGTTTTTGTCTGGGGGCCTATGGCTGGGAGTGACCGGCTGGCTCGTGAAAAGCTACGATAGGCAGGATGGTGACCAGACCCATGACGGCACCAGTGCCAAGTTGGGCTGGTTTGATAGTACCAAGTGGCTCCTGCAATCTGCCATCAAAAACTTGGCAGGCGAGTTTTGTTTTCCAGGGAAAAGCGCCGTTGTTTGTGTTTGGGGGCCTGTGGCTGGGAGTGGCCGGCTGGCTCCTTAGAATCCACGATACTCAGCATGGTTCCCAGATCAGAGGTGGCACCAGTGCCAAGTTGGGCTGGTTTGATAGTACCAAGTGCGTCCGGGAATCTGCCATCCAGAAGCGGGGCAGCTTACTTTTGTTTGCCAGGGAAACGGGCCGAGGTTTTTGTCTGGGGGCCTATGGCTGGGAGTGACCGGCTGGCTCCTGAAAAGTTACGATAGGCAGGATGGTGACCAGACCCATGGTGGCACCAGTGCCAAGTTGGGCTGGTTTGATAGTACCAAGTGGCTCCTGCAATCTGCCATCAAAAAGTTGGCAGGCGAGTTTGTTTTCCAGGGAAAAGCGCCGTTGTTTGTGTTTGGGGGCCTGTGGCAGGGAGTGGCCGGCTGGCTCCTTAGAATCCACGATACGCAGGATGGTTCCCAGACCCAAGGTGGCACCAGTGCCAAGTTGGGCTGGTTTGATACTACCAAGTGCGTCCTGGAATCTGCCATCCAGAAGCGGGGCAGCTTACTTTTGTTTTCCAGGGAAACGGGCCGAGGTATTTGTCTGGGGGCCTATGGCTGGGAGTGACCGGCTGGCTCCTGAAAAGCTACGATAGGCAGGATGGTGACCAGACCCATGGTGGCACCAGTGCCAAGTTGGGCTGGTTTGATAGTACCAAGTGGCTCCTGCAATCTGCCATCAAAAAGTTGTCAGGCGAGTTTTGTTTTCCAGGGAAAAGCGCCGTTGTTTGTGTTTGGGTGCCTGTGGCTGGGATTGGCCGGCTGGCTCCTTAGAATCCACGATACGCAGGATGGTTCCCAGACCAGTGGTGGCACCAGTGCCAAGTCGGGCTGGTTTGATAGTAACAAGTGCGTCCTACTATCTGCCATCCAGAAGCGGGGCAGCTTACTTTTGTTTGCCAGGGAAACGGGCCGAGGTTTGTGTCTCGGGGCCTATGGCTGGGAGTGACCGGCTGGCTCCTGAAAAGCTACGATAGGCAGGATGGTGACCAGACCCATGGTGGCACCAGTGCCAAGTTGGGCTGGTTTGATAGTACCAAGTGGCTCCTGCAATCTGCCATCAAAAAGTTGTCAGGCGAGATTTGTTTTCCAGGGAAAAGCGCCGTTGTTTGTGTTTGGGGGCCTGTGGCTGGGAGTGGCCGGCTGGCTAATTAGAATCCACGATACGCAGGATGGTTCCCAGACCAGAGGTGGCAACAGTGACAAGTCGGGCCAGTTGGATGGTGCAAAGTGGCTCCTGCAATCTGCCATCCAGAAGCAGGGCTGCTTACTTTTGTTTGCCAGGGAAAGGAGCCGAGGTTTTTGTCTGGGGGCCTATGGCTGGGAGTGACCAGCTGGCTCCTGAAAAGGTACGATAGGCAGGATGGTTACCAGACCCATGGTGGCACCAGTGCCAAGTTCGGCTGATTTGATAGTACCAAGTGGCTCCTGCAATCTGCCATCAAAATGTTGGTAGGCGAGTTTTGTTTTCCAGGGAAAAGCGCCGTTGTTTGTGTTTGGGGGCCTGTGGCTGGGAGTGGCCGGCTGGCTCCTTAGAATCCACGATACGCAGGATGTTTCCCAGACCCAAGTTGGCACCAGTACCAAGTAGGGCTGGTTTGATACTACCAAGTGGCTCCTGCAATCTGCCATCCAGAAGCGGGGCAGCTTACTTTTGTTTGCCAGGGAAACGGGCCGAGGTTTGGGTCTGACGGCCTATGGCTGGGAGTGACCGGCTGGCTCCTGAAAAGCTACGATAGGCAGGATGTTGACCAGACCCATGGTGGCACCAGTGCCAAGTTGGGCTGATTTGATAGTACCAAGTGGCTCCTGCAATCTGCCATCAAAAAGTTGGCAGGCGAATTTTGTTTTCCAGGGAAAAGCGCCGTTGTTTGTGTTTGGGGGCCTGTGGCAGGGAGTGGCCGGCTGGCTCCTGAAAAGCTACGATAGGCAGGATGGTGACCAGACCCATGGTGGCACCAGTGCCAAGTTGGGCTGGTTTGATAGTACCAAGTGGCTCCGGCAATCTGCCATCAAAAAGATGGCAGACGAGTTTTGTTTTCCAGGGAAAAGCGCCGTTGTTTGTGTTTGGGGGCCTGTGCCTGGGAGTGGACGGATGGCTAATTAGAATCTACGATACGCAGGATGGTTCCCAGACCAGAGGTGGCTCCAGTGCCAAGTCGGGTGGTTTGATAGTAGCAAGTGGCTCCTGCAATCTGCCATCCAGAAGCGGGACAGCTTACTTTTGTTTGTCAGGGAAACGGGCCGAGTTTTGTGTCTGTGGGCCTACGGCTGGGAGTGACCGGCTGGCTCCTGAAAAGCTACGATAGGCAGGATGGTGACCAGACCCATGGTGGCACCAGTGCCAAATTGGGCTGGTTTGATAGTACCAAGTGGCTCCTGCAATCTGCCATCCAGAAGCGGGGCAGCTGAGTTTTGTTTGCCAGAGAAAAGGGCCGTGGGTTGTGTTTGGGGGCATATGGCTGGGAGTGGCCACCTGGCTCCTTAAAATGCACGATACGCCGCATGGTAACCAGACGCAAGGTGGCACCAGTGCCAAGTCAGGCTGTTTTTGTAGTACCCAGTGGCTCCTGCAATTTGCCATCCAGAAGCGGGGCAGTTGAATTTTGTTTGCTAGAGAAAAGGGCTGTGGTTTGTGTTTGGGGGCCTATGGCTGAGAGTGGCCGGCTGGCCCCTGAAAATCAACGATAGGCAGGATGGTTCCCAGATCCAAGGTGGCACCAGTGCCAAGTAAGGCTGGTTGTAGGGTTCAAAGTGACTCCTGCAATCTGCCATCCAGAAGCGGGACAGCTGAGTTTTTTTTGCCAGAGAAAATGTCCATGGTTTCTTTTTGGGGCATACGGCTGGGAATTGCCGGCTGGCTCCTTAAAATGCTCGATACGCAGGATGGTTCCCAGAGCCAAGGTGGCACCACTGCCAAGTCGGGCTCTTTTTGTAGTACCAAGTGCGTCCTGCAATTTGCCATCCAGAAGAGGGGCAGTTGAGTTTTGTTTGCCAGAGAAAAGGGCCGAGGTTTGTGTTTGGGGGCATATGGCTGGGAATGACCGGCTGGCCCCTGAAAATCCACGATACGCCGGATGGTTCCCAGATCCAAGGTGGTACCATTACCAAGTCGGGCTGGTTTGATAGTCCCAAGTGGCTCCTGCAAACTGCCATCCAGAAGCGGGGCAGCTGAGTTTTGTTTTCCAGGGAAATGGGCCTTTGTTTGTGTTTGGGGGCCTGTGGCTGGGAGTGTTCGGCTGGTTCCTGAATATGTACGATACGTAGGATTGTTCCGAGATCCAAGTTGGCAGCAGTGCCATGTTGTGCTGGTGTGATAGTCCCAAGTGGCTCCTGCAATCTGCCATCCAGAAGTGGGGCAGTTGATTTTTGTTTGCCAGAGAAAAGGTCCGTGGTTTGTTTTTGGGGGCATATGGCTGAGAGTGGCTGGCTGGCCCCTGAAAATCCACGATACACAGGATGGTTCCCAGATCCAAGGTGGCACCTGTGCCAAGTCGGGCTGATTTGATAGTACTAAGTAGCTCCTGCAATCTGCCATCCAGAAGCGGGGCAGCTTACTTTTGTTTGCCAGGGAAACGGGCCGAGTTTTGTGTCTCGGGGCCTATGGCTGAGAGTGACCGGCTGGCTCATGAAAAGCTACAATAGGCAGGATGGTGACCAGACCCATGGTGGCACCAGTGCCAAGTTGGGCTGGTTTGATAGTACCAAGTGGTTCCTGCAATCTGCCATCCAGAAGCAGGGCAGCTGAGTTTTGTTTTCCAGGGAAAAGCGCCGTTGTTTGTGTTTGGGGGCCTGTGGCTGGAGTGGCCGGCTGGCTCCTTTCAACACACGATACGCCGGATGGTTCCCAGACCCAAGGTGGCACCAGTGCCAGGTTGGGCTGGTTTGATAGTACCAAGTGCTTCCTGCAATCTGCCATCAAAATGTTGGCAGGCGAGTTTTGTTTTCCAGGGAAAAGCGCTGTGGTTTGTGTTTGGGGGCCTGTGGCTGGGAGTGGCCGTCTTGCTAATTGGAATCCACGATACGCAGGATGGTTCCCAGACCTGAGGTGGCACCAGTGACAAGTCGGGCCAGTTTGATGGTGCAAAGTGGCTCCTGCAATCTGCCATCCAGAAGCGGGGCAGCTTACTTTTGTTTTCCAGGGAAACGGGCCGAGGTTTGTGTCTGGGGGCCTATGGCTGGGAGTGACCGGCTGGCTCCTGAAAAGCTACGATAGGCAGGATGGTGACCAGACCCATGGTGGCACCAGTGCCAAGTTGGGCTGATTTGATATTACCAAGTGGCTCCTGCAATCTGCCATCAAAAATTTGGCAGGCGAGTTTTGATTTCCAGGGAAAAGCGCCGTTGTTTGTGTTTGGGGGCCTGTGGCTGAGAGTGGCCGGCTTGCTAATTGGAATCCACGATACGCAGGATGGTTCCCAGACCTGACGTGGCACCAGTGCCAAGTCGGGCTAGTTTGATGCTGCAAAGTGGCTCCTGCAATCTGCCAAGCAGAAGCGGGGTAGCTTACTTTTGTTTGCCAGGGAAAATGGCCGAGGTTTTTGTCTGGGGGCCTATGGCTGGGAGTGACCGGCTGGCTCCTGAAAAGCTACGATAGGCAGGATGGTGACCAGACCCATGGTGGCACCAGTGCCAAGTTGGGCTGATTTGATAGTAGCAAGTTGCTCCTGCAATCTGCCATCAAAAAGTTGGCAGGCGAGTTTTATTTTCCAGGGAAAAGCGCCGTTGTTTGTGTTTGGGGGCCTGTGGCTGGGAGTGGCCGGCTGGCTCCTTAGAATCCACGATACGCAGCATGGTATCCAGACCCAAGGTGGCACCAGTGCCAAGTTGGGCTGGTTTGATAATACCAAGTGGTTCCTGCAATCTGCCATCCAGAAGCGGGGCAGCTTACTTTTGTTTGCCAGGGAAACGGGCCGAGGTTTGTGTCTGGGGGCCTATGGCTGGGAGTGACCGGATGGCTCCTGAAAAGCTACCATAGGCAGGATGGTGACCAGACCCATGGTGGCACCAGTGCCAAGTTGGGCTGGTTTGATAGTACCAAGTGGCTCCTGCAATCTGCCATCAAAATTTGGCAGGCGAGTTTTGTTTTCCAGGCAAAAGCGCCGTGTTTTGGGTTTGAGGGCCTGCGGCTGGGAGTGGCCGGCTGGCTCCTTAGAATCCACGATACGCAGGATGGTTCCCAGACCAGAGGTGGCACCAGTGCCAAGTCGGGCTGGTTTGATTATACCAAGTGGCTCCTGCAATCTGCCATCCAGAAGCGGGGCAGCTTACTTTTGTTTGCCACGGAAACGGGTCGAGCTTTGTGTCTGGGGGCCTATGGCTGGGAATGACCGGCTGGTTCCTAAAGAGCTACGATGTGCAGGATGGTGACCAGACCCATGGTGGCACCAGTGCCAAGTTGGGCTGGTTTGATAGCACCAAGTGGCTCCTGCAATCTGTCATCAAAATTTGGCAGGCGAGTTTTGTTTTCCAGGGAAAAGCGTCGTTGTTTGTGTTTGGGGGCCTGTGGCTGGGAGTGGCCGGATGGCTAATTAGAATCCACGATACGCAGGATGGTTCCCAGACCAGAGGTGGCACCAGTGCCACATTGGGCTGGTTTGATAGTACCAAGTGCGTCCGGCAATCTGCCATCCAGAAGCGGGGCAGCTTTCTTTTTTTTGCCAGGGAAACGGGCCGAGCTTTGTGTCTTGGGGCCTATGGCTGGGAGTGACCGGCTGGCTCCTGAAAAGCTACGATAGGCAGGATGGTGACCAGACCCATGGTGGCACCAGTGCCAAGTTGGGCTGGTTTGATAGTACCAAGTGGCTCCTGCAATCTGCCATCAAAAAGTTGGCAGGCGAGTTTTGTTTTCCAGGGAAAAGCGTCGTTGTTTGTGTTTGAGGGCCTGTGGCTGGGAGTGGCCGGCTGGCTCCTTAGAATCCACGATACGCAGGATGGTTCCCAGACTTGACGTGGCACCAGTGCCAAGTCGGGCTGGTTTGATAGTACCAAGTGCGTCCTGCAATCTGCCATCCAGAAGTGGGGCAGGTTACTTTTGTTTTCCAGGGAAACGGGCCGAGGTTTGTGTCTGGGGGCCTATGGCTGGGAGTGACCGGCTGGCTCCTGAAAAGCTACGATAGGCAGGATGGTGACCAGACCCATGGTGGCACCAGTGCCAAGTTGGGCTGGTTTGATAGTACCAAGTGGCTCCTGCAATCTGCCATCAAAAAGTTGTCAGGCGAGTTTTGTTTTCCAGGGAAAAGCGCCGTTGTTTGTGTTTGAGGGCCTGTGGCTGGGAGTGGCCGGCTGGCTCCTTAGAATCCACGATACGCAGGATGGTTCCCAGACCTGAGGTGGCACCAGTGCCAAGTCCGGCTAGTTTGATGGTGCAAAGTGGCTCCTGCAATCTGCCATCCAGAAGCGGGGCAGCTTACTTTTGTTTGCCAGGGAAACGGGCCGAGCTTTGTGTCTGGGGTCTATGGCTGGGAGTGACCGGCTGGCTCCTGAAAAGCTACGATAGGCAGGATGGTGACCAGACCCATGGTGGCACCAGTGCCAAGTTGGGCTGGTTTGATAGTACCAAGTGGCTCCTGTAATCTGCCATCAAAATTTGGCAGGCGAGTTTTGTTTTCTAGGGAAAAGCGCCGTTGTTTGTGTTTGGGGGCCTGTGGCTGGGAGTGGCCGGCTGGCTCTTTAGAATCCACAATACGCAGGATGGTTCCCAGACCTGAGGTGGCACCAGTGCCAAGTTGGGCTGGTTTGATAGTACCAAGTGCGTCCTGCAATCTGCCATCCAGAAGCGGGGCAGCTTACTTTTGTTTGCCAGGGAAACGGGCCGAGCTTTGTGTCTGGGGGCCTATGGCTGGGAGTGACCGGCTGGCTCGTGAAAAGCTACGATAGGCAGGATGGTGACCAGACCCATGGTGGCACCAGAGCCATGTTCGGCTGATTTCAAAGTACAAAGTGGCTCCTGCAATCTTCCATCAAAAAGTCAGCAGGCGAGTTTTGTTTTCCAGGGAAAAGCGCCGTTGTTTTTGTCTGCGGGCCTGTGGCTGGAGTGGCCGGCTGGCTCCTTTCAACACACGATACGCCGGATGGTTCCCAGACCCAAGGTGGCACCAGTGCCAAGTTGGGCTGGTTTGATAGTACCAAGTGGTTCCTGCAATCTGCCATCAAAATGTTGGCAGGCGAGTTTTGTTTTCCAGGGAAAAGCGCCGTTGTTTTTTTTTGGGGGCCTGTGGCTGGGAGTGGCCGGCTGGCTCCTTTCAACACACGATACGCCGGATGGTTCCCAGACCAGAGGTGGCACCAGTACCAAGTCGGGCTGGTTTGATAATAACAAGTGGATCCTGCAATCTGCCATCCAGAAGCGGGGCAGCTTACTTTTGTTTGCCAGGGAAACGGGCCGAGCTTTGTGTCTGGGGGACTATGGCTGGGAGTGACCGGCTGGCTCCTGAAAAGCTACGATAGGCAGGATGGTGACCAGACCCATGGTGGCACCAGTGCCAAGTTGGGCTGGTTTGATAGTACCAAGTGGCTCCTGCAATCTGCCATCAAAAATTTGGCAGGCGAGTTTTGTTTTCCAGGGTAAAGCGCCGTTCTTTGTGTTTGGGGGCCTGTGGCTGGGAGTGGTCGTCTTGCTAATTGGAATCCACGATACTCAGGATGGTTCCCAGACCTGAGGTGGCACCAGTGACAAGTCGGGCCAGTTTGATGGTGCAAAGTGGCTCCTGCAATCTGCCATGCAGAAGCGGGGCAGCTTACTTTTGTTTGCCAGGGAAACGGGCCGAGGTTTGTGTCTGGGGGCCTATGGCTGGGAGTGACCGGCTGGCTCCTGAAAAGCTACGATAGGCAGGATGGTGACCAGACCCATGGTGGCACCAGTGCCAAGTTGGGCTGATTTGATAGTACCAAGTGGCTCCTGCAATCTGTCATCAAAATTTGGCAGGCGAGTTTTGTTTTCCAGGGAAAAGCGCTGTGGTTTGTATTTGGGGGCCTGTGGCTGGGAGTGACCGGCTGGCTCCTTAGAATCCACGATACGCAGGATGGTTCCCAGACCCAAGGTGGCACCATTTCCAAGTTGGGCTGGTTTGATAGTACCAATTGCGTCCTGCAATCTGCCATCCAGAAGCGGGGCAGCTTACTTTTGTTTGCCAGGGAAACGGGCCGAGGTTTTTGTCTGGGGGCCTATGGCTGGGAGTGACCGGCTGGCTCCTGAAAAGCTACGATAGGCAGGATGGTGACCCGACCAGAGGTGGCACCAGTGCCAAGTTGGGCTGGTTTGATAGTACCAAGTAGCTCCTGCAATCTGCCATCAAAAAGTTGGCAGGCGAGTTTTGTTTTCCAGGGAAAAGCGCCGTTGTTTGTGTTTGGGGGCCTGTGGCTGGGAGTGGCCAGCTGGCTCCTTAGAATCCACGATACGCAGGATGGTTCCCAGACCCAAGGTGGCACCAGTGCCAAGTTGGGCTGGTTTGATTATAACAAGTGGATCCTGCAATCTGCCATCCAGAAGCGGGGCAGCTTACTTTTGTTTGCCAGGGAAATGGGCCGAGCTTTTTGTCTGGGGGCCTATGGCTGGGAGTGACCTGCTAGGTCCTGAAAAGCTACGATAGGCAGGATGGTGACCAGACCCATGGTGGCACCAGTGCCAAGTTGGGCTGGTTTGATAGTACCAAGTGGCTCCTGCAATCTGCCATCAAAAAGTTGGCCGGCGAGTTTTGTTTTCCAGGAAAAAGCGCCGTTGTTTGTGTTTGGGGGCCTGTGGCTGGGAGCGGCCGGCTGGCTCCTTAGAATCCACGATACGCAGCATTGTTCCCAGACCAGAGGTGGCACCAGTGCCAAGTCGGGCTAGTTTGATGGTGCAAAGTGGCTCCTGCAATCTGCCATCCAGTAGCGGGGTAGCTGACTTTTTTTTGCCAGGGAAACGGGCCGAGGTTTTTGTCTAGAGGCCTATGGCTGGGAGTGACCGGCTGGCTCGTGAAAAGCTACGATAGGCAGGATGGTGACCAGACCCATGGTGGCACCAGTGCCAAGTTGGGCTGATTTGATAGTACCAAGTGGCTCCTGCAATCTGTCATCAAAATTTGGCAGGCGAGTTTTGTTTTCCAGGGAAAAGCGCCGTTGTTTGTGTTTGCGGGCCTGTGGCTGGGAGTGGCCGGCTGGCTCCTTAGAATCCACGATACGCAGGATGGTTCCCAGACCCAAGATGGCACCAGTGCCAAGTCGGGCTGGTTTGATAGTACCAAGTGGTTCCTGCAATCTGCCATCCAGAAGCGGGGTAGCTTACTTTTGTTTTCCAGGGAAACGGGCCGAGGTTTGTGTTTGGGGGCCTGTGGCTGGCAGTGGCCAGTTGGCTCCTGAAAATCCATGATACGCAGCATGGTTCCCAGACCCAAGATGGCACCAGTGCCAAGTGGGGCTGGTTTGACAGTGTCAAGTGCCTCATGCAGTCTCCCATCCAGAAACGGGGCAGCTGAGTTCTTTTGCCTGTGAACCGGCCGTTGTTTTTGATTGGGGTCTGTGGCCGAGAATGGTCGACTGGCTACTGACAATCCACAATACGCAGGATGGTTCCCAGACTCAAGGTGGCACCAGGGCCAAGTCGGGCTCGTTTGATAGTACCAAGTGGCTCCTGCAATCTGCCATCCTGACGGGGGGCAGCGGATCTTTGTTTGCCAGAGTAAAGTTCCGTGGTTTGTTTTTGGGGGCATATGGCTGGGAGTGGCCGGCTGGCTCCTTAAGAAGCTCGATACGCAGGATGGTTCCCAGATCCATGGTGGCACCATTGCCTAGTTTGGCTGTTTTTGTAGTACCAAGTGCGTCCTGCAATTTTCCATCCAGAAGAAGGGCAGTTGAGTTTTGTTTTCCAGGGAAAAGCGCCGTTTTTTTGATTGGAGGCCTGTGGCTGGGAGTGGCCGGCTGGCTCCTTTCAACACACGATACGCCGGATGGTTCCCAGACCCAAGGTGGCAACAGTGCAAAGTCGGGCTGGTTTGATACTACCAAGTGGTTCCTGCAATCTGCCATCCAGAAGCGGGGCAGCTTACTTTTGTTTGCCAGGGAAACGGGCCGAGGTTTGTGTCTCAGGGCCTATGGCTGGGAGTGACCGGCTGGCTCCTGAAAAGCTACGATAGGCAGGATGGTGACCAGACCCATGGTGGCACCAGTGCCAAGTAGGGCTGGTTTGATAGTACCAAGTGGCTCCTGCAATCTACCATGAAATAGTTGGCAGGCGAGTTTTGTTTTCCAGGGAAAAGTGCCGTTGTTTGTGTTTGGGGGCCTGTGGCTGGGAGTGGCCGGCTGGCTCCTTAGAATCCACGATAGGCAGCATGGTATCCAGACCCAAGGTGGCACCAGTGCCAAGTTGGGCTGGTTTGATAATACCAAGTGGTTCCTGCAATCTGCCATCCAGAAGCGGGGCAGCTTACTTTTGTTTGCCAGGGAAACGGGCCGAGGTTTGTGTCTGGGGGCCTATGGCTGCGAGTGACCGGCTGGCTCCTGAAAAGCTACGATAGGCAGGATGGTGACCAGACCCATGGTGGCACCAGTGCCAAGTTGGGCTGGTTTGATAGTACCAAGTGGCTCCTGCAATCTGCCATCAAAAAGTTGGCAGGCGAGTTTTGTTTTCCAGGGAAAAGCGCCGTTGTTTGTGTTTGGGGGCCTGTGGCTGGGAGTGGCCGGCTGGCTCCTTAGAACCCACGATACGGAGGATGGTTCCCAGACTTGAGGTGGCACCAGTGCCAAGTTGGGCTGGTTTGATGGTGCAAAGTGGCTCCTGCAATCTGCCATCCAGAAGCGGGGTAGCTTACTTGTGTTTGCCAGGGAAACGGGCCGAAATATTTGTCTACGGGCCTCTGGCTGGGGGTGGCTGGCTGGCACCTGCAAAGCTACGATAGGCAGGATGGTGACCAGACCCATGGTGGCACCAGTGCCAAGTTGGGCTGGTTTGATAGTACCAAGTGGCTCCTGCAATCTGCCATCAAATGTTTGGCAGGCGAGTTTTGTTTTCCAGGGAAAAGCACCGTTGTGTGTGTTTTGGGGCCTGTGGCTGGGACTGGCCAGCTGGCTCCTTAGAATCCACGATACGCAGGATGGTTCCCAGACCCAAGGTGGCACCAGTGCCAAGTCGGGCTGGTTTGTTACTACCAAGTGGTTCCTGCAATCTGCCATCCAGAAGCGGGGCAGCTGAATTTTGTTTGCCAGAGAAAAAGGCTGTTGTTTGTGTTTCGGGGCCTGTGGCTGGCAGTGGCCGACTGGCTCCTGAAAATCCATGATACGCAGCATGGTTCCCAGACCCAAGGTGGCACCAGTGCCAAGTAGGGCTGGTTTCATAGTACCCAGTGGCTCCTGCAATCTGCCATCCAGAAGAGGGGCAGTTGAGTTTTGTTTTCCAGAGAAAAGGGCCGTGGTTTTTGTTTGGGGCCTATGGCTGAGAGTGACCGGCTGGCCCCTGAAAATCCACGATAGGACGGATGGTTCCCAGATCCAAGTTGGCAGCAGTGCCATGTTGTGCTGGTGTGATAGTCCCAAGTGGCTCCTGCAATCTGCCATCCAGAAGCGGGGCAGCTGAATTTTGTTTGCCAGAGAAAAAGGCTGTGGTTTGTGTTTGGGGGCCTGTGGCTGGCAGTGGCCGGCTGGCTCCTGAAAATCCATGATACGCAGCATGGTTCCCAGACCCAAGGTGGCACCAGTGCCAAGTGGGGCTGGTTTCACAGTGTCAAGTGCCTCCTGCAATCTCCCATCCAGAAGCGGGGCAGCTGAGTTTTGTTTGCCTGTGAAACGGGCCGTTGTTTTTGATTGGGGTCTGTGGCCGAGAGTGTTCGGCTGGCTCCTGACAACCCACAATACGCAGGATGGTTCCCAGACCCAAGGTGGCACCAGTGCCAAGTCGGGCTGGTTTGTTAGTACCAAGTGGTTCCTGCAATCTGCCATCCAGAAGCGGGGCAGCTGAATTTTGTTTGCCAGAGAAAAAGGCTGTTGTTTGTGTTTCGGGGCCTGTGGCTGGCAGTGGCCGGCTGGCTCCTGAAAATCCATGATACGCAGCATGGTTCCCAGACCCAAGGTGGCACCAGTGCCAAGTAGGGCTGGTTTCATAGTACCCAGTGGCTCCTGCAATCTGCCATCCAGAAGAGGGGCAGTTGAGTTTTGTTTTCCAGAGAAAAGGGCCGTGGTTTGTGTTTGGGGCCTATGGCTGAGAGTGACCGGCTGGCCCCTGAAAATCCACGATAGGACGGATGGTTCCCAGATCCAAGGTGGCAGCAGTGCCATGTTGTGCTGGTGTGATAGTCCCAAGTGGCTCCTGCAATCTGCCATCCAGAAGCGGGGCAGCTGAATTTTGTTTGCCAGAGAAAAAGGCTGTGGTTTGTGTTTGGAGGCCTGTGGCTGGGAGTGGCCGGCTGGCTCCTGAAAATCCATGATACGCAGCATGGTTCCCAGACCCAAGGTGGCACCAGTGCCAAGTGGGGCTGGTTTCACAGTGTCAAGTGCCTCCTGCAATCTCCCATCCAGAAGCGGGGCAGCTGAGTTTTGTTTGCCTGTGAAACGGGCCGTTGTTTTTGATTGGGGTCTGTGGCCGAGAGTGTTCGGCTGGCTCCTGACAACCCACAATACGCAGGATGGTTCCCAGACCCAAGGTGGCACCAGTGCCAAGTCGGGCTGGTTTGATAGTACCAAGTGGCTCCTGCAATCTGCCATCCAGAAGCGGTGCAGTTGAGTTTTGTTTGCCAGAGAAAAGGGCCGTGGGTTGTGTTTGGGGGCATATGGCTGGGAGTGACCGGCTGTCTCATTAAAAAGATCGGTACGCAGGATGGTTCCCAGACCCAAGGTGGCACCAGTGCCAAGTCGGGCTGTTTTTATAGTACCAAGTGCGTCCTGCAATTTGCCATCCAGAAGAGGGGCAGTGGAGTTTTGTTTGCCAGAGAATAGCGCCGTTGTTTGTGTTTGGGGGCTTGTGGCTGGGAGTGGCCGACTGGCGCCTTAGAATCTGCATTACGCAGCATGGTTCCCAGACCAGAGGTGGCACCAGTGCCAAGTTTGGCTGGTTTGATAGTACCAAGGGGCTCCTGCAATCTGCCATCCAGAAGCGGGGCAGCTTACTTTAGTTTGCCAGGGAAACGGGCCGAGGTTTGTGACTGGGGACCTATGGCTGGGAGTGACCGGCTGGCTCCTGGAAAGCTACAATAGGCAGGATGGTGACCAGACCCATGGTGGCACCAGTGCCAAGTTGGGCTGGTTTGATAGTACCAAGTGGCTCCTGCAATCTGCCATGAAAAAGTTGGCAGGCGAGATTTGTTTTCCAGGGAAAAGCGCCGTTGTTTGTATTTGGGGGCCTGTGGCTGGGAGTGGCCGGCTGGCTCCTTTGAACCCACGATACGCATGATGGTTCCCAGACCCAAGGTGGCACCAGTGCCAAGTCGGGCTGGTTTGATACTACCAAGTGCGTTCTGCAATCTGCCATCCAGAAGCGGGGCAGCTTAATTTTGTTTGCCAGGGAAACGGGCCGTGGGTTTTGTTTGGGGGCCTATGGCTGAGAGTGGCCGGCTGGCTCCTGAAAATCCACGCTAGGCAGCATGGTTCCCAGATGCAAGGTGGCACCAGTGCCAAGTCGTGCTGGTTTGATGGTGCAAAGTGGCTCCTGCAATCTGCCATCCAGAAGCGGGGCAGCTGATTTTGTTTGCCAGAGAAAAATTCCGTGGATTGTTTTTGGGGGCATATTGCTGGGAGTGGCCGGCTGGCTCCTTAAAATGCTCGATACGCATGATGGTTCCCAGGCCCAAGGTGTCACCACTACCAAGTCGGCCTGCGGTTTTAGTATCAAGTTCATCCTGCAATTTGCCATCCAGAAGAGGGGCAGTTGAGTTTTGTTTGCCAGAGAAACGGGCCGAGGTTTCTGTTTGGGGACATATGGCTGAGAGTGGCCGGCTGGCCCCTGAATATCCACGATACACAGCATGGTTCCCAGATCCAAGGTGGCACCAGTGCCAAGTTGGGCTGGTTTGATAGTACCAAGTGTCTCCTGCAATCTGCCATCCAGAAGCGGGGCAGCTTACTTTTGTTTGCCAGAGAAATAGGCCTAGGTTTTTGTTTGGGGGCCTGTGGCTAGGAGTGGCCGGCTGGCTCCTAAGAATCCACGATACGCAGGATGTTTCCCAGACCCAAGGTGGCACCAGTGCCAAGTCGGGCTGGTTTGATAGTACCAAGTGGCTCCTGCAAACTCCATCAAAAAGTTGGCAGGCGTGTTTTGTTTTCCAGGGAACAGCGCCGTTGATTTTGTTTGGGGGCCTGTGGCTGGCAGTGGCCGGCTGGCTCCTTAGAATCCACGATACGCAGGATGGTTCCCAGACCCAAGGTGGCACCAGTGCCAAGTCGGGCTGGTTTGATTACACCAAGTGGCTCCTGCAATCTGCCATCCAGAAGTGAGGCAGCTAAGTTTTGTTTGCCAGAAAAACGGGCCGTGGTTTTTGTTGGGGGCCTGTGGCTGGGAGTAGCCGGCTGGCTCCTTAAAATCCACGATACGCAGGATGGTTCCCAGACCCAAGGTGGCACCAGTGCCAAGTTGGGCTGGTTTGATAGTACCAAGTGGCTCCTGCAAACTGCCATCCAGAAGCGGGGCAGCTGAGTTTTGTTTTCCAGGGAAATGGGCCTTTGTTTGTGTTTGGGGGCCTGTGGCTGGGAGTGTTCGGCTGGTTCCTGAATATGTACGATACGTAGGATTGTTCCCAGATCCAAGGTGGCAGCAGTGCCATGTTGTGCTGGTGTGATAGTCCCAAGTGGCTCCTGCAATCTGCCATCCAGAAGTGGGGCAGTTGATTTTTGTTTGCCAGAGAAAAGGTCCGTGGTTTGTTTTTGGGGGCATATGGCTGAGAGTGGCTGGCTGGCCCCTGAAAATCCACGATACACAGGATGGTTCCCAGATCCAAGGTGGCACCTGTGCCAAGTCGGGCTGATTTGATAGTACTAAGTAGCTCCTGCAATCTGCCATCCAGAAGCGGGGCAGCTTACTTTTGTTTGCCAGGGAAACGGGCCGAGTTTTGTGTCTCGGGGCCTATGGCTGAGAGTGACCGGCTGGCTCCTGAAAAGCTACAATAGGCAGGATGGTGACCAGACCCATGGTGGCACCAGTGCCAAGTTGGGCTGGTTTGATAGTACCAAGTGGTTCCTGCAATCTGCCATCCAGAAGCAGGGCAGCTGAGTTTTGTTTGCCAGAGAAAAGGGCCTTGGTTTGTGTTTGGGGGCATATGGCTGGGTGTGGCCAGCTGGCTCCTTAAAATGCACGATATGCAACATGGCTCCCAGACCCAAGGTGGCACCAGTGCCAAGTTGGGCTGGTTTGATAGTACCAAGTGGCTCCTGCAATCTTCCATGATCACGTGGAGAAATACTTTCTGGTTTCAGCCTCATGCTCTTTCTTCTCTCCCTCAACTTCTCTATCACCTCTCATCTGGTTCACATGCGCTGTCTTCAAGGTCCACAGGCTACTTTTCACAGAATCTTCTGGCCTGATGAAGTAAGGATGATGAATAGAACAGAGCTGGGATCTATTTTCCAGTTTGGATAAAATGCATTCTGCACACAAATCCAAGGAGAACGGGCTGCCCCGATGCCCAGAAAATCTTTCACTCCTGCTAGTGTTCTACGTCAACCGCAACTTAGTCTGAAAGAAAAGCTTTTTCTCTGAGAGCATCTGAGAGGTTTGCATGAAGCACTGATATCTGACATATGCAATTTTGAATAGGAGAGGAAAAAGAAAATGGCAAGGAGTTTTTAATTTTAGTGGTTTCAATTTTAATTTCCGTGCACTTTTTCAAAACTTGTCAGCTCAAATGCCCATCAACATCTTTTAGTCATCTGTAAGTCAGTATTCATATAAAATGTGCTTCAAATCCAAAGAATTTCAAATTTGCACTCCAAGCTTCTATGCCTAGATTTATGATTTCCTACACATATTAGATGAAAGGAAGGCCTTTTTTACTGTGGGAGTGCTGGAACACTGGAACAGGTTTCCCAGAGAAGTTGTGGGTGTCCCATCCCTGAAAGTATTCAAGGTCACCTTGGACGGGGCTTGGAGCAGCAACAAAGGAGAAGCTTGATGGTAGAGAAACAAAGTTGGACTATAGAAGAAACTCGGATTGAAGTATAGGATCAAGTTTTCTCTCAGCTCTTGGGGTAAATTCAAAGTTGTACAAAATGACATTTATCTGTGCTATTCACTACTGTAACAGAAAGTTTCATGAAAACTGTACAGAAGATAGTAAATTTTAAAAGAGATAAGAATTACAGCATAAAATCCATGGGATAGGTTACAACATGAGACACTCTCTAAGAGAAAATCTCTGTGTTTCAGCACTTCATCGGGGTAAGATTTCATGAAGTGCCAAAGAAGGCGGCAAAATATCATTCGGGACATTATTTACTGGAATTCAGCCTGGCCATTAGTAGGAACTGCCTTTGAACATATCATGTAGATATACCACACACGCTTTCCCTTCACTGAAAAATTACTGTTTACAACAAATAAGCAATTGACGATCAAAATTGATTGAAAGCATCTTAAACATGTCAAGTATTTCATTGTAGATGATCTGTGATCCAAATGCTTCTTCCACCTTCGAGAGGGACAGAAGAATTCTTCCATATCATGATGGTTTAAAATTGTATCAACCAATGTTTTCTGCTGAAAAGATATCATCTATTTTTTTCTATTTTTGGAAGAAAATATTCCTAGACATACAACAGGTGAGAACTAAGTAATTTTAAAGAAACAAATGAAATGAAAATATTCTGTAAATAGAATGAAATGAAAAGCTGTGTTTTAAATAGGAGCTAAATATTAAACAGAATTTTTGTACCAGGCATTTGAATTACTGCACCAGCTCTTTTGCCCATCAAGAGAGGCATTTAGCATTTCAGTCTTTTCCAAGGTGTTCATGATCTGCTATGCTGATCTCTGTGTGTGCCTAGGTGTGTGTGGAGGGGGGGGCATATGAAGGGGAGTGTGTATGTTTGCTTTACAATTGTTGTGGCAGATTCATGCCTCAGCTCCACATTTTGTTTTAAAAAGGTCACACCGAGTGGATATGAAGTTTACTATCAACAAGAGATCGATTCCCAAATCATCCATTTGACTCTCCCTTATAAATCATGTGCTTTGTTGCATATTTTATCAAATATACTTTCAAGCCAGATGGAGGAAGGAGGATGTGGGAATCCCTCCACCATCTTGCAACTTTTATGTAAGTAGGTTTTCAAGAAAATCATCATTTCTCTTTTAAATATGTCTGGAACAGGCATGATGGTAGTGTCAACCTGTTGGAGTTTTTGTTGCTGGAAGAAGTTGTACAAAAGGATTGGTTTTTACATTGACCAGTTACTGAATCAAGCGCAGGAATACATTGGAAATTTAGCTGGGGGTTCCTTTTCCCAGCAGACTACTTCTAGAACGAGCTTGTACACTGAAGCTGACTCTTTTGCTCTCTTTTTGTTTCTTTCCTATTTTCTTGGCTTCTTTGCCACTATCTAGACAATTTTGGAACTTTGTTCCCAACTAAAATGGTTTCAATAGTCTGATTGTGATCATACATTTTTACAAGGAATTTTTAAAATCTTTCCTCGAGTCCAGAAAGTCAAGGACTTAGATCTTTTTCTTCCCTTATCAATATTGCCATGAAATTGATAAATAAAGACCAACTCTTTATTTTTGTTTTTAACCCACGTAGATAATTCCCATCCATTAATCCATTTTGTGGACCAATAGCTGCCATTCTGATGGAAGCTGTCACTTCTTAACAATAGGCATTCTGTGACTATGTTGACAGCACTTTGGGTGAAGATCCTAACTGGTCTTAGATATACATAGGGAGAAATTTGCTCAGCCAGTGTCAGTCTTAAGCATGCGTATCAGAAGATCTTTCTAGAGCTGGGAATTTTCCCATGAAAGGGATTCAGTTAGGGAAGAGACACTTGTGCCAGAGTTTTACATTCTTCTTGAACACTGCTTAAGGAACTTAGATGCCATGTCCATTTGGATCTCTGTCTGCACAGAACTTTGTCATGCCAGTGCTTTGAAATGCATCTTGAAGAGAATTCACTAGCACAGAATGAAAGAGAGTGGAAGGGGTTGGTGGGGCTAACCAGGCCCAACCCCCCTGCCTAAACCAGGATACCTAGAGCCTCTTGCCCAGGATTCTATCTGGGTGTACTTTTAATGTCTTCAAAGATCCAGGCTCCACAATCTTTCTGGGCAGTCTGTGCCGTGGTTCAGTCACCCTGACAGTAAAGAAACATTTACTGATGTTCAAAGGCAATCTCCTGTATTTCAGTGTGTGCCCACTGCCTCTTGTCTTTTCCCTCAGCATCACTGAAAAGACACTGATTCCCTCCCCTTTGCACTATTGCTTCCATATGTATGTGTGATGCCATGTAGAGGTACGTCAAAAACCTCCCTGAAGCCCAGGCAGATAATATTCCCTTCATCTACCAGTCAAGTTGATTCATCAGAGGAGTTTAAAGTGATGTTCAGCATGAAATTCCCCTGAAAAATCATGCTAACTACATTATTTGGTCATCTGTCATGTGCCTGGCAAGGATTTCCAGGAAGAGCTGCTTCATCAACTTCCTGGGGATAAAAAAGAGGCTGGCTGGTTTGTACTATGGCGAGTCCTCTTAATTGCCTTTTTTGAAGATGGGTGTCATTTGCTAACATCCACTCTTTAGCCTCTCTTGTCGTCTACATCTTAGCAAAACGCTTTTCCACTATGTCTGGCTAGGAAAAACTGTGCCAGCACAGAAAACATCTCCCATCGTGTTCTAGAAGTTGCACGGATGTCTGCCAAGTGTTTGGCAGGAAGAAAAGAAAAGTTGTCCAAAACAGCTTCCAATCGAATGTTCCTGTGATTGGAAAAGTCAGGAGAGTGCAAAGGTACTGTTTTCTATCAGTTGGCAAGGTGCGCACACAATCCCAGTGTTGTACAGCTTGCTTCTTCACCTTCCCGAAGCTGCCGCTCTCGCCGGCTGCCGGAGCCCAAGAAGCGGCTTCTTCGCGCAAAGACGATTGTGCCGCTCACAGTGCTCTCCTTAGCGCGGTTTCTGCCGAAAGACGCCCGGCAGCGGCTCTTACCTCCGGAGAGCACCCTACCTTCGTCTTTAGCTCCTCTTCTCATCTACACCTCGGCAAAAAGCTTCTCCACTATGTCTGGCTAGGAAAAACTGTGCCAGCACAGAAAACATCTCCCATCGTGTTCTAGAAGTTGCACGGATGTCTGCCAAGTGTTTGGCAGGAAGAAAAGAAAAGTTGTCCAAAACAGCTTCCAATCGAATGTTCCTGTGATTGGAAAAGTCAGGAGAGTGCAAAGGTACTGTTTTCTATCAGTTGGCAAGGTGCGCACACAATCCCAGTGTTGTACAGCTTGCTTCTTCACCTTCCCGAAGCTGCCGCTCTCGCCGGCTCCCGGAGCGCAAGAAGCGGCTTCTTCGCGCAAAGACGATTGTGCCGCTCACAGTGCTCTCCTTAGCGCGGCTTCTGCCGAAAGACGCCCGGCAGCGGCTCTTACCTCCGGAGAGCATCCTACCTCGGTCTTTCGCGTCTTTTGTAGTCTACATCTTAGCAAAACGCTTTTCCACTATGTCTGGCTAGGAAAAACTGTGCCAGCACAGAAAACATCTCCCATCGTGTTCTAGAAGTTGCACGGATGTCTGCCAAGTGTTTGGCAGGAAGAAAAGAAAAGTTGTCCAAAACAGCTTCCAATCGAATGTTCCTGTGATTGGAAAAGTCAGGAGAGTGCAAAGGTACTGTTTTCTATCAGTTGGCAAGGTGCGCACACAATCCCAGTGTTGTACAGCTTGCTTCTTCACCTTCCCGAAGCTGCCGCTCTCGCCGGCTGCCGGAGCCCAAGAAGCGGCTTCTTCGCGCAAAGACGATTGTGCCGCTCACAGTGCTCTCCTTAGCGCAGCTTCTGCCGAAAGACGCCCGGCAGCGGCTCTTACCTCCTGAGAGTGGCAGCTTCGGGAAGGTGAAGAAGCAAGCTGTACAACACTGGGATTGTGTGCGCACCTTGCCAACTGATAGAAAACAGTACCTTTGCACTCTCCTGACTTTTCCAATCACATGAACATTCGATTGGAAGCTGTTTTGGACAACTTTTCTTTTCTTCCTCCCAAACACTTGGCAGACATCCGTGCAACTTCTAGAACACGATGGGAGATGTTTTCTGTGCTGGCACGGGTTTTCCTAGCCAGACATAGTGGAAAAGCGTTTTGCTAAGATGTAGACTACAAAAGACGCGAAATACGAAGGTAGGATGCTCTCCGGAGGTAAGAGCCGCTGCCGGGCGTCTTTCGGCAGAAGCTGCGCTAAGGAGAGCACTGTGAGCGGCACAATCGTCTTTGCGCGAAGAAGCCGCTTCTTGGGCTCCGGCAGCCGGCGAGAGCGGCAGCTTCGGGAAGGTGAAGAAGCAAGCTGTACAACACTGGGATTGTGTGCGCACCTTGCCAACTGATAGAAAACAGTACCTTTGCACTCTCCTGACTTTTCCAATCACAGGAACATTCGATTGGAAGCTGTTTTGGACAACTTTTCTTTTCTTCCTGCCAAACACTTGGCAGACATCCGTGCAACTTCTAGAACACGATGGGAGATGTTTTCTGTGCTGGCACAGTTTTTCCTAGCCAGACATAGTGGAAAAGCGTTTTGCTAAGATGTAGACTACAAAAGACGCGAAAGACCGAGGTAGGATGCTCTCCGGAGGTAAGAGCCGCTGCCGGGCGTCTTTCGGCAGAAGCCGCGCTAAGGAGAGCACTGTGAGCGGCACAATCGTCTTTGCGCGAAGAAGCCGCTTCTTGCGCTCCGGGAGCCGGCGAGAGCGGCAGCTTCGGGAAGGTGAAGAAGCAAGCTGTACAACACTGGGATTGTGTGCGCACCTTGCCAACTGATAGAAAACAGTACCTTTGCACTCTCCTGACTTTTCCAATCACAGGAACATTCGATTGGAAGCTGTTTTGGACAACTTTTCTTTTCTTCCTCCCAAACACTTGGCAGACATCCGTGCAACTTCTAGAACACGATGGGAGATGTTTTCTGTGCTGGCACAGTTTTTCCTAGCCAGACATAGTGGAGAAGCTTTTTGCCGAGGTGTAGATGAGAAGAGGAGCTAAAGACGAAGGTAGGGTGCTCTCCGGAGGTAAGAGCCGCTGCCGGGCGTCTTTCGGCAGAAGCCGCGCTAAGGAGAGCACTGTGAGCGGCACAATCGTCTTTGCGCGAAGAAGCCGCTTCTTGGGCTCCGGCAGCCGGCGAGAGCGGCAGCTTCGGGAAGGTGAAGAAGCAAGCTGTACAACACTGGGATTGTGTGCGCACCTTGCCAACTGATAGAAAACAGTACCTTTGCACTCTCCTGACTTTTCCAATCACAGGAACATTCGATTGGAAGCTGTTTTGGACAACTTTTCTTTTCTTCCTGCCAAACACTTGGCAGACATCCGTGCAACTTCTAGAACACGATGGGAGATGTTTTCTGTGCTGGCACAGTTTTTCCTAGCCAGACATAGTGGAAAAGCGTTTTGCTAAGATGTAGACGACAAGAGAGGCTAAAGAGTGGATGTTAGCAAATGACACCCATCTTCAAAAAAGGCAATTAAGAGGACTCGCCATAGTACAAACCAGCCAGCCTCTTTTTTATCCCCAGGAAGTTGATGAAGCAGCTCTTCCTGGAAATCCTTGCCAGGCACATGACAGATGACCAAATAATGTAGTTAGCATGATTTTTCAGGGGAATTTCATGCTGAACATCACTTTAAACTCCTCTGATGAATCAACTTGACTGGTAGATGAAGGGAATATTATCTGCCTGGGCTTCAGGGAGGTTTTTGACGTACCTCTACATGGCATCACACATACATATGGAAGCAATAGTGCAAAGGGGAGGGAATCAGTGTCTTTTCAGTGATGCTGAGGGAAAAGACAAGAGGCAGTGGGCACACACTGAAATACAGGAGATTGCCTTTGAACATCAGTAAATGTTTCTTTACTGTCAGGGTGACTGAACCACGGCACAGACTGCCCAGAAAGATTGTGGAGCCTGGATCTTTGAAGACATTAAAAGTACACCCAGATAGAATCCTGGGCAAGAGGCTCTAGGTATCCTGGTTTAGGCAGGGGGGTTGGGCCTGGTTAGCCCCACCAACCCCTTCCACTCTCTTTCATTCTGTGCTAGTGAATTCTCTTCAAGATGCATTTCAAAGCACTGGCATGACAAAGTTCTGTGCAGACAGAGATCCAAATGGACATGGCATCTAAGTTCCTTAAGCAGTGTTCAAGAAGAATGTAAAACTCTGGCACAAGTGTCTCTTCCCTAACTGAATCCCTTTCATGGGAAAATTCCCAGCTCTAGAAAGATCTTCTGATACGCATGCTTAAGACTGACACTGGCTGAGCAAATTTCTCCCTATGTATATCTAAGACCAGTTAGGATCTTCACCCAAAGTGCTGTCAACATAGTCACAGAATGCCTATTGTTAAGAAGTGACAGCTTCCATCAGAATGGCAGCTATTGGTCCACAAAATGGATTAATGGATGGGAATTATCTACGTGGGTTAAAAACAAAAATAAAGAGTTGGTCTTTATTTATCAATTTCATGGCAATATTGATAAGGGAAGAAAAAGATCTAAGTCCTTGACTTTCTGGACTCGAGGAAAGATTTTAAAAATTCCTTGTAAAAATGTATGATCACAATCAGACTATTGAAACCATTTTAGTTGGGAACAAAGTTCCAAAATTGTCTAGATAGTGGCAAAGAAGCCAAGAAAATAGGAAAGAAACAAAAAGAGAGCAAAAGAGTCAGCTTCAGTGTACAAGCTCGTTCTAGAAGTAGTCTGCTGGGAAAAGGAACCCCCAGCTAAATTTCCAATGTATTCCTGCGCTTGATTCAGTAACTGGTCAATGTAAAAACCAATCCTTTTGTACAACTTCTTCCAGCAACAAAAACTCCAACAGGTTGACACTACCATCATGCCTGTTCCAGACATATTTAAAAGAGAAATGATGATTTTCTTGAAAACCTACTTACATAAAAGTTGCAAGATGGTGGAGGGATTCCCACATCCTCCTTCCTCCATCTGGCTTGAAAGTATATTTGATAAAATATGCAACAAAGCACATGATTTATAAGGGAGAGTCAAATGGATGATTTGGGAATCGATCTCTTGTTGATAGTAAACTTCATATCCACTCGGTGTGACCTTTTTAAAACAAAATGTGGAGCTGAGGCATGAATCTGCCACAACAATTGTAAAGCAAACATACACACTCCCCTTCATATGCCCCCCCCTCCACACACACCTAGGCACACACAGAGATCAGCATAGCAGATCATGAACACCTTGGAAAAGACTGAAATGCTAAATGCCTCTCTTGATGGGCAAAAGAGCTGGTGCAGTAATTCAAATGCCTGGTACAAAAATTCTGTTTAATATTTAGCTCCTATTTAAAACACAGCTTTTCATTTCATTCTATTTACAGAATATTTTCATTTCATTTGTTTCTTTAAAATTACTTAGTTCTCACCTGTTGTATGTCTAGGAATATTTTCTTCCAAAAATAGAAAAAAATAGATGATATCTTTTCAGCAGAAAACATTGGTTGATACAATTTTAAACCATCATGATATGGAAGAATTCTTCTGTCCCTCTCGAAGGTGGAAGAAGCATTTGGATCACAGATCATCTACAATGAAATACTTGACATGTTTAAGATGCTTTCAATCAATTTTGATCGTCAATTGCTTATTTGTTGTAAACAGTAATTTTTCAGTGAAGGGAAAGTGTGTGTGGTATATCTACATGATATGTTCAAAGGCAGTTCCTACTAATGGCCAGGCTGAATTCCAGTAAATAATGTCCCGAATGATATTTTGCCGCCTTCTTTGGCACTTCATGAAATCTTACCCCGATGAAGTGCTGAAACACAGAGATTTTCTCTTAGAGAGTGTCTCATGTTGTAACCTATCCCATGGATTTTATGCTGTAATTCTTATCTCTTTTAAAATTTACTATCTTCTGTACAGTTTTCATGAAACTTTCTGTTACAGTAGTGAATAGCACAGATAAATGTCATTTTGTACAACTTTGAATTTACCCCAAGAGCTGAGAGAAAACTTGATCCTATACTTCAATCCGAGTTTCTTCTATAGTCCAACTTTGTTTCTCTACCATCAAGCTTCTCCTTTGTTGCTGCTCCAAGCCCCGTCCAAGGTGACCTTGAATACTTTCAGGGATGGGACACCCACAACTTCTCTGGGCAACCTGTTCCAGTGTTCCAGCACTCCCACAGTAAAAAAGGCCTTCCTTTCATCTAATATGTGTAGGAAATCATAAATCTAGGCATAGAAGCTTGGAGTGCAAATTTGAAATTCTTTGGATTTGAAGCACATTTTATATGAATACTGACTTACAGATGACTAAAAGATGTTGATGGGCATTTGAGCTGACAAGTTTTGAAAAAGTGCACGGAAATTAAAATTGAAACCACTAAAATTAAAAACTCCTTGCCATTTTCTTTTTCCTCTCCTATTCAAAATTGCATATGTCAGATATCAGTGCTTCATGCAAACCTCTCAGATGCTCTCAGAGAAAAAGCTTTTCTTTCAGACTAAGTTGCGGTTGACGTAGAACACTAGCAGGAGTGAAAGATTTTCTGGGCATCGGGGCAGCCCGTTCTCCTTGGATTTGTGTGCAGAATGCATTTTATCCAAACTGGAAAATAGATCCCAGCTCTGTTCTATTCATCATCCTTACTTCATCAGGCCAGAAGATTCTGTGAAAAGTAGCCTGTGGACCTTGAAGACAGCGCATGTGAACCAGATGAGAGGTGATAGAGAAGTTGAGGGAGAGAAGAAAGAGCATGAGGCTGAAACCAGAAAGTATTTCTCCACGTGATCATGGAAGATTGCAGGAGCCACTTGGTACTATCAAACCAGCCCAACTTGGCACTTGTGCCACCTTGGGTCTGGGAGCCATGTTGCATATCGTGCATTTTAAGGAGCCAGCTGGCCACACCCAGCCATATGCCCCCAAACACAAACCAAGGCCCTTTTCTCTGGCAAACAAAACTCAGCTGCCCTGCTTCTGGATGGCAGATTGCAGGAACCACTTGGTACTATCAAACCAGCCCAACTTGGCACTGGTGCCACCATGGGTCTGGTCACCATCCTGCCTATTGTAGCTTTTCAGGAGCCAGCCGGTCACTCTCAGCCATAGGCCCCCAACACAAACCTCGGCCCGTTTCCCTGGCAAACAAAAGTAAGCTGCCCCGCTTCTGCATGGCAGATTGCAGGAGCTACTTAGTACTATCAAATCAGCCCGACTTGGCACAGGTGCCACCTTGGATCTGGGAACCATCCTGTGTATCGTGGATTTTCAGGGGCCAGCCGGCCACTCTCAGCCATATGCCCCCAAAAACAAACCACGGACCTTTTCTCTGGCAAACAAAAATCAACTGCCCCACTTCTGGATGGCAGATTGCAGGAGCCACTTGGGACTATCACACCAGCACAACATGGCACTGCTGCCACCTTGGATCTGGGAACAATCCTGCGTATCGTACATATTCAGGAACCAGCCGAACACTCCCAGCCACAGGCCCCCAAACACAAACAACGGCCCTTTTCTCTGGCAAACAAAACTCAACTGCCCCTCTTCTGGATGGCAAATTGCAGGACGCATTTGGTACTACAAAAAGAGCCCGACTTGGCAGTGGTGCCACCTTGGCTCTGGGAACCATCCTGCGTATCGAGCATTTTAAGGAGCCAGCCGGCAATTCCCAGCCGTATGCCCCAAAAAGAAACCATGGACATTTTCTCTGGCAAAAAAAACTCAGCTGTCCCGCTTCTGGATGGCAGATTGCAGGAGTCACTTTGAACCATACAACCAGCCTTACTTGGCACTGGTGCCACCTTGGATCTGGGAACCATCCTGCCTATCGTTGATTTTCAGGGGCCAGCCGGCCACTCTCAGCCATAGGCCCCCAAACACAAACCACAGCCCTTTTCTCTAGCAAACAAAATTCAACTGCCCCGCTTCTGGATGGCAAATTGCAGGAGCCACTGGGTACTACAAAAACAGCCTGACTTGGCACTGGTGCCACCTTGCGTCTGGTTACCATGCGGCGTATCGTGCATTTTAAGGAGCCAGGTGGCCACTCCCAGCCATATGCCCCCAAACACAACCCACGGCCCTTTTCTCTGGCAAACAAAACTCAGCTGCCCCGCTTCTGGATGGCAGATTGCAGGAGACACTTGGTACTATCAAACCAGCCCGACTTGGCACTGGTGCCACCTTGGGTCTGGGAACCATCCTGCGTATTGTGGATTGTCAGGAGACAGCCGACCACTCTCGGCCACAGAGCCCAATCAAAAACAAAGGTCCGTTTCCCTGGCAAAAAAAACTCAGCTGCCCCGCTTCTGGATGGGAGATTGCAGGAGGCACTTGACACTGTCAAACGAGCCCCACTTGGCACTGGTGCCACCTTGGGTCTGGGAACCATGCTGCGTATCGTGGATTTTCAGGAGCCAGCCGGCCACTGCCAGCCACAGGCCCCCAAACACAAACCACAGCCTTTTTCTCTGGCAAACAAAACTCAGCTGCCCCACTTCTGGATGGCAGATTGCAGGAGCCACTTGGTACTATCAAACCAGCCCGACTTGGCACTGGTGCCACCTTGGGTCTGGGAACCATCCTGCCTATCGTGGATTTTAAGGAGCCAGCCGGCTACTCCCAGCCACAGGCCCCCAACAAAAACCACGGCCCTTTTTTCTGGCAAACAAAACTTAGCTGCCTCACTTCTGGATGGCAGATTGCAGGAGCCACTTGGTACTATCAAACCAGCCCGACTTGGCACTGGTGCCACCTTGGGTCTGGGAACCATCCTGCGTATCGTGGATTCTAAGGAGCCAGCCGGCCACTGCCAGCCACAGGCCCCCAAACAAAATCAACGGCGCTGTTCCCTGGAAAACAAAACACGCCTGCCAACTTTTTGATGGAGTTTGCAGGAGCCACTTGGTACTATCAAACCAGCCCGACTTGGCACTGGTGCCACCTTGGGTCTGGGAAACATCCTGCGTATCGTGGATTCTTAGGAGCCAGCCGGCCACTCCTAGCCACAGGCCCCCAAACAAAAACCTAGGCCTATTTCTCTGGCAAACAAAAGTAAGCTGCCCTGCTTCTGGATGGCAGATTGCAGGAGACACTTGGTACTATCAAACCAGCCCGACTTGGCACTGGTGCCACCTTGGATCTGGGAACCATGCTCTGTATCGTGGATATTCAGGGGCCAGCCGGCCACTCTCAGCCATATGTCCCCAAACAGAAACCTCGGCCCGTTTCTCTGGCAAACAAAACTCAACTGCCCCTCTTCTGGATGGCAAATTGCAGGATGAACTTGATACTAAAACCGCAGGCCGACTTGGTAGTGGTGACACCTTGGGCCTGGGAACCATCATGCGTATCGAGCATTTTAAGGAGCCAGCCGGCCACTCCCAGCAATATGCCCCCAAAAACAATCCACGGAATTTTCCTCTGGCAAACAAAAATCAGCTGCCTCGCTTCTGGATGGCAGATTGCAGGAGCCACTTTGCACCATCAAACCAGCCCGACTTGGCACTGGTGCCACATTGCATCTGGGAACCATGCTGCCTAGCGTGGATTTTCAGGAGCCAGCCGGCCACTCTCAGCTATATGCCCCCAAACAAAACCCACGGCCCGTTTCCCTGGCAAACAAAATTAAGCTGCCCCGCTTCTGGATGGCAGATTGCAGGACGCACTTGGTAGTATCAAACCAGCAAAACTTGGCACTGGTGCCACCTTGGGTCTGGGAACCATCCTGCGTATCGTGGGTTCAAAGGAGCCAGCCGGTCACTCCCAGCCACAGGCCCCCAAATACAAACAATGTCGCTTTTCCCTGGAAAACAAAACTCGCCTGCCAACTTTTTGATGGCAGATTGCAGGAGCCACTTGGTACTATCAAACCAGCCCAACTTGGCACTGGTGCCACCATGGGTCTGGTAACCATCCTGCCTATTGTAGCTTTCCAGGAGCCAGCCGGTCACTCCCAGCCATAGGTCCCCAGTCACAAACCTCGGCCCGTTTCCCTGGCAAACAAAAGTAAGCTACCCCGCTTCTGGATGGCAGATTGCAGGAGCCACTTGGTACTATCAAACCAGCCCAACTTGGCACTGGTGCCACCTTGGGTCTGGGAACCATGCTGCGTAACACAGATTCTAAGGCGCCAGTCGGCCACTACGAGCCACAAGCCCCCAAACACAAACAACGGCGCTATTCTCTGGCAAACAAAACTCAACTGCCCCTCTTCTGGATGGCAAATTGCAGGACGCACTTGGTACTATAAAAACAGCCCGACTTGGCACTGGTGCCCCCTTGGGTCTGGGAACCATCCTGCGTATCGATCTTTTTAATGAGACAGCCGGCCAATCCCAGCCATATGCCCCCAAACACAACCCACGGCCCTTTTCTCTGGCAAACAAAACTCAACTGCACCGCTTCTGGATGGCAGATTGCAGGAGCCACTTGGTACTATCAAACCAGCCCGACTTGGCACTGGTGCCACCTTGGGTCTGGGAACCATCCTGCGTATTGTGGGTTGTCAGGAGCCAGCCGAACACTCTCGGCCACAGACCCCAATTAAAAACAACGGCCCGTTTCACAGGCAAACAAAACTCAGCTGCCCCGCTTCTGGATGGGAGATTGCAGGAGGCACTTGGTGTAATCAAACCAGCCCGACTTGGCACTGGTGCCACCTTGGGTCTGGGAACCATCCTGCGTATCGTGGATTCTAAGGAGCCAGCCGGCCACTCCTAGCCACAGGCCCCCAAACAAAAACCTAGGCCTATTTCTCTGGCAAACAAAAGTAAGCTGCCCTGCTTCTGGATGGCAGATTGCAGGAGACACTTGGTACTATCAAACCAGCCCGACTTGGCACTGGTGCCACCTTGGATCTGGGAACCATGCTCTGTATCGTGGATATTCAGGGGCCAGCCGGCCACTCTCAGCCATATGTCCCCAAACAGAAACCTCGGCCCGTTTCTCTGGCAAACAAAACTCAACTGCCCCTCTTCTGGATGGCAAATTGCAGGATGAACTTGATACTAAAACCGCAGGCCGACTTGGTAGTGGTGACACCTTGGGCCTGGGAACCATCATGCGTATCGAGCATTTTAAGGAGCCAGCCGGCCACTCCCAGCAATATGCCCCCAAAAACAATCCACGGAATTTTCCTCTGGCAAACAAAAATCAGCTGCCTCGCTTCTGGATGGCAGATTGCAGGAGCCACTTTGCACCATCAAACCAGCCCGACTTGGCACTGGTGCCACATTGCATCTGGGAACCATGCTGCCTAGCGTGGATTTTCAGGAGCCAGCCGGCCACTCTCAGCTATATGCCCCCAAACAAAACCCACGGCCCGTTTCCCTGGCAAACAAAATTAAGCTGCCCCGCTTCTGGATGGCAGATTGCAGGACGCACTTGGTAGTATCAAACCAGCAAAACTTGGCACTGGTGCCACCTTGGGTCTGGGAACCATCCTGCGTATCGTGGGTTCAAAGGAGCCAGCCGGTCACTCCCAGCCACAGGCCCCCAAATACAAACAATGTCGCTTTTCCCTGGAAAACAAATCTCGCCTGCCAACTTTTTGATGGCAGATTGCAGGAGCCACTTGGTACTATCAAACCAGCCCAACTTGGCACTGGTGCCACCATGGGTCTGGTCACCATCCTGCCTATTGTAGCTTTCCAGGAGCCAGCCGGTCACTCCCAGCCATAGGTCCCCAGTCACAAACCTCGGCCCGTTTCCCTGGCAAACAAAAGTAAGCTACCCCGCTTCTGGATGGCAGATTGCAGGAGCCACTTGGTACTATCAAACCAGCCCAACTTGGCACTGGTGCCACCTTGGGTCTGGGAACCATGCTGCGTAACACAGATTCTAAGGCGCCAGTCGGCCACTACGAGCCACAAGCCCCCAAACACAAACAACGGCGCTATTCTCTGGCAAACAAAACTCAACTGCCCCTCTTCTGGATGGCAAATTGCAGGACGCACTTGGTACTATAAAAACAGCCCGACTTGGCACTGGTGCCCCCTTGGGTCTGGGAACCATCCTGCGTATCGATCTTTTTAATGAGACAGCCGGCCACTCCCAGCCATATGCCCCCAAACACAACCCACGGCCCTTTTCTCTGGCAAACAAAACTCAACTGCACCGCTTCTGGATGGCAGATTGCAGGAGCCACTTGGTACTATCAAACCAGCCCGACTTGGCACTGGTGCCACCTTGGGTCTGGGAACCATCCTGCGTATTGTGGGTTGTCAGGAGCCAGCCGAACACTCTCGGCCACAGACCCCAATTAAAAACAACGGCCCGTTTCACAGGCAAACAAAACTCAGCTGCCCCGCTTCTGGATGGCAGATTGCAGGAGCCACTTGGTGTAATCAAACCAGCCCGACTTGGCACTGGTGCCACCTTGGGTCTGGGAACCATCCTGCGTATCGTGGATTCTAAGGAGCCAGCCGGCCACTCCTAGCCACAGGCCCCCAAACAAAAACCTAGGCCTATTTCTCTGGCAAACAAAAGTAAGCTGCCCTGCTTCTGGATGGCAGATTGCAGGAGACACTTGGTACTATCAAACCAGCCCGACTTGGCACTGGTGCCACCTTGGATCTGGGAACCATGCTCTGTATCGTGGATATTCAGGGGCCAGCCGGCCACTCTCAGCCATATGTCCCCAAACAGAAACCTCGGCCCGTTTCTCTGGCAAACAAAACTCAACTGCCCCTCTTCTGGATGGCAAATTGCAGGATGAACTTGATACTAAAACCGCAGGCCGACTTGGTAGTGGTGACACCTTGGGCCTGGGAACCATCATGCGTATCGAGCATTTTAAGGAGCCAGCCGGCCACTCCCAGCAATATGCCCCCAAAAACAATCCACGGAATTTTCCTCTGGCAAACAAAAATCAGCTGCCTCGCTTCTGGATGGCAGATTGCAGGAGCCACTTTGCACCATCAAACCAGCCCGACTTGGCACTGGTGCCACATTGCATCTGGGAACCATGCTGCCTAGCGTGGATTTTCAGGAGCCAGCCGGCCACTCTCAGCTATATACCCCCAAACAAAACCCACGGCCCGTTTCCCTGGCAAACAAAACTAAGCTGCCCCGCTTCTGGATGGCAGATTGCAGGACGCACTTGGTAGTATCAAACCAGCAAAACTTGGCACTGGTGCCACCTTGGGTCTGGGAACCATCCTGCGTATCGTGGGTTCAAAGGAGCCAGCCGGTCACTCCCAGCCACAGGCCCCCAAATACAAACAATGTCGCTTTTCCCTGGAAAACAAAACTCGCCTGCCAACTTTTTGATGGCAGATTGCAGGAGCCACTTGGTACTATCAAACCAGCCCAACTTGGCACTGGTGCCACCATGGGTCTGGTAACCATCCTGCCTATTGTAGCTTTCCAGGAGCCAGCCGGTCACTCCCAGCCATAGGTCCCCAGTCACAAACCTCGGCCCGTTTCCCTGGCAAACAAAAGTAAGCTACCCCGCTTCTGGATGGCAGATTGCAGGAGCCACTTGGTACTATCAAACCAGCCCAACTTGGCACTGGTGCCACCTTGGGTCTGGGAACCATGCTGCGTAACACAGATTCTAAGGCGCCAGTCGGCCACTACGAGCCACAAGCCCCCAAACACAAACAACGGCGCTATTCTCTGGAAAACAAAACTCAACTGCCCCTCTTCTGGATGGCAAATTGCAGGACGCACTTGGTACTATAAAAACAGCCCGACTTGGCACTGGTGCCCCCTTGGGTCTGGGAACCATCCTGCGTATCGATCTTTTTACTGAGACAGCCGGCCACTCCCAGCCATATGCCCCCAAACACAACCCACGGCCCTTTTCTCTGGCAAACAAAACTCAACTGCACCGCTTCTGGATGGCAGATTGCAGGAGCCACTTGGTACTATCAAACCAGCCCGACTTGGCACTGGTGCCACCTTGGGTCTGGGAACCATCCTGCGTATTGTGGGTTGTCAGGAGCCAGCCGAACACTCTCGGCCACAGACCCCAATTAAAAACAACGGCCCGTTTCACAGGCAAACAAAACTCAGCTGCCCCGCTTCTGGATGGGAGATTGCAGGAGGCACTTGGTGTAATCAAACCAGCCCGACTTGGCACTGGTGCCACCTTGGGTCTGGGAACCATCCTGCGTATCGTGGATTCTAAGGAGCCAGCCGGCCACTCCTAGCCACAGGCCCCCAAACAAAAACCTAGGCCTATTTCTCTGGCAAACAAAAGTAAGCTGCCCTGCTTCTGGATGGCAGATTGCAGGAGACACTTGGTACTATCAAACCAGCCCGACTTGGCACTGGTGCCACCTTGGATCTGGGAACCATGCTCTGTATCGTGGATATTCAGGGGCCAGCCGGCCACTCTCAGCCATATGTCCCCAAACAGAAACCTCGGCCCGTTTCTCTGGCAAACAAAACTCAACTGCCCCTCTTCTGGATGGCAAATTGCAGGATGAACTTGATACTAAAACCGCAGGCCGACTTGGTAGTGGTGACACCTTGGGCCTGGGAACCATCATGCGTATCGAGCATTTTAAGGAGCCAGCCGGCCACTCCCAGCAATATGCCCCCAAAAACAATCCACGGAATTTTCCTCTGGCAAACAAAAATCAGCTGCCTCGCTTCTGGATGGCAGATTGCAGGAGCCACTTTGCACCATCAAACCAGCCCGACTTGGCACTGGTGCCACATTGCATCTGGGAACCATGCTGCCTAGCGTGGATTTTCAGGAGCCAGCCGGCCACTCTCAGCTATATGCCCCCAAACAAAACCCACGGCCCGTTTCCCTGGCAAACAAAATTAAGCTGCCCCGCTTCTGGATGGCAGATTGCAGGACGCACTTGGTAGTATCAAACCAGCAAAACTTGGCACTGGTGCCACCTTGGATCTGGGAACCATCCTTCCTATCGTGGATTTTCAGGGGCCAGCCGGTCACTCTCAGCCATAGGCCCCAAACACAAACCACGGCCCTTTTCTCTGGAAAACAAAACTCAACTGCCCCTCTTCTGGATGGCAGATTGCAGGAGCCACTGGGTACTATGAAACCAGCCCTACTTGGCACTGATGCCACCTTGGGTCTGGGAACCATGCTGCGTATCATGGATTTTCAGGAGCCAGCCGGCCACTGCCAGCCACAGGCCCCGAAACACAAACAACAGCCTTTTTCTCTGGCAAACAAAATTCAGCTGCCCCGCTTCTGGATGGCAGATTGCAGGAACCACTTGGTACTAACAAACCAGCCCGACTTGGCACTGATGCCACCTTGGGTCTGGGAACCATCCTGCGTATCGTGGATTCAAAGGAGCCAGCTGGCCACTCCCAGCCACAGGCCCCAAAACACACACAACGGTGCTTTTCCCTGGAAAACAAAACTCGCCTGCCAAACTTTTGATGGCAGATTGCAGGAGCCACTTGGTATTATCAAACCAGCCCAACTTGGCACTGGTGCCACCATGGGTCTGGTCACCATCCTGCCTATCGTAGCTTTTCAGGAGCCAGCCAGCCACCCCCAGCCAGAGGCCCCCAGACAAATATTTCGGCCCGTTTCCCTGGCAAACAAAAGTAAGCTGCCCCGCTTCTGGATGGCAGATTGCAGGAGCCACTTGGTACTATCAAACCAGCCCAACTTGGCACTGGTGCCAACTCAGGTCTGGGAACCATCCTGCATATCGTGGGTTCTAAGGAGCCAGCTGGCCACTCCCAGCCACAGGCCCCCAAACACAAACAACGGCGCTTTTCCCTGGAAAACAAAACTCGCCTGCCAACTTTTTGATGGCAGATTGCAGGAGCCACTTGGTACTATCAAACCAGCCCAACTTGGCACTGGTGCCACCATGGGTCTGGTAACCATCCTGCCTATTGTAGCTTTCCAGGAGCCAGCCGGTCACTCCCAGCCATAGGTCCCCAGTCACAAACCTCGGCCCGTTTCCCTGGCAAACAAAAGTAAGCTACCCCGCTTCTGGATGGCAGATTGCAGGAGCCACTTGGTACTATCAAACCAGCCCAACTTGGCACTGGTGCCACCTTGGGTCTGGGAACCATGCTGCGTAACACAGATTCTAAGGCGCCAGTCGGCCACTACGAGCCACAAGCCCCCAAACACAAACAACGGCGCTATTCTCTGGCAAACAAAACTCAACTGCCCCTCTTCTGGATGGCAAATTGCAGGACGCACTTGGTACTATAAAAACAGCCCGACTTGGCACTGGTGCCACCTTGGGTCTCGGAACCATCCTGCGTATCGATCTTTTTAATGAGACAGCCGGCCGCTCCCAGCCATATGCCCCCAAACACAACCCACGGCCCTTTTCTCTGGCAAACAAAACTCAACTGCACCGCTTCTGGATGGCAGATTGCAGGAGCCACTTGGTACTATCAAACCAGCCCGACTTGGCACTGGTGCCACCTTGGGTCTGGGAACCATCCTGCGTATTGTGGGTTGTCAGGAGCCAGCCGAACACTCTCGGCCACAGACCCCAATTAAAAACAACGGCCCGTTTCACAGGCAAACAAAACTCAGCTGCCCCGCTTCTGGATGGGAGATTGCAGGAGGCACTTGGTGTAATCAAACCAGCCCGACTTGGCACTGGTGCCACCTTGGGTCTGGGAACCATCCTGCGTATCGTGGATTCTAAGGAGCCAGCCGGCCACTCCTAGCCACAGGCCCCCAAACAAAAACCTAGGCCTATTTCTCTGGCAAACAAAAGTAAGCTGCCCTGCTTCTGGATGGCAGATTGCAGGAGACACTTGGTACTATCAAACCAGCCCGACTTGGCACTGGTGCCACCTTGGATCTGGGAACCATGCTCTGTATCGTGGATATTCAGGGGCCAGCCGGCCACTCTCAGCCATATGTCCCCAAACAGAAACCTCGGCCCGTTTCTCTGGCAAACAAAACTCAACTGCCCCTCTTCTGGATGGCAAATTGCAGGATGAACTTGATACTAAAACCGCAGGCCGACTTGGTAGTGGTGACACCTTGGGCCTGGGAACCATCATGCGTATCGAGCATTTTAAGGAGCCAGCCGGCCACTCCCAGCAATATGCCCCCAAAAACAATCCACGGAATTTTCCTCTGGCAAACAAAAATCAGCTGCCTCGCTTCTGGATGGCAGATTGCAGGAGCCACTTTGCACCATCAAACCAGCCCGACTTGGCACTGGTGCCACATTGCATCTGGGAACCATGCTGCCTAGCGTGGATTTTCAGGAGCCAGCCGGCCACTCTCAGCTATATGCCCCCAAACAAAACCCACGGCCCGTTTCCCTGGCAAACAAAACTAAGCTGCCCCGCTTCTGGATGGCAGATTGCAGGACGCACTTGGTAGTATCAAACCAGCAAAACTTGGCACTGGTGCCACCTTGGGTCTGGGAACCATCCTGCGTATCGTGGGTTCAAAGGAGCCAGCCGGTCACTCCCAGCCACAGGCCCCCAAATACAAACAATGTCGCTTTTCCCTGGAAAACAAAACTCGCCTGCCAACTTTTTGATGGCAGATTGCAGGAGCCACTTGGTACTATCAAACCAGCCCAACTTGGCACTGGTGCCACCATGGGTCTGGTAACCATCCTGCCTATTGTAGCTTTCCAGGAGCCAGCCGGTCACTCCCAGCCATAGGTCCCCAGTCACAAACCTCGGCCCGTTTCCCTGGCAAACAAAAGTAAGCTACCCCGCTTCTGGATGGCAGATTGCAGGAGCCACTTGGTACTATCAAACCAGCCCAACTTGGCACTGGTGCCACCTTGGGTCTGGGAACCATGCTGCGTAACACAGATTCTAAGGCGCCAGTCGGCCACTACGAGCCACAAGCCCCCAAACACAAACAACGGCGCTATTCTCTGGAAAACAAAACTCAACTGCCCCTCTTCTGGATGGCAAATTGCAGGACGCACTTGGTACTATAAAAACAGCCCGACTTGGCACTGGTGCCCCCTTGGGTCTGGGAACCATCCTGCGTATCGATCTTTTTACTGAGACAGCCGGCCACTCCCAGCCATATGCCCCCAAACACAACCCACGGCCCTTTTCTCTGGCAAACAAAACTCAACTGCACCGCTTCTGGATGGCAGATTGCAGGAGCCACTTGGTACTATCAAACCAGCCCGACTTGGCACTGGTGCCACCTTGGGTCTGGGAACCATCCTGCGTATTGTGGGTTGTCAGGAGCCAGCCGAACACTCTCGGCCACAGACCCCAATTAAAAACAACGGCCCGTTTCACAGGCAAACAAAACTCAGCTGCCCCGCTTCTGGATGGGAGATTGCAGGAGGCACTTGGTGTAATCAAACCAGCCCGACTTGGCACTGGTGCCACCTTGGGTCTGGGAACCATCCTGCGTATCGTGGATTCTAAGGAGCCAGCCGGCCACTCCTAGCCACAGGCCCCCAAACAAAAACCTAGGCCTATTTCTCTGGCAAACAAAAGTAAGCTGCCCTGCTTCTGGATGGCAGATTGCAGGAGACACTTGGTACTATCAAACCAGCCCGACTTGGCACTGGTGCCACCTTGGATCTGGGAACCATGCTCTGTATCGTGGATATTCAGGGGCCAGCCGGCCACTCTCAGCCATATGTCCCCAAACAGAAACCTCGGCCCGTTTCTCTGGCAAACAAAACTCAACTGCCCCTCTTCTGGATGGCAAATTGCAGGATGAACTTGATACTAAAACCGCAGGCCGACTTGGTAGTGGTGACACCTTGGGCCTGGGAACCATCATGCGTATCGAGCATTTTAAGGAGCCAGCCGGCCACTCCCAGCAATATGCCCCCAAAAACAATCCACGGAATTTTCCTCTGGCAAACAAAAATCAGCTGCCTCGCTTCTGGATGGCAGATTGCAGGAGCCACTTTGCACCATCAAACCAGCCCGACTTGGCACTGGTGCCACATTGCATCTGGGAACCATGCTGCCTAGCGTGGATTTTCAGGAGCCAGCCGGCCACTCTCAGCTATATGCCCCCAAACAAAACCCACGGCCCGTTTCCCTGGCAAACAAAATTAAGCTGCCCCGCTTCTGGATGGCAGATTGCAGGACGCACTTGGTAGTATCAAACCAGCAAAACTTGGCACTGGTGCCACCTTGGATCTGGGAACCATCCTTCCTATCGTGGATTTTCAGGGGCCAGCCGGTCACTCTCAGCCATAGGCCCCAAACACAAACCACGGCCCTTTTCTCTGGAAAACAAAACTCAACTGCCCCTCTTCTGGATGGCAGATTGCAGGAGCCACTGGGTACTATGAAACCAGCCCTACTTGGCACTGATGCCACCTTGGGTCTGGGAACCATGCTGCGTATCATGGATTTTCAGGAGCCAGCCGGCCACTGCCAGCCACAGGCCCCGAAACACAAACAACAGCCTTTTTCTCTGGCAAACAAAATTCAGCTGCCCCGCTTCTGGATGGCAGATTGCAGGAACCACTTGGTACTAACAAACCAGCCCGACTTGGCACTGATGCCACCTTGGGTCTGGGAACCATCCTGCGTATCGTGGATTCAAAGGAGCCAGCTGGCCACTCCCAGCCACAGGCCCCAAAACACACACAACGGTGCTTTTCCCTGGAAAACAAAACTCGCCTGCCAAACTTTTGATGGCAGATTGCAGGAGCCACTTGGTATTATCAAACCAGCCCAACTTGGCACTGGTGCCACCATGGGTCTGGTCACCATCCTGCCTATCGTAGCTTTTCAGGAGCCAGCCAGCCACCCCCAGCCAGAGGCCCCCAGACAAATATTTCGGCCCGTTTCCCTGGCAAACAAAAGTAAGCTGCCCCGCTTCTGGATGGCAGATTGCAGGAGCCACTTGGTACTATCAAACCAGCCCAACTTGGCACTGGTGCCAACTCAGGTCTGGGAACCATCCTGCGTATCGTGGGTTCTAAGGAGCCAGCTGGCCACTCCCAGCCACAGGCCCCCAAACACAAACAACGGCGCTTTTCCCTGGAAAACAAAACTCGCCTGCCAACTTTTTGATGGCAGATTGCAGGAGCCACTTGGTACTATCAAACCAGCCCAACTTGGCACTGGTGCCACCATGGGTCTGGTAACCATCCTGCCTATTGTAGCTTTCCAGGAGCCAGCCGGTCACTCCCAGCCATAGGTCCCCAGTCACAAACCTCGGCCCGTTTCCCTGGCAAACAAAAGTAAGCTACCCCGCTTCTGGATGGCAGATTGCAGGAGCCACTTGGTACTATCAAACCAGCCCAACTTGGCACTGGTGCCACCTTGGGTCTGGGAACCATGCTGCGTAACACAGATTCTAAGGCGCCAGTCGGCCACTACGAGCCACAAGCCCCCAAACACAAACAACGGCGCTATTCTCTGGCAAACAAAACTCAACTGCCCCTCTTCTGGATGGCAAATTGCAGGACGCACTTGGTACTATAAAAACAGCCCGACTTGGCACTGGTGCCACCTTGGGTCTCGGAACCATCCTGCGTATCGATCTTTTTAATGAGACAGCCGGCCGCTCCCAGCCATATGCCCCCAAACACAACCCACGGCCCTTTTCTCTGGCAAACAAAACTCAACTGCACCGCTTCTGGATGGCAGATTGCAGGAGCCACTTGGTACTATCAAACCAGCCCGACTTGGCACTGGTGCCACCTTGGGTCTGGGAACCATCCTGCGTATTGTGGGTTGTCAGGAGCCAGCCGAACACTCTCGGCCACAGACCCCAATTAAAAACAACGGCCCGTTTCACAGGCAAACAAAACTCAGCTGCCCCGCTTCTGGATGGGAGATTGCAGGAGGCACTTGACACTGTGAAACCAGCCCCACTTGGCACTGGTGCCACCTTGGGTCTGGGAACCATGCTGCGTATCATGGATTTTCAGGAGCCAGCCGGCCACTGCCAGCCACAGGCCCCCAAGCACAAACCACAGACTTTTTGTCTGGCAAACAAAATTCAGCTGCCCCGCTTCTGGATGGCAGATTGCAGGAGCCACTTGGGACTATCACACCAGCACAACATGGCACTGCTGCCACCTTGGATCTGGGAACCATCCTTCCTATCGTGGATTTTCAGGGGCCAGCCGGTCACTCTCAGCCATAGGCCCCAAACACAAACCACGGCCCTTTTCTCTGGAAAACAAAACTCAACTGCCCCTCTTCTGGATGGCAGATTGCAGGAGCCACTGGGTACTATGAAACCAGCCCTACTTGGCACTGATGCCACCTTGGGTCTGGGAACCATGCTGCGTATCATGGATTTTCAGGAGCCAGCCGGCCACTGCCAGCCACAGGCCCCGAAACACAAACAACAGCCTTTTTCTCTGGCAAACAAAATTCAGCTGCCCCGCTTCTGGATGGCAGATTGCAGGAACCACTTGGTACTAACAAAACAGCCCGACTTGGCACTGATGCCACCTTGGGTCTGGGAACCATCCTGCGTATCGTGGATTCAAAGGAGCCAGCTGGCCACTCCCAGCCACAGGCCCCAAAACACACACAACGGTGCTTTTCCCTGGAAAACAAAACTCGCCTGCCAAACATTTGATGGCAGATTGCAGGAGCCACTTGGTATTATCAAACCAGCCCAACTTGGCACTGGTGCCACCATGGGTCTGGTCACCATCCTGCCTATCGTAGCTTTTCAGGAGCCAGCCAGCCACCCCCAGCCAGAGGCCCCCAGACAAATATTTCGGCCCGTTTCCCTGGCAAACAAAAGTAAGCTGCCCCGCTTCTGGATGGCAGATTGCAGGAGCCACTTGGTACTATCAAACCAGCCCAACTTGGCACTGGTGCCAACTCAGGTCTGGGAACCATCCTGCGTATCGTGGGTTCTAAGGAGCCAGCTGGCCACTCCCAGCCACAGGCCCCCAAACACAAACAACGGCGCTTTTCCCTGGAAAACAAAACTCGCCTGCCAACTTTTTGATGGCAGATTGCAGGAGCCACTTGGTACTATCAAACCAGCCCAACTTGGCACTGCTGCCACCATGGGTCTGGTCACCATCCTGCCTATCGTAGCTTTTCAGGAGCCAGCCGGTCACTCCCAGCCATAGGCCCCCAGACACAAACCTCGGCCCGTTTCCCTGGCAAACAAAAGTAAGCTGCCCCGCTTCTGCATGGCAGATTGCAGGAGCTACTTAGTACTATCAAACCAGCCCGACTTGGCACTGGTGACACCTCTGGTCTGGGAACCATCCTGCCTATCGTGGATTTTCAGGGGCCAGCCGGCCACTCTCAGCCATATGCCCCAAAAACAAACCACGGCCCTTTTCTCTGGCAAACAAAACTCAACTGCCCCTCTTCTGGATGGCAAATTTTAGGACGCACTTTGTACTACGAAAACCGCCCGACGTGGCACTGGTGCCACCTTGTGTCAGGGAACCATCCTGCATATCGAGCTTTTTAAGGAGCCAGCCGGCCACGCCCAGCCATATACCCCCAAAAACAAACCACGGACCATTTCTCTTGGAAACAAAAATCCGCTGCCCCGCGTCTGTATGGCAGATTGCAGGAGCCACTTTGCACCATCAAACCAGCCCGACTTGGCACTGGTGCCACCTTGGGTCTGGGAACAATCCTGCATATCGTGGATTCTAAGGAGCCAGCCGGCCACTCCCTGCCACAGGCCCCCAAACACAAACAACGGCGCTTTTCCCTGGAAAACAAAATTCGCCTGCCAGCTTTTTGATGGCAGATTGCAGGAGCCACTTGGTACTATCAAATCATCCCAACTTGGCACTGGTGCCACTATGGGTCTGGGAACCATCCTGCCTATTGTAGCATTTCAGGAGCCAGCCGGTCACTCCCAGCCATAGGCCCCCAGACACAAACCTCGGACCGTTTCCATGGCAAACAAAATTAAGCTGCCCCGATTCTGGATGGCAGATTGCAGGAGCCACTTGGTTGTGTCAAACCAGCCCGACTTGGCACTGGTGCCACCTTGGGTCTGGGAACCATCCTGCGTAACGTGGATTCTAAGCAGCCACCCGGCCACTCTGAGCCACAGGCCCCCAAACACAAACAACGGCGCTTTTCCCTGGAAAACAAAACTCGCCTGCCAACTTTTTGATGGCAGATTGCAGGAGCCACTTGGTACTATCAAACCAGCCCAACTTGGCACTGGTGCCACCTCTGGTCTGGGAACCATCCTGCCTATTGTAGCTTTTCAGGAGCCAGCCGGTCACTCCCAGCCATAGACCCCCAGACACAAACCTCGGCCCGTTTCCCTGGAAAACAAAAGTAAGTTACCCCGATTCTGGATGGCAGATTGCAGGAGCCACTTGGTACTATCAAATCAGCCCAACTTGGCACTGGTGCCACCATGGGTCTGGTAAACATCCTGCCTATCGTAGCTTTTCAGGAGCCAGCCGGTCACTCCCTGCCATAGGCCCCCGGACACAAACCTCGGCCCGTTTCCCTGGCAAACAAAAGTAAGCTGCCCCGCTTTTGGATGGCAGATTGCAGGATGCACTTGGTACTTACAAACCAGCCCGACTTGGCCCTGGTGCCACCTTGGCTCTGGGAACCATGCTGCGTAACGTAGATTCTACGAGGACAGGCGGCCACTCCCAGCCACAGGCCTCTAAACAAAAACAACGGCGCTTTTCCCTGGAAAACAAAACTCGCCTGCCAACTTCTTGATGGCAGATTGCAGGAGCCACTTGGTACTATCAAACCAGCCCAACTTGGCACTGGTGCCACCATGGGTCTGGTCACCATCCTGCCTATCGTAGCTTTTCAGGAGCCTTCAGCTCACTCCCAGCCATAAGCCTCCAGACAAATACCTCGGCACGTTTCCCTGGCAAACAAAAGTAGGCTGCCCCGCTTCTGGATGGCAAATTGCAGGACGCACTTGGTACTACGAAAACAGCCCGACTTGGCACTGATGCCACCTTGGGTCAGGGAACAATCCTGCGTATAGAGCTTTTTAAGGAGCCAGCCGGCCACGTCCAGTCATATACCCCCAAAAAAAAAACCACGGAACTTTTCTCCAGCAAACAAAAATCCGCTGCCCCGCGTCTGGATGGCAGATTGCAGGAGCTATTTAGTATTATCAAAGCAGCCCGACTTGGCACTGGTGGCACCATGAGTCTGGTAACCATCCTGCCTATCGTAGCTTTTCAGTAGTCAGCCGGTCACTCCCAGCCATAGGCCCCCAGACAAATACCTCGGCCCGTTTCCCTGGGAAACAAAAGTAAGCTGTCCCGCTTCTGGATGGCAGATTGCAGGAGCCACTTGGTACTATCAAACCAGCCCAACTTGTTCCCAGACCCAAGGTGGCACCAGTGCCACGTGGGGCTGGTTTGATGGTGCAACGTGGCTCCTGCAATCTGCCATCCAAAAGCGGGGCAGCTTACTTTTGTTTGCCAGGGAAACGGGCCGAGGTTTGTGTCTGGGGGTCTATGGCTGGGAGTGACCGGCTGGCTCCTGAAAAGCTACGATAGGCAGGATGGTTCCCAGACCAGACGTGGCACCAGTGCCAAGTTGGGCTGGTTTGATAGTACCAAGTGGCTCCTGCAATCTGCCATCAAAAAGTTGGCAGGCGAGTTTTGTTTTCCAGGGAAAAGCACCGTAGTTTTTGTTTGGGGGCCTGTGGCTCAGAGTGGCCGGGTGGCTGCTTAGAATCCACGATACGCAGGATGGTTCCCAGACCCAAGGTGGCACCAGTGCCAAGTCGGGCTGGTTTGACACAACCAAGTGGCTCCTGCAATCTGCCATCCAGAATCGGGGCAGCTTAATTTTGTTTGCCAGGGAAACGGTCCGAGGTTTGTGTCTGGGGGCCTATGGCTGGGAGTGACCGGCTGGCTCCTGAAATGCTACAATAGGCAGGATGGTTCCCAGACCCATAGTGGCACCAGTGCCAAGTTGGGATGATTTGATAGTACCAAGTGGGTCCTGCAATCTGCCATCAAAAAGTTGGCAGGCGAATTTTGTTTTCCAGGGAAAAGCGCCGTTGTTTGTGTTTGGGGGCCTGTGGCTGGGAGTGGCCGGCTGGCTCCTTAGAATCCACGATATGCAGGATTGTTCCCAGACCCAAGGCGGCACCAGTGCCAAGTCGGGCTGGTTTGATGGTGCAAAGTGGCTCCTGCAATCTGCCATACAGACGCGGGGCAGCGGATTTTTGTTTCCAAGAGAAATGGTCCGTGGTTTGTTTTTGGGGGTTTATGGCTGGGCGTGGCCGGCTGGCTCCTTAAAAAGCTCGATATGCAGGATGGTTCCCTGACACAAGGTGGCACCAGTGCCACGTCGGGCGGTTTTCGTAGTACAAAGTGCGTCCTAAAATTTGCCATCCAGAAGAGGGGCAGTTGAGTTTTGTTTGCCAGAGAAAAGGGCCGTGGTTTGTTTTTGGGGGCATATGTCTGGGAGTGGCCGGCTGGCTCCTGAAAAGCTACGATAGGCAGGATGTTTACCAGACCCATGGTGGCACCAGTGCCAAGTTGGGCTGATTTGATAGTACCAAGTGGCTCCTGCAATCTGCCATCCAGAATCGGGGTAGCTTACTTTTGTTTTCCAGGGAAACGGGCCGAGGTTTGTGTCTGGGGGTCTATGGTTGGGAGTGGCCGGCTGGCTCCTTAGAAACCACGATACGCAGCATGGTTCCCAGACAAGAGGTGCCACCAGTGCCAAGTTGGGCTGGTTTGATACTACCAAGTGGTTCCTGCAATCTGCCATTCAGAAGCGGGGCAGCTTACTATTGTTTGCCAGGGAAACGGACCGTTGTTTGTGTTTGGGGGCCTATGGCTGGGACTGACCGGCTGGCTCCATAAAATCCACGATACGCAGGATGGTTCCCACACCAGAGGTGGCACCAGTGCCAAGTCGGGCTGGTTTGATAGTACCAAGTGGCTCCTGCAATCTGCCATCCAGAAGCGGGGCAGCTTACTTTTGTTTGCCAGGGAAACGGGCCGAGGTTTGTGTCTCGGGGCCTATGGCAGGGAGTGACCGGCGGGCTCCTGAAAGCTACGATAGGCAGGATGGTGACCAGACCCATGGTGGCACCAGTGCCAAGTTGGGCTGGTTTGATAGTACCAAGTGGCTCCTGCAATCTGACATCAAAATGTTGGCAGGCGAGTTTTGTTTTCCAGGGAAAAGCGCCGTTGTTTGTGTTTGGGGGCCTGTGGTTGGGAGTGGCCGGCTGGCTCCTTAGAAACCACGATACGCAGGATGGTTCCCAGACCAGAGGTGGCACCAGTGCCAAGTCGGGCTGGTTTGATAGTACCAAGTGGCTCCTGACATCTGCCATCCAGAAGCGGGGCAGCTTACTTTTGTTTGCCACGGAAACGGGCCGTTGTTTGTGTTTGGGGGCCAGTGGCTGGGAGTGGCCGACTGGCTCCTTAGAATCCACGATACGCAGGATGGTTCCCAGACCAGAGGTGGCACCAGTGCCAAGTCGGGCTGGTTTGATAGTACCAAGTGGCTCCTGCAATCTGCCATCCAGAAGCGGGGCAGCTTAATTTTCTTTGCTAGGGAAACGGGCCGAGCTTTGTGTCTGGGGGCCTATGTCTGGGAGTGACCGGCTGGCTCCTGAAAAGTTACGATAGGCAGGATGGTGACCAGACCCATGGTGGCACCAGTGCCAAGTTGGGCTGGTTTGATAGTACCAAGTGGCTCCTGCAATCTGCCATCAAAACGTTGGTAGGCGAGTTTTGTTTTCCAGGGAAAAGCGCCGTTGTTTGTGTTTGGGGGCCTGTGGCTGGGAGTGGCCGGCTGGCTCCTTAGAATCCACGATACGCACCATGGTATCCAGACCCAAGGTGGCACCAGTGCCAAGTTTTGCTGGTTTGATAGTACCAAGTGGTTCCTGCAATCTGCCATCCAGAAGCAGGGCAGCTTACTTTTGTTTGCCAGGGAAACGGGCCGAGGTTTGTGTCTCGGGGCCTATGGCTGCGAGTGACCGGCTGGCTCCTGAAAAGCTACGATAGGCAGGATGGTGACCAGACCCATGGTGGCACCAGTCCCAAGTTGGGCTGGTTTGATAGTACCAAGTGGCTCCAGCAATCTGCCATCAAAATTTGGCAGGCGAGTTTTTTTTTCCAGGGAAAAGCGCCGTTGTTGTGTTTAGGGGCCTGTGGCTGGGAGTGGCCGGCTGGCTCCTTAGAATCCACCATACGCAGGATGGTTCCCAGACCCAAGGTGGCACCAGTGCCTAGTCGGGATAGTTTGATGGTGCAAAGTGGCTCCTGCAATCTGCCATCCAGAAGCGGGGCAGCTTACTTTTGTTTGCCAGGGAAAAGGGCCGAGCTTTGTGTCTCGGTGCCTATGGCTGGGAGTGACCGGCTGGCTCCTGAAAAGCTACGATAGGCAGGATGGTGACCAGACCCAAGGTGGCACCAGTGCCAAGTTGGGCTGGTTTGATAGTACCAAGTGGCTACTGCAATCTGCCATCAAAAAGTTGGCAGGCGAGTTTTGTTTTCCAGGGAAAAGCGCCGTTGTTTGTGTTTGGGGGCCTGTGGCTGGGAGTGGCCGGCTGGCTCATTAGAATCCACGATACGCAGGATGGTTCCCAGACTTGTCGTGGCACCAGTGCCAAGTCGGGCTGGTTTGATAGTACCAAGTGGATCCTGCAATCTGCCATCCAGAAGCGGGGCAGCTTACTTTTGTTTGCCAGGGAAACGGGCTGAGGATTTGTCTGGGGGCCTATGGCTGGGAGTGACCGGCTGGCTCCTGAAAAGCTACGATAGGCAGGATGGTGACCAGACCCATGACGGCACCAGTGCCAAGTTGGGCTGGTTTGATAGTACCAAGTGGCTCCTGCAATCTGCCATCAAAAAGTTGGCAGGCGAGTTTTGTTTTCCAGGGAAAAGCGCCGTTGTTTGTGTTTGGGAGCCTGTGGCTGGGAGTGGCCGGCCACCTCTTTAGAATCCACGATACGCAGGATGGTTCCCAGACCAGTGGTGGCACCAGTGCCAAGTCGGGCTGGTTTGATAGTAACAAGTGCGTCCTACAATCTGCCATCCAGAAGCGGGGCAGCTTACTTTTGTTTTCCAGGGAAACGGGCCGAGGTTTTTGTCTGGGGGCCTATGGCTGGGAGTGACCGGCTGGCTCGTGAAAAGCTACGATAGGCAGGATGGTGACCAGACCCATGGCGGCACCAGTGCCAAGTTGGGCTGGTTTGATAGTACCAAGTGGCTCCTGCAATCTGCCATCAAAAAGTTGGCAGGCGAGATTTGTTTTCCAGGGAAAAGCGCCGTTGTTTGTGTTTGGGGGCCTGTGGCAGGGAGTGGCCGGCTGGCTCCTTAGAATCCACGATACGCAGGATGGTTCCCAGACCAGAGGTGGCACCAGTGCCAAGTCGGGCTGGTTTGATAGTACCAAGTGGATCCTGCAATCTGCCATCCAGAAGCGGGGCAGCTTACTTTTGTTTGCCAGGGAAACGGGCCGAGCTTTGTGTCTGGGGGCCTATGGCTGGGAGTGACTGGCTGGCTCCTGAAAAGCTACGATAGGCAGGATGGTGACCAGACCCATGGTGGCACCAGTGCCAAGTTGGGCTGGTTTGATAGTACCAAGTGGCTCCTGCAATCTGCCATCAAAAAGTTGGCAGGCAAGTTTTCTTTACCAGGGAAAAGCGCCGTTGTTTTTGTTTGGGGGCCTATGGCTGGGAGTGTCCGGCTGGCTCCTTAGAATCCACGATACGCAGGATGGTTCCCAGACCTGAGGTGGCACCAGTGCCAAGTTGGGCTGGTTTGATAGTACCAAGTGCGTCCTGCAATCTGCCATCCAGAAGTGGGGTAGCTTACTTTTGTTTGCCAGGGAAACGGGCCGAGGTTTGTGTCTCGGGGCATATGGCTGGGAGTGACCGGCTGGCTCCTGAAAAGCTACGATAGGCAGGATGGTGACCAGACCCATGGTGGCACCAGTGCCAAGTTGGGCTGGTTTGATAGTACCAAGTGGCTCCTGCAATCTGCCATCAAAAAGTTGGCAGGCGAGTTTGTTATCCAGGGAAAAGCGCCGTTGTTTGTGCCTGGGGCCCTATGGCCTGGAGTGGACGGATGGCTAATTAGAATCCACGATACACAGGATGGTTCCCAGACCCATGGTGACACCAGTGCCAAGTTGGGCTGGTTTGATAGTACCAAGTGGTTCCTGCAATCAGCCATCCAGAAGCGGGGCAGCTTACTTTTGTTTGCCAGGGAAACGGTCCGAGGATTGTGTCTGGGGGCCTAAGCCTGGAAGTGACCGGCTGGCTCGTGAAAAGCTACGATAGGCAGGATGGTGACCAGACCCATGACGGCACCAGTGCCAAGTTGGGCTGGTTTGATAGTACCAAGTGACTCCTGCAATCTGCCATCAAAAACTTGGCAGGCGAGTTTTGTTTTCCAGGGAAAAGCGCCGTTGTTTGTGTTTGGGGGCCTGTGGCTGGGAGTGGCCGGCTGGCTCCTTAGAATCCACGATACTCAGCATGGTTCCCAGACCAGAGGTGGCACCAGTGCCAAGTTGGGCTGGTTTGATAGTACCAAGTGGTTGCTGCAATCTGCCATCCAGAAGCGGGGCAGCTTACTTTTGTTTGCCAGGGAAACGGGCCGAGCTTTGTGTCTGGGGGCCTATGGCTGGGAGTGACCGGCTGGCTCCTGAAAAGCTACGATAGGCAGGATGTTGACCAGACCCATGGTGGCACCAGTGCCAAGTTGGGCTGGTTTGATAGTACCAAGTGGCTCCTGCAATCTGACATCAAAAAGTTGGCAGGCGAATTTTGTTTTCCAGGGAAAAGCGCCGTTGTTTGTGTTTGGGGGCCTGTGGCAGGGAGTGGCCGGCTGGCTCCTGAAAAGCTACGATAGGCAGGATGGTGACCAGACCCATGGTGGCACCAGTGCCAAGTTGGGCTGGTTTGATAGTACCAAGTGGCTCCGGCAATCTGCCATCAAAAAGTTGGCAGACGAGTTTTGTTTTCCAGGGAAAAGCGCCGTTGTTTGTGTTTGGGGGCCTGTGGCTGGGAGTGGCCGGCTGGCTGCTTAGAATCTACCATACGCAGGATGGTTCCCAGACCAGAGGTGGCACCAGTGCCAAGTCGGGCTGGTTTGATAGTACCAAGTGCGTCCTGCAATCTGCCATCCAGAAGCGGGACAGCTTACTTTTGTTTGTCAGGGAAACGGGCCGAGCTTTGTGTCTCTGGGCCTACGGCTGGGAGTGACTGGCTGGCTCCTGAAAAGCTACGATAGGCAGGATGGTGACCAGACCCATGGTGGCACCAGTGCCAAGTTGGGCTGGTTTGATAGTACCAAGTGGCTCCTGCAATCTGCCATCAAAAAGTTGGCAGGCACGTTTTGTTTTCCAGGGAAAAGTGCCGTTGTTTTTGTTTGGGGGCCTATGGCTGGGAGTGGCCGGCTGGCTCCTTAGAATCCACGATACGCAGGATGGTTCCCAGACCTGAGGTGGCACCAGTGCCAAGTTGGGCTGGTTTGATAGTACCAAGTGCGTCCTGCAATCTGCCATCCAGAAGCGGGGTAGCTTAGTTTTGTTTGCCAGGGAAACGGGCCGAGCTTTGTGTCTGGGGGCCTATGGCTGGGAGTGACCGGCTGGCTCCTGAAAAGCTACGATAGGCAGGATGGTGACCAGACCCATGGTGGCACCAGTGCCAAGTTGGGCTGGTTTGATAGTACCAAGTGGCTCCTACAATCTGCCATCAAAAACTTGGCAGGCGAGTTTGTTATCCAGGGAAAAGCGCCGTTGTTTTTGTTTCGGGGCCTGTGGCTGGGAGTGGCCGGCTGGCTCCTTAGAATCCATGATACGCAGGATGGTTCCCAGACCAGAGGTGGCACCAGTGCCAAGTCGGGCTGGTTTGATGGTGAAAAGTGGCTCCTGCAATCTGCCATCCAGAAGCGGGATAACTTACTTTTGTTTGCCAGGGAAACGGGCCGAGCTTTGTGTCTGGGGGCCTATGGCTGGGAGTGACCGGCTGGCTCCTGAAAAGCTACGATAGGCAGGATGGTGACCAGACCCATGGTGGCACCAGTGTCAAGGTGGGCTGGTTTGATAGTACCAAGTGGCTCCGGCAATCTGCCATCAAAATTTGGCAGGCGAGTTTTGTTTTCCAGGGAAAAGCGCCGTTGTTTGTGTTTGGGGGCCTGTGGGTGGGAGTGGCCGGATGGCTAATTAGAATCCACGATACGCAGCATGGTTCCCAGACCTGAGGTGGCACCAGTGCCAAGTCGGGCTAGTTTGATGGTGCAAAGTGGCTCCTGCAATCTGCCATCCAGAAGCGGGGCAGCTTGCTTTTGTTTGCCAGGGAAACGGGCCGAGGTTTGTGTCTGGGGGCCTATGGCTGGGAGTGACCGGCTGGCTCCTGAAAAGCTACGATAGGCAGGATGGTGACCAGACCCATGGTGGCACCAGTGCCAAGTTGGGCTGGTTTGATAGTACCAAGTGGCTCCTGCAATCTGCCATCAAAAAGTTGGCAGGCGAGTTTTGTTTTCCAGGGAAAAGCGCCGTTGTTTGTGTTTGGGGGCCTGTGGCTGGGAGTGGCCGGCTGGCTGCTTAGAATCCACGATACGCAGGATGGTTCCCAGACGTGAGGTGGCGCCAGTGCCATGTCGGGCTGGTTTGATACTACCAAGTGCGTCCTGCAATCTGCCATCCAGAAGCGGGACAGCTTACTTTTGCTTGCCAGGGAAACGGGCCGAGGTTTGTGTCTCGGGGCCTATGGCTGGGAGTGACCGGCTGGCTCCTGAAAAGCTACGATAGGCAGGATGGTGACCAGACCCATGGTGGCACCAGTGCCAAGTAGGGCTGATTTGATAGTACCAAGTGGCTCCTGCAATCTGCCATCAAAAATTGGCAGGCGAGTTTTGTTTTCCAGGGAAAAGCGCCGTTGTTTGTGTTTGGGGGCCTGTGGGTGGGAGTGGCCGGATGGCTAATTAGAATCCACGATACGCAGCATGGTTCCCAGACCTGAGGTGGCACCAGTGCCAAGTCGGGCTAGTTGGATGGTGCAAAGTGGCTCCTGCAATCTGCCATCCAGAAGCGGGGCAGCTTACTTTTGTTTTCCAGGGAAACGGGCCGAGGTTTGTGTCTGGGGGCCTATGGCTGGGAGTGACCGGCTGGCTCCTGAAAAGCTACGATAGGCAGGATGGTGACCAGACCCATGGTGGCACCAGTGCCAAGTTGGGCTGATTTGATAGTACCAAGTGGCTCCTGCAATCTGCCATCAAAAAGTCGGCAGGCGAGTTTTGTTTTCCAGGGAAAAGCGCCGTTGTTTGTGTCTGGGGGCTTGTGGCTGGGAGTGACCGGCTGGCTCCTTAGAATCCACGATACGCAGGATGGTTCCCAGACCCAAGGTGGCACCAGTGCCAAGTTGGGCTGGTTTGATAGTACCAAGTGTGTCCTGCAATCTGCCATCCAGAAGCGGGGCAGCTTACTTTTGTTTGCCAGGGAAACGGGTCGAGCTTTGTGTCTGGGGGCCTATGGCTGGGAGTGGCCGGCTGGCTCCTTAGAATCTACGATACGCAGGATGGTTCCCAGACCTGAGGTGGCACCAGTGCCAAGTCGGGCTGGTTTGATAGTACCAAGTGCGTCCTGCAATCTGCCATCCAGAAGCGGGGTAGCTTACTTTTGTTTGCCAGGGAAACGGGCCGAGGTTTTTGTCTCGGGGCCTATGGCTGGGAGTGACCGGCTGGCTCCTGAAAAGCTACGATAGGCAGGATGTTGACCAGACCCATGGTGGCACCAGTGCCAAGTTCGGCTTGTTTGATAGTACCAAGTGACTCCTGCAATCTGCCATCAAAATGTTGGCAGGCGAATTTTGTTTTCCAGGGAAAAGCGCCGTTGTTTGTGTTTGGGGGCCTGTGGCAGGGAGTGGCCGGCTGGCTCCTGAAAAGCTACGATAGGCAGGATGGTGACCAGACCCATGGTGGCACCAGTGCCAAGTTGGGCTGGTTTGATAGTACCAAGTGGCTCCTGCAATCTGCCATCCAGAAGCGGGGCAGCTGAGTTTTGTTTGCCAGAGAAAAAGGCTGTGGTTTGTGTTTGGGGGCCTGTGGCTGGCAGTGGCCGGCTGGCTCCTGAAAATCCACGATACGCAGGATGGTTCCCAGACCCAAGGTGGCACCAGTGCCAAGTGGGGCTCGTTTGACAGTGTCAAGTGCCTCCTGCAATCTCCCATCCAGAAGCGGGGCAGCTGAGTTTTTTTTGCCAGGGAAACGTACCTTTGTTTTTGATTGGGCTCTGTGGCCAAGAGTGGTCGGCTGTCTCCTGACAATCCACAATACGCAGGATGGTTCCCAGACCCAAGGTGGCACCAGTGCCAAGTCGGGCTGGTTTGATAGTACCAAGTGTCTCCTGCAATCTGCCATCCAGAAGCGGGGCAGCTGAGTTTTGTTTGCCAGAGAAAAGGGCCGTGGGTTGTGTTTGGGGGCATATGGCTGGGAGTGGCCACCTGGCTCCTTAAAATGCACGATACGCCGCATGGTAACCAGACGCAAGGTGGCACCAGTGCCAAGTCAGGCTGTTTTTGTAGTACCCAGTGGCTCCTGCAATTTGCCATCCACAAGCGGGGCAGTTGAATTTTGTTTGCTAGAGAAAAGGGCTGTGGTTTGTGTTTGGGGGCCTATGGCTGAGAGTGGCCGGCTGGCCCCTGAAAATCAACGATAGGCAGGATGGTTCCCAGATCCAAGGTGGCACCAGTGCCAAGTAAGGCTGGTTGTATGGTTCAAAGTGACTCCTGCAATCTGCCATCCAGAAGCGGGACAGCTGAGTTTTTTTTGCCAGAGAAAAGGTCCATGGTTTCTTTTTGGGGCATACGGCTGGGAATTGCCGTCTGGCTCCTTAAAATGCTCGATACACAGGATGGTTCCCAGAGCCAAGGTGGCACCACTGCCAAGTCGGGCTCTTTTTGTAGTACCAAGTGCGTCCTGCAATTTGCCATTCAGAAGAGGGGCAGTTGAGTTTTGTTTGCCAGAGAAAAGGGCCAAAGTTTGTGTTTGGGGGCATATGGCTGGGAATGACCGGCTGGCCCCTGAAAATCCACGATACGCCGGATGGTTCCCAGATCCAAGGTGGTACCATTACCAAGTCGGGCTGGTTTGATAGTCCCAAGTGGCTCCTGCAAACTGCCATCCAGAAGCGGGGCAGCTTACTTTTGTTTGCCAGGGAAATGGGCCGTTGTTTGTGTTTGGGGGCCTGTGGCTGGGAGTGTTCGGCTGGTTCCTGAATATGTACGATACGCAGGATTGTTCCCAGATCCAAGGTGGCAGCAGTGCCATGTTGTGCTGGTGTGATAGTCCCAAGTGGCTCCTGCAATCTGCCATCCAGAAGTGGGGCAGCTGATTTTTGTTTGCCAGAGAAAAGGTCCGTGGTTTGTTTTTGGGGGCATATGGCTGAGAGTGGCCGGCTGGCCCCTGAAAATCCACGATACACAGGATGGTTCCCAGATCCAAGGTGGCACCTGTGCCAAGTCGGGCTGATTTGATAGTACTAAGTAGCTCCTGCAATCTGCCATGCAGAAGCGGGGCAGCTTACTTTTGTTTGCCAGGGAAACGGGCCGAGTTTTGTGTTTGGGGGCCTATGGCTGAGAGTGACCGGCTGGCTCCTGAAAAGCTACTATAGGCAGGATGGTGACCAGACCCATGGTGGCACCAGTGCCAAGTTGGGCTGGTTTGATAGTACCAAGTGGTTCCTGCAATCTGCCATCCAGAAGCGGGGCAGCTGAGTTTTGTTTGCCAGAGAAAAAGGCTGTGGTTTGTGTTTGGGGGCCTGTGGCTGGCAGTGGCCGGCTGGCTCCTGAAAATCCACGATACGCAGCATGGTTCCCAGACCCAAGGTGGCACCAGTGCCAATTGGGGCTCGTTTGACAGTGTCAAGTGCCTCCTGCAATCTCCCATCCAGAAGCGGGGCAGCTGAGTTTTTTTTGCCAGGGAAACGGACCTTTGTTTTTGATTGGGCTCTGTGGCCGAGAGTGGTCGGCTGTCTCCTGACAATCCACAATACGCAGGATGGTTCCCAGACCCAAGGTGGCACCAGTGCCAAGTCGGGCTGGTTTGATAGTACCAAGTGTCTCCTGCAATCTGCCATCCAGAAGCGGGGCAGCTGAGTTTTGTTTGCCAGAGAAAAGGGCCGTGGGTTGTGTTTGGGGGCATATGGCTGGGAGTGGCCACCTGGCTCCTTAAAATGCACGATACGCCGCATGGTAACCAGACGCAAGGTGGCACCAGTGCCAAGTCAGGCTGTTTTTGTAGTACCCAGTGGCTCCTGCAATTTGCCATCCACAAGCGGGGCAGTTGAATTTTGTTTGCTAGAGAAAAGGGCTGTGGTTTGTGTTTGGGGGCCTATGGCTGAGAGTGGCCGGCTGGCCCCTGAAAATCAACGATAGGCAGGATGGTTCCCAGATCCAAGGTGGCACCAGTGCCAAGTAAGGCTGGTTGTATGGTTCAAAGTGACTCCTGCAATCTGCCATCCAGAAGCGGGACAGCTGAGTTTTTTTTGCCAGAGAAAAGGTCCATGGTTTCTTTTTGGGGCATACGGCTGGGAATTGCCGGCTGGCTCCTTAAAATGCTCGATACACAGGATGGTTCCCAGAGCCAAGGTGGCACCACTGCCAAGTCGGGCTCTTTTTGTAGTACCAAGTGCGTCCTGCAATTTGCCATCCAGAAGAGGGGCAGTTGAGTTTTGTTTGCCAGAGAAAAGGGCCGAGGTTTGTGTTTGGGGGCATATGGCTGGGAATGACCGGCTGGCCCCTGAAAATCCACGATACGCCGGATGGTTCCCAGATCCAAGGTGGTACCATTACCAAGTCGGGCTGGTTTGATAGTCCCAAGTGGCTCCTGCAAACTGCCATCCAGAAGCGGGGCAGCTGAGTTTTGTTTGCCAGGGAAATGGGCCGTTGTTTGTGTTTGGGGGCCTGTGGCTGGGAGTGTTCGGCTGGTTCCTGAATATGTACGATACGCAGGATTGTTCCCAGATCCAAGGTGGCAGCAGTGCCATGTTGTGCTGGTGTGATAGTCCCAAGTGGCTCCTGCAATCTGCCATCCAGAAGTGGGGCAGCTGATTTTTGTTTGCCAGAGAAAAGGTCCGTGGTTTGTTTTTGGGGGCATATGGCTGAGAGTGGCCGGCTGGCCCCTGAAAATCCACGATACACAGGATGGTTCCCAGATCCAAGGTGGCACCTGTGCCAAGTCGGGCTGATTTGATAGTACTAAGTAGCTCCTGCAATCTGCCATGCAGAAGCGGGGCAGCTTACTTTTGTTTGCCAGGGAAACGGGCCGAGGTTTGTGTTTGGGGGCCTATGGCTGAGAGTGACCGGCTGGCTCCTGAAAAGCTACAATAGGCAGGATGGTGACCAGACCCATGGTGGCACCAGTGCCAAGTTGGGCTGGTTTGATAGTACCAAGTGGTTCCTGCAATCTGCCATCCAGAAGCAGGGCAGCTGAGTTTTGTTTGCCAGAGAAAAGGGCCTTGGTTTGTGTTTGGGGGCATATGGCTGGGTGTGGCCAGCTGGCTCCTTAAAATGCACGATATGCAACATGGCTCCCAGACCCAAGGTGGCACCAGTGCCAAGTTGGGCTGGTTTGATAGTACCAAGTGGCTCCTGCAATCTTCCATGATCACGTGGAGAAATACTTTCTGGTTTCAGCCTCATGCTCTTTCTTCTCTCCCTCAACTTCTCTATCACCTCTCATCTGGTTCACATGCGCTGTCTTCAAGGTCCACAGGCTACTTTTCACAGAATCTTCTGGCCTGATGAAGTAAGAATGATGAATAGAACAGAGCTGGGATCTATTTTCCAGTTTGGATAAAATGCATTCTGCACACAAATCCAAGGAGAACGGGCTGCCCCGATGCCCAGAAAATCTTTCACTCCTGCTAGTGTTCTACGTCAACCGCAACTTAGTCTGAAAGAAAAGCTTTTTCTCTGAGAGCATCTGAGAGGTTTGCATGAAGCACTGATATCTGACATATGCAATTTTGAATAGGAGAGGAAAAAGAAAATGGCAAGGAGTTTTTAATTTTAGTGGTTTCAATTTTAATTTCCGTGCACTTTTTCAAAACTTGTCAGCTCAAATGCCCATCAACATCTTTTAGTCATCTGTAAGTCAGTATTCATATAAAATGTGCTTCAAATCCAAAGAATTTCAAATTTGCACTCCAAGCTTCTATGCCTAGATTTATGATTTCCTACACATATTAGATGAAAGGAAGGCCTTTTTTACTGTGGGAGTGCTGGAACACTGGAACAGGTTGCCCAGAGAAGTTGTGGGTGTCCCATCCCTGAAAGTATTCAAGGTCACCTTGGACAGGGCTTGGAGCAGCAACAAAGGAGAAGCTTGATGGTAGAGAAACAAAGTTGGACTATAGAAGAAACTCGGATTGAAGTATAGGATCAAGTTTTCTCTCAGCTCTTGGGGTAAATTCAAAGTTGTACAAAATGACATTTATCTGTGCTATTCACTACTGTAACAGAAAGTTTCATGAAAACTGTACAGAAGATAGTAAATTTTAAAAGAGATAAGAATTACAGCATAAAATCCATGGGATAGGTTACAACATGAGACACTCTCTAAGAGAAAATCTCTGTGTTTCAGCACTTCATCAGGGTAAGATTTCATGAAGTGCCAAAGAAGGCGGCAAAATATCATTCGGGACATTATTTACTGGAATTCAGCCTGGCCATTAGTAGGAACTGCCTTTGAACATACCATGTAGATATACCACACACGCTTTCCCTTCACTGAAAAATTACTGTTTACAACAAATAAGCAATTGACGATCAAAATTGATTGAAAGCATCTTAAACATGTCAAGTATTTCATTGTAGATGATCTGTGATCCAAATGCTTCTTCCACCTTCGAGTGGGACAGAAGAATTCTTCCATATCATGATGGTTTAAAATTGTATCAACCAATGTTTTCTGCTGAAAAGATATCATCTATTTTTTTCTATTTTTGGAAGAAAATATTCCTAGACATACAACAGGTGAGAACTAAGTAATTTTAAAGAAACAAATGAAATGAAAATATTCTGTAAATAGAATGAAATGAAAAGCTGTGTTTTAAATAGGAGCTAAATATTAAACAGAATTTTTGTACCAGGCATTTGAATTACTGCACCAGCTCTTTTGCCCATCAAGAGAGGCATTTAGCATTTCAGTCTTTTCCAAGGTGTTCATGATCTGCTATGCTGATCTCTGTGTGTGCCTAGGTGTGTGTGGAGGGGGGGGCATATGAAGGGGAGTGTGTATGTTTGCTTTACAATTGTTGTGGCAGATTCATGCCTCAGCTCCACATTTTGTTTTAAAAAGGTCACACCGAGTGGATATGAAGTTTACTATCAACAAGAGATCGATTCCCAAATCATCCATTTGACTCTCCCTTATAAATCATGTGCTTTGTTGCATATTTTATCAAATATACTTTCAAGCCAGATGGAGGAAGGAGGATGTGGGAATCCCTCCACCATCTTGCAACTTTTATGTAAGTAGGTTTTCAAGAAAATCATCATTTCTCTTTTAAATATGTCTGGAACAGGCATGATGGTAGTGTGAACCTGTTGGAGTTTTTGTTGCTGGAAGAAGTTGTACAAAAGGATTGGTTTTTACATTGACCAGTTACTGAATCAAGCGCAGGAATACATTGGAAATTTAGCTGGGGGTTCCTTTTCCCAGCAGACTACTTCTAGAACGAGCTTGTACACTGAAGCTGACTCTTTTGCTCTCTTTTTGTTTCTTTCCTATTTTCTTGGCTTCTTTGCCACTATCTAGACAATTTTGGAACTTTGTTCCCAACTAAAATGGTTTCAATAGTCTGATTGTGATCATACATTTTTACAAGGAATTTTTAAAATCTTTCCTCGAGTCCAGAAAGTCAAGGACTTAGATCTTTTTCTTCCCTTATCAATATTGCCATGAAATTGATAAATAAAGACCAACTCTTTATTTTTGTTTTTAACCCACGTAGATAATTCCCATCCATTAATCCATTTTGTGGACCAATAGCTGCCATTCTGATGGAAGCTGTCACTTCTTAACAATAGGCATTCTGTGACTATGTTGACAGCACTTTGGGTGAAGATCCTAACTGGTCTTAGATATACATAGGGAGAAATTTGCTCAGCCAGTGTCAGTCTTAAGCATGCGTATCAGAAGATCTTTCTAGAGCTGGGAATTTTCCCATGAAAGGGATTCAGTTAGGGAAGAGACACTTGTGCCAGAGTTTTACATTCTTCTTGAACACTGCTTAAGGAACTTAGATGCCATGTCCATTTGGATCTCTGTCTGCACAGAACTTTGTCATGCCAGTGCTTTGAAATGCATCTTGAAGAGAATTCACTAGCACAGAATGAAAGAGAGTGGAAGGGGTTGGTGGGGCTAACCAGGCCCAACCCCCCTGCCTAAACCAGGATACCTAGAGCCTCTTGCCCAGGATTCTATCTGGGTGTACTTTTAATGTCTTCAAAGATCCAGGCTCCACAATCTTTCTGGGCAGTCTGTGCCGTGGTTCAGTCACCCTGACAGTAAAGAAACATTTACTGATGTTCAAAGGCAATCTCCTGTATTTCAGTGTGTGCCCACTGCCTCTTGTCTTTTCCCTCAGCATCACTGAAAAGACACTGATTCCCTCCCCTTTGCACTATTGCTTCCATATGTATGTGTGATGCCATGTAGAGGTATGTCAAAAACCTCCCTGAAGCCCAGGCAGATAATATTCCCTTCATCTACCAGTCAAGTTGATTCATCAGAGGAGTTTAAAGTGATGTTCAGCATGAAATTCCCCTGAAAAATCATGCTAACTACATTATTTGGTCATCTGTCATGTGCCTGGCAAGGATTTCCAGGAAGAGCTGCTTCATCAACTTCCTGGGGATAAAAAAGAGGCTGGCTGGTTTGTACTATGGCGAGTCCTCTTAATTGCCTTTTTTGAAGATGGGTGTCATTTGCTAACATCCACTCTTTAGCCTCTCTTGTCGTCTACATCTTAGCAAAACGCTTTTCCACTATGTCTGGCTAGGAAAAACTGTGCCAGCACAGAAAACATCTCCCATCGTGTTCTAGAAGTTGCACGGATGTCTGCCAAGTGTTTGGCAGGAAGAAAAGAAAAGTTGTCCAAAACAGCTTCCAATCGAATGTTCCTGTGATTGGAAAAGTCAGGAGAGTGCAAAGGTACTGTTTTCTATCAGTTGGCAAGGTGCGCACACAATCCCAGTGTTGTACAGCTTGCTTCTTCACCTTCCCGAAGCTGCCGCTCTCGCCGGCTGCCGGAGCCCAAGAAGCGGCTTCTTCGCGCAAAGACGATTGTGCCGCTCACAGGGCTCTCCTTAGCGCGGCTTCTGCCGAAAGACGCCCGGCAGCGGCTCTTACCTCCGGAGAGCATCCTACCTTCGTCTTTAGCTCCTCTTCTCATCTACACCTCGGCAAAAAGCTTCTCCACTATGTCTGGCTAGGAAAAACTGTGCCAGCACAGAAAACATCTCCCATCGTGTTCTAGAAGTTGCACGGATGTCTGCCAAGTGTTTGGCAGGAAGAAAAGAAAAGTTGTCCAAAACAGCTTCCAATCGAATGTTCCTGTGATTGGAAAAGTCAGGAGAGTGCAAAGGTACTGTTTTCTATCAGTTGGCAAGGTGCGCACACAATCCCAGTGTTGTACAGCTTGCTTCTTCACCTTCCCGAAGCTGCCGCTCTCGCCGGCTGCCGGAGCCCAAGAAGCGGCTTCTTCGCGCAAAGACGATTGTGCCGCTCACAGGGCTCTCCTTAGCGCGGCTTCTGCCGAAAGACGCCCGGCAGCGGCTCTTACCTCCGGAGAGCATCCTACCTTCGTCTTTAGCTCCTCTTCTCATCTACACCTCGGCAAAAAGCTTTTCCACTATGTCTGGCTAGGAAAAACTGTGCCAGCACAGAAAACATCTCCCATCGTGTTCTAGAAGTTGCACGGATGTCTGCCAAGTGTTTGGCAGGAAGAAAAGAAAAGTTGTCCAAAACAGCTTCCAATCGAATGTTCCTGTGATTGGAAAAGTCAGGAGAGTGCAAAGGTACTGTTTTCTATCAGTTGGCAAGGTGCGCACACAATCCCAGTGTTGTACAGCTTGCTTCTTCACCTTCCCGAAGCTGCCGCTCTCGCCGGCTGCCGGAGCCCAAGAAGCGGCTTCTTCGCGCAAAGACGATTGTGCCGCTCACAGGGCTCTCCTTAGCGCGGCTTCTGCCGAAAGACGCCCGGCAGCGGCTCTTACCTCCGGAGAGCATCCTACCTTCGTCTTTAGCTCCTCTTCTCATCTACACCTCGGCAAAAAGCTTTTCCAATATGTCTGGCTAGGAAAAACTGTGCCAGCACAGAAAACATCTCCCATCGTGTTCTAGAAGTTGCACGGATGTCTGCCAAGTGTTTGGCAGGAAGAAAAGAAAAGTTGTCCAAAACAGCTTCCAATCGAATGTTCCTGTGATTGGAAAAGTCAGGAGAGTGCAAAGGTACTGTTTTCTATCAGTTGGCAAGGTGCGCACACAATCCCAGTGTTGTACAGCTTGCTTCTTCACCTTCCCGAAGCTGCCGCTCTCGCCGGCTGCCGGAGCCCAAGAAGCGGCTTCTTCGCGCAAAGACGATTGTGCCGCTCACAGGGCTCTCCTTAGCGCGGCTTCTGCCGAAAGACGCCCGGCAGCGGCTCTTACCTCCGGAAAGCATCCTACCTTCGTCTTTCGCGTCTTTTGTAGTCTACATCTTAGCAAAACGCTTTTCCACTATGTCTGGCTAGGAAAAACTGTGCCAGCACAGAAAACATCTCCCATCGTGTTCTAGAAGTTGCACGGATGTCTGCCAAGTGTTTGGCAGGAAGAAAAGAAAAGTTGTCCAAAACAGCTTCCAATCGAATGTTCCTGTGATTGGAAAAGTCAGGAGAGTGCAAAGGTACTGTTTTCTATCAGTTGGCAAGGTGCGCACACAATCCCAGTGTTGTACAGCTTGCTTCTTCACCTTCCCGAAGCTGCCGCTCTCGCCGGCTGCCGGAGCCCAAGAAGCGGCTTCTTCGCGCAAAGACGATTGTGCCGCTCACAGGGCTCTCCTTAGCGCGGCTTCTGCCGAAAGAAGCCCGGCAGCGGCTCTTACCTCCGGAGAGCATCCTACCTTCGTCTTTCGCGTCTTTTGTAGTCTACATCTTAGCAAAACGCTTTTCCACTATGTCTGGCTAGGAAAAACTGTGCCAGCACAGAAAACATCTCCCATCGTGTTCTAGAAGTTGCACGGATGTCTGCCAAGTGTTTGGCAGGAAGAAAAGAAAAGTTGTCCAAAACAGCTTCCAATCGAATGTTCCTGTGATTGGAAAAGTCAGGAGTGCAAAGGTACTGTTTTCTATCAGTTGGCAAGGTGCGCACACAATCCCAGTGGAGGTGCCCCCAGAGGTGGCACCAGTGCCAAGTCGGGCTGGTTTGATAGTACCAAGTGGCTCCTGCAATCTGCCATCCAGAAGCGGGATGCCAACTGATAGAAAACAGTACCTTTGCACTCCTGACTTTTCCAATCACATGAACATTCGATTGGAAGCTGTTTTGGACAACTTTTCTTTTCTTCCTCCCAAACACTTGGCAGACATCCGTGCAACTTCTAGAACACGATGGGAGATGTTTTCTGTGCTGGCACGGGTTTTCCTAGCCAGACATAGTGGAAAAGCGTTTTGCTAAGATGTAGACTACAAAAGACGCGAAAGACGAAGGTAGGATGCTCTCCGGAGGTAAGAGCCGCTGCCGGGCGTCTTTCGGCAGAAGCCGCGCTAAGGAGAGCCCTGTGAGCGGCACAATCGTCTTTGCGCGAAGAAGCCGCTTCTTGGGCTCCGGCAGCCGGCGAGAGCGGCAGCTTCGGGAAGGTGAAGAAGCAAGCTGTACAACACTGGGATTGTGTGCGCACCTTGCCAACTGATAGAAAACAGTACCTTTGCACTCTCCTGACTTTTCCAATCACAGGAACATTCGATTGGAAGCTGTTTTGGACAACTTTTCTTTTCTTCCTGCCAAACACTTGGCAGACATCCGTGCAACTTCTAGAACACGATGGGAGATGTTTTCTGTGCTGGCACAGTTTTTCCTAGCCAGACATAGTGGAAAAGCGTTTTGCTAAGATGTAGACGACAAGAGAGGCTAAAGAGTGGATGTTAGCAAATGACACCCATCTTCAAAAAAGGCAATTAAGAGGACTCGCCATAGTACAAACCAGCCAGCCTCTTTTTTATCCCCAGGAAGTTGATGAAGCAGCTCTTCCTGGAAATCCTTGCCAGGCACATGACAGATGACCAAATAATGTAGTTAGCATGATTTTTCAGGGGAATTTCATGCTGAACATCACTTTAAACTCCTCTGATGAATCAACTTGACTGGTAGATGAAGGGAATATTATCTGCCTGGGCTTCAGGGAGGTTTTTGACATACCTCTACATGGCATCACACATACATATGGAAGCAATAGTGCAAAGGGGAGGGAATCAGTGTCTTTTCAGTGATGCTGAGGGAAAAGACAAGAGGCAGTGGGCACACACTGAAATACAGGAGATTGCCTTTGAACATCAGTAAATGTTTCTTTACTGTCAGGGTGACTGAACCACGGCACAGACTGCCCAGAAAGATTGTGGAGCCTGGATCTTTGAAGACATTAAAAGTACACCCAGATAGAATCCTGGGCAAGAGGCTCTAGGTATCCTGGTTTAGGCAGGGGGGTTGGGCCTGGTTAGCCCCACCAACCCCTTCCACTCTCTTTCATTCTGTGCTAGTGAATTCTCTTCAAGATGCATTTCAAAGCACTGGCATGACAAAGTTCTGTGCAGACAGAGATCCAAATGGACATGGCATCTAAGTTCCTTAAGCAGTGTTCAAGAAGAATGTAAAACTCTGGCACAAGTGTCTCTTCCCTAACTGAATCCCTTTCATGGGAAAATTCCCAGCTCTAGAAAGATCTTCTGATACGCATGCTTAAGACTGACACTGGCTGAGCAAATTTCTCCCTATGTATATCTAAGACCAGTTAGGATCTTCACCCAAAGTGCTGTCAACATAGTCACAGAATGCCTATTGTTAAGAAGTGACAGCTTCCATCAGAATGGCAGCTATTGGTCCACAAAATGGATTAATGGATGGGAATTATCTACGTGGGTTAAAAACAAAAATAAAGAGTTGGTCTTTATTTATCAATTTCATGGCAATATTGATAAGGGAAGAAAAAGATCTAAGTCCTTGACTTTCTGGACTCGAGGAAAGATTTTAAAAATTCCTTGTAAAAATGTATGATCACAATCAGACTATTGAAACCATTTTAGTTGGGAACAAAGTTCCAAAATTGTCTAGATAGTGGCAAAGAAGCCAAGAAAATAGGAAAGAAACAAAAAGAGAGCAAAAGAGTCAGCTTCAGTGTACAAGCTCGTTCTAGAAGTAGTCTGCTGGGAAAAGGAACCCCCAGCTAAATTTCCAATGTATTCCTGCGCTTGATTCAGTAACTGGTCAATGTAAAAACCAATCCTTTTGTACAACTTCTTCCAGCAACAAAAACTCCAACAGGTTGACACTACCATCATGCCTGTTCCAGACATATTTAAAAGAGAAATGATGATTTTCTTGAAAACCTACTTACATAAAAGTTGCAAGATGGTGGAGGGATTCCCACATCCTCCTTCCTCCATCTGGCTTGAAAGTATATTTGATAAAATATGCAACAAAGCACATGATTTATAAGGGAGAGTCAAATGGATGATTTGGGAATCGATCTCTTGTTGATAGTAAACTTCATATCCACTCGGTGTGACCTTTTTAAAACAAAATGTGGAGCTGAGGCATGAATCTGCCACAACAATTGTAAAGCAAACATACACACTCCCCTTCATATGCCCCCCCCTCCACACACACCTAGGCACACACAGAGATCAGCATAGCAGATCATGAACACCTTGGAAAAGACTGAAATGCTAAATGCCTCTCTTGATGGGCAAAAGAGCTGGTGCAGTAATTCAAATGCCTGGTACAAAAATTCTGTTTAATATTTAGCTCCTATTTAAAACACAGCTTTTCATTTCATTCTATTTACAGAATATTTTCATTTCATTTGTTTCTTTAAAATTACTTAGTTCTCACCTGTTGTATGTCTAGGAATATTTTCTTCCAAAAATAGAAAAAAATAGATGATATCTTTTCAGCAGAAAACATTGGTTGATACAATTTTAAACCATCATGATATGGAAGAATTCTTCTGTCCCTCTCGAAGGTGGAAGAAGCATTTGGATCACAGATCATCTACAATGAAATACTTGACATGTTTAAGATGCTTTCAATCAATTTTGATCGTCAATTGCTTATTTGTTGTAAACAGTAATTTTTCAGTGAAGGGAAAGTGTGTGTGGTATATCTACATGATATGTTCAAAGGCAGTTCCTACTAATGGCCAGGCTGAATTCCAGTAAATAATGTCCCGAATGATATTTTGCCGCCTTCTTTGGCACTTCATGAAATCTTACCCTGATGAAGTGCTGAAACACAGAGATTTTCTCTTAGAGAGTGTCTCATGTTGTAACCTATCCCATGGATTTTATGCTGTAATTCTTATCTCTTTTAAAATTTACTATCTTCTGTACAGTTTTCATGAAACTTTCTGTTACAGTAGTGAATAGCACAGATAAATGTCATTTTGTACAACTTTGAATTTACCCCAAGAGCTGAGAGAAAACTTGATCCTATACTTCAATCCGAGTTTCTTCTATAGTCCAACTTTGTTTCTCTACCATCAAGCTTCTCCTTTGTTGCTGCTCCAAGCCCTGTCCAAGGTGACCTTGAATACTTTCAGGGATGGGACACCCACAACTTCTCTGGGCAACCTGTTCCAGTGTTCCAGCACTCCCACAGTAAAAAAGGCCTTCCTTTCATCTAATATGTGTAGGAAATCATAAATCTAGGCATAGAAGCTTGGAGTGCAAATTTGAAATTCTTTGGATTTGAAGCACATTTTATATGAATACTGACTTACAGATGACTAAAAGATGTTGATGGGCATTTGAGCTGACAAGTTTTGAAAAAGTGCACGGAAATTAAAATTGAAACCACTAAAATTAAAAACTCCTTGCCATTTTCTTTTTCCTCTCCTATTCAAAATTGCATATGTCAGATATCAGTGCTTCATGCAAACCTCTCAGATGCTCTCAGAGAAAAAGCTTTTCTTTCAGACTAAGTTGCGGTTGACGTAGAACACTAGCAGGAGTGAAAGATTTTCTGGGCATCGGGGCAGCCCGTTCTCCTTGGATTTGTGTGCAGAATGCATTTTATCCAAACTGGAAAATAGATCCCAGCTCTGTTCTATTCATCATTCTTACTTCATCAGGCCAGAAGATTCTGTGAAAAGTAGCCTGTGGACCTTGAAGACAGCGCATGTGAACCAGATGAGAGGTGATAGAGAAGTTGAGGGAGAGAAGAAAGAGCATGAGGCTGAAACCAGAAAGTATTTCTCCACGTGATCATGGAAGATTGCAGGAGCCACTTGGTACTATCAAACCAGCCCAACTTGGCACTGGTGCCACCTTGGGTCTGGGAGCCATGTTGCATATCGTGCATTTTAAGGAGCCAGCTGGCCACACCCAGCCATATGCCCCCAAACACAAACCAAGGCCCTTTTCTCTGGCAAACAAAACTCAGCTGCCCTGCTTCTGGATGGCAGATTGCAGGAACCACTTGGTACTATCAAACCAGCCCAACTTGGCACTGGTGCCACCATGGGTCTGGTCACCATCCTGCCTATTGTAGCTTTTCAGGAGCCAGCCGGTCACTCTCAGCCATAGGCCCCCAAACACAAACCTCGGCCCGTTTCCCTGGCAAACAAAAGTAAGCTGCCCCGCTTCTGCATGGCAGATTGCAGGAGCTACTTAGTACTATCAAATCAGCCCGACTTGGCACAGGTGCCACCTTGGATCTGGGAACCATCCTGTGTATCGTGGATTTTCAGGGGCCAGCCGGCCACTCTCAGCCATATGCCCCCAAAAACAAACCACGGACCTTTTCTCTGGCAAACAAAAATCAGCTGCCCCACTTCTGGATGGCAGATTGCAGGAGCCACTTGGGACTATCACACCAGCACAACATGGCACTGCTGCCACCTTGGATCTGGGAACAATCCTGCGTATCGTACATATTCAGGAACCAGCCGAACACTCCCAGCCACAGGCCCCCAAACACAAACAACGGCCCATTTCCCTGGCAAACAAAACTCAGCTGCCCCGCTTCTGGATGGCAGTTTGCAGGAGCCACTTGGGACTATCAAACCAGCCCGACTTGGTAATGGTACCACCTTGGATCTGGGAACCATCCGGCGTATCGTGGATTTTCAGGGGCCAGCCGGTCATTCCCAGCCATATGCCCCCAAACACAAACCTCGGCCCTTTTCTCTGGCAAACAAAACTCAACTGCCCCTCTTCTGGATGGCAAATTGCAGGACGCACTTGGTACTACAAAAAGAGCCCGACTTGGCAGTGGTGCCACCTTGGCTCTGGGAACCATCCTGTGTATCGAGCATTTTAAGGAGCCAGCCGGCAATTCCCAGCCGTATGCCCCAAAAAGAAACCATGGACCTTTTCTCTGGCAAAAAAAACTCAGCTGTCCCGCTTCTGGATGGCAGATTGCAGGAGTCACTTTGAACCATACAACCAGCCTTACTTGGCACTGGTGCCACCTTGGATCTGGGAACCATCCTGCCTATCGTTGATTTTCAGGGGCCAGCCGGCCACTCTCAGCCATAGGCCCCCAAACACAAACCACAGCCCTTTTCTCTAGCAAACAAAATTCAACTGCCCCGCTTGTGGATGGCAAATTGCAGGAGCCACTGGGTACTACAAAAACAGCCTGACTTGGCACTGGTGCCACCTTGCGTCTGGTTACCATGCGGCGTATCGTGCATTTTAAGGAGCCAGGTGGCCACTCCCAGCCATATGCCCCCAAACACAACCCACGGCCCTTTTCTCTGGCAAACAAAACTCAGCTGCCCCGCTTCTGGATGGCAGATTGCAGGAGACACTTGGTACTATCAAACCAGCCCGACTTGGCACTGGTGCCACCTTGGGTCTGGGAACCATCCTGCGTATTGTGGATTGTCAGGAGACAGCCGACCACTCTTGGCCACAGACCCCAATCAAAAACAAAGGTACGTTTCCCTGGCAAAAAAAACTCAGCTGCCCCGCTTCTGGATGGGAGATTGCAGGAGGCACTTGACACTGTCAAACGAGCCCCACTTGGCACTGGTGCCACCTTGGGTCTGGGAACCATCCTGCGTATCGTGGATTTTCAGGAGCCAGCCGGCCACTGCCAGCCACAGGCCCCCAAACACAAACCACAGCCTTTTTCTCTGGCAAACAAAACTCAGCTGCCCCGCTTCTGGATGGCAGATTGCAGGAGCCACTTGGTACTATCAAACCAGCCCAACTTGGCACTGGTGCCACCATGGGTCTGGTCACCATCCTGCCTATCGTAGCTTTTCAGGAGCCAGCCGGCCACTCCCTGCCACAGGCCCCCAAACACAAACAACGGCGCTTTTCCCTGGAAAACAAAATTCGCCTGCCAACATTTTGATGGCAGATTGCAGGAGTCACTTGGTACTATCAAACAAGCCGAACTTGGCACTGGTGCCACCATGGGTCTGGTCAACATCCTGCCTATCGTAGCTTTTCAGGAGCCAGCCGGTCACTCCCAGCCATAGGCCCCGAGACAAAAACCTCGGCCCGTTTCCCTGGCAAACAAAAGTAAGCTACCCCGCTTCTGGATGGCAGATTGCAGGACGCACTTGGTACTATCAAACCAGCCCGACTTGGCACTGGTGCCACCTCAGGTCTGGGAACCATCCTGCGTATCGTAGATTCTAAGGAGCCAGCCGGCCACTCCCAGCCATAGGCCCCCAGACACAAAGCTCGACCCGTTTCCCTGGCAAACAAAAGTAAGCTGCCCCGCTTCTGGATGGCAGATTGCAGGACGCACTTGGTACTATCAAACCAGCCCAACTTGGCACTGGTGCCACCTTGGGTCTGGGAACCATCCTGCGTATCGTGGATTCTAAGGAGCCAGCCGGTCACTCCCAGCCACAGGCCCCCAGACACAAACAACGGCGCTTTTCCCTGGAAAACAAAACTCGCCTGCCGACTTTTTGATGGCAGATTGCAGGAGCCACTTGGTACTATCAAATCAGCCCAACTTGGCACTGGTGCCACCATGGGTCTGGTCACCATCCTGCCTATCGTAGCTTTTCAGGAGCCAGCCGGTCACTCCCAGCCATAGGCCCCCAGACACAAACCTCGGCCCGTTTCCCTGGCAAACAAAAGTAAGCTGCCCCGCTTCTGGATGGCAGATTGCAGGAGCCACTTTGCACCATCCAACTAGCCCGACTTGGCACTGGTGCCACCTCAGGTCTGGGAACCATGCTGCGTATCGTGGATTCTAATTAGCCATCCGGCCACTCCCACCCACAGGCCCCCAAACACAAACAACGGCGCTTTTCCCTGGAAAACAAAACTCGCCTGCCAATTTTTGATGGCAGATTGCAGGAGCCACTTGGTACTATCAAATCAGCCCTACTTGGCACTGGTGCCACCATGGGTCTGGTCACCATCCTGCCTATCGTAGCTTTTCAGGAGCCAGCCGGTCACTCCCAGCCATAGGCCCCGAGACACAAACCTCGGCCCGTTTCCCTGGCAAGCAAAAGTAAGCTGTCCCGCTTCTGGATGGCAGATTGCAGGACGCACTTGGTAGTATCAAACCAGCCCGACTTGGCACTGGCGCCACCTCACGTCTGGGAACCATCCTGCGTATCGTGGATTCTAAGCAGCCAGCCGGCCACTCCCAGCCACAGGCCCCCAAACACAAACAACGGCGCTTTTCCCTGGAAAACAAAACTCGCCTGCCAACTTTTTGATGGCAGATTGCAGGAGCCACTTGGTACTATCAAACCAGCCCAACTTGGCACTGGTGCCACCATGGGTCTGGTCACCATCCTGCCTATCGTAGCTTTTCAGGAGCCAGCCGGTCACTCCCAGCCATAGGCCCCCAGACACAAACCTCGGCCCGTTTCCCTGGCAAACAAAAGCAAGCTGCCCCGCTTCTGGATGGCAGATTGCAGGAGCCACTTTGCACCATCAAACTAGCCCGACTTGGCACTGGTGCCACCTCAGGTCTGGGAACCATGCTGCGTATCGTGGATTCTAATTAGCCATCCGGCCACTCCCACCCACAGGCCCCCAAACACAAACAACGGCGCTTTTCCCTGGAAAACAAAACTCGCCTGCCAAATTTTGATGGCAGATTGCCGGAGCCACTTGGTACTATCAAACCAGCCCACCTTGACACTGGTGCCACCATGGGTCTGGTCACCATCCTGCCTATCGTAGCTTTTCAGGAGCCAGCCGGTCACTCCCAGCCATAGGCCCCCAGACACAAAGCTCGGCCCGTTTCCCTGGCAAACAAAAGTAAGTTATCCCGCTTCTGGATGGCAGATTGCTGGAGCCACTTTTCACCATCAAACCAGCCCGACTTGGCACTGGTGCCACCTCTGGTCTGGGAACCATCCTGCGTATCATGGATTCTAAGGAGCCAGCCGGCCACTCCCAGCCACAGGCCCCGAAACACAAACAACGGCGCTTTTCCCTGGATAACAAACTCGCCTGCCAAGTTTTTGATGGCAGATTGCAGGAGCCACTTGGTACTATCAAAACAGCCCAACTTGGCACTGGTGCCACCATGGGTCTGGTCACCATCCTGCCTATCGTAGCTTTTCAGGAGCCAGCCGGTCACTCCCAGCCATAGGCCCCCAGACACAAAGCTCGGCCCGTTTCCCTGGCAAACAAAAGTAAGCAGCCCCGCTTCTGGATGGCAGATTGCAGCAACCACTTGGTACTATCAAACCAGCCCAACTTGGCACTGGTGCCACCTCAGGTCTGGGAACCATCCTGCGTATCGTGGATTCTAAGGAGCCAGCCGGCCACTCCCAGCCATAGGCCCCCAAACAAAAACAACGGCACTTTTCCCTGGAAAACAAAACGTGCCTGCCAACTTTTTGATGGCAGATTGCAGGAGCCACTTGGTACTATCAAACCAGCCCAACTTGGCACTGGTGCCACCATGGGTCTGGTCACCATCCTGCCTATCGTAGCTTTTCAGGAGCCAGCCAGTCACTCCCAGCCGTAGGCCCAGAGACACAAAGCTCGGCCCGTTTCCCTGACAAACAAAAGTAAGCTGTCCCGCTTCTGGATGGCAGATTGCAGGACGCACTTGGTACTATCAAACCAGCCCGACTTGGCACTGGTGCCACCTCTGGTCTGGGAACCATCCTGCGTATGGTAGATTCTAAGCAGCCAGCCGGCCACTCCCAGCCACAGGCCCCCAAACACAAACAACGGCGCTTTTCCCTGGAAAACAAAACTCGTCTGCCAACTTTTTGATGGCAGATTGCCGGAGCCACTTGGTACTATCAAACCAGCCCAACTTGGCACTGGTGCCACCATGGGTCTGGTCACCATCCTGCTTATCGTAGCTTTTCAGGAGCCAGCCGGCCACTCCCTGCCACAGGCCCCCAAACACAAACAACGGCGCTTTTCCCTGGAAAACAAAATTCGCCTGCCAACTTTTAGATGGCAGATTGCAGGAGCCACTTGGTACTATCAAATCAGCCCAACTTGGCACTGGTGCCACCATGGGTCTGGTCACCATCCTGCCTATCGTAGCTTTTCAGGAACCAGCCGGTCACTCCCAGCCATAGGCCCCCAGACACAAAGCTCGGCCCGTTTCCCTGGCAAACAAAAGTAAGCTGCCCCGCTTCTGGATGGCAGATTGCAGCAACCACTTGGTACTATCAAACCAGCCCAACTTGGCACTGGTGCCACCTCTGGTCTGGGAACCATGCTGAGTATCGTGGATTCTAAGGAGCCAGCCGGCCACTCCCAGCCACAGGCCCCCAAACACAAACAACGGCGCTTTTCCCTGGAAAACAAAACTCGCCTGCCAAGTTTTTGATGGCAGATTGCAGGAGCCACTTGGTACTATCAAACCAGCCCAACTTGGCACTGGTGCCGTCATGGGTCTGGTCACCATCCTGCCTATCGTAGCTTTTCACGAGCCAGCCGGTCACTTCCAGGCTTAGGCCCCCAGACACAATCCTCGGACCGTTTCCCTGGCAAACAAAAGTAAGCTGCCCCGCTTCTGGATGGCTGATTGCAGGAACCACTTGGTACTATCAAACCAGCCCAACTTGGTACTGGTGTCACCATGGGTCTGGGAACCATCCTGTGTATCGTGGATTCTAATTAGCCATCCGTCCACTCCAGGCCATAGGGCCCCAGGCACAAACAACGGCGCTTTTCCCTGGATAACAAACTCGCCTGCCAACTTTTTGATGGCAGATTGCAGGAGCCACTTGGTACTATCAAACCAGCCCAACTTGGCACTGGTGCCACCATGGGTCTGGTCACCATCCTGCCTATCGTAGCTTTTCAGGAGCCAGCCGGTCACTCCCAGCCATATGCCCCGAGACACAAACCTCGGCCCGTTTCCCTGGCAAACAAAAGTAAGCTACCCCACTTCTGGATGGCAGATTGCAGGACGCACTTGGTACTATCAAACCAGCCCAACTTGGCACTGGTGCCACGTCAAGTCTAGGAAACATCCTGCGTATCGTGGATTCTAAGGAGCCAGCCGGACACTCCCAGCCATAGGCCCCCAAACAAAAACAACGGCGCTTTTCCCTGGTAAAGAAAACTTGCCTGCCAACTTTTTGATGGCAGATTGCAGGAGCCACTTGGTACTATCAAACCAGCCCAACTTGGCACTGGTGCCACCATGGGTCTGGTCACCATCCTGCCTATCGTAGCTTTTCAGGAGCCAGCCGGTCACTCCCAGCCATAGGCCCCCAGACACAAAGCTCGGCCCGTTTCCCTGGCAAACAAAAGTAAGCTGCCCCGCTTCTGGATGGCAGATTGCAGGATCCACTTGGTACTATCAAACCAGCCCGACTTGGCACTGGTGCCACCTCTGGTCTGGGAACCATCCTGCGTATCGTGGATTCTAAGGAGCCAGCCGGCCACTCCCTGCCACAGGCCCCCAAACACAAACAACGGCGCTTTTCCCTGGAAAACAAATCTCGCCTGCCAACTTTTTGATGGCAGATTGCAGGAGCCACTTGGTACTATCAAACCAGCCCAACTTGGCACTGGTGCCGCCATGGGTCTGGTCACCATCCTGCCTATCGTAGCTTTTCACGAGCCAGCCGGTCACTCCCAGCCATAGGCCCCCAGACAAAAACCTCGGCCCGTTTCCCTGGAAAACAAAAGTAAGCTGCCCCGCTTCTGGATGGCAGATTGTAGGACGCACTTGTTACTATCAAACCAGCCCGACTTGGCACTGGTGCCACCACTGGTCTGGGAACCATCCTGCGTATCGTGGATTCTAAAGAGGTGGCCGGCCACTCCCAGCCACAGGCTCCCAAACACAAACAACGGCGCTTTTCCCTGGAAAACAAAACTCGCCTGCCAACTTTTTGTTGGCAGATTGCAGGAGCCACTTGGTACTATCAAACCAGCCCAACTTGGCACTGCTGCCACCATGGGTCTGGTCACCATCCTGCCTATCGTAGCTTTTCAGGAGCCAGCCGGTCACTCCCAGCCATAGGCCCCCAGACAAATCCTCGGCCCGTTTCCCTGGCAAACAAAAGTAAGCTGCCCCGCTTCTGGATGGCAGATTGCAGGATCCACGTGGTACTATCAAACCAGCCCGACTTGGCACTGGTGCCACGACAAGTCTGGGAACCATCCTGCGTATCGTGGATTCTAATGAGCCAGCCGGCCACTCCCAGCCACAGGCCCCCAAACACAAACAACGGCGCTTTTCCCTGGAAAACAAAACTCGCCTGCCAACTTTTTGATGGCAGATTGCAGGAGCCACTTGGTACTATCAAACCAGCCCAACTTGGCACTGGTGCCACCTTGGGTCTGGTCACCATCCTGCCTATCGTAGCTTTTCAGGAGCCAGCCGGTCACTCCCAGCCATAGGCACCGAGACACAAAGCTCGGCCCTTTTCCCTGGCAAACAAAAGTAACCTGCCCCGCTTCTGGATGGCAGATTGCAGGAGCCACTTTGCACCATCAAACTATCCCGACTAGGCACTGGTGCCACCTTGGGTCTGGGAACCATCCTGCGTATGGTGGATTCTAAGGAGCCAGCCGGCCACTCCCAGCCACAGGCCCCTAAACACAACAACGGCGCTTTTCCCTGGAAAAAAAAACTCGCCTGCCAAATTTTGATGGCAGATTGCTGGAGCCACTTGGTACTATCAAACCAGCCCAACTTGGGACTGGTGCCACCATGGGTCTGGTCACCATCCTGCCTATCGTAGCTTTTCAGGAGCCAGCCGGTCACTCGCAGCCATAGGCCCCGAGACACAAACCTCGGCCCGTTTCCCTGGCAAACAAAAGTAAGCTGCCCTGCTTCTGGATGGCAGATTGCAGGAACCACTTGGTACTATCAAACCAGCAAAACTTGGCACTGGTGCCACCTTGGGTCTGGATACCATGGTGCGTATCGTGGATTCTAAGGAGCCAGCCGGCCACTCCCAGCCACAGGCCCCCAAACACAAACAACGGCGCTTTTCCCTGGAAAACAAAACTCGCCTACCAACGTTTTGATGGCAGATTGCAGGAGCCACTTGGTACTATCAAACCAGCCCAACTTGGCACTGGTGCCACCATGGGTCTGGTCACCATCCTGCCTATCGTAACTTTTCAGGAGCCAGCCGGTCACTCCCAGACATAGGCCCCCAGACACAAAGCTCGGCCCGTTTCCCTAGCAAAGAAAATTAAGCTGCCCCGCTTCTGGATGGCAGATTGCAGGAGCCACTTGGTACTATCAAACCAGCCCGACTTGGCACTGGTGCCACCTCTGGTCTGGGAACCATCCTGCGTATCGTGGATTCTAAGGAGCCAGTCGGCCACTCCCAGCCACTGGCCCCCAAACACAAACAACGGCCCGTTTCCGTGGCAAACAAAAGTAAGCTGCCCCGCTTCTGGATGGCAGATGTCAGGAGCCACTTGGTACTATCAAACCAGCCCGACTTGGCACTGGTGCCACCTCTGGTCTGGGAACCATCCTGCGTATCGTGGTTTCTAAGGAGCCAGCCGGCCACTCCCAACCACAGGCCCCCAAACACAAACAACGGCGCTTTTCCCTGGAAAACAAAACTCGCCTGCCAACATTTTGATGTCAGATTGCAGGAGCCACTTGGTACTATCAAACCAGCCCAACTTGGCACTGGTGCCACCATGGGTCTGGTCACCATCCTGCCTATCGTAGCTTTCAGGAGCCCGCCGGTCACTCCCTGCCATAGGCCCCGAGACACAAACCTCGGCCCGTTTCCCTGGCAAACAAAAGTAAGCTGCCCCGCTTCTGGATGGCAGATTGCAGGAGCCACTTGGTACTATCAAACCAGCCCGACTTGGCACTGGTGCCACCTCTGGTGTGGGAACCATCCTGCGTATCGTGGATTTTATGGAGCCAGCCGGTTAGTCCCAGCCATAGGCCCCCAAACACAAACAACGGTCCGTTTCCCTGGCAAACAAAAGTAAGCTGCCCCGCTTCTGAATGGCAGATTGCAGGAACCACTTGATAGTATCAAACCAGCCCAACTTGGCACTGGTGGCACCTCTTGTCTGGGAACCATGCTGCGTATCGTGGTTTCTAAGGAGCCAGCCGGCCACTCCCAACCATAGACCCCCAGACACAAACCTCGGCCCGTTTCCCTGGAAAACAAAAGTAAGCTACCCCGATTCTGGATGGCAGATTGCAGGAGCCACTTGGTACTATCAAATCAGCCCAACTTGGCACTGGTGCCACCATGGGTCTGGTAAACATCCTGCCTATCGTAGCTTTTCAGGAGCCAGCCGGCCACTCTCAGCCATATGCCCCCAAAAACAAACCACGGCCCTTTTCTCTGGCAAACAAAACTCAACTGCCCCTCTTCTGGATGGCAAATTTTAGGACGCACTTTGTACTACGAAAACCGCCCGACGTGGCACTGGTGCCACCTTGTGTCAGGGAACCATCCTGCATATCGAGCTTTTTAAGGAGCCAGCCGGCCACGCCCAGCCATAAACCCCCAAAAACAAACCACGGACCATTTCTCTTGGAAACAAAAATCCGCTGCCCCGCGTCTGGATGGCAGATTGCAGGAGCCACTTTTCACCATCAAACCAGCCCGACTTGGCACTGGTGCCACCTCTGGTCTGGGAACCATCCTGCGTATCATGGATTCTAAGGAGCCAGCCGGCCACTCCCAGCCACAGGCCCCCAAACACAAACAACGGCGCTTTTCCCTGGAAAAAAAAATTCGCCTGCCAACTTTTTGATGGCAGATTGCAGGAGCCACTTGGTACTATCAAATCATCCCAACTTGGCACTGGTGCCACTATGGGTCTGGGAACCATCCTGCCTATTGTAGGATTTCAGGAGCCAGCCGGTCACTCCCAGCCGTAGGCCCAGAGACACAAAGCTCGGCCCGTTTCCCTGACAAACAAAAGTAAGCTGTCCCGCTTCTGGATGGCAGATTGCAGGACGCACTTGGTACTATCAAACCAGCCCGACTTGGCACTGGTGCCACCTCTGGTCTGGGAACCATCCTGCGTATGGTAGATTCTAAGCAGCCAGCCGGCCACTCCCAGCCACAGGCCCCCAAACACAAACAACGGCGCTTTTCCCTGGAAAACAAAACTCGTCTGCCAACTTTTTGATGGCAGATTGCCGGAGCCACTTGGTACTATCAAACCAGCCCAACTTGGCACTGGTGCCACCATGGGTCTGGTCACCATCCTGCCTATCGTAGCTTTTCAGGAGCCAGCCGGCCACTCCCTGCCACAGGCCCCCAAACACAAACAACGGCGCTTTTCCCTGGAAAACAAAATTCGCCTGCCAACTTTTTGATGGCAGATTGCAGGAGCCACTTGGTACTATCAAATCAGCCCAACTTGGCACTGGTGCCACCATGGGTCTGGTCACCATCCTGCCTATCGTAGCTTTTCAGGAGCCAGCCGGTCACTCCCAGCCATAGGCCCCCAGACACAAAGCTCGGCCCGTTTCCCTGGCAAACAAAAGTAAGCTGCCCCGCTTCTGGATGGCAGATTGCAGCAACCACTTGGTACTATCAAACCAGCCCAACTTGGCACTGGTGCCACCTCTGGTCTGGGAACCATGCTGAGTATCGTGGATTCTAAGGAGCCAGCCGGCCACTCCCAGCCACAGGCCCCCAAACACAAACAACGGCGCTTTTCCCTGGAAAACAAAACTCGCCTGCCAAGTTTTTGATGGCAGATTGCAGGAGCCACTTGGTACTATCAAACCAGCCCAACTTGGCACTGGTGCCGTCATGGGTCTGGTCACCATCCTGCCTATCGTAGCTTTTCACGAGCCAGCCGGTCACTTCCAGGCTTAGGCCCCCAGACACAATCCTCGGACCGTTTCCCTGGCAAACAAAAGTAAGCTGCCCCGCTTCTGGATGGCTGATTGCAGGAACCACTTGGTACTATCAAACCAGCCCAACTTGGTACTGGTGTCACCATGGGTCTGGGAACCATCCTGTGTATCGTGGATTCTAATTAGCCATCCGTCCACTCCAGGCCATAGGGCCCCAGGCACAAACAACGGCGCTTTTCCCTGGATAACAAACTCGCCTGCCAACTTTTTGATGGCAGATTGCAGGAGCCACTTGGTACTATCAAACCAGCCCAACTTGGCACTGGTGCCACCATGGGTCTGGTCACCATCCTGCCTATCGTAGCTTTTCAGGAGCCAGCCGGTCACTCCCAGCCATATGCCCCGAGACACAAACCTCGGCCCGTTTCCCTGGCAAACAAAAGTAAGCTACCCCACTTCTGGATGGCAGATTGCAGGACGCACTTGGTACTATCAAACCAGCCCAACTTGGCACTGGTGCCACGTCAAGTCTAGGAACCATCCTGCGTATCGTGGATTCTAAGGAGCCATCCGGACACTCCCAGCCATAGGCCCCCAAACAAAAACAACGGCGCTATTCCCTGGTAAAGAAAACTTGCCTGCCAACTTTTTGATGGCAGATTGCAGGAGCCACTTGGTACTATCAAACCAGCCCAACTTGGCACTGGTGCCACCATGGGTCTGGTCACCATCCTGCCTATCGTAGCTTTTCAGGAGCCAGCCGGTCACTCCCAGCCATAGGCCCCCAGACACAAAGCTCGGCCCGTTTCCCTGGCAAACAAAAGTAAGCTGCCCCGCTTCTGGATGGCAGATTGCAGGATCCACTTGGTACTATCAAACCAGCCCGACTTGGCACTGGTGCCATCTTGGGTCTGGGAACCATCCTGCGTATCGTGGATTCTAAGGAGCCAGCCGGCCACTCCCTGCCACAGGCTCCCAAACACAAACAACGGCGCTTTTCCCTGGAAAACAAATCTCGCCTGCCAACTTTTTGATGGCAGATTGCAGGAGCCACTTGGTACTATCAAACCAGCCCAACTTGGCACTGGTGCCGCCATGGGTCTGGTCACCATCCTGCCTATCGTAGCTTTTCACGAGCCAGCCGGTCACTCCCAGCCATAGGCCCCCAGACAAAAACCTCGGCCCGTTTCCCTGGAAAACAAAAGTAAGCTGCCCCGCTTCTGGATGGCAGATTGTAGGACGCACTTGTTACTATCAAACCAGCCCGACTTGGCACTGGTGCCACCACTGGTCTGGGAACCATCCTGCGTATCGTGGATTCTAAAGAGGTGGCCGGCCACTCCCAGCCACAGGCTCCCAAACACAAACAACGGCGCTTTTCCCTGGAAAACAAAACTCGCCTGCCAACTTTTTGATGGCAGATTGCAGGAGCCACTTGGTACTATCAAACCAGCCCAACTTGGCACTGCTGCCACCATGGGTCTGGTCACCATCCTGCCTATCGTAGCTTTTCAGGAGCCAGCCGGTCACTCCCAGCCATAGGCCCCCAGACAAATCCTCGGCCCGTTTCCCTGGCAAACAAAAGTAAGCTGCCCCGCTTCTGGATGGCAGATTGCAGGATCCACTTGGTACTATCAAACCAGCCCGACTTGGCACTGGTGCCACCACTGGTCTGGGAACCATCCTGCGTATCGTGGATTCTAATGAGCCAGCCGGCCACTCCCAGCCACAGGCCCCCAAACACAAACAACGGCGCTTTTCCCTGGAAAACAAAACTCGCCTGCCAACTTTTTGATGGCAGATTGCAGGAGCCACTTGGTACTATCAAACCAGCCCAACTTGGCACTGGTGCCACCTTGGGTCTGGTCACCATCCTGCCTATCGTAGCTTTTCAGGAGCCAGCCGGTCACTCCCAGCCATAGGCACCGAGACACAAAGCTCGGCCCTTTTCCCTGGCAAACAAAAGTAAGCTGCCCCGCTTCTGGATGGCAGATTGCAGGAGCCACTTTGCACCATCAAACTATCCCGACTAGGCACTGGTGCCACCTTGGGTCTGGGAACCATCCTGCGTATGGTGGATTCTAAGGAGCCAGCCGGCCACTCCCAGCCACAGGCCCCTAAACACAACAACGGCGCTTTTCCCTGGAAAAAAAAACTCGCCTGCCAAATTTTGATGGCAGATTGCTGGAGCCACTTGGTACTATCAAACCAGCCCAACTTGGGACTGGTGCCACCATGGGTCTGGTCACCATCCTGCCTATCGTAGCTTTTCAGGAGCCAGCCGGTCACTCGCAGCCATAGGCCCCGAGACACAAACCTCGGCCCGTTTCCCTGGCAAACAAAAGTAAGCTGCCCTGCTTCTGGATGGCAGATTGCAGGAACCACTTGGTACTATCAAACCAGCAAAACTTGGCACTGGTGCCACCTTGGGTCTGGATACCATGGTGCGTATCGTGGATTCTAAGGAGCCAGCCGGCCACTCCCAGCCACAGGCCCCCAAACACAAACAACGGCGCTTTTCCCTGGAAAACAAAACTCGCCTACCAACGTTTTGATGGCAGATTGCAGGAGCCACTTGGTACTATCAAACCAGCCCAACTTGGCACTGGTGCCACCATGGGTCTGGTCACCATCCTGCCTATCGTAACTTTTCAGGAGCCAGCCGGTCACTCCCAGACATAGGCCCCCAGACACAAAGCTCGGCCCGTTTCCCTAGCAAAGAAAATTAAGCTGCCCCGCTTCTGGATGGCAGATTGCAGGAGCCACTTGGTACTATCAAACCAGCCCGACTTGGCACTGGTGCCACCTCTGGTCTGGGAACCATCCTGCGTATCGTGGATTCTAAGGAGCCAGTCGGCCACTCCCAGCCACTGGCCCCCAAACACAAACAACGGCCCGTTTCCGTGGCAAACAAAAGTAAGCTGCCCCGCTTCTGGATGGCAGATGTCAGGAGCCACTTGGTACTATCAAACCAGCCCGACTTGGCACTGGTGCCACCTCTGGTCTGGGAACCATCCTGCGTATCGTGGTTTCTAAGGAGCCAGCCGGCCACTCCCAACCACAGGCCCCCAAACACAAACAACGGCGCTTTTCCCTGGAAAACAAAACTCGCCTGCCAACATTTTGATGTCAGATTGCAGGAGCCACTTGGTACTATCAAACCAGCCCAACTTGGCACTGCTGCCACCATGGGTCTGGTCACCATCCTGCCTATCGTAGCTTTCAGGAGCCCGCCGGTCACTCCCTGCCATAGGCCCCGAGACACAAACCTCGGCCCGTTTCCCTGGCAAACAAAAGTAAGCTGCCCCGCTTCTGGATGGCAGATTGCAGGAGCCACTTGGTACTATCAAACCAGCCCGACTTGGCACTGGTGCCACCTCTGGTGTGGGAACCATCCTGCGTATCGTGGATTTTATGGAGCCAGCCGGTTAGTCCCAGCCATAGGCCCCCAAACACAAACAACGGTCCGTTTCCCTGGCAAACAAAAGTAAGCTGCCCCGCTTCTGAATGGCAGATTGCAGGAACCACTTGGTAGTATCAAACCAGCCCAACTTGGCACTGGTGGCACCTCTTGTCTGGGAACCATGCTGCGTATCGTGGTTTCTAAGGAGCCAGCCGGCCACTCCCAACCATAGACCCCCAGACACAAACCTCGGCCCGTTTCCCTGGAAAACAAAAGTAAGCTACCCCGATTCTGGATGGCAGATTGCAGGAGCCACTTGGTACTATCAAATCAGCCCAACTTGGCACTGGTGCCACCATGGGTCTGGTAAACATCCTGCCTATCGTAGCTTTTCAGGAGCCAGCCGGCCACTCTCAGCCATATGCCCCCAAAAACAAACCACGGCCCTTTTCTCTGGCAAACAAAACTCAACTGCCCCTCTTCTGGATGGCAAATTTTAGGACGCACTTTGTACTACGAAAACCGCCCGACGTGGCACTGGTGCCACCTTGTGTCAGGGAACCATCCTGCATATCGAGCTTTTTAAGGAGCCAGCCGGCCACGCCCAGCCATAAACCCCCAAAAACAAACCACGGACCATTTCTCTTGGAAACAAAAATCCGCTGCCCCGCGTCTGGATGGCAGATTGCAGGAGCCACTTTTCACCATCAAACCAGCCCGACTTGGCACTGGTGCCACCACTGGTCTGGGAACCATCCTGCGTATCATGGATTCTAAGGAGCCAGCCGGCCACTCCCAGCCACAGGCCCCCAAACACAAACAACGGCGCTTTTCCCTGGAAAACAAAACTCGCCTGCCAACTTTTTGATGGCAGATTGCAGGAGCCACTTGGTACTATCAAATCATCCCAACTTGGCACTGGTGCCACTATGGGTCTGGGAACCATCCTGCCTATTGTAGGATTTCAGGAGCCAGCCGGTCACTCCCAGCCGTAGGCCCAGAGACACAAAGCTCGGCCCGTTTCCCTGACAAACAAAAGTAAGCTGTCCCGCTTCTGGATGGCAGATTGCAGGACGCACTTGGTACTATCAAACCAGCCCGACTTGGCACTGGTGCCACCTCTGGTCTGGGAACCATCCTGCGTATGGTAGATTCTAAGCAGCCAGCTGGCCACTCCCAGCCACAGGCCCCCAAACACAAACAACGGCGCTTTTCCCTGGAAAACAAAACTCGTCTGCCAACTTTTTGATGGCAGATTGCCGGAGCCACTTGGTACTATCAAACCAGCCCAACTTGGCACTGGTGCCACCATGGGTCTGGTCACCATCCTGCCTATCGTAGCTTTTCAGGAGCCAGCCGGCCACTCCCTGCCACAGGCCCCCAAACACAAACAACGGCGCTTTTCCCTGGAAAACAAAATTCGCCTGCCAACTTTTTGATGGCAGATTGCAGGAGCCACTTGGTACTATCAAATCAGCCCAACTTGGCACTGGTGCCACCATGGGTCTGGTCACCATCCTGCCTATCGTAGCTTTTCAGGAGCCAGCCGGTCACTCCCAGCCATAGGCCCCCAGACACAAAGCTCGGCCCGTTTCCCTGGCAAACAAAAGTAAGCTGCCCCGCTTCTGGATGGCAGATTGCAGCAACCACTTGGTACTATCAAACCAGCCCAACTTGGCACTGGTGCCACCTCTGGTCTGGGAACCATGCTGAGTATCGTGGATTCTAAGGAGCCAGCCGGCCACTCCCAGCCACAGGCCCCCAAACACAAACAACGGCGCTTTTCCCTGGAAAACAAAACTCGCCTGCCAAGTTTTTGATGGCAGATTGCAGGAGCCACTTGGTACTATCAAACCAGCCCAACTTGGCACTGGTGCCGTCATGGGTCTGGTCACCATCCTGCCTATCGTAGCTTTTCACGAGCCAGCCGGTCACTTCCAGGCTTAGGCCCCCAGACACAATCCTCGGACCGTTTCCCTGGCAAACAAAAGTAAGCTGCCCCGCTTCTGGATGGCTGATTGCAGGAACCACTTGGTACTATCAAACCAGCCCAACTTGGTACTGGTGTCACCATGGGTCTGGGAACCATCCTGTGTATCGTGGATTCTAATTAGCCATCCGTCCACTCCAGGCCATAGGGCCCCAGGCACAAACAACGGCGCTTTTCCCTGGATAACAAACTCGCCTGCCAACTTTTTGATGGCAGATTGCAGGAGCCACTTGGTACTATCAAACCAGCCCAACTTGGCACTGCTGCCACCATGGGTCTGGTCACCATCCTGCCTATCGTAGCTTTTCAGGAGCCAGCCGGTCACTCCCAGCCATATGCCCCGAGACACAAACCTCGGCCCGTTTCCCTGGCAAACAAAAGTAAGCTACCCCACTTCTGGATGGCAGATTGCAGGACGCACTTGGTACTATCAAACCAGCCCAACTTGGCACTGGTGCCACGTCAAGTCTAGGAACCATCCTGCGTATCGTGGATTCTAAGGAGCCAGCCGGACACTCCCAGCCATAGGCCCCCAAACAAAAACAACGGCGCTATTCCCTGGTAAAGAAAACTTGCCTGCCAACTTTTTGATGGCAGATTGCAGGAGCCACTTGGTACTATCAAACCAGCCCAACTTGGCACTGGTGCCACCATGGGTCTGGTCACCATCCTGCCTATCGTAGCTTTTCAGGAGCCAGCCGGTCACTCCCAGGCATAGGCCCCCAGACACAAAGCTCGGCCCGTTTCCCTGGCAAACAAAAGTAAGCTGCCCCGCTTCTGGATGGCAGATTGCAGGATCCACTTGGTACTATCAAACCAGCCCGACTTGGCACTGGTGCCACCTCTGGTCTGGGAACCATCCTGCGTATCGTGGATTCTAAGGAGCCAGCCGGCCACTCCCAGCCACAGGCCCCCAAACACAAACAACGGCGCTTTTCCCTGGAAAACAAATCTCGCCTGCCAACTTTTTGATGGCAGATTGCAGGAGCCACTTGGTACTATCAAACCAGCCCAACTTGGCACTGGTGCCGCCATGGGTCTGGTCACCATCCTGCCTATCGTAGCTTTTCACGAGCCAGCCGGTCACTCCCAGCCATAGGCCCCCAGACAAAAACCTCGGCCCGTTTCCCTGGCAAACAAAAGTAAGCTGCCCCGCTTCTGGATGGCAGATTGCAGGATCCACTTGGTACTATCAAACCAGCCCGACTTGGCACTGGTGCCATCTTGGGTCTGGGAACCATCCTGCGTATCGTGGATTCTAAGGAGCCAGCCGGCCACTCCCTGCCACAGGCTCCCAAACACAAACAACGGCGCTTTTCCCTGGAAAACAAATCTCGCCTGCCAACTTTTTGATGGCAGATTGCAGGAGCCACTTGGTACTATCAAACCAGCCCAACTTGGCACTGGTGCCGCCATGGGTCTGGTCACCATCCTGCCTATCGTAGCTTTTCACGAGCCAGCCGGTCACTCCCAGCCATAGGCCCCCAGACAAAAACCTCGGCCCGTTTCCCTGGAAAACAAAAGTAAGCTGCCCCGCTTCTGGATGGCAGATTGTAGGACGCACTTGTTACTATCAAACCAGCCCGACTTGGCACTGGTGCCACCACTGGTCTGGGAACCATCCTGCGTATCGTGGATTCTAAAGAGGTGGCCGGCCACTCCCAGCCACAGGCTCCCAAACACAAACAACGGCGCTTTTCCCTGGAAAACAAAACTCGCCTGCCAACTTTTTGATGGCAGATTGCAGGAGCCACTTGGTACTATCAAACCAGCCCAACTTGGCACTGCTGCCACCATGGGTCTGGTCACCATCCTGCCTATCGTAGCTTTTCAGGAGCCAGCCGGTCACTCCCAGCCATAGGCCCCCAGACAAATCCTCGGCCCGTTTCCCTGGCAAACAAAAGTAAGCTGCCCCGCTTCTGGATGGCAGATTGCAGGATCCACTTGGTACTATCAAACCAGCCCGACTTGGCACTGGTGCCACGACAAGTCTGGGAACCATCCTGCGTATCGTGGATTCTAATGAGCCAGCCGGCCACTCCCAGCCACAGGCCCCCAAACACAAACAACGGCGCTTTTCCCTGGAAAACAAAACTCGCCTGCCAACTTTTTGATGGCAGATTGCAGGAGCCACTTGGTACTATCAAACCAGCCCAACTTGGCACTGGTGCCACCTTGGGTCTGGTCACCATCCTGCCTATCGTAGCTTTTCAGGAGCCAGCCGGTCACTCCCAGCCATAGGCACCGAGACACAAAGCTCGGCCCTTTTCCCTGGCAAACAAAAGTAAGCTGCCCCGCTTCTGGATGGCAGATTGCAGGAGCCACTTTGCACCATCAAACTATCCCGACTAGGCACTGGTGCCACCTTGGGTCTGGGAACCATCCTGCGTATGGTGGATTCTAAGGAGCCAGCCGGCCACTCCCAGCCACAGGCCCCTAAACACAACAACGGCGCTTTTCCCTGGAAAAAAAAACTCGCCTGCCAAATTTTGATGGCAGATTGCTGGAGCCACTTGGTACTATCAAACCAGCCCAACTTGGGACTGGTGCCACCATGGGTCTGGTCACCATCCTGCCTATCGTAGCTTTTCAGGAGCCAGCCGGTCACTCGCAGCCATAGGCCCCGAGACACAAACCTCGGCCCGTTTCCCTGGCAAACAAAAGTAAGCTGCCCTGCTTCTGTATGGCAGATTGCAGGAACCACTTGGTACTATCAAACCAGCAAAACTTGGCACTGGTGCCACCTTGGGTCTGGATACCATGGTGCGTATCGTGGATTCTAAGGAGCCAGCCGGCCACTCCCAGCCACAGGCCCCCAAACACAAACAACGGCGCTTTTCCCTGGAAAACAAAACTCGCCTACCAACGTTTTGATGGCAGATTGCAGGGGCCACTTGGTACTATCAAACCAGCCCAACTTGGCACTGGTGCCACCATGGGTCTGGTCACCATCCTGCCTATCGTAACTTTTCAGGAGCCAGCCGGTCACTCCCAGACATAGGCCCCCAGACACAAAGCTCGGCCCGTTTCCCTAGCAAAGAAAATTAAGCTGCCCCGCTTCTGGATGGCAGATTGCAGGAGCCACTTGGTACTATCAAACCAGCCCGACTTGGCACTGGTGCCACCTCTGGTCTGGGAACCATCCTGCGTATCGTGGATTCTAAGGAGCCAGTCGGCCACTCCCAGCCACTGGCCCCCAAACACAAACAACGGCCCGTTTCCGTGGCAAACAAAAGTAAGCTGCCCCGCTTCTGGATGGCAGATGTCAGGAGCCACTTGGTACTATCAAACCAGCCCGACTTGGCACTGGTGCCACCTCTGGTCTGGGAACCATCCTGCGTATCGTGGTTTCTAAGGAGCCAGCCGGCCACTCCCAACCACAGGCCCCCAAACACAAACAACGGCGCTTTTCCCTGGAAAACAAAACTCGCCTGCCAATATTTTGATGTCAGATTGCAGGAGCCACTTGGTACTATCAAACCAGCCCAACTTGGCACTGGTGCCACCATGGGTCTGGTCACCATCCTGCCTATCGTAGCTTTCAGGAGCCCGCCGGTCACTCCCTGCCATAGGCCCCGAGACACAAACCTCGGCCCGTTTCCCTGGCAAACAAAAGTAAGCTGCCCCGCTTCTGGATGGCAGATTGCAGGAGCCACTTGGTACTATCAAACCAGCCCGACTTGGCACTGGTGCCACCTCTGGTGTGGGAACCATCCTGCGTATCGTGGATTTTATGGAGCCAGCCGGTTAGTCCCAGCCATAGGCCCCCAAACACAAACAACGGTCCGTTTCCCTGGCAAACAAAAGTAAGCTGCCCCGCTTCTGAATGGCAGATTGCAGGAACCACTTGGTAGTATCAAACCAGCCGAACTTGGCACTGGTGGCACCTCTTGTCTGGGAACCATGCTGCGTATCGTGGTTTCTAAGGAGCCAGCCGGCCACTGCCAACCATAGACCCCCAGACACAAACCTCGGCCCGTTTCCCAGGCAAACAAAAGTAAGCTACCCCGATTCTGGATGGCAGATTGCAGGAGCCACTTGGTACTATCAAATCAGCCCAACTTGGCACTGGTGCCACCATGGGTCTGGTAAACATCCTGCCTATCGTAGCTTTTCAGGAGCCAGCCGGCCACTCTCAGCCATATGCCCCCAAAAACAAACCACGGCCCTTTTCTCTGGCAAACAAAACTCAACTGCCCCTCTTCTGGATGGCAAATTTTAGGACGCACTTTGTACTACGAAAACCGCCCGACGTGGCACTGGTGCCACCTTGTGTCAGGGAACCATCCTGCATATCGAGCTTTTTAAGGAGCCAGCCGGCCACGCCCAGCCATAAACCCCCAAAAACAAACCACGGACCATTTCTCTTGGAAACAAAAATCCGCTGCCCCGCGTCTGGATGGCAGATTGCAGGAGCCACTTTTCACCATCAAACCAGCCCGACTTGGCACTGGTGCCACCTCTGGTCTGGGAACCATCCTGCGTATCATGGATTCTAAGGAGCCAGCCGGCCACTCCCAGCCACAGGCCCCCAAACACAAACAACGGCGCTTTTCCCTGGAAAAAAAAATTCGCCTGCCAACTTTTTGATGGCAGATTGCAGGAGCCACTTGGTACTATCAAATCATCCCAACTTGGCACTGGTGCCACTATGGGTCTGGGAACCATCCTGCCTATTGTAGGATTTCAGGAGCCAGCCGGTCACTCCCAGCCATAGGCCCCCAGACAAAAACCTCGGACCGTTTCCCTGGCAAACAAAATTAAGCTGCCCCGATTCTGGATGGCAGATTGCAGGAGCCACTTGGTTGTGTCAAACCAGCCCGACTTGGCACTGGTGCCACCTTGGGTCTGGGAACCATCCTGCGTATCGTGGATTCCAAGCAGCCACCCGGCCACTCTGAGCCACAGGCCCCCAAACAAAAACTACGGCGCTTTTCCCTGGAAAACAACTCGCCTGCCAACTTTTTGATGGCAGATTGCAGGAGCCACTTGGTACTATCAAACCAGCCCAACTTGGCACTGGTGCCACCTCTGGTCTGGGAACCATCCTGCCTATCGTAGCTTTTCAGGAGCCAGCCGGTCACTCCCAGCCATAGACCCCCAGACACAAACCTCGGCCCGTTTCCCTGGCAAACAAAAGTAAGCTGCCCCGCTTTTGGATGGCAGATTGCAGGAGCCACGTTGCACCATCAAACCAGCCCCACTTGGCACTGGTGCCACCTTGGGTCTGGGAACAAGTTGGGCTGGTTTGATAGTACCAAGTGGCTCCTGAAATCTGCCATCCAGAAGCGGGACAGTTTACTTTTGTTTCCCAGGGAAACGGGCCGAGGTATTTGTCTGGGGGCCTATGGCTGGGAGTGACCGGCTGACTACTGAAAAGCTACGATAGGCAGGATGGTTACCAGACTCATGGTGCCACCAGTGCCAAGTCGGGCTGCTTTGATAATACTAAATAGCTCCTGCAATCTGCCATCCAGACGCGGGGCAGCGGATTTTTGTTTGCTGGAGAAAAGTTCCGTGGTTTTTTTTTTGGGGGTATATGACTGGACGTGGCCGGCTGGCTCCTTAAAAAGCTCTATACGCAGGATTGTTCCCTGACCCAAGGTGGCATCAGTGCCAAGTCGGGCTGTTTTCGTAGTACCAAGTGCGTCCTGCAATTTGCCATCCAGAAGCGGGGCAGCTTACTTTTGTTTGCCAGGGAAACGTGCCGAGGTATTTGTCTGGGGGCCTATGGCTGGGAGTGAGCGGCTGGCTCCTGAAAAGCTACGATAGGCAGGATGGTGACCAGACCCATGGTGGCACCAGTGCCAAGTTGGGCTGGTTTGATAGTACCAAGTGGCTCCTGCAATCTGCCATCAAGAAGTTGGCAGGCGAGTTTTGTTTTCCAGGGAAAAGCGCCGTTGTTTTTGTTTAGAGGCCTGTGGCTGGGAGTGGCCGCCTGTCCTCGTAGAATCTACGTTACGCAGCATGGTTCCCAGAGCCAAGGTGGCATCAGGGCCAAGTCGGGCTGGTTTGTAAGCACCAAGTGCATCCTGCAATCTGCCATCCAAAAGCGGGGCAGCTTACTTTTGTTTGCCAGGGAAACAGGCCGAGGTTTGTGTCCGGGGGCCTATGGCAGGGAGTGACCGGCTGGCTCCTGAAAAGCTACGATAGGCAGGATGTTTACCAGACCCATGGTGGCACCAGTGCCAAGTTGGGCTGATTTGATAGTACCAAGTGGCTCCTGCAATCTGCCATCCAGAATCGGGGTAACTTACTTTTGTTTTCCAGGGAAACGGGCCGAGGTTTGTGTCTGGGGGTCTATGGCTGGGAGTGACCGGCTGGCTCCTGAAAAGCTACCATAGGCAGGATGGTTCCCAGACCAGAGGTGGCACCAGTGCCAAGTTGGGCTGGTTTGATAGTACCAAGTGGCTCCTGCAATCTGCCATCAAAAAGTTGGCAGGCGAGTTTTGTTTTCCAGGGAAAAGCGCCGTTGTTTGTGTTTGGGGGCCTGTGGCTCAGAGTGGCCGGGTGGCTGCTTAGAATCCACGTTACGCAGGATGGTTCCCAGACCCAAGGTTGCACCAGTGCCAAGTTGGGCTGGTTTGACACAACCAAGTGGCTCCTGCAATCTGCCATCCAGAATCGGGGCAGCTTAATTTTGTTTGCCAGGGAAACGGTCCGAGGTTTGTGTCTGGGGGCCTATGGCTGGGAGTGACCGGCTGGCTCCTGAAATGCTACAATAGGCAGGATGGTTCCCAGACCCATAGTGGCACCAGTGCCAAGTTGGGATGATTTGATAGTACCAAGTGGCTCCTGCAATCTGCCATCAAAAAGCTGGCAGGCGAATTTTGTTTTCCAGGGAAAAGCGCCGTTGTTTGTGTTTGGGGGCCTGTGGCAGGGAGTGGCCGGCTGGCTCCTTAGAATCCACGATATGCAGGATTGTTCCCAGACCCAAGGTGGCACCAGTGCCAAGTCGGGCTGGTTTGATGGTGCAAAGTGGCTCCTGCAATCTGCCATACAGACGCGGGGCAGCGGATTTTTGTTTCCAAGAGAAATGATCCGTGGTTTGTTTTTGGGGGTATATGGCTCGGCGTGGCCGGCTGGCTCCTTAAAAACCTCGATATGCAGGATGGTTCCCTGACACAAGGTGGCACCAGTGCCACGTCGGGCGGTTTTCGTAGTACAAAGTGCGTCCTAAAATTTGCCATCCAGAAGAGGGGCAGTTGAGTTTTGTTTGCCAGAGAAAAGGGCCGTGGTTTGTTTTTGGGGCATATGGCTGAGAGTGGCCGGCTGGCCCCTGAAAATCCACGATAGGCAGGATGGTTCCCAGACCAGAGGTGTCACCAGTGCCAAGTCGGGCTGGTTTGATAGTACTAAGTAGCTCCTGCAATCTGCCATGCAGAAGCGGGGCAGCTTACTTTTGTTTGCCAGGGAAACGGGCCGAGGTTTGTGTCTGGGGGCCTATGGCTGGGAGTGACCGGCTGGCTCCTGAAAAGCTACGATAGGCAGGATGGTGACCAGACCCATGGTGGCACCAGTGCCAAGTTGGGCTGGTTTGATAGTACCAAGTGGCTCCTGCAATCTGCCATCAAAAAGTTGGCAGGCGAGTTTTGTTTTCCAGGGAAAAGCGCCGTTGTTTGTGTTTGGGGGCCTGTGGCTGGGAGTGGCCAGCTGGCTCCTTAGAACCCACGATACGCAGGATGGTTCCCAGACCTGAGTTGGCACCAGTGCCAAGTTGGGCTGGTTTGATGGTGCAAAGTGGCTCCTGCAATCTGCCATCCAGAAGCGGGGCAGCTTACTTTTGTTTGCCAGGGAAACGGGCCGAAATATTTGTCTGGGGGCCTCTGGCTGGGGGTGGCTGGCTGGCTCCTGAAAAGCTACGATAGGCAGGATGGTGACCAGACCCATGGTGGCACCAGTGCCAAGTTGGGCTGGTTTGATAATACCAAGTGGCTCCTGCAATCTGCCATCAAATGTTTGGCAGGCGAGTTTTGTTTTCCAGGGAAAAGCACCGTTGTGTGTGTTTTGGGGCCTGTGGCTGGGAGTGGCCAGCTGGCTCCTTAGAATCCACGATACGCAGGATGGTTCCCAGACCCAAGGTGGCATCAGTGCCAAGTCGGGCTGGTTTGTTAGTACCAAGTGGTTCCTGCAATCTGCCATCCAGAAGCAGGGCAGCTGAATTTTGTTTGCCAGAGAAAAAGGCTGTTGTTTGTGTTTCGGTGCCTGTGGCTGGCAGTGGCCGGCTGGCTCCTGAAAATCCATGATACGCAGCATGGTTCCCAGACCCAAGGTGGCATCAGTGCCAAGTAGGGCTGGTTTCATAGTACGCAGTGGCTCCTGCAATCTGCCATCCAGAAGAGGGGCAGTTGAGTTTTGTTTTCCAGAGAAAAGGGCCGTGGTTTGTGTTTGGGGCCTATGGCTGAGAGTGACCGGCTGGCCCCTGAAAATCCACGATAGGAAGGATGGTTCCCAGATCCAAGGTGGCAGCAGTGCCATGTTGTGCTGGTGTGATAGTCCCAAGTGGCTCCTGCAATCTGCCATCCAGAAGAGGGGCAGCTGAATTTTGTTTGCCAGACAAAAAGGCTGTGGTTTGTGTTTGGGGGCCTGTGGCTGGGAGTGGCCGGCTGGCTCCTGAAAATCCATGATACGCAGCATGGTTCCCAGACCCAAGGTGGCACCAGTGCCAAGTGGGGCTGGTTTCACAGTGTCAAGTGCCTCCTGCAATCTCCCATCCAGAAGCGGGGCAGCTGAGTTTTGTTTGCCTGTGAAACGGGCCGTTGTTTTTAATTGGGGTCTGTGGCCGAGAGTGTTCGGCTGGCTCCTGACAACCCACAATACGCAGGATGGTTCCCAGACCCAAGGTGGCACCAGTGCCAAGTCGGGCTGGTTTGATAGTACCAAGTGGCTCCTGCAATCTGCCATCCAGAAGCGGTGCAGTTGAGTTTTGTTTGCCAGAGAAAAGGGCCGTGGGTTGTGTTTGGGGGCATATGGCTGGGAGTGGCCGGCCGTCTCATTAAAAAGATCGATACGCAGGATGGTTCCCAGACCCAAGGGGGCACCAGTGCCAAGTCGGGCTGTTTTTATAGTACCAAGTGCGTCCTGCAATTTGCCATCCAGAAGAGGGGCAGTTGAGTTTTGTTTGCCAGAGAATAGCGCCGTTGTTTGTGTTTGGGGGCTTGTGGCTCGTAGTGGCCGACTGGCGCCTTTGAATCTGTGTTACGCAGCATGGTTCCCAGACCCAAGGTGGCACCAGTGCCAAGTTGGGCTGGTTTGATAGTACCAAGTGGCTCCTGCAATCTGCCATCCAGAAGCGGGGTAGCTTACTTTTGTTTGCCAGGGAAACGGGCCGAGGTTTGTGACTGGGGACCTATGGCCGGGAGTGACCGGCTGGCTCCTGGAAAGCTACAATAGGCAGGATGGTTACCAGACCCATGGTGGCACCAGTGCCAAGTTGGGCTGGTTTGATAGTACCAAGTGGCTCCGGCAATCTGCCATCAAAAAGTTGGCAGGCGAGTTTTGTTTTCCAGGGAAAAGCGTCATTGATTGTATTTGGGGGCCTGTGGCTGGGAGTGACCGGCTGGCTCCTTTGAACCCACGATACGCAGGATGGTTCCCAGACCCAAGGTGGCACCAGTGCCAAGTTTTGCTGGTTTGATACTACCAAGTGCGTCCTGCAATCTGCCATCCAGAAGCGGGGCAGCTTAATTTTGTTTGCCAGGGAAACGGGCCGTGGGTTTTGTTTGGGGGCATATAGCTGAGAGTGGCCGGCTGGCTCCTGAAAATCCACGCTAGGCAGCATGGTTCCCAGATGCAATGTGGCACCAGTGCCAAGGCGGGCTGGTTTGATGGTGCAAAGTGGCTCCTGCAATCTGCCATCCAGAAGCGAGGCAGCTGATTTTTGTTTGCCAGAGGAAAATTCCGTGGATTGTTTTTGGGGGCATATTGCTGGGAGTGGCCGGCTGGCTCCTTAAAATGCTCGATACGCATGATGGTTCCCAGGCCCAAGGTGTCACCACTACCAAGTCGGCCTGCGGTTTTAGTATCAAGTTCATCCTGCAATTTGCCATCCAGTTGAGTTTTGTTTGCCAGAGAAACGGGCTGAGGTTTCTGTTTGGGGACATATGGCTGAGAGTGGCCGGCTGGCCCCTGAATATCCACGATACAGAGCATGGTTCCCAGATCCAAGGTGGCACCAGTGCCAAGTCGGGCTGGTTTGATAGTACCAAGTGTCTCCTGCAATCTGCCATCCAGAAGCAGGGCAGCTTACTTTTGTTTGCCAGAGAAATAGGCCTAGGTTTTTGTTTGGGGGCCTGTGGCTAGGAGTGGCCGGCTGGCTCCTAAGAATCCACGATACGCAGGATGTTTCCCAGACCCAAGGTGGCACCAGTGCCAAGTCGGGCTGGTTTGATAGTACCAAGTGGCTCCTGCAAACTCCATCAAAAAGTTGGCAGGCGTGTTTTGTTTTCCAGGGAACAGCGCCGTTGATTTTGTTTGGGGGCCTGTGGCTGGAAGTGGCCGGCTGGCTCCTTAGAATCCACGATACGCAGGATGGTTCCCAGACCCAAGGTGGCACCAGTGCCAAGTCGGGCTGGTTTGATTACACCAAGTGGCTCCTGCAATCTGCCATCCAGAAGTGAGGCAGCTAAGTTTTGTTTGCGAGAAAAAAGGGCCGTGGTTTTTGTTGGGGGCCTGTGGCTGGGAGTAGCCGGCTGGCTCCTTAAAATCCACGATAGGCAGGATGGTTCCCAGACCCAAGGTGGCACCAGTGCCAAGTTGGGCTGGTTTGATAGTACCAAGTGGCTCCTGCAATCTGCCATCCAGAAGCGGGGCAGCTGAGTTTTGTTTGCCAGAGAAAAAGGCTGTGGTTTGTGTTTGGGGGCCTGTGGCTGGCAGTGGCCGGCTGGCTCCTGAAAATCCACGATACGCAGCATGGTTCCCAGACCCAAGGTGGCACCAGTGCCAAGTGGGGCTCGTTTGACAGTGTCAAGTGCCTCCTGCAATCTCCCATCCAGAAGCGGGGCAGCTGAGTTTTTTTTGCCAGTGAAACGGAACTTTGTTTTTGATTGGGGTCTGTGGCCGAGGGTGGTCGGCTGTCTCCTGACAATCCACAATACGCAGGATGGTTCCCAGACCCAAGGTGGCACCAGTGCCAAGTCGGGCTGGTTTGATAGTACCAAGTGTCTCCTGCAATCTGCCATCCAGAAGCGGGGCAGCTGAGTTTTGTTTGCCAGAGAAAAGGGCCGTGGGTTGTGTTTGGGGGCATATGGCTGGGAGTGGCCACCTGGCTCCTTAAAATGCACGATACGCCGCATGGTAACCAGACGCAAGGTGGCACCAGTGCCAAGTCAGGCTGTTTTTGTAGTACCCAGTGGCTCCTGCAATTTGCCATCCAGAAGCAGGGCAGTTGAATTTTGTTTGCTAGAGAAAAGGGCTGTGGTTTGTGTTTGGGGGCCTATGGCTGAGAGTGGCCGGCTGGCCCCTGAAAATCAACGATAGGCAGGATGGTTCCCAGATCCAAGGTGGCACCAGTGCCAAGTAAGGCTGGTTGTATGGTTCAAAGTAACTCCTGCAATCTGCCATCCAGAAGCGGGACAGCTGAGTTTTTTTTGCCAGAGAAAAGGTCCATGGTTTCTTTTTGGGGCATACGGCTGGGAATTGCCGGCTGGCTCCTTAAAATGCTCGATACGCAGGATGGTTCCCAGAGCCAAGGTGGCACCACTGCCAAGTCGGGCTCTTTTTGTAGTACCAAGTGCGTCCTGCAATTTGCCATCCAGAAGAGGGGCAGTTGAGTTTTGTTTGCCAGAGAAAAGGGCCGTTGTTTGTGTTTGGGGGCCTGTGGCTGGGAGTGTTCGGCTGGTTCCTGAATATGTACGATACGCAGGATTGTTCCCAGATCCAAGGTGGCAGCAGTGCCATGTTGTGCTGGTGTGATAGTCCCAAGTGGCTCCTGCAATCTGCCATCCAGAAGTGGGGCAGCTGATTTTTGTTTGCCAGAGAAAAGGTCCGTGGTTTGTTTTTGGGGGCATATGGCTGAGAGTGGCCGGCTGGCCCCTGAAAATCCACGATACACAGGATGGTTCCCAGATCCAAGGTGGCACCTGTGCCAAGTCGGGCTGATTTGATAGTACTAAGTAGCTCCTGCAATCTGCCATGCAGAAGCGGGGCAGCTTACTTTTGTTTGCCAGGGAAACGGGCCGAGGTTTGTGTTTGGGGGCCTATGGCTGAGAGTGACCGGCTGGCTCCTGAAAAGCTACGATAGGCAGGATGGTGACCAGACCCATGGTGGCACCAGTGCCAAGTTGGGCTGGTTTGATAGTACCAAGTGGTTCCTGCAATCTGCCATCCAGAAGCAGGGCAGCTGAGTTTTGTTTGCCAGAGAAAAGGGCCTTGGTTTTTGTTTGGGGGCATATGGATGGGTGTGGCCAGCTGGCTCCTTAAAATGCACGATATGCAACATGGCTCCCAGACCCAAGGTGGCACAAGTGCCAAGTTGGGCTGGTTTGATAGTACCAAGTGGCTCCTGCAATCTTCCATGATCACGTGGAGAAATACTTTCTGGTTTCAGCCTCATGCTCTTTCTTCTCTCCCTCAACTTCTCTATCACCTCTCATCTGGTTCACATGCGCTGTCTTCAAGGTCCACAGGCTACTTTTCACAGAATCTTCTGGCCTGATGAAGTAAGAATGATGAATAGAACAGAGCTGGGATCTATTTTCCAGTTTGGATAAAATGCATTCTGCACACAAATCCAAGGAGAATGGGCTGCCCCGATGCCCAGAAAATCTTTCACTCCTGCTAGTGTTCTACGTCAACCGCAACTTAGTCTGAAAGAAAAGCTTTTTCTCTGAGAGCATCTGAGAGGTTTGCATGAAGCACTGATATCTGACATATGCAATTTTGAATAGGAGAGGAAAAAGAAAATGGCAAGGAGTTTTTAATTTTAGTGGTTTCAATTTTAATTTCCGTGCACTTTTTCAAAACTTGTCAGCTCAAATGCCCATCAACATCTTTTAGTCATCTGTAAGTCAGTATTCATATAAAATGTGCTTCAAATCCAAAGAATTTCAAATTTGCACTCCAAGCTTCTATGCCTAGATTTATGATTTCCTACACATATTAGATGAAAGGAAGGCCTTTTTTACTGTGGGAGTGCTGGAACACTGGAACAGGTTGCCCAGAGAAGTTGTGGGTGTCCCATCCCTGAAAGTATTCAAGGTCACCTTGGACGGGGCTTGGAGCAGCAACAAAGGAGAAGCTTGATGGTAGAGAAACAAAGTTGGACTATAGAAGAAACTCGGATTGAAGTATAGGATCAAGTTTTCTCTCAGCTCTTGGGGTAAATTCAAAGTTGTACAAAATGACATTTATCTGTGCTATTCACTACTGTAACAGAAAGTTTCATGAAAACTGTACAGAAGATAGTAAATTTTAAAAGAGATAAGAATTACAGCATAAAATCCATGGGATAGGTTACAACATGAGACACTCTCTAAGAGAAAATCTCTGTGTTTCAGCACTTCATCGGGGTAAGATTTCATGAAGTGCCAAAGAAGGCGGCAAAATATCATTCGGGACATTATTTACTGGAATTCAGCCTGGCCATTAGTAGGAACTGCCTTTGAACATATCATGTAGATATACCACACACGCTTTCCCTTCACTGAAAAATTACTGTTTACAACAAATAAGCAATTGACGATCAAAATTGATTGAAAGCATCTTAAACATGTCAAGTATTTCATTGTAGATGATCTGTGATCCAAATGCTTCTTCCACCTTCGAGTGGGACAGAAGAATTCTTCCATATCATGATGGTTTAAAATTGTATCAACCAATGTTTTCTGCTGAAAAGATATCATCTATTTTTTTCTATTTTTGGAAGAAAATATTCCTAGACATACAACAGGTGAGAACTAAGTAATTTTAAAGAAACAAATGAAATGAAAATATTCTGTAAATAGAATGAAATGAAAAGCTGTGTTTTAAATAGGAGCTAAATATTAAACAGAATTTTTGTACCAGGCATTTGAATTACTGCACCAGCTCTTTTGCCCATCAAGAGAGGCATTTAGCATTTCAGTCTTTTCCAAGGTGTTCATGATCTGCTATGCTGATCTCTGTGTGTGCCTAGGTGTGTGTGGAGGGGGGGGCATATGAAGGGGAGTGTGTATGTTTGCTTTACAATTGTTGTGGCAGATTCATGCCTCAGCTCCACATTTTGTTTTAAAAAGGTCACACCGAGTGGATATGAAGTTTACTATCAACAAGAGATCGATTCCCAAATCATCCATTTGACTCTCCCTTATAAATCATGTGCTTTGTTGCATATTTTATCAAATATACTTTCAAGCCAGATGGAGGAAGGAGGATGTGGGAATCCCTCCACCATCTTGCAACTTTTATGTAAGTAGGTTTTCAAGAAAATCATCATTTCTCTTTTAAATATGTCTGGAACAGGCATGATGGTAGTGTCAACCTGTTGGAGTTTTTGTTGCTGGAAGAAGTTGTACAAAAGGATTGGTTTTTACATTGACCAGTTACTGAATCAAGCGCAGGAATACATTGGAAATTTAGCTGGGGGTTCCTTTTCCCAGCAGACTACTTCTAGAACGAGCTTGTACACTGAAGCTGACTCTTTTGCTCTCTTTTTGTTTCTTTCCTATTTTCTTGGCTTCTTTGCCACTATCTAGACAATTTTGGAACTTTGTTCCCAACTAAAATGGTTTCAATAGTCTGATTGTGATCATACATTTTTACAAGGAATTTTTAAAATCTTTCCTCGAGTCCAGAAAGTCAAGGACTTAGATCTTTTTCTTCCCTTATCAATATTGCCATGAAATTGATAAATAAAGACCAACTCTTTATTTTTGTTTTTAACCCACGTAGATAATTCCCATCCATTAATCCATTTTGTGGACCAATAGCTGCCATTCTGATGGAAGCTGTCACTTCTTAACAATAGGCATTCTGTGACTATGTTGACAGCACTTTGGGTGAAGATCCTAACTGGTCTTAGATATACATAGGGAGAAATTTGCTCAGCCAGTGTCAGTCTTAAGCATGCGTATCAGAAGATCTTTCTAGAGCTGGGAATTTTCCCATGAAAGGGATTCAGTTAGGGAAGAGACACTTGTGCCAGAGTTTTACATTCTTCTTGAACACTGCTTAAGGAACTTAGATGCCATGTCCATTTGGATCTCTGTCTGCACAGAACTTTGTCATGCCAGTGCTTTGAAATGCATCTTGAAGAGAATTCACTAGCACAGAATGAAAGAGAGTGGAAGGGGTTGGTGGGGCTAACCAGGCCCAACCCCCCTGCCTAAACCAGGATACCTAGAGCCTCTTGCCCAGGATTCTATCTGGGTGTACTTTTAATGTCTTCAAAGATCCAGGCTCCACAATCTTTCTGGGCAGTCTGTGCCGTGGTTCAGTCACCCTGACAGTAAAGAAACATTTACTGATGTTCAAAGGCAATCTCCTGTATTTCAGTGTGTGCCCACTGCCTCTTGTCTTTTCCCTCAGCATCACTGAAAAGACACTGATTCCCTCCCCTTTGCACTATTGCTTCCATATGTATGTGTGATGCCATGTAGAGGTATGTCAAAAACCTCCCTGAAGCCCAGGCAGATAATATTCCCTTCATCTACCAGTCAAGTTGATTCATCAGAGGAGTTTAAAGTGATGTTCAGCATGAAATTCCCCTGAAAAATCATGCTAACTACATTATTTGGTCATCTGTCATGTGCCTGGCAAGGATTTCCAGGAAGAGCTGCTTCATCAACTTCCTGGGGATAAAAAAGAGGCTGGCTGGTTTGTACTATGGCGAGTCCTCTTAATTGCCTTTTTTGAAGATGGGTGTCATTTGCTAACATCCACTCTTTAGCCTCTCTTGTCGTCTACATCTTAGCAAAACGCTTTTCCACTATGTCTGGCTAGGAAAAACTGTGCCAGCACAGAAAACATCTCCCATCGTGTTCTAGAAGTTGCACGGATGTCTGCCAAGTGTTTGGCAGGAAGAAAAGAAAAGTTGTCCAAAACAGCTTCCAATCGAATGTTCCTGTGATTGGAAAAGTCAGGAGAGTGCAAAGGTACTGTTTTCTATCAGTTGGCAAGGTGCGCACACAATCCCAGTGTTGTACAGCTTGCTTCTTCACCTTCCCGAAGCTGCCGCTCTCGCCGGCTGCCGGAGCCCAAGAAGCGGCTTCTTCGCGCAAAGACGATTGTGCCGCTCACAGTGCTCTCCTTAGCGCGGCTTCTGCCGAAAGACGCCCGGCAGCGGCTCTTACCTCCGGAGAGCATCCTACCTTCGTCTTTAGCTCCTCTTCTCATCTACACCTCGGCAAAAAGCTTTTCCACTATGTCTGGCTAGGAAAAACTGTGCCAGCACAGAAAACATCTCCCATCGTGTTCTAGAAGTTGCACGGATGTCTGCCAAGTGTTTGGCAGGAAGAAAAGAAAAGTTGTCCAAAACAGCTTCCAATCGAATGTTCCTGTGATTGGAAAAGTCAGGAGAGTGCAAAGGTACTGTTTTCTATCAGTTGGCAAGGTGCGCACACAATCCCAGTGTTGTACAGCTTGCTTCTTCACCTTCCCGAAGCTGCCGCTCTCGCCGGCTGCCGGAGCCCAAGAAGCGGCTTCTTCGCGCAAAGACGATTGTGCCGCTCACAGTGCTCTCCTTAGCGCGGCTTCTGCCGAAAGACGCCCGGCAGCGGCTCTTACCTCCGGAGAGCATCCTACCTTCGTCTTTCGCGTCTTTTGTAGTCTACATCTTAGCAAAACGCTTTTCCACTATGTCTGGCTAGGAAAAACTGTGCCAGCACAGAAAACATCTCCCATCGTGTTCTAGAAGTTGCACGGATGTCTGCCAAGTGTTTGGCAGGAAGAAAAGAAAAGTTGTCCAAAACAGCTTCCAATCGAATGTTCCTGTGATTGGAAAAGTCAGGAGAGTGCAAAGGTACTGTTTTCTATCAGTTGGCAAGGTGCGCACACAATCCCAGTGTTGTACAGCTTGCTTCTTCACCTTCCCGAAGCTGCCGCTCTCGCCGGCTGCCGGAGCCCAAGAAGCGGCTTCTTCGCGCAAAGACGATTGTGCCGCTCACAGTGCTCTCCTTAGCGCAGCTTCTGCCGAAAGACGCCCGGCAGCGGCTCTTACCTCCTGAAAGTGGCAGCTTCGGGAAGGTGAAGAAGCAAGCTGTACAACACTGGGATTGTGTGCGCACCTTGCCAACTGATAGAAAACAGTACCTTTGCACTCTCCTGACTTTTCCAATCACAGGAACATTCGATTGGAAGCTGTTTTGGACAACTTTTCTTTTCTTCCTGCCAAACACTTGGCAGACATCCGTGCAACTTCTAGAACACGATGGGAGATGTTTTCTGTGCTGGCACAGTTTTTCCTAGCCAGACATAGTGGAGAAGCTTTTTGCCGAGGTGTAGATGAGAAGAGGAGCTAAAGACGAAGGTAGGATGCTCTCCGGAGGTAAGAGCCGCTGCCGGGCGTCTTTCGGCAGAAGCCGCGCTAAGGAGAGCCCTGTGAGCGGCACAATCGTCTTTGCGCGAAGAAGCCGCTTCTTGGGCTCCGGCAGCCGGCGAGAGCGGCAGCTTCGGGAAGGTGAAGAAGCAAGCTGTACAACACTGGGATTGTGTGCGCACCTTGCCAACTGATAGAAAACAGTACCTTTGCACTCTCCTGACTTTTCCAATCACAGGAACATTCGATTGGAAGCTGTTTTGGACAACTTTTCTTTTCTTCCTGCCAAACACTTGGCAGACATCCGTGCAACTTCTAGAACACGATGGGAGATGTTTTCTGTGCTGGCACAGTTTTTCCTAGCCAGACATAGTGGAGAAGCTTTTTGCCGAGGTGTAGATGAGAAGAGGAGCTAAAGACGAAGGTAGGATGCTCTCCGGAGGTAAGAGCCGCTGCCGGGCGTCTTTCGGCAGAAGCCGCGCTAAGGAGAGCCCTGTGAGCGGCACAATCGTCTTTGCGCGAAGAAGCCGCTTCTTGGGCTCCGGCAGCCGGCGAGAGCGGCAGCTTCGGGAAGGTGAAGAAGCAAGCTGTACAACACTGGGATTGTGTGCGCACCTTGCCAACTGATAGAAAACAGTACCTTTGCACTCTCCTGACTTTTCCAATCACAGGAACATTCGATTGGAAGCTGTTTTGGACAACTTTTCTTTTCTTCCTGCCAAACACTTGGCAGACATCCGTGCAACTTCTAGAACACGATGGGAGATGTTTTCTGTGCTGGCACAGTTTTTCCTAGCCAGACATAGTGGAGAAGCTTTTTGCCGAGGTGTAGATGAGAAGAGGAGCTAAAGACGAAGGTAGGATGCTCTCCGGAGGTAAGAGCCGCTGCCGGGCGTCTTTCGGCAGAAGCCGCGCTAAGGAGAGCCCTGTGAGCGGCACAATCGTCTTTGCGCGAAGAAGCCGCTTCTTGGGCTCCGGCAGCCGGCGAGAGCGGCAGCTTCGGGAAGGTGAAGAAGCAAGCTGTACAACACTGGGATTGTGTGCGCACCTTGCCAACTGATAGAAAACAGTACCTTTGCACTCTCCTGACTTTTCCAATCACAGGAACATTCGATTGGAAGCTGTTTTGGACAACTTTTCTTTTCTTCCTGCCAAACACTTGGCAGACATCCGTGCAACTTCTAGAACACGATGGGAGATGTTTTCTGTGCTGGCACAGTTTTTCCTAGCCAGACATAGTGGAGAAGCTTTTTGCCGAGGTGTAGATGAGAAGAGGAGCTAAAGACGAAGGTAGGATGCTCTCCGGAGGTAAGAGCCGCTGCCGGGCGTCTTTCGGCAGAAGCCGCGCTAAGGAGAGCCCTGTGAGCGGCACAATCGTCTTTGCGCGAAGAAGCCGCTTCTTGGGCTCCGGCAGCCGGCGAGAGCGGCAGCTTCGGGAAGGTGAAGAAGCAAGCTGTACAACACTGGGATTGTGTGCGCACCTTGCCAACTGATAGAAAACAGTACCTTTGCACTCTCCTGACTTTTCCAATCACAGGAACATTCGATTGGAAGCTGTTTTGGACAACTTTTCTTTTCTTCCTGCCAAACACTTGGCAGACATCCGTGCAACTTCTAGAACACGATGGGAGATGTTTTCTGTGCTGGCACAGTTTTTCCTAGCCAGACATAGTGGAGAAGCTTTTTGCCGAGGTGTAGATGAGAAGAGGAGCTAAAGACGAAGGTAGGATGCTCTCCGGAGGTAAGAGCCGCTGCCGGGCGTCTTTCGGCAGAAGCCGCGCTAAGGAGAGCCCTGTGAGCGGCACAATCGTCTTTGCGCGAAGAAGCCGCTTCTTGGGCTCCGGCAGCCGGCGAGAGCGGCAGCTTCGGGAAGGTGAAGAAGCAAGCTGTACAACACTGGGATTGTGTGCGCACCTTGCCAACTGATAGAAAACAGTACCTTTGCACTCTCCTGACTTTTCCAATCACAGGAACATTCGATTGGAAGCTGTTTTGGACAACTTTTCTTTTCTTCCTGCCAAACACTTGGCAGACATCCGTGCAACTTCTAGAACACGATGGGAGATGTTTTCTGTGCTGGCACAGTTTTTCCTAGCCAGACATAGTGGAAAAGCGTTTTGCTAAGATGTAGACGACAAGAGAGGCTAAAGAGTGGATGTTAGCAAATGACACCCATCTTCAAAAAAGGCAATTAAGAGGACTCGCCATAGTACAAACCAGCCAGCCTCTTTTTTATCCCCAGGAAGTTGATGAAGCAGCTCTTCCTGGAAATCCTTGCCAGGCACATGACAGATGACCAAATAATGTAGTTAGCATGATTTTTCAGGGGAATTTCATGCTGAACATCACTTTAAACTCCTCTGATGAATCAACTTGACTGGTAGATGAAGGGAATATTATCTGCCTGGGCTTCAGGGAGGTTTTTGACATACCTCTACATGGCATCACACATACATATGGAAGCAATAGTGCAAAGGGGAGGGAATCAGTGTCTTTTCAGTGATGCTGAGGGAAAAGACAAGAGGCAGTGGGCACACACTGAAATACAGGAGATTGCCTTTGAACATCAGTAAATGTTTCTTTACTGTCAGGGTGACTGAACCACGGCACAGACTGCCCAGAAAGATTGTGGAGCCTGGATCTTTGAAGACATTAAAAGTACACCCAGATAGAATCCTGGGCAAGAGGCTCTAGGTATCCTGGTTTAGGCAGGGGGGTTGGGCCTGGTTAGCCCCACCAACCCCTTCCACTCTCTTTCATTCTGTGCTAGTGAATTCTCTTCAAGATGCATTTCAAAGCACTGGCATGACAAAGTTCTGTGCAGACAGAGATCCAAATGGACATGGCATCTAAGTTCCTTAAGCAGTGTTCAAGAAGAATGTAAAACTCTGACACAAGTGTCTCTTCCCTAACTGAATCCCTTTCATGGGAAAATTCCCAGCTCTAGAAAGATCTTCTGATACGCATGCTTAAGACTGACACTGGCTGAGCAAATTTCTCCCTATGTATATCTAAGACCAGTTAGGATCTTCACCCAAAGTGCTGTCAACATAGTCACAGAATGCCTATTGTTAAGAAGTGACAGCTTCCATCAGAATGGCAGCTATTGGTCCACAAAATGGATTAATGGATGGGAATTATCTACGTGGGTTAAAAACAAAAATAAAGAGTTGGTCTTTATTTATCAATTTCATGGCAATATTGATAAGGGAAGAAAAAGATCTAAGTCCTTGACTTTCTGGACTCGAGGAAAGATTTTAAAAATTCCTTGTAAAAATGTATGATCACAATCAGACTATTGAAACCATTTTAGTTGGGAACAAAGTTCCAAAATTGTCTAGATAGTGGCAAAGAAGCCAAGAAAATAGGAAAGAAACAAAAAGAGAGCAAAAGAGTCAGCTTCAGTGTACAAGCTCGTTCTAGAAGTAGTCTGCTGGGAAAAGGAACCCCCAGCTAAATTTCCAATGTATTCCTGCGCTTGATTCAGTAACTGGTCAATGTAAAAACCAATCCTTTTGTACAACTTCTTCCAGCAACAAAAACTCCAACAGGTTGACACTACCATCATGCCTGTTCCAGACATATTTAAAAGAGAAATGATGATTTTCTTGAAAACCTACTTACATAAAAGTTGCAAGATGGTGGAGGGATTCCCACATCCTCCTTCCTCCATCTGGCTTGAAAGTATATTTGATAAAATATGCAACAAAGCACATGATTTATAAGGGAGAGTCAAATGGATGATTTGGGAATCGATCTCTTGTTGATAGTAAACTTCATATCCACTCGGTGTGACCTTTTTAAAACAAAATGTGGAGCTGAGGCATGAATCTGCCACAACAATTGTAAAGCAAACATACACACTCCCCTTCATATGCCCCCCCCTCCACACACACCTAGGCACACACAGAGATCAGCATAGCAGATCATGAACACCTTGGAAAAGACTGAAATGCTAAATGCCTCTCTTGATGGGCAAAAGAGCTGGTGCAGTAATTCAAATGCCTGGTACAAAAATTCTGTTTAATATTTAGCTCCTATTTAAAACACAGCTTTTCATTTCATTCTATTTACAGAATATTTTCATTTCATTTGTTTCTTTAAAATTACTTAGTTCTCACCTGTTGTATGTCTAGGAATATTTTCTTCCAAAAATAGAAAAAAATAGATGATATCTTTTCAGCAGAAAACATTGGTTGATACAATTTTAAACCATCATGATATGGAAGAATTCTTCTGTCCCTCTCGAAGGTGGAAGAAGCATTTGGATCACAGATCATCTACAATGAAATACTTGACATGTTTAAGATGCTTTCAATCAATTTTGATCGTCAATTGCTTATTTGTTGTAAACAGTAATTTTTCAGTGAAGGGAAAGTGTGTGTGGTATATCTACATGATATGTTCAAAGGCAGTTCCTACTAATGGCCAGGCTGAATTCCAGTAAATAATGTCCCGAATGATATTTTGCCGCCTTCTTTGGCACTTCATGAAATCTTACCCTGATGAAGTGCTGAAACACAGAGATTTTCTCTTAGAGAGTGTCTCATGTTGTAACCTATCCCATGGATTTTATGCTGTAATTCTTATCTCTTTTAAAATTTACTATCTTCTGTACAGTTTTCATGAAACTTTCTGTTACAGTAGTGAATAGCACAGATAAATGTCATTTTGTACAACTTTGAATTTACCCCAAGAGCTGAGAGAAAACTTGATCCTATACTTCAATCCGAGTTTCTTCTATAGTCCAACTTTGTTTCTCTACCATCAAGCTTCTCCTTTGTTGCTGCTCCAAGCCCTGTCCAAGGTGACCTTGAATACTTTCAGGGATGGGACACCCACAACTTCTCTGGGCAACCTGTTCCAGTGTTCCAGCACTCCCACAGTAAAAAAGGCCTTCCTTTCATCTAATATGTGTAGGAAATCATAAATCTAGGCATAGAAGCTTGGAGTGCAAATTTGAAATTCTTTGGATTTGAAGCACATTTTATATGAATACTGACTTACAGATGACTAAAAGATGTTGATGGGCATTTGAGCTGACAAGTTTTGAAAAAGTGCACGGAAATTAAAATTGAAACCACTAAAATTAAAAACTCCTTGCCATTTTCTTTTTCCTCTCCTATTCAAAATTGCATATGTCAGATATCAGTGCTTCATGCAAACCTCTCAGATGCTCTCAGAGAAAAAGCTTTTCTTTCAGACTAAGTTGCGGTTGACGTAGAACACTAGCAGGAGTGAAAGATTTTCTGGGCATCGGGGCAGCCCGTTCTCCTTGGATTTGTGTGCAGAATGCATTTTATCCAAACTGGAAAATAGATCCCAGCTCTGTTCTATTCATCATTCTTACTTCATCAGGCCAGAAGATTCTGTGAAAAGTAGCCTGTGGACCTTGAAGACAGCGCATGTGAACCAGATGAGAGGTGATAGAGAAGTTGAGGGAGAGAAGAAAGAGCATGAGGCTGAAACCAGAAAGTATTTCTCCACGTGATCATGGAAGATTGCAGGAGCCACTTGGTACTATCAAACCAGCCCAACTTGGCACTGGTGCCACCTTGGGTCTGGGAGCCATGTTGCATATCGTGCATTTTAAGGAGCCAGCTGGCCACACCCAGCCATATGCCCCCAAACAAAAACCAAGGCCCTTTTCTCTGGCAAACAAAACTCAGCTGCCCTGCTTCTGGATGGCAGATTGCAGGAACCACTTGGTACTATCAAACCAGCCCAACTTGGCACTGGTGCCACCATGGGTCTGGTCACCATCCTGCCTATTGTAGCTTTTCAGGAGCCAGCCGGTCACTCTCAGCCATAGGCCCCCAAACACAAACCTCGGCCCGTTTCCCTGGCAAACAAAAGTAAGCTGCCCCGCTTCTGCATGGCAGATTGCAGGAGCCACTTAGTACTATCAAATCAGCCCGACTTGGCACAGGTGCCACCTTGGATCTGGGAACCATCCTGTGTATCGTGGATTTTCAGGGGCCAGCCGGCCACTCTCAGCCATATGCCCCCAAAAACAAACCACGGACCTTTTCTCTGGCAAACAAAAATCAGCTGCCCCACTTCTGGATGGCAGATTGCAGGAGCCACTTGGGACTATCACACCAGCACAACATGGCACTGCTGCCACCTTGGATCTGGGAACAATCCTGCGTATCGTACATATTCAGGAACCAGCCGAACACTCCCAGCCACAGGCCCCCAAACACAAACAACGGCCCATTTCCCTGGCAAACAAAACTCAGCTGCCCCGCTTCTGGATGGCAGTTTGCAGGAGCCACTTGGGACTATCAAACCAGCCCGACTTGGTAATGGTACCACCTTGGATCTGGGAACCATCCGGCGTATCGTGGATTTTCAGGGGCCAGCCGGTCATTCCCAGCCATATGCCCCCAAACACAAACCTCGGCCCTTTTCTCTGGCAAACAAAACTCAACTGCCCCTCTTCTGGATGGCAAATTGCAGGACGCACTTGGTACTACAAAAAGAGCCCGACTTGGCAGTGGTGCCACCTTGGCTCTGGGAACCATCCTGCGTATCGAGCATTTTAAGGAGCCAGCCGGCAATTCCCAGCCGTATGACCCAAAAAGAAACCATGGACATTTTCTCTGGCAAAAAAAACTCAGCTGTCCCGCTTCTGGATGGCAGATTGCAGGAGTCACTTTGAACCATACAACCAGCCTTACTTGGCACTGGTGCCACCTTGGATCTGGGAACCATCCTGCCTATCGTTGATTTTCAGGGGCCAGCCGGCCACTCTCAGCCATAGGCCCCCAAACACAAACCACAGCCCTTTTCTCTAGCAAACAAAATTCAACTGCCCCGCTTCTGGATGGCAAATTGCAGGAGCCACTGGGTACTACAAAAACAGCCTGACTTGGCACTGGTGCCACCTTGCGTCTGGTTACCATGCGGCGTATCGTGCATTTTAAGGAGCCAGGTGGCCACTCCCAGCCATATGCCCCCAAACACAACCCACGGCCCTTTTCTCTGGCAAACAAAACTCAGCTGCCCCGCTTCTGGATGGCAGATTGCAGGAGACACTTGGTACTATCAAACCAGCCCGACTTGGCACTGGTGCCACCTTGGGTCTGGGAACCATCCTGCGTATTGTGGATTGTCCGGAGACAGCCGACCACTCTCGGCCACAGAGCCCAATCAAAAACAAAGGTCCGTTTCCCTGGCAAAAAAAACTCAGCTGCCCCGCTTCTGGATGGGAGATTGCAGGACGCACTTGACACTGTCAAACGAGCCCCACTTGGCACTGGTGCCACCTTGGGTCTGGGAACCATGCTGCGTATCGTGGATTTTCAGGAGCCAGCCGGCCACTGCCAGCCACAGGCCCCCAAACACAAACCACAGCCTTTTCCTCTGGCAAACAAAACTCAGCTGCCCCGCTTCTGGATGGCAGATTGCAGGAGCCACTTGGTACTATCAAACCAGCCCGACTTGGCACTGGTGCCACCTCTGGTCTGGGAACCATCCTGCCTATCGTGGATTTTAAGGAGCCAGCCGGCCACTCCCAGCCACAGGCCCCCAACAAAAACCACGGCCCTTTTTTCTCGCAAACAAAACTTAGCTGCCTCACTTCTGGATGGCAGATTGCAGGAGCCACTTGGTGTAATCAAACCAGCCCGACTTGGCACTGGTGCCACCTTGGGTCTGGGAACCATCCTGCGTATCGTGGATTCTAAGGAGCCAGCCGGCCACTCCCAGCCACAGGCCCCCAAACAAAATCAACGGCGCTGTTCCCTGGAAAACAAAACACGCCTGCCAACTTTTTGATGGAGTTTGCAGGAGCCACTTGGTACTATCAAACCAGCCCGACTTGGCACAGGTGCCACCTTGGGTCTGGGAAACATCCTGCGTATCGTGGATTCTTAGGAGCCTGCCGGCCACTCCTAGCCACAGGCCCCCAAACAAAAACCTAGGCCTATTTCTCTGGCAAACAAAAGTAAGCTGCCCTGCTTCTGGATGGCAGATTGCAGGAGACACTTGGTACTATCAAACCAGCCCGACTTGGCACTGGTGCCACCTTGGATCTGGGAACCATGCTGTGTATCGTGGATATTCAGGGGCCAGCTGGCCACTCTCAGCCATATGTCCCCAAACAGAAACCTCGGCCCGTTTCTCTGGCAAACAAAACTCAACTGCCCCTCTTCTGGATGGCAAATTGCAGGATGAACTTGATACTAAAACCGCAGGCCGACTTGGTAGTGGTGACACCTTGGGCCTGGGAACCATCATGCGTATCGAGCATTTTAAGGAGCCAGCCGGCCACTCCCAGCAATATGCCCCCAAAAACAATCCACGGAATTTTTCTCTGGCAAACAAAAATCAGCTGCCCCGCTTCTGGATGGCAGATTGCAGGAGCCACTTTGCACCATCAAACCAGCCCGACTTGGCACTGGTGCCACCTTGCATCTGGGAACCATGCTGCCTAGCGTGGATTTTCAGGAGCCAGCCGGCCACTCTCAGCTATATGCCCCCAAACAAAACCCACGGCCCGTTTCCCTGGCAAACAAAATTAAGCTGCCCCGCTTCTGGATGGCAGATTGCAGGACGCACTTGGTAGTATCAAACCAGCCCGACTTGGCACTGGTGCCACCTTGGGTCTGGGAACCATCCTGCGTATCGTGGGTTCAAAGGAGCCAGCCGGCCACTCCCAGCCACAGGCCCCCAAATACAAACAATGGCGCTTTTCCCTGGAAAACAAAACTCGCCTGCCAACTTTTTGATGGCAGATTACAGGAGCCACTTGGTACTATCAAACCAGCCCAACTTGGCACTGGTGCCACCATGGGTCTGGTAACCATCCTGCCTATTGTAGCTTTTCAGGAGCCAGCCGGTCACTCCCAGCCATAGGTCCCCAGTCACAAACCTCGGCCCGTTTCCCTGGCAAACTAAAGTAAGCTGCCCCGCTTCTGGATGGCAGATTGCAGGAGCCACTTGGTACTATCAAACCAGCCCAACTTGGCACTGGTGCCACCTTGGGTCTGGGAACCATGCTGCGTAACACAGATTCTAAGGAGGCAGTCGGCCACTCCCAGCCACAAGCCCCCAAACACAAACAACGGCGCTATTCTCTGGCAAACAAAACTCAACTGCCCCTCTTCTGGATGGCAAATTGCAGGAGCCACTTTGTACTATCAAACCAGCCCAACTTGGCACTGGTGCCACCTTGGGTCTGGGAACCATCCTGCGTATTGTGGGTTGTCAGGAGCCAGCCGAACACTCTCGGCCACAGACCCCAATTAAAAACAACGGCCCGTTTCACAGGCAAACAAAACTCAGCTGCCCCGCTTCTGGATGGGAGATTGCAGGAGGCACTTGACACTGTGAAACCAGCCCCACTTGGCACTGGTGCCACCTTGGGTCTGGGAACCATGCTGCGTATCATGGATTTTCAGGAGCCAGCCGGTCACTCTCAGCCATAGGCCCCCAAACACAAACCTCGTCCCGTTTCCCTGGCAAACAAAAGTAAGCTGCCCCGCTTCTGCATGGCAGATTGCAGGAGCTACTTAGTACTATCAAATCAGCCCGACTTGGCACAGGTGCCACCTTGGATCTGGTCACCATCCTGCCTATCGTAGCTTTTCAGGAGCCAGCCGGCCACTCCCTGCCACAGGCCCCCAAACACAAACAACGGCGCTTTTCCCTGGAAAGCAAAATTCGCCTGCCAACATTTTGATGGCAGATTGCAGGAGCCACTTGGTACTATCAAACAAGCCGAACTTGGCACTTGTGCCACCATGGGTCTGGTCAACATCCTGCCTATCGTAGCTTTTCAGGAGCCAGCCGGTCACTCCCAGCCATAGGCCCCGAGACAAAACCTCGGCCCGTTTCCCGGGCAAACAAAAGTAAGCTACCCCGCTTCTGGATGGCAGATTGCAGGACGCACTTGGTACTATCAAACCAGCCCGACTTGGCACTGGTGCCACCTCTGGTCTGGGAACCATCCTGCGTATCGTAGATTCTAAGGAGCCAGCCGGCCACTCCCAGCCATTGGCCCCCCAAAAAAAACAACGGCGCTTTTCCCTGGAAAACAAAACTTGCCTGCCAACTTTTTGATGGCAGATTGCCGGAGCCACTTGGTACTATCAAACCAGCCCTACTTGGCACTGGTGCCACCATGGGTCTGGTCACCATCCTGCCTATCGTAGCTTTTCAGGAGCCAGCCGGTCACTCCCAGCCATAGGCCCCCAGACACAAAGCTCGACCCGTTTCCCTGGCAAACAAAAGTAAGCTGCCCCGCTTCTGGATGGCAGATTGCAGGACGCACTTGGTACTATCAAACCAGCCCAACTTGGCACTGGTGCCACCTTGGGTCTGGGAACCATCCTGCGTATCGTGGATTCTAAGGAGCCAGCCGGTCACTCCCTGCCACAGGCCCCCAGACACAAACAACGGCGCTTTTCCCTGGAAAACAAAACTCGCCTGCCGACTTTTTGATGGCAGATTGCAGGAGCCACTTGCTACTATCAAATCAGCCCAACTTGGCACTGGTGCCACCATGGGTCTGGTCACCATCCTGCCTATCGTAGCTTTTCAGGAGCCAGCCGGTCACTCCCAGCCATAGGCCCCCAGACACAAACCTCGGCCCGTTTCCCTGGAAAACAAAAGTAAGCTGCCCCGCTTCTGGATGGCAGATTGCAGGAGCCACTTTGCACCATCCAACTAGCCCGACTTGGCACTGGTGCCACCTCAGGTCTGGGAACCATCCTGCGTATCGTGGATTCTAATTAGCCATCCGGCCACTCCCACCCACAGGCCCCCAAACACAAACAACGGCGCTTTTCCCTGGAAAACAAAACTCGCCTGCCAATTTTTGATGGCAGATTGCAGGAGCCACTTGGTACTATCAAACCAGCCCAACTTGGCACTGGTGCCACCTTGGATCTGGGAACCATGCTGTGTATCGTGGATATTCAGGGGCCAGCTGGCCACTCTCAGCCATATGTCCCCAAACAGAAACCTCGGCCCGTTTCTCTGGCAAACAAAACTCAACTGCCCCTCTTCTGGATGGCAAATTGCAGGAGGAACTTGATACTAAAACCGCAGGCCGACTTGGTAGTGGTGACACCTTGGGCCTGGGAACCATCATGCGTATCGAGCATTTTAAGGAGCCAGCCGGCCACTCCCAGCAATATGCCCCCAAAAACAATCCACGGAATTTTTCTCTGGCAAACAAAAATCAGCTGCCCCGCTTCTGGATGGCAGATTGCAGGAGCCACTTTGCACCATCAAACCAGCCCGACTTGGCACTGGTGCCACCTTGCATCTGGGAACCATGCTGCCTAGCGTGGATTTTCAGGAGCCAGCCGGCCACTCTCAGCTATATGCCCCCAAACAAAACCCACGGCCCGTTTCCCTGGCAAACAAAATTAAGCTGCCCCGCTTCTGGATGGCAGATTGCAGGACGCACTTGGTAGTATCAAACCAGCCCGACTTGGCACTGGTGCCACCTTGGGTCTGGGAACCATCCTGCGTATCGTGGGTTCAAAGGAGCCAGCCGGCCACTCCCAGCCACAGGACCCCAAATACAATAAATGGCGCTTTTCCCTGGAAAACAAAACTCGCCTGCCAACTTTTTGATGGCAGATTACAGGAGCCACTTGGTACTATCAAACCAGCCCAACTTGGCACTGGTGCCACCATGGGTCTGGTAACCATCCTGCCTATTGTAGCTTTTCAGGAGCCAGCCGGTCACTCCCAGCCATAGGTCCCCAGTCACAAACCTCGGCCCGTTTCCCTGGCAAACTAAAGTAAGCTGCCCCGCTTCTGGATGGCAGATTGCAGGAGCCACTTGGTACTATCAAACCAGCCCAACTTGGCACTGGTGCCACCTTGGGTCTGGGAACCATGCTGCGTAACACAGATTCTAAGGAGGCAGTCGGCCACTCCCAGCCACAAGCCCCCAAACACAAACAACGGCGCTATTCTCTGGCAAACAAAACTCAACTGCCCCTCTTCTGGATGGCAAATTGCAGGAGCCACTTGGTACTATCAAACCAGCCCAACTTGGCACTGGTGCCACCTTGGGTCTGGGAACCATCCTGCGTATTGTGGGTTGTCAGGAGCCAGCCGAACACTCTCGGCCACAGACCCCAATTAAAAACAACGGCCCGTTTCACAGGCAAACAAAACTCAGCTGCCCCGCTTCTGGATGGGAGATTGCAGGAGGCACTTGACACTGTGAAACCAGCCCCACTTGGCACTGGTGCCACCTTGGGTCTGGGAACCATGCTGCGTATCATGGATTTTCAGGAGCCAGCCGGTCACTCTCAGCCATAGGCCCCCAAACACAAACCTTGTCCCGTTTCCCTGGCAAACAAAAGTAAGCTGCCCCGCTTCTGCATGGCAGATTGCAGGAGCTACTTAGTACTATCAAATCAGCCCGACTTGGCACAGGTGCCACCTTGGATCTGGTCACCATCCTGCCTATCGTAGCTTTTCAGGAGCCAGCCGGCCACTCCCTGCCACAGGCCCCCAAACACAAACAACGGCGCTTTTCCCTGGAAAGCAAAATTCGCCTGCCAACATTTTGATGGCAGATTGCAGGAGCCACTTGGTACTATCAAACAAGCCGAACTTGGCACTTGTGCCACCATGGGTCTGGTCAACATCCTGCCTATCGTAGCTTTTCAGGAGCCAGCCGGTCACTCCCAGCCATAGACCCCGAGACAAAAACCTCGGCCCGTTTCCCGGGCAAACAAAAGTAAGCTACCCCGCTTCTGGATGGCAGATTGCAGGACGCACTTGGTACTATCAAACCAGCCCGACTTGGCACTGGTGCCACCTCTGGTCTGGGAACCATCCTGCGTATCGTAGATTCTAAGGAGCCAGCCGGCCACTCCCAGCCATTGGCCCCCCAAAAAAAACAACGGCGCTTTTCCCTGGAAAACAAAACTTGCCTGCCAACTTTTTGATGGCAGATTGCCGGAGCCACTTGGTACTATCAAACCAGCCCTACTTGGCACTGGTGCCACCATGGGTCTGGTCACCATCCTGCCTATCGTAGCTTTTCAGGAGCCAGCCGGTCACTCCCAGCCATAGGCCCCCAGACACAAAGCTCGACCCGTTTCCCTGGCAAACAAAAGTAAGCAGCCCCGCTTCTGGATGGCAGATTGCAGGACGCACTTGGTACTATCAAACCAGCCCAACTTGGCACTGGTGCCACCTTGGGTCTGGGAACCATCCTGCGTATCGTGGATTCTAAGGAGCCAGCCGGTCACTCCCTGCCACAGGCCCCCAGACACAAACAACGGCGCTTTTCCCTGGAAAACAAAACTCGCCTGCCGACTTTTTGATGGCAGATTGCAGGAGCCACTTGCTACTATCAAATCAGCCCAACTTGGCACTGGTGCCACCATGGGTCTGGTCACCATCCTGCCTATCGTAGCTTTTCAGGAGCCAGCCGGTCACTCCCAGCCATAGGCCCCCAGACACAAACCTCGGCCCGTTTCCCTGGAAAACAAAAGTAAGCTGCCCCGCTTCTGGATGGCAGATTGCAGGAGCCACTTTGCACCATCCAACTAGCCCGACTTGGCACTGGTGCCACCTCAGGTCTGGGAACCATCCTGCGTATCGTGGATTCTAATTATCCATCCGGCCACTCCCAACCACAGGCCCCCAAACACAAACAACGGCGCTTTTCCCTGGAAAACAAAACTCGCCTGCCAATTTTTGATGGCAGATTGCAGGAGCCACTTGGTACTATCAAACCAGCCCAACTTGGCACTGGTGCCACCATGGGTCTGGTCACCATCCTGCCTATCGTAGCTTTTCAGGAGCCAGCCGGTCACTCCCAGCCATAGGCCCCCAGACACAAAGCTCGGCCCGTTTCCCTGGCAAGCAATAGTAAGCTGTCCCGCTTCTGGATGGCAGATTGCAGGACGCACTTGGTAGTATCAAACCAGGCGACTTGGCACTGGCGCAACCTCACGTCTGGGAACCATCCTGCATATCGTGGATTCTAAGCAGCCAGCCGGCCACTCCCAGCCACAGGCCCCCAAACACAAACAACGGCGCTTTTCCCTGGAAAACAAAACTCGCCTGCCAAGTTTTTGATGGCAGATTGCAGGAGCCACTTGGTACTATCAAACCAGCCCAACTTGGCACTGGTGCCACCATGGGTCTGGTCACCATCCTGCCTATCGTAGCTTTTCAGGAGCCAGCCGGTCACTCCCACCCATAGGCCCCCAGACACAAACCTCGGCCCGTTTCCCTGGCAAACAAAAGCAAGCTGCCCCGCTTCTGGATGGCAGATTGCAGGAGCCACTTTGCACCATCAAACTAGCCCGACTTGGCACTGGTGCCACCTCTGGTCTGGGAACCATCCTGCGTATGGGAGATTCTAAGCAGCCAGCCGGCCACTCCCAGCCACAGGCCCCCAAACACAAACAACGGCGCTTTTCCCTGGAAAACAAAACTCGTCTGCCAACTTTTTGATGGCAGATTGCCGGAGCCACTTGGTACTATCAAACCAGCCCAACTTGGCACTGGTGCCACCATGGGTCTGGTCACCATCCTGCCTATCGTAGCTTTTCAGAAGCCAGCCAGCCACTCCCTGCCACAGGCCCCCAAACACAAACAACCGCGCTTTTCCCTGGAAAGCAAAATTCGCCTGCCAACTTTTTGATGGCAGATTGCAGGAGCCACTTGGTACTATCAAATCAGCCCAACTTGGCACTGGTGCCACCATGGGTCTGGTCACCATCCTGCCTATCGTAGCTTTTCAGGAGCCAGCCGGTCACTCCCAGCCATAGGCCCCCAGACATAAACCTCGGCCCGTTTCCCTGGCAAACAAAAGTAAGCTGCCCCGCTTCTGGATGGCAGATTGCAGCAACCACTTGGTACTATCAAACCAGCCCAACTTGGCACTGGTGCCACCTCTGGTCTGGGAACCATGCTGAGTATCGTGGATTCTAAGGAGCCAGCCGGCCACTCCCAGCCACAGGCCCCCAAACACAAACAACGGCGCTTTTCCCTGGAAAACAAAACTCGCCTGCCAAGTTTTTGATGGCAGATTGCAGGAGCCACTTGGTACTATCAAACCAGCCCAACTTGGCATTGGTGCCGTCATGGGTCTGGTCACCATCCTGCCTATCGTAGCTTTTCACGAGCCAGCCGGTCACTTCCAGGCTTAGGCCCCCAGACACAATCCTCGGACCGTTTCCCTGGCAAACAAAAGTAAGCTGCCCCGCTTCTGGATGGCAGATTGCAGGAACCACTTGGTACTATCAAACCAGCCCAACTTGGCACTGGTGTCACCATGGGTCTGGGAACCATCCTGTGTATCGTGGATTCTAATTAGCCATCCGTCCACTCCAGGCCATAGGGCCCCAGGCACAAACAACGGCGCTTTTCCCTGGATAACAAACTCGCCTGCCAACTTTTTGATGGCAGATTGCAGGAGCCACTTGGTACTATCAAACCAGCCCAACTTGGCACTGCTGCCACCATGGGTCTGGTCACCATCCTGCCTATCGTAGCTTTTCAGGAGCCAGCCGGTCACTCCCAGCCATATGCCCCGAGACACAAACCTCGGCCCGTTTCCCTGGCAAACAAAAGTAAGCTACCCCACTTCTGGATGGCAGATTGCAGGACGCACTTGGTACTATCAAACCAGCCCAACTTGGCACTGGTGCCACGTCAAGTCTAGGAACCATCTTGCGTATCGTGGATTCTAAGGAGCCAGCCGGCCACTCCCAGCCATAGGCCCCCAAACAAAAACAACGGCGCTTTTCCCTGGTAAAGAAAACTTGTCTGCCAACTTTTTGATGGCAGATTGCAGGAGCCACTTGGTACTATCAAACCAGCCCGACTTGGCACTGGTGCCACGACAAGTCTGGGAACCATCCTGCGTATCGTGGATTCTAATGAGCCAGCCGGCCACTCCCAGCCACAGGCCCCCAAACACAAACAACGGAGCTTTTCCCTGGAAAACAAAACTCGCCTGCCAACTTTTTGATGGCAGATTGCAGGAGCCACTTGGTACTATCAAACCAGCCCAACTTGGCACTGGTGCCACCTTGGGTCTGGTCACCATCCTGCCTATCGTAGCTTTTCAGGAGCCAGCCGGTCACTCCCAGCCATAGGCCCCGAGACACAAAGCTCGGCCCTTTTCCCTGGCAAACAAAAGTAAGCTGCCCCGCTTCTGGATGGCAGATTGCAGGAGCCACTTTGCACGATCAAACTATCCCGACTAGGCACTGGTGCCACCTTGGGTCTGGGAACCATCCTGCGTATGGTGGATTCTAAGGAGCCAGCCGGCCACTCCCAGCCACAGGCCCCTAAACACAACAACGGCGCTTTTCCCTGGAAAACAAAACTCGCCTGCCAATTTTTGATGGCAGATTGCAGGAGCCACTTGGTACTATCAAACCAGCCCAACTTGACACTGGTGCCACCATGGGTCTGGTCACCATCCTGCCTATCGTAGCTTTTCAGGAGCCAGCCGGTCACTCCCAGCCATAGGCCCCCAGACACAAAGCTCGGCCCGTTTCCCTGGCAAGCAAAAGTAAGCTGCCCCGCTTCTGGATGGCAGATTGCAGGACGCACTTGGTAGTATCAAACCAGCCCGACTTGGCACTGGCGCCACCTCACGTCTGGGAACCATCCTGCGTATCGTGGATTCTAAGCAGCCAGCCGGCCACTCCCAGCCACAGGCCCCCAAACACAAACAACGGTGCTTTTCCCTGGAAAACAAAACGTGCCTGCCAACTTTTTGATGGCAGATTGCAGGAGCCACTTGGTACTATCAAACCAGCCCAACTTGGCACTGGTGCCACCATGGGTCTGGTCACCATCCTGCCTATCGTAGCTTTTCAGGAGCCAGCCGGTCACTCCCAGCCATAGGCCCCCAGACACAAACCTCGGCCCGTTTCCCTGGCAAACAAAAGCAAGCTGCCCCGCTACTGGATGGCAGATTGCAGGAGCCACTTTGCACCATCAAACTAGCCCGACTTGGCACTGGTGCCACCTCAGGTCTGGGAACCATGCTGCGTATCGTGGATTCTAATTAGCCATCCGGCCACTCCCACCCACAGGCCCCCAAACACAAACAACGGCGCTTTTCCCTGGAAAACAAAACTCGCCTGCCAAATTTTGATGGCAGATTGCCGGAGCCACTTGGTACTATCAAACCAGCCCACCTTGACACTGGTGCCACCATGGGTCTGGTCACCATCCTGCCTATCGTAGCTTTTCAGGAGCCAGCCGGTCACTCCCAGCCATAGGCCCCCAGACACAAAGCTCGGCCCGTTTCCCTGGCAAACAAAAGTAAGTTATCCCGCTTCTGGATGGCAGATTGCAGGAGCCACTTTTCACCATCAAACCAGCCCGACTTGGCACTGGTGCCACCTCTGGTCTGGGAACCATCCTGCGTATCATGGATTCTAAGGAGCCAGCCGGCCACTCCCAGCCACAGGCCCCCAAATACAAACAACGGCGCTTTTCCCTGGATAACAAACTCGCCTGCCAAGTTTTTGATGGCAGATTGCAGGAGCCACTTGGTACTATCAAACCAGCCCAACTTGGCACTGGTGCCACCATGGGTCTGGTCACCATCCTGCCTATCGTAGCTTTTCAGGAGCCAGCCGGTCACTCCCAGCCATAGGCCCCCAGACACAAAGCTCGGCCCGTTTCCCTGGCAAGCAATAGTAAGCTGTCCCGCTTCTGGATGGCAGATTGCAGGACGCACTTCGTAGTATCAAACCAGGCGACTTGGCACTGGCGCAACCTCACGTCTGGGAACCATCCTGCATATCGTGGATTCTAAGCAGCCAGCCGGCCACTCCCAGCCACAGGCCCCCAAACACAAACAACGGCGCTTTTCCCTGGAAAACAAAACTCGCCTGCCAAGTTTTTGATGGCAGATTGCAGGAGCCACTTGGTACTATCAAACCAGCACAACTTGGCACTGGTGCCACCATGGGTCTGGTCACCATCCTGCCTATCGTAGCTTTTCAGGAGCCAGCCGGTCACTCCCAGCCATAGGCCCCCAGACACAAACCTCGGCCCGTTTCCCTGGCAAACAAAAGCAAGCTGCCCCGCTTCTGGATGGCAGATTGCAGGAGCCACTTTGCACCATCAAACTAGCCCGACTTGGCACTGGTGCCACCTCTGGTCTGGGAACCATCCTGCGTATGGGAGATTCTAAGCAGCCAGCCGGCCACTCCCAGCCACAGGCCCCCAAACACAAACAACGGCGCTTTTCCCTGGAAAACAAAACTCGTCTGCCAACTTTTTGATGGCAGATTGCCGGAGCCACTTGGTACTATCAAACCAGCCCAACTTGGCACTGGTGCCACCATGGGTCTGGTCACCATCCTGCCTATCGTAGCTTTTCAGGAGCCAGCCAGCCACTCCCTGCCACAGGCCCCCAAACACAAACAACGGCGCTTTTCCCTGGAAAGCAAAATTCGCCTGCCAACTTTTTGATGGCAGATTGCAGGAGCCACTTGGTACTATCAAATCAGCCCAACTTGGCACTGGTGCCACCATGGGTCTGGTCACCATCCTGCCTATCGTAGCTTTTCAGGAGCCAGCCGGTCACTCCCAGCCATAGGCCCCCAGACATAAACCTCGGCCCGTTTCCCTGGCAAACAAAAGTAAGCTGCCCCGCTTCTGGATGGCAGATTGCAGCAACCACTTGGTACTATCAAACCAGCCCAACTTGGCACTGGTGCCACCTCTGGTCTGGGAACCATGCTGAGTATCGTGGATTCTAAGGAGCCAGCCGGCCACTCCCAGCCACAGGCCCCCAAACACAAACAACGGCGCTTTTCCCTGGAAAACAAAACTCGCCTGCCAAGTTTTTGATGGCAGATTGCAGGAGCCACTTGGTACTATCAAACCAGCCCAACTTGGCACTGGTGCCGTCATGGGTCTGGTCACCATCCTGCCTATCGTAGCTTTTCACGAGCCAGCCGGTCACTTCCAGGCTTAGGCCCCCAGACACAATCCTCGGACCGTTTCCCTGGCAAACAAAAGTAAGCTGCCCCGCTTCTGGATGGCAGATTGCAGGAACCACTTGGTACTATCAAACCAGCCCAACTTGGCACTGGTGTCACCATGGGTCTGGGAACCATCCTGTGTATCGTGGATTCTAATTAGCCATCCGTCCACTCCAGGCCATAGGGCCCCAGGCACAAACAACGGCGCTTTTCCCTGGATAACAAACTCGCCTGCCAACTTTTTGATGGCAGATTGCAGGAGCCACTTGGTACTATCAAACCAGCCCAACTTGGCACTGCTGCCACCATGGGTCTGGTCACCATCCTGCCTATCGTAGCTTTTCAGGAGCCAGCCGGTCACTCCCAGCCATATGCCCCGAGACACAAACCTCGGCCCGTTTCCCTGGCAAACAAAAGTAAGCTACCCCACTTCTGGATGGCAGATTGCAGGACGCACTTGGTACTATCAAACCAGCCCAACTTGGCACTGGTGCCACGTCAAGTCTAGGAACCATCTTGCGTATCGTGGATTCTAAGGAGCCAGCCGGCCACTCCCAGCCATAGGCCCCCAAACAAAAACAACGGCGCTTTTCCCTGGTAAAGAAAACTTGCCTGCCAACTTTTTGATGGCAGATTGCAGGAGCCACTTGGTACTATCAAACCAGCCCGACTTGGCACTGGTGCCACGACAAGTCTGGGAACCATCCTGCGTATCGTGGATTCTAATGAGCCAGCCGGCCACTCCCAGCCACAGGCCCCCAAACACAAACAACGGAGCTTTTCCCTGGAAAACAAAACTCGCCTGCCAACTTTTTGATGGCAGATTGCAGGAGCCACTTGGTACTATCAAACCAGCCCAACTTGGCACTGGTGCCACCTTGGGTCTGGTCACCATCCTGCCTATCGTAGCTTTTCAGGAGCCAGCCGGTCACTCCCAGCCATAGGCCCCGAGACACAAAGCTCGGCCCTTTTCCCTGGCAAACAAAAGTAAGCTGCCCCGCTTCTGGATGGCAGATTGCAGGAGCCACTTTGCACGATCAAACTATCCCGACTAGGCACTGGTGCCACCTTGGGTCTGGGAACCATCCTGCGTATGGTGGATTCTAAGGAGCCAGCCGGCCACTCCCAGCCACAGGCCCCTAAACACAACAACGGCGCTTTTCCCTGGAAAACAAAACTCGCCTGCCAATTTTTGATGGCAGATTGCAGGAGCCACTTGGTACTATCAAACCAGCCCAACTTGACACTGGTGCCACCATGGGTCTGGTCACCATCCTGCCTATCGTAGCTTTTCAGGAGCCAGCCGGTCACTCCCAGCCATAGGCCCCCAGACACAAAGCTCGGCCCGTTTCCCTGGCAAGCAAAAGTAAGCTGTCCCGCTTCTGGATGGCAGATTGCAGGACGCACTTGGTAGTATCAAACCAGCCCGACTTGGCACTGGCGCCACCTCACGTCTGGGAACCATCCTGCGTATCGTGGATTCTAAGCAGCCAGCCGGCCACTCCCAGCCACAGGCCCCCAAACACAAACAACGGTGCTTTTCCCTGGAAAACAAAACGTGCCTGCCAACTTTTTGATGGCAGATTGCAGGAGCCACTTGGTACTATCAAACCAGCCCAACTTGGCACTGGTGCCACCATGGGTCTGGTCACCATCCTGCCTATCGTAGCTTTTCAGGAGCCAGCCGGTCACTCCCAGCCATAGGCCCCCAGACACAAACCTCGGCCCGTTTCCCTGGCAAACAAAAGCAAGCTGCCCCGCTACTGGATGGCAGATTGCAGGAGCCACTTTGCACCATCAAACTAGCCCGACTTGGCACTGGTGCCACCTCAGGTCTGGGAACCATGCTGCGTATCGTGGATTCTAATTAGCCATCCGGCCACTCCCACCCACAGGCCCCCAAACACAAACAACGGCGCTTTTCCCTGGAAAACAAAACTCGCCTGCCAAATTTTGATGGCAGATTGCCGGAGCCACTTGGTACTATCAAACCAGCCCACCTTGACACTGGTGCCACCATGGGTCTGGTCACCATCCTGCCTATCGTAGCTTTTCAGGAGCCAGCCGGTCACTCCCAGCCATAGGCCCCCAGACACAAAGCTCGGCCCGTTTCCCTGGCAAACAAAAGTAAGTTATCCCGCTTCTGGATGGCAGATTGCAGGAGCCACTTTTCACCATCAAACCAGCCCGACTTGGCACTGGTGCCACCTCTGGTCTGGGAACCATCCTGCGTATCATGGATTCTAAGGAGCCAGCCGGCCACTCCCAGCCACAGGCCCCCAAATACAAACAACGGCGCTTTTCCCTGGATAACAAACTCGCCTGCCAAGTTTTTGATGGCAGATTGCAGGAGCCACTTGGTACTATCAAACCAGCCCAACTTGGCACTGGTGCCACCATGGGTCTGGTCACCATCCTGCCTATCGTAGCTTTTCAGGAGCCAGCCGGTCACTCCCAGCCATAGGCCCCGAGACACAAACCTCGGCCCGTTTCCCTGGCAAACAAAAGTAAGCTACCCCGCTTCTGGATGGCAGATTGCAGGATGCACTTGGTACTATCAAACCAGCCCAACTTGGCACTGGTGCCACCTCAGGTCTGGGAACCATCCTGCGTATCGTGGATTCTAAGGAGCCAGCCGGCCACTCCCAGCCACAGGCCCCCAAAAAAAAACAACGGCGCTTTTCCCTGGAAAACAAAACGTGCCTGCCAACTTTTTGATGGCAGATTGCAGGAGCCACTTGGTACTATCAAACCAGCCCAACTTGGCACTGGTGCCACCATGGGTCTGGTCACCATCCTGCCTATCGTAGCTTTTCAGGAGCCAGCCAGTCACTCCCAGCCGTAGGCCCAGAGACACAAAGCTCGGCCCGTTTCCCTGACAAACAAAAGTAAGCTGTCCCGCTTCTGGATGGCAGATTGCAGGACGCACTTGGTACTATCAAACCAGCCCGACTTGGCACTGGTGCCACCTCTGGTCTGGGAACTATCCTGCGTATGGTAGATTCTAAGCAGCCAGCCGGCCACTCCCAGCCACAGGCCCCCAAACACAAACAACGGCGCTTTTCCCTGGAAAACAAAACTCGCCTGCCAAGTTTTTGATGGCAGATTGCAGGAGCCACTTGGTACTATCAAACCAGCCCAACTTGGCACTGGTGCCACCATGGGTCTGGTCACCATCCTGCCTATCGTAGCTTTTCACGAGCCAGCCGGTCACTTCCAGGCTTAGGCCCCCAGACACAATCCTCGGACCGTTTCCCTGGCAAACAAAAGTAAGCTGCCCCGCTTCTGGATGGCAGATTGCAGGATCCACTTGGTACTATCAAACCAGCCCAACTTGGCACTGGTGTCACCATGGGTCTGGGAACCATCCTGTGTATCGTGGGTTCTAATTAGCCATCCGTCCACTCCAGGCCATAGGGCCCCAGGCACAAACAACGGCGCTTTTCCCTGGATAACAAACTCGCCTGCCAACTTTTTGATGGCAGATTGCAGGAGCCACTTGGTACTATCAAACCAGCCCAACTTGGCACTGCTGCCACCATGGGTCTGGTCACCATCCTGCCTATCGTAGCTTTTCAGGAGCCAGCCGGTCACTCCCAGCCATATGCCCCGAGACACAAACCTCGGCCCGTTTCCCTGGCAAACAAAAGTAAGCTACCCCACTTCTGGATGGCAGATTGCAGGACGCACTTGGTACTATCAAACCAGCCCAACTTGGCACTGGTGCCACGTCAAGTCTAGGAACCATCCTGCGTGTCGTGGATTCTAAGGAGCCAGCCGGCCACTCCCAGCCATAGGCCCCCAAACAAAAACAACGGCGCTTTTCCCTGGAAAACAAAACGTGCCTGCCAACTTTTTGATGGCAGATTGCAGGAGCCACTTGGTACTATCAAACCAGCCCAACTTGGCACTGGTGCCACCATGGGTCTGGTCACCATCCTGCCTATCGTAGCTTTTCAGGAGCCTGCCGGTCACTCCCAGCCATAGGCCCCCAGACACAAAGCTCGGCCCGTTTCCCTGGCAAACAAAAGTAAGCTGCCCCGCTTCTGGATGGCAGATTGCAGGAGCCACTTGGTACTATCAAACCAGCCCGACTTGGCACTGGTGCCACCTCTGGTCTGGGAACCATCCTGCGTATCGTGGATTCTAAGGAGCCAGCCGGCCACTCCCAGCCACAGGCCCCCAAACACAAACAACGGCGCTTTTCCCTGGAAAACAAAACTCGCCTGCCAACTTTTTGATGGCAGATTGCAGGAGCCACTTGGTACTATCAAACCAGCCCAACTTGGCACTGGTGCCGCCATGGGTCTGGTCACCATCCTGCCTATCGTAGCTTTTCACGAGCCAGCCGGTCACTCCCAGCCATAGGCCCCCAGACAAAAACCTCGGCCCGTTTCCCTGGAAAACAAAAGTAAGCTGCCCCGCTTCTGGATGGCAGATTGGAGGACGCACTTGTTACTATCAAACCAGCCCGACTTGGCACTGGTGCCACCACTGGTCTGGGAACCATCCTGCGTATCGTGGATTCTAAAGAGCCAGCCGGCCACTCCCAGCCACAGGCTCCCAAACACAAACAACGGCGCTTTTCCCTGGAAAACAAAACTCGCCTGCCAACTTTTTGATGGCAGATTGCAGGAGCCACTTGGTACTATCAAACCAGCCCAACTTGGCACTGCTGCCACCATGGGTCTGGTCACCATCCTGCCTATCGTAGGTTTTCACGAGCCTGCCGGTCACTCCCAGCCATAGGCCCCCAGACAAATCCTCGGCCCGTTTCCCTGGCAAACAAAAGTAAGCTGCCCCGCTTCTGGATGGCAGATTGCAGGATCCACTTGGTACTATCAAACCAGCCCGACTTGGCACTGGTGCCACGACAAGTCTGGGAACCATCCTGCGTATCGTGGATTCTAATGAGCCAGCCGGCCACTCCCAGCCACAGGCCCCCAAACACAAACAACGGAGCTTTTCCCTGGAAAACAAAACTCGCCTGCCAACTTTTTGATGGCAGATTGCAGGAGCCACTTGGTACTATCAAACCAGCCCAACTTGGCACTGGTGCCACCTTGGGTCTGGTCACCATCCTGCCTATCGTAGCTTTTCAGGAGCCAGCCGGTCACTCCCAGCCATAGGCCCCGAGACACAAAGCTCGGCCCTTTTCCCTGGCAAACAAAAGTAAGCTGCCCCGCTTCTGGATGGCAGATTGCAGGAGCCACTTTGCACGATCAAACTATCCCGACTAGGCACTGGTGCCACCTTGGGTCTGGGAACCATCCTGCGTATGGTGGATTCTAAGGAGCCAGCCGGCCACTCCCAGCCACAGGCCCCTAAACACAACAACGGCGCTTTTCCCTGGAAAACAAAACTCGCCTGCCAATTTTTGATGGCAGATTGCAGGAGCCACTTGGTACTATCAAACCAGCCCAACTTGACACTGGTGCCACCATGGGTCTGGTCACCATCCTGCCTATCGTAGCTTTTCAGGAGCCAGCCGGTCACTCCCAGCCATAGGCCCCCAGACACAAAGCTCGGCCCGTTTCCCTGGCAAGCAAAAGTAAGCTGTCCCGCTTCTGGATGGCAGATTGCAGGACGCACTTGGTAGTATCAAACCAGCCCGACTTGGCACTGGCGCCACCTCACGTCTGGGAACCATCCTGCGTATCGTGGATTCTAAGCAGCCAGCCGGCCACTCCCAGCCACAGGCCCCCAAACACCAACAACGGTGCTTTTCCCTGGAAAACAAAACTCGCCTGCCAACTTTTTGATGGCAGATTGCAGGAGCCACTTGGTACTATCAAACCAGCCCAACTTGGCACTGGTGCCACCATGGGTCTGGTCACCATCCTGCCTATCGTAGCTTTTCAGGAGCCAGCCGGTCACTCCCAGCCATAGGCCCCCAGACACAAACCTCGGCCCGTTTCCCTGGCAAACAAAAGCAAGCTGCCCCGCTACTGGATGGCAGATTGCAGGAGCCACTTTGCACCATCAAACTAGCCCGACTTGGCACTGGTGCCACCTCAGGTCTGGGAACCATGCTGCGTATCGTGGATTCTAATTAGCCATCCGGCCACTCCGACCCACAGGCCCCCAAACACAAACAACGGCGCTTTTCCCTGGAAAACAAAACTCGCCTGCCAAATTTTGATGGCAGATTTCCGGAGCCACTTGGTACTATCAAACCAGCCCACCTTGACACTGGTGCCACCATGGGTCTGGTCACCATCCTGCCTATCGTAGCTTTTCAGGAGCCAGCCGGTCACTCCCAGCCATAGGCCCCCAGACACAAAGCTCGGCCCGTTTCCCTGGCAAACAAAAGTAAGTTATCCCGCTTCTGGATGGCAGATTGCAGGAGCCACTTTTCACCATCAAACCAGCCCGACTTGGCACTGGTGCCACCTCTGGTCTGGGAACCATCCTGCGTATCATGGATTCTAAGGAGCCAGCCGGCCACTCCCAGCCACAGGCCCCCAAACACAAACAACGGCGCTTTTCCCTGGATAACAAACTCGCCTGCCAACTTTTTGATGGCAGATTGCAGGAGCCACTTGGTACTATCAAACCAGCCCAACTTGGCACTGGTGCCACCATGGGTCTGGTCACCATCCTGCCTATCGTAGCTTTTCAGGAGCCAGCCGGTCACTCCCAGCCATAGGCCCCGAGACACAAACCTCGGCCCGTTTCCCTGGCAAACAAAAGTAAGCTACCCCGCTTCTGGATGGCAGATTGCAGGATGCACTTGGTACTATCAAACCAGCCCAACTTGGCACTGGTGCCACCTCAGGTCTGGGAACCATCCTGCGTATCGTGGATTCTAAGGAGCCAGCCGGCCACTCCCAGCCATAGGCCCCCAAACAAAAACAACGGCGCTTTTCCCTGGAAAACAAAACGTGCCTGCCAACTTTTTGATGGCAGATTGCAGGAGCCACTTGGTACTATCAAACCAGCCCAACTTGGCACTGGTGCCACCATGGGTCTGGTCACCATCCTGCCTATCGTAGCTTTTCAGGAGCCAGCCAGTCACTCCCAGCCGTAGGCCCAGAGACACAAAGCTCGGCCCGTTTCCCTGACAAACAAAAGTAAGCTGTCCCGCTTCTGGATGGCAGATTGCAGGACGCACTTGGTACTATCAAACCAGCCCGACTTGGCACTGGTGCCACCTCTGGTCTGGGAACTATCCTGCGTATGGTAGATTCTAAGCAGCCAGCCGGCCACTCCCAGCCACAGGCCCCCAAACACAAACAACGGCGCTTTTCCCTGGAAAACAAAACTCGTCTGCCAACTTTTTGATGGCAGATTGCCGGAGCCACTTGCTACTATCAAACCAGCCCAACTTGGCACTGGTGCCACCATGGGTCTGGTCACCATCCTGCCTATCGTAGCTTTTCAGGAGCCAGCCGGCCACTCCCTGCCACAGGCCCCCAAACACAAACAACGGCGCTTTTCCCTGGAAAACAAAATTCGCCTGCCAACATTTTGATGGCAGATTGCAGGAGCCACTTGGTACTATCAAATCAGCCCAACTTGGCACTGGTGCCACCATGGGTCTGGTCACCATCCTGCCTATCGTAGCTTTTCAGGAGCCAGCCGGTCACTCCCAGCCATAGGCCCCCAGACACAAACCTCGGCCCGTTTCCCTGGCAAACAAAAGTAAGCAGCCCCGCTTCTGGATGGCAGATTGCAGCAACCACTTGGTACTATCAAACCAGCCCAACTTGGCACTGGTGCCACCTCTGGTCTGGGAACCATGCTGAGTATCATGGATTCTAAGGAGCCAGCCGGCCACTCCCAGCCACAGGCCCCCAAACACAAACAACGGCGCTTTTCCCTGGAAAACAAAACTCGCCTGCCAAGTTTTTGATGGCAGATTGCAGGAGCCACTTGGTACTATCAAACCAGCCCAACTTGGCACTGGTGCCGTCATGGGTCTGGTCACCATCCTGCCTATCGTAGCTTTTCACGAGCCAGCCGGTCACTTCCAGGCTTAGGCCCCCAGACACAATCCTCGGACCGTTTCCCTGGCAAACAAAAGTAAGCTGCCCCGCTTCTGGATGGCAGATTGCAGGATCCACTTGGTACTATCAAACCAGCCCAACTTGGCACTGGTGTCACCATGGGTCTGGGAACCATCCTGTGTATCTTGGGTTCTAATTAGCCATCCGTCCACTCCAGGCCATAGGGCCCCAGGCACAAACAACGGCGCTTTTCCCTGGATAACAAACTCGCCTGCCAACTTTTTGATGGCAGATTGCAGGAGCCACTTGGTACTATCAAACCAGCCCAACTTGGCACTGCTGCCACCATGGGTCTGGTCACCATCCTGCCTATCGTAGCTTTTCAGGAGCCAGCCGGTCACTCCCAGCCATATGCCCCGAGACACAAACCTCGGCCCGTTTCCCTGGCAAACAAAAGTAAGCTACCCCACTTCTGGATGGCAGATTGCAGGACGCACTTGGTACTATCAAACCAGCCCAACTTGGCACTGGTGCCACGTCAAGTCTAGGAACCATCCTGCGTATCGTGGATTCTAAGGAGCCAGCCGGCCACTCCCAGCCATAGGCCCCCAAACAAAAACAACGGCGCTTTTCCCTGGTAAAGAAAAATTGCCTGCCAACTTTTTGATGGCAGATTGCAGGAGCCACTTGGTACTATCAAACCAGCCCAACTTGGCACTGGTGCCGCCATGGGTCTGGTCACCATCCTGCCTATCGTAGCTTTTCACGAGCCAGCCGGTCACTCCCAGCCATAGGCCCCCAGACAAAAACCTCGGCCCGTTTCCCTGGAAAACAAAAGTAAGCTGCCCCGCTTCTGGATGGCAGATTGGAGGACGCACTTGTTACTATCAAACCAGCCCGACTTGGCACTGGTGCCACCACTGGTCTGGGAACCATCCTGCGTATCGTGGATTCTAAAGAGCCAGCCGGCCACTCCCAGCCACAGGCTCCCAAACACAAACAACGGCGCTTTTCCCTGGAAAACAAAACTCGCCTGCCAACTTTTTGATGGCAGATTGCAGGAGCCACTTGGTACTATCAAACCAGCCCAACTTGGCACTGCTGCCACCATGGGTCTGGTCACCATCCTGCCTATCGTAGGTTTTCACGAGCCTGCCGGTCACTCCCAGCCATAGGCCCCCAGACAAATCCTCGGCCCGTTTCCCTGGCAAACAAAAGTAAGCTGCCCCGCTTCTGGATGGCAGATTGCAGGATCCACTTGGTACTATCAAACCAGCCCGACTTGGCACTGGTGCCACGACAAGTCTGGGAACCATCCTGCGTATCGTGGATTCTAATGAGCCAGCCGGCCACTCCCAGCCACAGGCCCCCAAACACAAACAACGGCGCTTTTCCCTGGAAAACAAAACTCGCCTGCCAACTTTTTGATGGCAGATTGCAGGAGCCACTTGGTACTATCAAACCAGCCCAACTTGGCACTGGTGCCACCTTGGGTCTGGTCACCATCCTGCCTATCGTAGCTTTTCAGGAGCCAGCCGGTCACTCCCAGCCATAGGCCCCGAGACACAAAGCTCGGCCCTTTTCCCTGGCAAACAAAAGTAAGCTGCCCCGCTTCTGGATGGCAGATTGCAGGAGCCACTTTGCACCATCAAACTATCCCGACTAGGCACTGGTGCCACCTTGGGTCTGGGAACCATCCTGCGTATGGTGGATTCTAAGGAGCCAGCCGGCCACTCCCAGCCACAGGCCCCTAAACACAACAACGGCGCTTTTCCCTGGAAAAAAAAACTCGCCTGCCAAATTTTGATGGCAGATTGCAGGAGCCACTTGGTACTATCAAACCAGCCCAACTTGGGACTGGTGCCACCATGGGTCTGGTCACCATCCTGCCTATCGTAGCTTTTCAGGAGCCAGCCGGTCACTCGCAGCCATAGGCCCCCAGACAAAAACCTCGGCCCGTTTCCCTGGCAAACAAAAGTAAGCTGCCTGCTTCTGGATGGCAGATTGCAGGAACCACTTGGTACTATCAAACCAGCCCGACTTGGCACTGGTGCCACCTCTGGTCTGGGAACCATCCTGCGTATCGTGGATTCTAAGGAGCCAGTCGGCCACTCCCAGCCACAGGCCCCCAAACACAAACAACGGCCCGTTTCCGTGGCAAACAAAAGTAAGCTGCCCCGCTTCTGGATGGCAGATTGCAGGAGCCACTTGGTACTATCAAACCAGCCCGACTTGGCACTGGTGCCACCTCTGGTCTGGGAACCATCCTGCGTATCGTGGTGTCTAAGGAGCCAGCCGGCCACTCCCAACCACAGGCCCCCAAACACAAACAACGGCGCTTTTTCCCTGGAAAACAAAACTCGCCTGCCAACTTTTTGATGTCAGATTGCAGGAGCCCACTTGGTACTATCAAACCAGCCCAACTTGGCACTGGTGCCACCATGGGTCTGGTCACCATCCTGCCTATCGTAGCTTTCAGGAGCCCGCCGGTCACTCCCTGCCATAGGCCCCGAAGACACAAACCTCGGCCCGTTTCCCTGGCAAACAAAAGTAAGCTGCCCCGCTTCTGGATGGCAGATTGCAGGACGCACTTGGTACTATCAAACCAGCCCGACTTGGCACTGGCGCCACCTCACGTCTGGGAACCATCCTGCGTATCGTGATTCTAAGCAGCCAGCCGGCACACTCCCAGCCACAGGCCCCCAAACACAAACAACGGCGCTTATCCCTGGCAAACAAAAGTAAGCTGCCCCGCTTCTGGATGGCAGATTGCAGGAACCACTTGGTAGTATCAAACCAGCCCAACTTGGCACTGGTGGCACCTCTTGTCTGGGAACCATGCTGCGTATCGTGGTTTCTAAGGAGCCAGCCGGCCACTCCCAACCATAGACCCCCCAGACACAAACCTCGGCCCGTTTCCCTGGAAAACAAAAGTAAGCTACCCCGATTCTGGATGGCAGATTGCAGGAGGCACTTGGTACTATCAAATCAGCCCAACTTGGCACTGGTGCCACAATGGGTCTGGTAAACATCCTGCCTATCGTAGCTTTTCAGGAGCCAGCCGGCCACTCTCAGCCATATGCCCCCAAAAACAAACCACGGCCCTTTTCTCTGGCAAACAAAACTCAACTGCCCCTCTTCTGGATGGCAAATTTTAGGACGCACTTTGTACTACGAAAACCGCCCGACGTGGCACTGGTGCCACCTTGTGTCAGGGAACCATCCTGCATATCGAGCTTTTTAAGGAGCCAGCCGGCCACGCCCAGCCATAAACCCCCGAAAAAAAACCACGGACCATTTCTCTTGGAAACAAAAATCCGCTGCCCCGCGTCTGTATGGCAGATTGCAGGAGCCACTTTGCACCATCAAACCAGCCCGACTTGGCACTGGTGCCACCTTGGGTGTGGGAACAATCCTGCATATCGTGGATTCTAAGGAGCCAGCCGGCCACTCCCAGCCACAGGCCCCCAAACACAAACAACGGCGCTTTTCCCTGGAAAACAAAACTCGCCTGCCAACTTTTTGATGGCAGATTGCAGGAGCCACTTGGTACTATCAAATCATCCCAACTTGGCACTGGTGCCACTATGGGTCTGGGAACCATCCTGCCTATCGTAGCTTTTCAGGAGCCAGCCGGTCACTCCCAGCCATAGGCCCCCAGACACAAACCTCGGACCGTTTCCCTGGCAAACAAAAGTAAGCTGCCCCGCTTTTGGATGGCAGATTGCAGGAGCCACGTTGCACAATCAAACCAGCCCCACTTGGCACTGGTGCCACCTTGGGTCTGGGAACAAGTTGGGCTGGTTTGATAGTACCAAGTGCCTCCTGCAATCTGCCATCCAGAAGCGGGACAGCTTACTTTTGTTTCCCAGGGAAACGGGCCGAGGTATTTGTCTGGGGGCCTATGGCTGGGAGTGACCGGCTGACTACTGAAAAGCTACGATAGGCAGGATGGTTACCAGACTCATGGTGCCACCAGTGCCAAGTCGGGCTGGTTTGATAATACTAAATAGCTCCTGCAATCTGCCATCCAGACGCGGGGCAGCGGATTTTTGTTTGCTGGAGAAAAGTTCCGTGGTTTTTTTTTTGGGGGTATATGACTGGACGTGGCCGGCTGGCTCCTTAAAAAGCTCTATACGCAGGATTGTTCCCTGACCCAAGGTGGCATCAGTGCCAAGTCGGGCTGTTTTCGTAGTACCAAGTGCGTCCTGCAATTTGCCATCCAGAAGCGGGGCAGCCTACTTTTGTTTGCCAGGGAAACGTGCCGAGGTATTTGTCTGGGGGCCTATGGCTGGGAGTGACCGGCTGGCTCCTGAAAAGCTACGATAGGCAGGATGGTGACCAGACCCATGGTGGCACCAGTGCCAAGTTGGGCTGGTTTGATAGTACCAAGTGGCTCCTGCAATCTGCCATCAAGAAGTTGGCAGGCGAGTTTTGTTTTCCAGGGAAAAGCGCCGTTGTTTTTGTTTAGAGGCCTGTGGCTGGGAGTGGCCGCCTGTCCTCGTAGAATCTACGTTACGCAGCATGGTTCTCAGAGCCAAGGTGGCACCAGGGCCAAGTCGGGCTGGTTTGTAAGTACCAAGTGCATCCTGCAATCTGCCACCAAAAGCGGGGCAGCTTACTTTTGTTTGCCAGGGAAACGGGCCGAGGTTTGTGTCCGGGGGCCTATGGCAGGGAGTGACCGGCTGGCTCCTGAAAAGCTACGATAGGCAGGATGTTTACCAGACCCATGGTGGCACCAGTGCCAAGTTGGGCTGATTTGATAGTACCAAGTGGCTCCTGCAATCTGCCATCCAGAATCGGGGTAACATACTTTTGTTTTCCAGGGAAACAGGCCGAGGTTTGTGTCTGGGGGTCTATGGCTGGGAGTGACCGGCTGGCTCCTGAAAAGCTACGATAGGCAGGATGGTTCCCAGACCAGAGGTGGCACCAGTGCCAAGTTGGGCTGGTTTGATAGTACCAAGTGGCTCCTGCAATCTGCCATCAAAAAGTTGGCAGGCGAGTTTTGTTTTCCAGGGAAAAGCGCCGTTGTTTGTGTTTGGGGGCCTGTGGCTCAGAGTGGCCGGGTGGCTGCTTAGAATCCACGTTACGCAGGATGGTTCCCAGACCCAAGGTGGCACCAGTGCCAAGTCGGGCTGGTTTGACACAACCAAGTGGCTCCTGCAATCTGCCATCCAGAATCGGGGCAGCTTAATTTTGTTTGCCAGGGAAACGGTCCGAGGTTTGTGTCTGGGGGCCTATGGCTGGGAGTGACCGGCTGGCTCCTGAAATGCTGCAATAGGCAGGATGGTTCCCAGACCCATAGTGGCACCAGTGCCAAGTTGGGATGATTTGATAGTACCAAGTGGCTCCTGCAATCTGCCATCAAAAAGCTGGCAGGCGAATTTTATTTTCCAGGGAAAAGCGCCGTTGTTTTTGTTTGGGGGCCTGTGGCAGGGAGTGGCCGGCTGGCTCCTTAGAATCCACGATATGCAGGATTGTTCCCAGACCCAAGGTGGCACCAGTGCCAAGTCGGGCTGGTTTGATGGTGCAAAGTGGCTCCTGCAATCTGCCATCCAGACGCGGGGCAGCGGATTTTTGTTTCCAAGAGAAATGGTCCGTGGTTTGTTTTTGGGGGTATATGGCTGGGCGTGGCCGGCTGGCTCCTTAAAAAGCTCGATATGCAGGATGGTTCCCTGACACAAGGTGGCACCAGTGCCACGTCGGGCGGTTTTCGTAGTACAAAGTGCGTCCTAAAATTTGCCATCCAGAAGAGGGGCAGTTGAGTTTTGTTTGCCAGAGAAAAGGGCCGTGGTTTGTTTTTGGGGCATATGGCTGAGAGTGGCCGGCTGGCCCCTGAAAATCCACGATAGGCAGGATGGTTCCCAGACCAGAGGTGTCACCAGTGCCAAGTCGGGCTGGTTTGATAGTACTAAGTAGCTCCTGCAATCTGCCATGCAGAAGCGGGGCAGCTTACTTTTGTTTGCCAGGGAAACGGGCCGAGGTTTGTGTCTGGGGGCCTATGGCTGGGAGTGACCGGCTGGCTCCTGAAAAGCTACGATAGGCAGGATGGTTCCCAGACCAGAGGTGGCACCAGTGCCAAGTTGGGCTGGTTTGATAGTACCAAGTGGCTCCTGCAATCTGCCATCAAAAAGTTGGCAGGCGAGTTTTGTTTTCCAGGGAAAAGCGCCGTTGTTTGTGTTTGGGGGCCTGTGGCTGGGAGTGGCCAGCTGGCTCCTTAGAACCCACGATACGCAGGATGGTTCCCAGACCTGAGTTGGCACCAGTGCCAAGTTGGGCTTGTTTGATGGTGCAAAGTGGCTCCTGCAATCTGCCATCCAGAAGCGGGGCAGCTTACTTTTGTTTGCCAGGGAAACGGGCCGAAATATTTGTCTGGGGGCCTCTGGCTGGGGGTGGCTGGCTGGCTCCTGAAAAGCTACGATAGGCAGGATGGTGACCAGACCCATGGTGGCACCAGTGCCAAGTTGGGCTGGTTTGATAATACCAAGTGGCTCCTGCAATCTGCCATCAAATGTTTGGCAGGCGAGTTTTGTTTTCCAGGGAAAAGCACCGTTGTGTGTGTTTTGGGGCCTGTGGCTGGGAGTGGCCAGCTGGCTCCTTAGAATCCACGATACGCAGGATGGTTCCCAGACCCAAGGTGGCATCAGTGCCAAGTCGGGCTGGTTTGTTAGTACCAAGTGGTTCCTGCAATCTGCCATCCAGAAGCGGGGCAGCTGAATTTTGTTTGCCAGAGAAAAAGGCTCTTGTTTGTGTTTCGGTGCCTGTGGCTGGCAGTGGCCGGCTGGCTCCTGAAAATCCATGATACGCAGCATGGTTCCCAGACCCAAGGTGGCATCAGTGCCAAGTAGGGCTGGTTTCATAGTACCCAGTGGCTCCTGCAATCTGCCATCCAGAAGAGGGGCAGTTGAGTTTTGTTTTCCAGAGAAAAGGGCCGTGGTTTGTGTTTGGGGCCTATGGCTGAGAGTGACCGGCTGGCCCCTGAAAATCCACGATAGGAAGGATGGTTCCCAGATCCAAGGTGGCAGCAGTGCCATGTTGTGCTGGTGTGATAGTCCCAAGTGGCTCCTGCAATCTGCCATCCAGAAGAGGGGCAGCTGAATTTTGTTTTGCCAGACAAAAAGGCTGTGGTTTGTGTTTGGGGGCCTGTGGCTGGGAGTGGCCGGGTGGCTCCTGAAAATCCATGATACGCAGTATGGTTCCCAGACCCAAGGTGGCACCAGTGCCAAGTGGGGCTGGTTTCACAGTGTCAAGTGCCTCCTGCAATCTCCCATCCAGAAGCGGGGCAGCTGAGTTTTGTTTGCCTGTGAAACGGGCCGTTGTTTTTAATTGGGGTCTGTGGCCGAGAGTGTTCGGCTGGCTCCTGACAACCCACAATACGCAGGATGGTTCCCAGACCCAAGGTGGCACCAGTGCCAAGTCGGGCTGGTTTGATAGTACCAAGTGGCTCCTGCAATCTGCCATCCAGAAGCGGTGCAGTTGAGTTTTGTTTGCCAGAGAAAAGGGCCGTGGGTTGTGTTTGGGGGCATATGGCTGGGAGTGGCCGGCTGTCTCATTAAAAAGATCGATACGCAGGATGGTTCCCAGACCCAAGGGGGCACCAGTGCCAAGTCGGGCTGTTTTTATAGTACCAAGTGCGTCCTGCAATTTGCCATCCAGAAGAGGGGCAGTTGAGTTTTGTTTGCCAGAGAATAGCGCCGTTGTTTGTGTTTGGGGGCTTGTGGCTCGTAGTGGCCGACTGGCGCCTTAGAATCTGTGTTACGCAGCATGGTTCCCAGACCCAAGGTGGCACCAGTGCCAAGTTTTGCTGGTTTGATAGTACCAAGTGGCTCCTGCAATCTGCCATCCAGAAGCGGGGTAGCTTACTTTTGTTTGCCAGGGAAACGGGCCGAGGTTTGTGACTGGGGACCTATGGCTGGGAGAGACCGGCTGGCTCCTGGAAAGCTACAATAGGCAGGATGGTTACCAGACCCATGGTGGCACCAGTGCCAAGTTGGGCTGGTTTGATAGTACCAAGTGGCTCCGGCAATCTGCCATCAAAAAGTTGGCAGGCGAGTTTTGTTTTCCAGGGAAAAGCGACATTGTTTGTATTTGGGGGCCTGTGGCTGGGAGTGGCCGGCTGGCTCCTTTGAACCCACGATATGCAGGATGGTTCCCAGACCCAAGGTGGCACCAGTGCCAAGTCGGGCTGGTTTGATACTACCAAGTGCGTCCTGCAATCTGCCATCCAGAAGCGGGGCAGCTTAATTTTGTTTGCCAGGGAAACGGGCCGTGGGTTTTGTTTGGGGGCATATAGCTGAGAGTGGCCGGCTGGCTCCTGAAAATCCACGCTAGGCAGCATGGTTCCCAGATGCAATGTGGCACCAGTGCCAAGTCGGGCTGGTTTGATGGTGCAAAGTGGCTCCTGCAATCTGCCATCCAGAAGCGGGGCAGCTGATTTTTGTTTGCCAGAGGAAAATTCCGTGGATTGTTTTTGGGGGCATATTGCTGGGAGTGGCCGGCTGGCTCCTTAAAATGCTCGATACGCGTGATGGTTCCCAGGCCCAAGGTGTCACCACTACCAAGTCGGCCTGCGGTTTTAGTATCAAGTTCATCCTGCAATTTGCCATCCAGAAGAGGGGCAGTTGAGTTTTGTTTGCCAGAGAAACGGGCTGAGGTTTCTGTTTGGGGACATATGGCTGAGAGTGGCCGGCTGGCCCCTGAATATCCACGATACAGAGCATGGTTCCCAGATCCAAGGTGGCACCAGTGCCAAGTCGGGCTGGTTTGATAGTACCAAGTGTCTCCTGCAATCTGCCATCCAGAAGCAGGGCAGCTTACTTTTGTTTGCCAGAGAAATAGGCCTAGGTTTTTGTTTGGGGGCCTGTGGCTAGGAGTGGCCGGCTGGCTCCTAAGAATCCACGATACGCAGGATGTTTCCCAGACCCAAGGTGGCACCAGTGCCAAGTCGGGCTGGTTTGATAGTACCAAGTGGCTCCTGCAAACTCCATCAAAAAGTTGGCAGGCGTGTTTTGTTTTCCAGGGAACAGCGCCGTTGATTTTGTTTGGGGGCCTGTGGCTGGGAGTGGCCGGCTGGCTCCTTAGAATCCACGATACGCAGGATGGTTCCCAGACCCAAGGTGGCACCAGTGCCAAGTCGGGCTGGTTTGATTACACCAAGTGGCTCCTGCAATCTGCCATCCAGAAGTGAGGCAGCTAAGTTTTGTTTGCGAGAAAAAAGGGCCGTGGTTTTTGTTGGGGGCCTGTGGCTGGGAGTAGCCGGCTGGCTCCTTAAAATCCACGATAGGCAGGATGGTTCCCAGACCCAAGGTGGCACCAGTGCCAAGTCGGGCTGGTTTGATAGTACCAAGTGGCTCCTGCAATCTGCCATCCAGAAGCGGGGCAGCTGAGTTTTGTTTGCCAGAGAAAAAGGCTGTGGTTTGTGTTTGGGGGCCTATGGCTGGGAGTGGCCGGCTGGCTCCTGAAAATCCACGATACGCAGCATGGTTCCCAGACCCAAGGTGGCACCAGTGCCAAGTGGGGCTCGTTTGACAGTGTCAAGTGCGTCCTGCAATCTCCATCCAGAAGCGGGGCAGCTGAGTTTTTTTTGCCAGGGAAACGGACCTTTGTTTTTGATTGGGCTCTGTGGCCGAGAGTGGTCGGCTGTCTCCTGACAATCCACAATACGCAGGATGGTTCCCAGACCCAAGGTGGCACCAGTGCCAAGTCGGGCTGGTTTGATAGTACCAAGTGTCTCCTGCAATCTGCCTTCCAGAAGCGGGGCAGCTGAGTTTTGTTTGCCAGAGAAAAGGGCCGTGGGTTGTGTTTGGGGGCATATGGCTGGGAGTGGCCACCTGGCTCCTTAAAATGCACGATACGCCGCATGGTAACCAGACGCAAGGTGGCACCAGTGCCAAGTCAGGCTGTTTTTGTAGTACCCAGTGGCTCCTGCAATTTGCCATCCAGAAGCGGGGCAGTTGAATTTTGTTTGCTAGAGAAAAGGGCTGTGGTTTGTGTTTGGGGGCCTATGGCTGAGAGTGGCCGGCTGGCCCCTGAAAATCAACGATAGGCAGGATGGTTCCCAGATCCAAGGTGGCACCAGTGCCAAGTAAGGCTGGTTGTATGGTTCAAAGTAACTCCTGCAATCTGCCATCCAGAAGCGGGACAGCTGAGTTTTTTTTTGCCAGAGAAAAGGTCCATGGTTTCTTTTTGGGGCATACGGCTGGGAATTGCCGGCTGGCTCCTTAAAATGCTCGATATGCAGGATGGTTCCCAGAGCCAAGGTGGCACCACTGCCAAGTCGGGCTCTTTTTGTAGTACCAAGTGCGTCCTGCAATTTGCCATCCAGAAGAGGGGCAGTTGAGTTTTGTTTGCCAGAGAAAAGGGCCGTTGTTTGTGTTTGGGGGCCTGTGGCTGGGAGTGTTCGGCTGGTTCCTGAATATGTACGATACGCAGGATTGTTCCCAGATCCAAGGTGGCAGCAGTGCCATGTTGTGCTGGTGTGATAGTCCCAAGTGGCTCCTGCAATCTGCCATCCAGAAGTGGGGCAGCTGATTTTTGTTTGCCAGAGAAAAGGTCCGTGGTTTGTTTTTGGGGGGCATATGGCTGAGAGTGGCCGGCTGGCTCCTGAAAAGCTACGATAGGCAGGATGGTGACCAGACCCATGGTGGCACCAGTGCCAAGTTGGGCTGGTTTGATAGTACCAAGTGGCTCCTGCAATCTGCCATCAAAAAGTTGTCAGGCGAGTTTTGTTTTCCAGGGAAAAGCGCCGTTGTTTGTGTTTGGGTGCCTGAGGCTGGGAGTGGCCGGCTGGCTCCTTAGAATCCACGATACGCAGGATGGTTCCCAGACCAGTGGTGGCACCAGTGCCAAGTCGGGCTGGTTTGATAGTAACAAGTGCGTCCTACTATCTGCCATCCAGAAGCGGGGCAGCTTACTTTTGTTTGCCAGGGAAACGGGCCGAGCTTTGTGTCTGGGGGCCTGTGGCAGGGAGTGACCGGCTGGCTCCTGAAAAGCTACGATAGGCAGGATGGTGACCAGACCCATGGTGGCACCAGTGCCAAGTTGGGCTGGTTTGATAGTACCAAGTGGCTCCTGCAATCTGCCATCAAAAAGTTGTCAGGCGAGTTTTGTTTTCCAGGGAAAAGCGCCGTTGTTTGTGTTTGGGGGCCTGTGGCTGGGAGTGGCCGGCTGGCTAATTAGAAATCCACGATACGCAGGATGGTTCCCAGACCAGAGGTGGCAACAGTGAATCGGGCCAGTTTGATGGTGCAAAGTGGCTCCTGCAATCTGCCATCCAGAAGCAGGGCTGCTTACTTTTGTTTGCCAGGGAAAGGAGCCGAGGTTTTTGTCTGGGGGCCTATGGCTGGGAGTGACCAGCTGGCTCCTGAAAAGGTACGATAGGCAGGACGGTTACCAGACCCATGGTGGCACCAGTGCCAAGTTCGGCTGATTTGATAGTACCAAGTGGCTCCTGCAATCTGCCATCAAAATGTTGGTAGGCGAGTTTTGTTTTCCAGGGAAAAGCGCCGTTGTTTGTGTTTGGGGGCCTGTGGGTGGGAGTGGCCGGATGGCTAATTAGAATCCACGATACGCAGGATGGTTCCCAGACCTAAAGTGGCACCAGTGACAAGTCGGGCCAGTTTGATGGTGCAAAGTTGCTACTGAAATCTGCCATCCAGAAACGGGGCAGCTTACTTTTGTTTGCCAGGGAAACGGGCCAAGGTTTGTGTCTGGGGGCCTATGGCTGTGAGTGACCGGCTAGGTCCTGAAAAGCTACGAGAGGCATGATGGTGACCAGACCCATGGTGGCACCAGTGCCAAGTTGGGCTGGTTTGATAGTACCAAGTGGCTCCTGCAATCTGCCATCAAAAAGTCGGCAAGCGAGTGTTGATTTCCAGGGAAAAGCGCCGTTGTTTGTGTTTGGGGGCCTGTGGCAGGGAGTGGCCGGCTGGCTCCTTAGAATCCACGATACGCAGCATGGTTCCCAGACCCAAGGTGGCACCAGTGCCAAGTCGGGCTGGCTTGATAATACCAAGTGGTTCCTGCAATCGGCCATCAAAAAGTTGGCAGGCGAGTTTTGTTTTCCAGGGAAAAGCGCCGTTGTTTTTGTTTGGGGGCCTATGGGTGGGAGTGGCCGGCTGGCTCCTTAGAATCCACGAGACGCAGGATGGTTCCCAGACCTGAGGTGGCACCAGTGCCAAGTTGGGCTGGTTTGACGGTGCAAAGTGGCTCCTGCAATGTGCCATGCAGAAGCGGGGCAGCTTACTTTTGTTTGCCAGGGAAACGGGCCGAAATATTTGTCTGGGGGCCTCTGGCTGGGGGTGGCTGGCTGGCTCCTGAAAAGCTACGATAGGCAGGATGGTGACCAGACCCATGGTGGCACCAGTGCCAAGTTGGGCTGGTTTGATAGTACCAAGTGGCTCCTGCAATCTGCCATCAAAAACTTGGCAGGCGAGTTTTGTTTTCCAGGGAAAAGCGCCGTTGTTTGTGTTTGGGGGCCTGTGGCAGGGAGTGGCCGGCTGGCTACTTAGAATCCACGATACGCAGCATGGTTCCCAGACCCAAGGTGGCACCAGTGCCAAGTCGGGCTGGCTTGATAATACCAAGTGGTTCCTGCAATCGGCCATCAAAAAGTTGGCAGGCAAGTTTTGTTTTCCAGGGAAAAGCGCCGTTGTTTGTGCCTGGGGCCCTATGGCCTGGAGTGGACGGATGACTAATTAGAATCCACGATACACAGGATGGTTCCCAGACCCATGGTGGCACCAGTGCCAAGTTGGGCTGGTTTGATAGTAACAAGTGGTTCCTGCAATCTGCCATCCAGAAGCGGGGCAGCTTACTTTTGTTTGCCAGGGAAACGGTCCGAGGTTTGTGTCTGGGGGCCTATGGCTGGGAGTGACCGGCTGGCTCCTGAAAAGCTACGATAGGCAGGATGGTGACCAGACCCATGGTGGCACCAGTGCCAAGTTGGGCTGGCTAGATAATACCAAGTGGTTCCTGCAATCGGCCATCAAAAAGTTGTCAGGCGAGTTTTGTTTTCCAGGGAAAAGCGCCGTTGTTTGTGCCTGGGGCCCTATGGCCTGGAGTGGACGGATGGCTAATTAGAATCCACGATACACAGGATGGTTCCCAGACCCATGGTGGCACCAGTGCCAAGTCGGGCTGGTTTGATAGTACCAAGTGCGTCCTGCAATCTGCCATCCAGAAGCGGGGCAGCTTACTTTTGTTTGCCAGGGAAACGGGCCGAGGTTTTTGTCTGGGGGCCTATGGCTGGGAGTGACCGGCTGGCTCCTGAAAAGCTACGATAGGCAGGATGGTGACCAGACCCATGACGGCACCAGTGCCAAGTTGGGCTGGTTTGATAGTACCAAGTGGCTCCTGCAATCTGCCATCAAAAACTTGGCAGGCGAGTTTTGTTTTCCAGGGAAAAGCGCCGTTGTTTGTGTTTGGGGGCCTGTGGCTGGGAGTGGCCGGCTGGCTCCTTAGAATCCACGATACTCAGCATGGTTCCCAGATCAGAGGTGGCACCAGTGCCAAGTTGGGCTGGTTTGATAGTACCAAGTGGTTCCTGCAATCTGCCATCCAGAAGCGGGGCAGCTTACTTTTGTTTGCCAGGGAAACGGGCCGAGGTTTTTGTCTGGGGGCCTATGGCTGGGAGTGACTGGCTGGCTCCTGAAAAGTTACGATAGGCAGGATGGTTCCCAGACCCATGGTGGCACCAGTGCCAAGTTGGGCTGGTTTGATAGTACCAAGTGGCTCCTGCAATCTGCCATCAAAAAGTTGGCAGGCGAGTTTTGTTTTCCAGGGAAAAGCGCCGTTGTTTGTGTTTGGGGGCCTGTGGCAGGGAGTGGCCGGCTGGCTCCTTAGAATCCACGATACGCAGGATGGTTCCCAGACTTGACGTGGCACCAGTGCCAAGTCGGGCTGGTTTGATAGTACCAAGTGCGTCCTGCAATCTGCCATCCAGAAGCGGGGCAGCTTACTTTTGTTTTCCAGGGAAACGGGCCGAGGTATTTGTCTGGGGGCCTATGGCTGGGAGTGACCGGCTGGCTCCTGAAAAGCTACGATAGGCAGGATGGTGACCAGACCCATGGTGGCACCAGTGCCAAGTTGGGCTGGTTTGATAGTACCAAGTGGCTCCTGCAATCTGCCATCAAAAAGTTGTCAGGCGAGTTTTGTTTTCCAGGGAAAAGCGCCGTTGTTTGTGTTTGGGTGCCTGTGGCTGGGAGTGGCCGGCTGGCTCCTTAGAATCCACGATACGCAGGATGGTTCCCAGACCAGTGGTGGCACCAGTGCCAAGTCGGGCTGGTTTGATATTAACAAGTGCGTCCTACTATCTGCCATCCAGAAGCGGGGCAGCTTACTTTTGTTTGCCAGGGAAACGGGCCGAGCTTTGTGTCTGGGGGCCTATGGCTGGGAGTGACCGGCTGGCTCCTGAAAAGCTACGATAGGCAGGATGGTGACCAGACCCATGGTGGCACCAGTGCCAAGTTGGGCTGGTTTGATAGTACCAAGTGGCTCCTGCAATCTGCCATCAAAAACTTGGCAGGCGAGTTTTGTTTTCCAGGGAAAAGCGCCGTTGTTTGTGTTTGGGGGCCTGTGGCTGGGAGTGGCCGGCTGGCTAATTAGAATCCACGATACGCAGGATGGTTCCCAGACCAGAGGTGGCAACAATGACAAGTCGGGCCAGTTTGATGGTGCAAAGTGGCTCCTGCAATCTGCCATCCAGAAGCAGGCCTGCTTACTTTTGTTTGCCAGGGAAAGGAGCCGAGGTTTTTGTCTGGGGGCCTATGGCTGGGAGTGACCAGCTGGCTCCTGAAAAGGTACGATAGGCAGTATGGTTACCAGACCCATGGTGGCACCAGTGCCAAGTTCGGCTGATTTGATAGTACCAAGTGGCTCCTGCAATCTGCCATCAAAATGTTGGTAGGCGAGTTTTGTTTTCCAGGGAAAAGCGCCGTTGTTTGTGTTTGGGGGCCTGTGGGTGGGAGTGGCCGGATGGCTAATTACAATCCACGATACGCAGGGTGGTTCCCAGACCTAAAGTGGCACCAGTGACAAGTCGGGCCAGTTTGATGGTGCAAAGTTGCTACTGAAATCTGCCATCCAGAAGCGGGGCAGCTTACTTTTGTTTGCCAGGGAAACGGTCCGAGGTTTGTGTCTGGGGGCCTATGGCTGTGAGTGACCGGCTAGGTCCTGAAAAGCTACGAGAGGCATGATGGTGACCAGACCCATGGTGGCACCAGTGCCAAGTTGGGCTGGTTTGATAGTACCAAGTGGCTCCTGCAATCTGCCATCAAAAAGTCGGCAAGCGAGTGTTGATTTCCAGGGAAAAGCGCCGTTGTTTGTGTTTGGGGGCCTGTGGCAGGGAGTGGCCGGCTGGCTCCTTAGAATCCACGATACGCAGCATGGTTCCCAGACCCAAGGTAGCACCAGTGCCAAGTCGGGCTGGCTTGATAATACCAAGTGGTTCCTGCAATCGGCCATCAAAAAGTTGGCAGGCGAGTTTTGTTTTCCAGGGAAAAGCGCCGTTGTTTTTGTTTGGGGGCCTATGGGTGGGAGTGGCCGGCTGGCTCCTTAGAATCCACGAGACGCAGGATGGTTCCCAGACCTGAGGTGGCACCAGTGCCAAGTTGGGCTGGTTTGATAGTACCAAGTGCGTCCTGCAATCTGCCATCCAGAAGCGGGGTAGCTTACTTTTGTTTGCCAGGGAAACGGGCCGAGGTTTGTGTCTCGGGGCCTATGGCTGGGAGTGACCGGCTGGCTCCTGAAAAGCTACGATAGGCAGGATGTTGACCAGACCCATGGTGGCACCAGTGCCAAGTTGGGCTGGTTTGATAGTACCAAGTGGCTCCTGCAATCTGCCATCAAAAATTTGGCAGGCGAGTTTGTTTTCCAGGGAAAAGCGCCGTTGTTTGCGCCTGGGGCCCTATGGCCTGGAGTGGACGGATGGCTAATTAGAATCCACGATACACAGGATGGTTCCCAGACCCATGGTGGCACCAGTGCCAACTTGGGCTGGTTTGATAGTAACAAGTGGTTCCTGCAATCTGCCATCCAGAAGCGGGGCAGCTTACTTTTGTTTGCCAGGGAAACGGTCCGAGGATTGTGTCTGGGGGCCTAAGCCTGGAAGTGACCGGCTGGCTCCTGAAAAGCTACGATAGGCATGATGGTGACCAGACCCATGACGGCACCAGTGCCAAGTTGGGCTGGTTTGATAGTACCAAGTGGCTCCTGCAATCTGCCATCAAAAACTTGGCAGGCGAGTTTTGTTTTCCAGGGAAAAGCGCCGTTGTTTGTGTTTGGGGGCCTGTGGCTGGGAGTGGCCAGCTGGCTCCTTAGAATCCACGATACTCAGCATGGTTCCCAGACCAGAGGTAGCACCAGTGCCAAGTTGGGCTGGTTTGATTGTAACAAGTGCGTCCTGCAATCTGCCATCCAGAAGCGGGGCAGCTTACTTTTTTTTGCCAGGGAAACGGGCCGAGGTTTGTGTCTGGGGGCCTATGGCTGGGAGTGGCCGGCTGGCTCATGAAAAGCTACGATAGGCAGGATGGTGACCAGACCCATGGTGGCACCAGTGCCAAGTTGGGCTGGTTTGATAGTACCAAGTGGCTCCTGCAATCTGCCATCAAAAAGTCGGCAAGCGAGTGTTGATTTCCAGGGAAAAGCGTCGTTGTTTGTGTTTGGGGGCCTGTGGCTGGGAGTGGCCAGCTGGCTCCTTAGAATCCACGATACGCAGCATGGTTCCCAGACCCAAGGTGGCACCAGTGCCAAGTCGGGCTGGCTTGATAATACCAAGTGGTTCCTGCAATCGGCCATCAAAATGTTCGCAGGCGAGTTTTGTTTTCCAGGGAAAAGCGCCGTTGTTTGTGCCTGGGGCCCTATGGCCTGGAGTGGACGGATGGCTAATTAGAATCCACGATACACAGGATGGTTCCCAGACCCATGGTGGCACCAGTGCCAAGTTGGGCTGGTTTGATAGTAACAAGTGCTTCCGGGAATCTGCCATCCAGAAGCGGGACAGCTTACTATTGCTTGCCAGGGAAACGGGCCGAGCTTTGTGTCTGGGGGCCTATGGCTGGGAGTGACCGGCTGGCTCCTGAAAAGCTACGATAGGCAGGATGGTGACCAGACCCATGGTGGCACCAGTGCCAAGTTGGGCTGGTTTGATAGTACCAAGTGGCTCCTGCAATCTGCCATCAAAAATTGGCAGGCGAGTTTTGTTTTCCAGGGAAAAGCGCCGTTGTTTGTGTTTGGGGGCCTGTGGGTGGGAGTGGCCGGATGGATAATTAGAATCCACGATACGCAGGATGGTTCCCAGACCTGAGGTGGCACCAGTGCCAAGTCGGGCTAGTTGGATGGTGCAAAGTGGCTCCTGCAATCTGCCATCCAGAAGCGGGGCAGCTTACTTTTGTTTGCCAGGGAAACGGGCCGAGGTTTGTGTCTGGGGGCCTATGGCTGGGAGTGACCGGCTGGCTCCTGAAAAGCTACGATAGGCAGGATGGTGACCAGACCCATGGTGGCACCAGTGCCAAGTTGGGCTGGCTTGATAATACCAAGTGGTTCCTGCGATCGGCCATCAAAAAGTTGGCAGGCGAGTTTTGTTTTCCAGGGAAAAGCGCCGTTTTTTGTGCCTGGGGCCCTATGGCCTGGAGTGGACGGATGGCTAATTAGAACCCACGATACGCAGGATGGTTCCCAGACCTGAGGTGGCACCAGTGCCAAGTTGGGCTGGTTTGACGGTGCAAAGTGGCTCCTGCAATCTGCCATGCAGAAGCGGGGCAGCTTACTTTTGTTTGCCAGGGAAACGGGCCGAAATATTTGTCTGGGGGCCTCTGGCTGGGGGTGGCTGGCTGGCTCCTGAAAAGCTACGATAGGCAGGATGGTGACCAGACCCATGGTGGCACCAGTGCCAAGTTGGGCTGGTTTGATAGTACCAAGTGGCTCCTGCAATCTGCCATCAAAAACTTGGCAGGCGAGTTTTGTTTTCCAGGGAAAAGCGCCGTTGTTTGTGTTTGGGGGCCTGTGGCAGGGAGTGGCCGGCTGGCTCCTTAGAATCCACGATACGCAGCATGGTTCCCAGACCCAAGGTGGCACCAGTGCCAAGTCGGGCTGGCTTGATAATACCAAGTGGTTCCTGCAATCGGCCATCAAAAAGTTGGCAGGCGAGTTTTGTTTTCCAGGGAAAAGCGCCGTTGTTTGTGCCTGGGGCCCTATGGCCTGGAGTGGACGGATGGCTAATTAGAATCCACGATACACAGGATGGTTCCCAGACCCATGGTGGCACCAGTGCCAAGTTGGGCTGGTTTGATAGTAACAAGTGGTTCCTGCAATCTGCCATCCAGAAGCGGGGCAGCTTACTTTTGTTTGCCAGGGAAACGGTCCGAGGTTTGTGTCTGGGGGCCTATGGCAGGGAGTGACCGGCTGGCTCCTGAAAAGCTACGATAGGCAGGATGGTGACCAGACCCATGGTGGCACCAGTGCCAAGTTGGGCTGGCTAGATAATACCAAGTGGTTCCTGCAATCGGCCATCAAAAAGTTGGCAGGCGAGTTTTGTTTTCCAGGTAAAAGCGCCGTTGTTTGTGCCTGGGGCCCTATGGCCTGGAGTGGACGGATGGCTAATTAGAATCCACGATACACAGGATGGTTCCCAGACCCATGGTGGCACCAGTGCCAAGTTGGGCTGGTTTGATAGTACCAAGTGGTTCCTGCAATCTGCCATCCAGAAGCGGGGCAGCTTACTTTTGTTTGCCAGGGAAACGGTCCGAGGTTTTTGTCTGGGGGCCTATGGCTGGGAGTGACCGGCTGGCTCCTGAAAAGCTACGATAGGCAGGATGGTGACCAGACCCATGACGGCACCAGTGCCAAGTTGGGCTGGTTTGATAGTACCAAGTGGCTCCTGCAATCTGCCATCAAAAACTTGGCAGGCGAGTTTTGTTTTCCAGGGAAAAGCGCCGTTGTTTGTGTTTGGGGGCCTGTGGCTGGGAGTGGCCGGCTGGCTCCTTAGAATCCACGATACTCAGCATGGTTCGAAGATCAGAGGTGGCACCAGTGCCAAGTTGGGCTGGTTTGATAGTACCAAGTGCGTCCGGGAATCTGCCATCCAGAAGCGGGGCAGCTTACTTTTGTTTGCCAGGGAAACGGGCCGAGGTTTTTGTCTGGGGGCCTATGGCTGGGAGTGACCGGCTGGCTCCTGAAAAGTTACGATAGGCAGGATGGTGACCAGACCCATGGTGACACCAGTGCCAAGTTGGGCTGGTTTGATAGTACCAAGTGGCTCCTGCAATCTGCCATCAAAATGTTGGCAGGCGAGTTTTCTTTTTCCAGGGAAAAGCGCCGTTGTTTGTGTTAGGGGGCCTGTGGCAGGGAGTGGCCGGCTGGCTCCTTAGAATCCACGATACGCAGGATGGTTCCCAGACCAGTGGTGGCACCAGTGCCAAGTCGGGCTGGTTTGATAGTACCAAGTGCGTCCTGCAATCTGCCATCCAGAAGCGGGGCAGCTTACTTTTGTTTGCCAGGGAAACGGGCCGAGGTATTTGTCTGGGGGCCTATGGCTGGGAGTGACCGGCTGGCTCCTGAAAAGCTACGATAGTCAGGATGGTGACCAGACCCATGGTGGCACCAGTGCCAAGTTGGGCTGGTTTGATAGTACCAAGTGGCTCCTGCAATCTGCCATCAAAAAGTTGGCAGGCGAGTTTTGTTTTCCAGGGAAAAGCGCCGTTGTTTGTGTTTGGGGGCCTGTGGCTGGGAGTGGCCGGCTGGCTCCTTAGAATCCACGATACGCAGGATGGTTCCCAGACCAGTGGTGGCACCAGTGCCAAGTCGGGCTGGTTTGATAGTAACAAGTGCGTCCTACTATCTGCCATCCAGAAGCGGGGCAGCTTACTTTTGTTTGCCAGGGAAACGGGCCGAGCTTTGTGTCTGGGGGCCTATGGCTGGGAGTGACCGGCTGGCTCCTGAAAAGCTACGATAGGCAGGATGGTGACCAGACCCATGGTGGCACCAGTGCCAAGTTGGGCTGGTTTGATAGTACCAAGTGGCTCCTGCAATCTGCCATCAAAAACTTGGCAGGCGAGTTTTGTTTTCCAGGGAAAAGCGCCGTTGTTTGTGTTTGGGGGCCTGTGGCTGGGAGTGGCCGGCTGGCTAATTAGAATCCACGATACGCAGGATGGTTCCCAGACCAGAGGTGGCAACAGTGACAAGTCGGGCCAGTTTGATGGTGCAAAGTGGCTCCTGCAATCTGCCATCCAGAAGCAGGGCTGCTTACTTTTGTTTGCCAGGGAAAGGAGCCGAGGTTTTTGTCTGGGGGCCTATGGCTGGGAGTGACCAGCTGGCTCCTGAAAAGGTACGATAGGCAGGATGGTTACCAGACCCATGGTGGCACCAGTGCCAAGTTCGGCTGATTTGATAGTACCAAGTGGCTCCTGCAATCTGCCATCAAAAAGTTGGCAGGCGAGTTTTGTTTTCCAGGGAAAAGCGCCGTTGTTTGTGTTTGGGGGCCTGTGGGTGGGAGTGGCCGGCTGGCTCCTTAGAATCCACGATACGCAGCATGGTTCCCAGACCCAAGGTGGCACCAGTGCCAAGTCGGGCTGGCTTGATAATACCAAGTGGTTCCTGCAATCTGCCATCAAAAAGTTGGCAGGCGAGTTTTGTTTTCCAGGGAAAAGCGCCGTTGTTTTTGTTTGGGGGCCTATGGGTGGGAGTGGCCGGCTGGCTCCTTAGAATCCACGAGACGCAGGATGGTTCACAGACCTGAGGTGGCACCAGTGCCAAGTTGGGCTGGTTTGATAGTACCAAGTGCGTCCTGCAATCTGCCATCCAGAAGCGGGGTAGCTTACTTTTGTTTGCCAGGGAAACGGGCCGAGGTTTGTGTCTGGGGGCCTATGGCGGGGAGTGACCGGCTGGCTCCTGAAAAGCTACGATAGGCAGGATGGTGACCAGACCCATGGTGGCACCAGTGCCAAGTTGGGCGGGTTTGATAGTACCAAGTGGCTCCTGCAATCTGCCATCAAAAACTTGGCAGGCGAGTTTTGTTTTCCAGGGAAAAGCGCCGTTGTTTGTGTTTGGGGGCCTGTGGCTGGGAGTGGCCGGCTGGCTCCTTAGAATCCACGATACTCAGCATGGTTCCCAGACCAGAGGTGGCACCAGTGCCAAGTTGGGCTGGTTTGATTGTAACAAGTGCGTCCGGGAATCTGCCATCCAGAAGCGGGGCAGCTTACTTTTGTTTGCCAGGGAAACGGGCCGAGGTTTGTGTCTGGGGGCCTATGGCTGGGAGTGGCCGGCTGGCTCCTGAAAAGCTACGATAGGCAGGATGGTGACCAGACCCATGGTGGCACCAGTGGCAAGTTGGGCTGGTTTGATAGTACCAAGTGGCTCCTGCAATCTGCCATCAAAAAGTTGGCAGGAGAGTTTTGTTTTCCAGGGAAAAGCGCCCTTGTTTGTGTTTGGGGGCCTGTGGCTGGGAGTGGCCGGCTGGCTCCTTAGATTCCACGATACGCAGGATGTTTCCCAGACCCAAGTTGGCACCAGTACCAAGTAGGGCTGGTTTGATACTACCAAGTGGCTCCTGCAATCTGCCATCCAGAAGCGGGGCAGCTTACTTTTGTTTGCCAGGGATACGGGCCGAGGTTTGGGTCTGGGGGCCTATGGCTGGGAGTGACCGGCTGGCTCCTGAAAAGCTACGATAGGCAGGATGTTGACCAGACCCATGGTGGCACCAGTGCCAAGTTGGGCTGATTTGATAGTACCAAGTGGCTCCTGCAATCTGCCATCAAAAAGTTGGCAGGCGAATTTTGTTTTCCAGGGAAAAGCGCCGTTGTTTGTGTTTGGGGGCCTGTGGCAGGGAGTGGCCGGCTGGCTCCTGAAAAGCTACGATAGGCAGGATGGTGACCAGACCCATGGTGGCACCAGTGCCAAGTAGGGCTGGTTTGATAGTACCAAGTGGCTCCTGCAATCTGCCATCAAAAAGTTAGCAGGCAAGTTTTGTTTTCCAGGGAAAAGCGCCGTTGTTTGTGTTTGGGGGCCTGTGCCTGGGAGTGGACGGATGGCTAATTAGAATCTACGATACGCAGGATGGTTCCCAGACCAGAGGTGGCACCAGTGCCAAGTCGGGTGGTTTGATAGTAGCAAGTGGCTCCTGCAATCTGCCATCCAGAAGCGGGACAGCTTACTTTTGTTTGTCAGGGAAACCGGCCGAGGTTTGTGTCTGTGGGCCTACGGCTGGGAGTGACCGGCTGGCTCCTGAAAAGCTACGATAGGCAGGATGGTGACCAGACCCATGGTGGCACCAGTGCCAAGTTGGGCTGGTTTGATAGTACCAAGTGGCTCCTGCAATCTGCCATCAAAAAGTTGGCAGGCAAGTTTTGTTTTCCAGGGAAAAGCGCCGTTGTTTTGTTTGGGGGCCTATGGCTGGGAGTGGCCGGCTGGCTCCTTAGAATCCACGATACGCAGGATGGTTCCCAGACCTGAGGTGGCACCAGTGCCAAGTTGGGCTGGTTTGATAGTACCAAGTGCGTCCTGCAATCTGCCATCCAGAAGCGGGGTAGCTTACTTTTGTTTGCCAGGGAAACGGGCCGAGGTTTGTGTCTGGGGGCCTATGGCTGGGAGTGACCGGCTGGCTCCTGAAAAGCTACGATAGGCAGGATGGTTCCCAGACCCATGGTGGCACCAGTGCCAAGTTGGGCTGGTTTGATAGTACCAAGTGGCTCCTGCAATCTGCCATCAAAAAGTTGTCAGGCGAGTTTTGTTTTCCAGGGAAAAGCGCCGTTGTTTTTGTTTGGGTGCCTGTGGCTGGGAGTGGCCGGCTGGCTCCTTAGAATCCACGATACGCAGGATGGTTCCCAGACCAGAGGTGGCAGCAATGCCAAGTCGGGCTGGTTTGATGGTGAAAAGTGGCTCCTGCAATCTGCCATCCAGAAGCGGGATAACTTACTTTTGTTTGCCACGGAAACGGGCCGAGCTTTGTGTCTGGGGGCCTATGGCTGGGAGTGACCGGCTGGCTCCTGAAAAGCTACGATAGGCAGGATGGTGACCAGACCCATGACGGCACCAGTGTCAAGTTGGGCTGGTTTGATAGTACCAAGTGGCTCCGGGAATCTGCCATCAAAATTTGGCAGGCGAGTTTTGTTGTCCAGGGAAAAGCGCCGTTGTTTGTGTCTGGGGGCCTGTGGCTGGGAGTGACCGGCTGGCTCTTTAGAATCCACGATACGCAGGATGGTTCCCAGACCAGAGGTGGCACCAGTGCCAAGTTGGGCTGGTTTGATACTACCAAGTGCGTCCTGGAATCTGCCATCCAGAAGCGGGGCAGCTTACTTTTGTTTGCCAGGGAAATGGGCCGAGGTTTTTCTCTGGGGGCCTATGGCAGGGAGGGACGGGCTGTCTCCTGAAAAGCTACGATAGGCAGGATGGTGACCAGACCCATGGTGGCACCAGTGCCAAGTTGGGCTGATTTGATAGTAGCAAGTGGCTCCTGCAATCTGCCATCAAAAAGTTGGCAGGCGAGTTTTGTTTTCCAGGGAAAAGCGCTGTGGATTGTGTTTGGGGGCCTGTGGCTGGGAGTGACCGGCTGGCTCCTTAGAATCCACGATACGCAGGATGGTTCCCAGACTAGAGGTGGCACCAATGCCAAGATGGGCTGGTTTGATAGTACCAAGTGGCTCCTGCAATCTGCCATCCAGAAGCGGGGCAGCTTGCTTTTGTTTGCCAGGGAAACGGGTCGAGCTTTGTGTCTGGGGGCCTATGGCTGGGAGTGACCGGCTGGCTCCTGATAAGCTACGATAGGCAGGATGGTGACCAGACCCATGGTGGCACCAGTGCCAAGTAGGGCTGGTTTGATAGTACCAAGTGGCTCCTGCAATCTGCCATCAAAAAGTTAGCAGGCAAGTTTTGTTTTCCAGGGAAAAGCGCCGTTGTTTTTGTTTGGGGGCCTATGGCTGGGAGTGGCCGGCTGGCTCCTTAGAATCCACGATACGCAGGATGGTTCCCAGACCTGAGGTGGCACCAGTGCCAAGTCGGGCTGGTTTGATAGTACCAAGTGGCTCCTGCAATCTGCCATCCAGAAGCGGGGTAGCTTACTTTTGTTTGCCAGGGAAACGGGCCGAGGTTTGTGTCTCGGGGCCTATGGCTGGGAGTGACCGGCTGGCTCCTGAAAAGCTACGATAGGCAGGATGGTGACCAGACCCATGGTGGCACCAGTGCCAAGTTGGGCTGGTTTGATAGTACCAAGTGGCTCCTGCAATCTACCATCAAAATTGGCAGGCGAGTTTTGTTTTCCAGGAAATAGCCCTGTGGTTTTGTTTGGGGGCCTGTGGCTGGGAGCGACCGGCTGGCTCCTTAGAATCCACGATACGCAGGATGGTTCCCAGACCCAAGGTGGCACCAGTGCCAAGTTGGGCTGGTTTGATAGTACCAAGTGGTTCCTGCCATCTGCCATCCAGAAGCGGGGCAGCTTACTTTTGTTTTCCAGGGAAACGGGCCGAGGTTTTTGTCTGGGGGCCTATGGCTGGGAGTGACCGGCTGGCTCGTGAAAAGCTACGATAGGCAGGATGGTGACCAGACCCATGACGGCACCAGTGCCAAGTTGGGCTGGTTTGATAGTACCAAGTGGCTCCTGCAATCTGCCATCAAAAACTTGGCAGGCGAGTTTTGTTTTCCAGGGAAAAGCGCCGTTGTTTGTGTTTGGGGGCCTGTGGCTGGGAGTGGCCGGCAGGCTCCTTAGAATCCACGATACTCAGCATGGTTCCCAGATCAGAGGTGGCACCAGTGCCAAGTTGGGCTGGTTTGATAGTACCAAGTGCGTCCGGGAATCTGCCATCCAGAAGCGGGGCAGCTTACTTTTGTTTGCCATGGAAACGGGCCGAGGTTTTTGTCTGGGGGCCTATGGCTGGGAGTGACCGGCTGGCTCCTGAAAAGTTACGATAGGCAGGATGGTGACCAGACCCATGGTGGCACCAGTGCCAAGTTGGGCTGGTTTGATAGTACCAAGTGGCTCCTGCAATCTGCCATCAAAAAGTTGGCAGGCGAGTTTGTTTTCCAGGGAAAAGCGCTGTTGTTTGTGTTTGGGGGCCTGTGGCAGGGAGTGGCCGGCTGGCTCCTTAGAATCCACGATACGCAGGATGGTTCCCAGACCTGAGGTGGCACCAGTGCCAAGTTGGGCTGGTTTGATACTACCAAGTGCGTCCTGGAATCTGCCATCCAGAAGCGGGGCAGCTTTTTTTTTTTTTCCAGGGAAACGGGCCGAGGTATTTGTCTGGGGGCCTATGGCTGGGAGTGACCGGCTGGCTCCTGAAAAGCTACGATAGGCAGGATGGTGACCAGACCCATGGTGGCACCAGTGCCAAGTTGGGCTGGTTTGATAGTACCAAGTGGCTCCTGCAATCTGCCATCAAAAAGTTGTCAGGCGAGTTTTGTTTTCCAGGGAAAAGCGCCGTTGTTTGTGTTTGGGTGCCTGTGGCTGGGATTTGCCGGCTGGCTCCTTAGAATCCACGATACGCAGGATGGTTCCCAGACCAGTGGTGGCACCAGTGCCAAGTCGGGCTGGTTTGATAGTAACAAGTGCGTCCTACAATCTGCCATCCAGAAGCGGGGCAGCTTACTTTTGTTTGCCAGGGAAACGGGCCGAGCTTTGTGTCTGGGGGCCTATGGCTGGGAGTGACCGGCTGGCTCCTGAAAAGCTACGATAGGCAGGATGGTGACCAGACCCATGGTGGCACCAGTGCCAAGTTGGGCTGGTTTGATAGTACCAAGTGGCTCCTGCAATCTGCCATCAAAAAGTTGTCAGGCGAGTTTTGTTTTCCAGGGAAAAGCGCCGTTGTTTGTGTTTGGGGGCCTGTGGCTGGGAGTGGCCGGCTGGCTAATTAGAATCCACGATACGCAGGATGGTTCCCAGACCAGAGGTGGCAACAGTGACAAGTCGGGCCAGTTTGATGGTGCAAAGTGGCTCCTGCAATCTGCCATCCAGAAGCAGGGCTGCTTACTTTTGTTTGCCAGGGAAAGGAGCCGAGGTTTTTGTCTGGGGGCCTATGGCTGGGAGTGACCAGCTGGCTCCTGAAAAGGTACGATAGGCAGTATGGTTACCAGACCCATGGTGGCACCAGTGCCAAGTTCGGCTGATTTGATAGTACCAAGTGGCTCCTGCAATCTGCCATCAAAATGTTGGTAGGCGAGTTTTGTTTTCCAGGGAAAAGCGCCGTTGTTTGTGTTTGGGGGCCTGTGGGTGGGAGTGGCCGGCTGGCTCCTTAAAATCCACGATACGCAGGATGTTTCCCAGACCCAAGTTGGCACCAGTACCAAGTAGGGCTGGTTTGATACTACCAAGTGGCTCCTGCAATCTGCCATCCAGAAGCGGGGCAGCTTACTTTTGTTTGCCAGGGAAACGGGCCGAGGTTTGGGTCTGAGGGCCTATGGCTGGGAGTGACCGGCTGGCTCCTGAAAAGCTACGATAGGCAGGATGTTGACCAGACCCATGGTGGCACCAGTGCCAAGTTGGGCTGATTTGATAGTACCAAGTGGCTCCTGCAATCTGCCATCAAAAAGTTGGCAGGCGAATTTTGTTTTCCAGGGAAAAGCGCCGTTGTTTGTGTTTGGGGGCCTGTGGCAGGGAGTGGCCGGCTGGCTCCTGAAAAGCTACGATAGGCAGGATGGTGACCAGACCCATGGTGGCACCAGTGCCAAGTTGGGCTGGTTTGATAGTACCAAGTGGCTCCGGCAATCTGCCATCAAAAAGATGGCAGACGAGTTTTGTTTTCCAGGGAAAAGCGCCGTTGTTTGTGTTTGGGGGCCTGTGCCTGGGAGTGGACGGATGGCTAATTAGAATCTACGATACGCAGGATGGTTCCCAGACCAGAGGTGGCACCAGTGCCAAGTCGGGTGGTTTGATAGTAGCAAGTGGCTCCTGCAATCTGCCATCCAGAAGCGGGACAGCTTACTTTTGTTTGTCAGGGAAACGGGCCGAGTTTTGTGTCTGTGGGCCTACGGCTGGGAGTGACCGGCTGGCTCCTGAAAAGCTACGATAGGCAGGATGGTGACCAGACCCATGGTGGCACCAGTGCCAAATTGGGCTGGTTTGATAGTACCAAGTGGCTCCTGCAATCTGCCATCCAGAAGCGGGGCAGCTGAGTTTTGTTTGCCAGAGAAAAGGCCCGTGGGTTGTGTTTGGGGGCATATGGCTGGGAGTGGCCACATGGCTCCTTAAAATGCACGATACGCCGCATGGTAACCAGACGCAAGGTGGCACCAGTGCCAAGTCAGGCTGTTTTTGTAGTACCCAGTGGCTCCTGCAATTTGCCATCCAGAAGCGGGGCAGTTGAATTTTGTTTGCTAGAGAAAAGGGCTGTGGTTTGTGTTTGGGGGCCTATGGCTGAGAGTGGCCGGCTGGCCCCTGAAAATCAACGATAGGCAGGATGGTTCCCAGATCCAAGGTGGCACCAGTGCCAAGTAAGGCTGGTTGTAGGGTTCAAAGTGACTCCTGCAATCTGCCATCCAGAAGCGGGACAGCTGAGTTTTTTTTGCCAGAGAAAATGTCCATGGTTTCTTTTTGGGGCATACGGCTGGGAATTGCCGGCTGGCTCCTTAAAATGCTCGATACGCAGGATGGTTCCCAGAGCCAAGGTGGCACCACTGCCAAGTCGGGCACTTTTTGTAGTACCAAGTGCGTCCTGCAATTTGCCATCCAGAAGAGGGGCAGTTGAGTTTTGTTTGCCAGAGAAAAGGGCCGAGGTTTGTGTTTGGCGGCATATGGCTGGGAATGACCGGCTGGCCCCTGAAAATCCACGATACGCCGGATGGTTCCCAGATCCAAGGTGGTACCATTACCAAGTCGGGCTGGTTTGATAGTCCCAAGTGGCTCCTGCAAACTGCCATCCAGAAGCGGGGCAGCTGAGTTTTGTTTTCCAGGGAAATGGGCCTTTGTTTGTGTTTGGGGGCCTGTGGCTGGGAGTGTTCGGCTGGTTCCTGAATATGTACGATACGTAGGATTGTTCCGAGATCCAAGTTGGCAGCAGTGCCATGTTGTGCTGGTGTGATAGTCCCAAGTGGCTCCTGCAATCTGCCATCCAGAAGTGGGGCAGTTGATTTTTGTTTGCCAGAGAAAAGGTCCGTGGTTTGTTTTTGGGGGCATATGGCTGAGAGTGGCTGGCTGGCCCCTGAAAATCCACGATACACAGGATGGTTCCCAGATCCAAGGTGGCACCTGTGCCAAGTCGGGCTGATTTGATAGTACTAAGTAGCTCCTGCAATCTGCCATCCAGAAGCGGGGCAGCTTACTTTTGTTTGCCAGGGAAACGGGCCGAGTTTTGTGTCTCGGGGCCTATGGCTGAGAGTGACCGGCTGGCTCCTGAAAAGCTACAATAGGCAGGATGGTGACCAGACCCATGGTGGCACCAGTGCCAAGTTGGGCTGGTTTGATAGTACCAAGTGGTTCCTGCAATCTGCCATCCAGAAGCAGGGCAGCTGAGTTTTGTTTTCCAGGGAAAAGCGCCGTTGTTTGTGTCTGCGGGCCTGTGGCTGGAGTGGCCGGCTGGCTCCTTTCAACACACGATACGCCGGATGGTTCCCAGACCCAAGGTGGCACCAGTGCCAAGTTGGGCTGGTTTGATAGTACCAAGTGCTTCCTGCAATCTGCCATCAAAATGTTGGCAGGCGAGTTTTGTTTTCCAGGGAAAAGCGCCGTTCTTTGTGTTTGGGGGCCTGTGGCTGGGAGTGGCCGTCTTGCTAATTGGAATCCACGATACGCAGGATGGTTCCCAGACCTGAGGTGGCACCAGTGACAAGTCGGGCCAGTTTGATGGTGCAAAGTGGCTCCTGCAATCTGCCATCCAGAAGCGGGGCAGCTTACTTTTGTTTTCCAGGGAAACGGGCCGAGGTTTGTGTCTGGGGGCCTATGGCTGGGAGTGACCGGCTGGCTCCTGAAAAGCTACGATAGGCAGGATGGTGACCAGACCCATGGTGGCACCAGTGCCAAGTTGGGCTGATTTGATATTACCAAGTGGCTCCTGCAATCTGCCATCAAAAATTTGGCAGGCGAGTTTTGATTTCCAGGGAAAAGCGCCGTTGTTTGTGTTTGGGGGCCTGTGGCTGAGAGTGGCCGGCTTGCTAATTGGAATCCACGATACGCAGGATGGTTCCCAGACCTGACGTGGCACCAGTGCCAAGTCGGGCTAGTTTGATGCTGCAAAGTGGCTCCTGCAATCTGCCAAGCAGAAGCGGGGTAGCTTACTTTTGTTTGCCAGGGAAAATGGCCGAGGTTTTTGTCTGGGGGCCTATGGCTGGGAGTGACCGGCTGGCTCCTGAAAAGCTACGATAGGCAGGATGGTGACCAGACCCATGGTGGCACCAGTGCCAAGTTGGGCTGATTTGATAGTAGCAAGTTGCTCCTGCAATCTGCCATCAAAAAGTTGGCAGGCGAGTTTTATTTTCCAGGGAAAAGCGCCGTTGTTTGTGTTTGGGGGCCTGTGGCTGGGAGTGGCCGGCTGGCTCCTTAGAATCCACGATACGCAGCATGGTATCCAGACCCAAGGTGGCACCAGTGCCAAGTTGGGCTGGTTTGATAATACCAAGTGGTTCCTGCAATCTGCCATCCAGAAGCGGGGCAGCTTACTTTTGTTTGCCAGGGAAACGGGCCGAGGTTTGTGTCTGGGGGCCTATGGCTGGGAGTGACCCGATGGCTCCTGAAAAGCTACCATAGGCAGGATGGTGACCAGACCCATGGTGGCACCAGTGCCAAGTTGGGCTGGTTTGATAGTACCAAGTGGCTCCTGCAATCTGCCATCAAAATGTGGCGGGCGAGTTTTGTTTTCCAGGGAAAAGCGCCGTGTTTTGGGTTTGAGGGCCTGCGGCTGGGAGTGGCCGGCTGGCTCCTTAGAATCCACGATACGCAGGATGGTTCCCAGACCAGAGGTGGCACCAGTGCCAAGTCGGGCTGGTTTGATTATACCAAGTGGCTCCTGCAATCTGCCATCCAGAAGCGGGGCAGCTTACTTTTGTTTGCCACGGAAACGGGTCGAGCTTTGTGTCTGGGGGCCTATGGCTGGGAATGACCGGCTGGTTCCTGAAGAGCTACGATGTGCAGGATGGTGACCAGACCCATGGTGGCACCAGTGCCAAGTTGGGCTGGTTTGATAGCACCAAGTGGCTCCTGCAATCTGTCATCAAAAATTTGGCAGGCGAGTTTTGTTTTCCAGGGAAAAGCGTCGTTGTTTGTGTTTGGGGGCCTGTGGCTGGGAGTGGCCGGATGGCAAATTAGAATCCACGATACGCAGGATGGTTCCCAGACCAGAGGTGGCACCAGTGCCACATTGGGCTGGTTTGATAGTACCAAGTGCGTCCGGCAATCTGCCATCCAGAAGCGAGGCAGCTTTCTTTTTTTTGCCAGGGAAACGGGCCGAGGTTTGTGTCTGGGGGCCTATGTCTGGGAGTGACCGGCTGGCTCCTGGAAAGCTACGATAGGCAGGATGGTGACCAGACCCATAGTGGCACCAGTGCCAAGTTGGGCTGGTTTGATAGTACCAAGTGGCTCCTGCAATCTGCCATCAAAAAGTTGGCAGGCGAGTTTTGTTTTCCAGGGAAAAGCGTCGTTGTTTGTGTTTGAGGGCCTGTGGCTGGGAGTGGCCGGCTGGCTCCTTAGAATCCACGATACGCAGGATGGTTCCCAGACTTGACGTGGCACCAGTGCCAAGTCGGGCTGGTTTGATAGTACCAAGTGCGTCCTGCAATCTGCCATCCAGAAGTGGGGCAGCTTACTTTTGTTTTCCAGGGAAACGGGCCGAGGTATTTGTCTGGGGGCCTATGCCTGGGAGTGACCGGCTGGCTCCTGAAAAGCTACGATAGGCAGGATGGTGACCAGACCCATGGTGGCACCAGGGCCAAGTTGGGCTGGTTTGATAGTACCAAGTGGCTCCTGCAATCTGCCATCAAAAAGTTGTCAGGCGAGTTTTGTTTTCCAGGGAAAAGCGCCGTTGTTTCTGTTTGAGGGCCTGTGGCTGGGAGTGGCCGGCTGGCTCCTTAGAATCCACGATACGCAGGATGGTTCCCAGACCTTAGGTGGCACCAGTGCCAAGTCCGGCTAGTTTGATGGTGCAAAGTGGCTCCTGCAATCTGCCATCCAGAAGCGGGGCAGCTTACTTTTGTTTGCCAGGGAAACGGGCCGAGGTTTTTGTCTGGGGGCCTATGGCTGGGAGTGACCGGCTGGCTCCTGAAAAGCTACGATAGGCAGGATGGTGACCAGACCCATGGTGGCACCAGTGCCAAGTTGGGCTGGTTTGATAGTACCAAGTGGCTCCTGTAATCTGCCATCAAAATTTGGCAGGCGAGTTTTGTTTTCTAGGGAAAAGCGCCGTTGTTTGTGTTTGGGGGCCTGTGGCTGGGAGTGGCCGGCTGGCTCCTTAGAATCCACAATACGCAGGATGGTTCCCAGACCTGAGGTGGCACCAGTGCCAAGTTGGGCTGGTTTGATAGTACCAAGTGCGTCCTGCAATCTGCCATCCAGAAGCGGGGCAGCTTACTTTTGTTTGCCAGGGAAACGGGCCGAGCTTTGTGTCTGGGGGCCTATGGCTGGGAGTGACCGGCTGGCTCGTGAAAAGCTACGATAGGCAGGATGGTGACCAGACCCATGGTGGCACCAGAGCCATGTTCGGCTGATTTCAAAGTACAAAGTGGCTCCTGCAATCTTCCATCAAAAAGTCAGCAGGCGAGTTTTGTTTTCCAGGGAAAAGCGCCGTTGTTTTTGTCTGCGGGCCTGTGGCTGGAGTGGCCGGCTGGCTCCATTCAACACACGATACGCCGGATGGTTCCCAGACCCAAGGTGGCACCAGTGCCAAGTTGGGCTGGTTTGATAGTACCAAGTGGTTCCTGCAATCTGCCATCAAAATGTTGGCAGGCGAGTTTTGTTTTCCAGGGAAAAGCGCCGTTGTTTGTGTTTGGGGGCCTGTGGCTGGGAGTGGCCGGCTGGCTCCTTAGAATCCACGATACGCAGGATGGTTCCCAGACCAGAGGTGGCACCAGTACCAAGTCGGGCTGGTGTTATAATAACAAGTGGATCCTGCAATCTGCCATCCAGAAGCGGGGCAGCTTACTTTTGTTTGCCAGGGAAACGGGCCGAGCTTTGTGTCTGGGGGCCTATGGCTGGGAGTGACCGGCTGGCTCCTGAAAAGCTACGATAGGCAGGATGGTGACCAGACCCATGGTGGCACCAGTGCCAAGTTGGGCTGGTTTGATAGTACCAAGTGGCTCCTGCAATCTGCCATCAAAACGTTGGCAGGCGAGTTTTGTTTTCCAGGGAAAAGCGCCGTTCTTTGTGTTTGGGGGCCTGTGGCTGGGAGTGGTCGTCTTGCTAATTGGAATCCACGATACTCAGGATGGTTCCCAGACCTGAGGTGGCACCAGTGACAAGTCGGGCCAGTTTGATGGTGCAAAGTGGCTCCTGCAATCAGCCATCCAGAAGCGGGGCAGCTTACTTTTGTTTGCCAGGGAAACGGGCCGAGGTTTGTGTCTGGGGGCCTATGGCTGGGAGTGACCGGCTGGCTCCTGAAAAGCTACGATAGGCAGGATGGTGACCAGACCCATGGTGGCACCAGTGCCAAGTTGGGCTGATTTGATAGTACCAAGTGGCTCCTGCAATCTGTCATCAAAAAGTTGGCAGGCGAGTTTTGTTTTCCAGGGAAAAGCGCTGTGGTTTGTATTTGGGGGCCTGTGGCTGGGAGTGACCGGCTGGCTCCTTAGAATCCACGATACGCAGGATGGTTCCCAGACCCAAGGTGGCACCATTTCCAAGTTGGGCTGGTTTGATAGTACCAATTGCGTCCTGCAATCTGCCATCCAGAAGCGGGGCAGCTTACTTTTGTTTGCCAGGGAAACGGGCCGAGGTTTTTGTCTGGGGGCCTATGGCTGGGAGTGACCGGCTGGCTCCTGAAAAGCTACGATAGGCAGGATGGTGACCCGACCAGAGGTGGCACCAGTGCCAAGTTGGGCTGGTTTGATAGTACCAAGTAGCTCCTGCAATCTGCCATCAAAAAGTTGGCAGGCGAGTTTTGTTTTCCAGGGAAAAGCGCCGTTGTTTGTGTTTGGGGGCCTGTGGCTGGGAGTGGCCAGCTGGCTCCTTAGAATCCACGATACGCAGGATGGTTCCCAGACCCAAGGTGGCACCAGTGCCAAGTTGGGCTGGTTTGATTATAACAAGTGGATCCTGCAATCTGCCATCCAGAAGCGGGGCAGCTTACTTTTGTTTGCCAGGGAAATGGGCCGAGATTTTTGTCTGGGGGCCTATGGCTGGGAGTGACCTGCTAGGTCCTGAAAAGCTGCGATAGGCAGGATGGTGACCAGACCCATGGTGGCACCAGTGCCAAGTTGGGCTGGTTTGATAGTACCAAGTGGCTCCTGCAATCTGCCATCAAAAAGTTGGCAGGCGAGTTTTGTTTTCCAGGAAAAAGCGCCGTTGTTTGTGTTTGGGGGCCTGTGGCTGGGAGTGGCCGGCTGGCTCCTTAGAATCCACGATACGCAGCATTGTTCCCAGACCAGAGGTGGCACCAGTGCCAAGTCGGGCTAGTTTGATGGTGCAAAGTGGCTCCTGCAATCTGCCATCCAGTAGCGGGGTAGCTTACTTTTTTTTGCCAGGGAAACGGGCCGAGGTTTTTGTCTAGAGGCCTATGGCTGGGAGTGACCGGCTGGCTCGTGAAAAGCTACGATAGGCAGGATGGTGACCAGACCCATGGTGGCACCAGTGCCAAGTTGGGCTGATTTGATAGTACCAAGTGGCTCCTGCAATCTGCCATCAAAACGTTGGCAGGCGAGTTTTGTTTTCCAGGGAAAAGCGCCGTTGTTTGTGTTTGGGGGCCTGTGGCTGGGAGTGGCCGGCTGGCTCCTTAGAATCCACGATACGCAGGATGGTTCCCAGACCCAAGATGGCACCAGTGCCAAGTCGGGCTGGTTTGATAGTACCAAGTGGTTCCTGCAATCTGCCATCCAGAAGCGGGGTAGCTTACTTTTGTTTTCCAGGGAAACGGGCCGAGGTTTGTGTTTGGGGGCCTGTGGCTGGCAGTGGCCAGTTGGCTCCTGAAAATCCATGATACGCAGCATGGTTCCCAGACCCAAGATGGCACCAGTGCCAAGTGGGGCTGGTTTGACAGTGTCAAGTGCCTCATGCAGTCTCCCATCCAGAAACGGGGCAGCTGAGTTCTTTTGCCTGTGAACCGGCCGTTGTTTTTGATTGGGGTCTGTGGCCGAGAATGGTCGACTGGCTACTGACAATCCACAATACGCAGGATGGTTCCCAGACTCAAGGTGGCACCAGGGCCAAGTCGGGCTCGTTTGATAGTACCAAGTGGCTCCTGCAATCTGCCATCCTGACGGGGGGCAGCGGATCTTTGTTTGCCAGAGTAAAGTTCCGTGGTTTGTTTTTGGGGGCATATGGCTGGGAGTGGCCGGCTGGCTCCTTAAGAAGCTCGATACGCAGGATGGTTCCCAGATCCATGGTGGCACCATTGCCTAGTTTGGCTGTTTTTGTAGTACCAAGTGCGTCCTGCAATTTTCCATCCAGAAGAAGGGCAGTTGAGTTTTGTTTTCCAGGGAAAAGCGCCGTTGTTTTTGATTGGAGGCCTGTGGCTGGGAGTGGCCGGCTGGCTCCTTTCAACACACGATACGCCGGATGGTTCCCAGACCCAAGGTGGCAACAGTGCAAAGTCGGGCTGGTTTGATACTACCAAGTGGTTCCTGCAATCTGCCATCCAGAAGCGGGGCAGCTTACTTTTGTTTGCCAGGGAAACGGGCCGAGGTTTGTGTCTCAGGGCCTATGGCTGGGAGTGACCGGCTGGCTCCTGAAAAGCTACGATAGGCAGGATGGTGACCAGACCCATGGTGGCACCAGTGCCAAGTAGGGCTGGTTTGATAGTACCAAGTGGCTCCTGCAATCTACCATGAAATAGTTGGCAGGCGAGTTTTGTTTTCCAGGGAAAAGTGCCGTTGTTTGTGTTTGGGGGCCTGTGGCTGGGAGTGGCCGGCTGGCTCCTTAGAATCCACGATACGCAGCATGGTATCCAGACCCAAGGTGGCACCAGTGCCAAGTTGGGCTGGTTTGATAATACCAAGTGGTTCCTGCAATCTGCCATCCAGAAGCGGGGCAGCTTACTTTTGTTTGCCAGGGAAACGGGCCGAGGTTTGTGTCTGGGGGCCTATGGCTGGCAGTGACCGGCTGGCTCCTGAAAAGCTACGATAGGCAGGATGGTGACCAGACCCATGGTGGCACCAGTGCCAAGTTGGGCTGGTTTGATAGTACCAAGTGGCTCCTGCAATCTGCCATCAAAAAGTTGGCAGGCGAGTTTTGTTTTCCAGGGAAAAGCGCCGTTGTTTGTGTTTGGGGGCCTGTGGCTGGGAGTGGCCGGCTGGCTCCTTAGAACCCACGATACGGAGGATGGTTCCCAGACTTGAGGTGGCACCAGTGCCAAGTTGGGCTGGTTTGATGGTGCAAAGTGGCTCCTGCAATCTGCCATCCAGAAGCGGGGTAGCTTACTTGTGTTTGCCAGGGAAACGGGCCGAAATATTTGTCTACGGGCCTCTGGCTGGGGGTGGCTGGCTGGCACCTGCAAAGCTACGATAGGCAGGATGGTGACCAGACCCATGGTGGCACCAGTGCCAAGTTGGGCTGGTTTGATAGTACCAAGTGGCTCCTGCAATCTGCCATCAAATGTTTGGCAGGCGAGTTTTGTTTTCCAGGGAAAAGCACCGTTGTGTGTGTTTTGGGGCCTGTGGCTGGGACTGGCCAGCTGGCTCCTTAGAATCCACGATACGCAGGATGGTTCCCAGACCCAAGGTGGCACCAGTGCCAAGTCGGGCTGGTTTGTTAGTACCAAGTGGTTCCTGCAATCTGCCATCCAGAAGCGGGGCAGCTGAATTTTGTTTGCCAGAGAAAAAGGCTGTTGTTTGTGTTTCGGGGCCTGTGGCTGGCAGTGGCCGACTGGCTCCTGAAAATCCATGATACGCAGCATGGTTCCCAGACCCAAGGTGGCACCAGTGCCAAGTAGGGCTGGTTTCATAGTACCCAGTGTCTCCTGCAATCTGCCATCCAGAAGAGGGGCAGTTGAGTTTTGTTTTCCAGAGAAAAGGGCCGTGGTTTGTGTTTGGGGCCTATGGCTGAGAGTGACCGGCTGGCCCCTGAAAATCCACGATAGGACGGATGGTTCCCAGATCCAAGGTGGCAGCAGTGCCATGTTGTGCTGGTGTGATAGTCCCAAGTGGCTCCTGCAATCTGCCATCCAGAAGCGGGGCAGCTGAATTTTGTTTGCCAGAGAAAAAGGCTGTGGTTTGTGTTTGGGGGCCTGTGGCTGGGAGTGGCCGGCTGGCTCCTGAAAATCCATGATACGCAGCATGGTTCCCAGACCCAAGGTGGCACCAGTGCCAAGTGGGGCTGGTTTCACAGTGTCAAGTGCCTCCTGCAATCTCCCATCCAGAAGCGGGGCAGCTGAGTTTTGTTTGCCTGTGAAACGGGCCGTTGTTTTTGATTGGGGTCTGTGGCCGAGAGTGTTCGGCTGGCTCCTGACAACCCACAATACGCAGGATGGTTCCCAGACCCAAGGTGGCACCAGTGCCAAGTCGGGCTGGTTTGTTAGTACCAAGTGGTTCCTGCAATCTGCCATCCAGAAGCGGGGCAGCTGAATTTTGTTTGCCAGAGAAAAAGGCTGTTGTTTGTGTTTCGGGGCCTGTTGCTGGCAGTGGCCGGCTGGCTCCTGAAAATCCATGATACGCAGCATGGTTCCCAGACCCAAGGTGGCACCAGTGCCAAGTAGGGCTGGTTTCATAGTACCCAGTGGCTCCTGCAATCTGCCATCCAGAAGAGGGGCAGTTGAGTTTTGTTTTCCAGAGAAAAGGGCCGTGGTTTGTGTTTGGGGCCTATGGCTGAGAGTGACCGGCTGGCCCCTGAAAATCCACGATAGGACGGATGGTTCCCAGATCCAAGGTGGCAGCAGTGCCATGTTGTGCTGGTGTGATAGTCCCAAGTGGCTCCTGCAATCTGCCATCCAGAAGCGGGGCAGCTGAATTTTGTTTGCCAGAGAAAAAGGCTGTGGTTTGTGTTTGGGGGCCTGTGGCTGGGAGTGGCCGGCTGGCTCCTGAAAATCCATGATACGCAGGATGGTTCCCAGACCCAAGGTGGCACCAGTGCCAAGTGGGGCTGGTTTCACAGTGTCAAGTGCCTCCTGCAATCTCCCATCCAGAAGCGGGGCAGCTGAGTTTTGTTTGCCTGTGAAACGGGCCGTTGTTTTTGATTGGGGTCTGTGGCCGAGAGTGTTCGGCTGGCTCCTGACAACCCACAATACGCAGGATGGTTCCCAGACCCAAGGTGGCACCAGTGCCAAGTCGGGCTGGTTTGATAGTACCAAGTGGCTCCTGCAATCTGCCATCCAGAAGCGGTGCAGTTGAGTTTTGTTTGCCAGAGAAAAGGGCCGTGGGTTGTGTTTGGGGGCATATGGCTGGGAGTGACCGGCTGTCTCATTAAAAAGATCGGTACGCAGGATGGTTCCCAGACCCAAGGTGGCACCAGTGCCAAGTCGGGCTGTTTTTATAGTACCAAGTGCGTCCTGCAATTTGCCATCCAGAAGAGGGGCAGTGGAGTTTTGTTTGCCAGAGAATAGCGCCGTTGTTTGTGTTTGGGGGCTTGTGGCTGGGAGTGGCCGACTGGCGCCTTAGAATCTGCGTTACGCAGCATGGTTCCCAGACCAGAGGTGGCACCAGTGCCAAGTTTGGCTGGTTTGATAGTACCAAGGGGCTCTTGCAATCTGCCATCCAGAAGCGGGGCAGCTTAATTTTGTTTGCCAGGGAAACGGGCCGAGGTTTGTGACTGGGGACCTATGGCTGGGAGTGACCGGCTGGCTCCTGGAAAGCTACAATAGGCAGGATGGTGACCAGACCCATGGTGGCACCAGTGCCAAGTTGGGCTGGTTTGATAGTACCAAGTGGCTTCTGCAATCTGCCATGAAAAAGTTGGCAGGCGAGATTTGTTTTCCAGGGAAAAGCGCCGTTGTTTGTATTTGGGGGCCTGTGGCTGGGAGTGGCCGGCTGGCTCCTTTGAACCCACGATACGCAGGATGGTTCCCAGACCCAAGGTGGCACCAGTGCCAAGTCGGGCTGGTTTGATACTACCAAGTGCGTCCTGCAATCTGCCATCCAGAAGCGGGGCAGCTTAATTTTGTTTGCCAGGGAAACGGGCCGTGGGTTTTGTTTGGGGGCCTATGGCTGAGAGTGGCCGGCTGGCTCCTGAAAATCCACGCTAGGCAGCATGGTTCCCAGATGCAAGGTGGCACCAGTGCCAAGTCGGGCTGGTTTGATGGTGCAAAGTGGCTCCTGCAATCTGCCATCCAGAAGCGGGGCAGCTGATTTTGTTTGCCAGAGAAAAATTCCGTGGATTGTTTTTGGGGGCATATTGCTGGGAGTGGCCGGCTGGCTCCTTAAAATGCTCGATACGCATGATGGTTCCCAGGCCCAAGGTGTCACCACTACCAAGTCGGCCTGCGGTTTTAGTATCAAGTTCATCCTGCAATTTGCCATCCAGAAGAGGGGCAGTTGAGTTTTGTTTGCCAGAGAAACGGGCCGAGGTTTCTGTTTGGGGACATATGGCTGAGAGTGGCCGGCTGGCCCCTGAATATCCACGATACACAGCATGGTTCCCAGATCCAAGGTGGCACCAGTGCCAAGTTGGGCTGGTTTGATAGTACCAAGTGTCTCCTGCAATCTGCCATCCAGAAGCGGGGCAGCTTACTTTTGTTTGCCAGAGAAATAGGCCTAGGTTTTTGTTTGGGGGCCTGTGGCTAGGAGTGGCCGGCTGGCTCCTAAGAATCCACGATACGCAGGATGTTTCCCAGACCCAAGGTGGCACCAGTGCCAAGTCGGGCTGGTTTGATAGTACCAAGTGGCTCCTGCAAACTCCATCAAAAAGTTGGCAGGCGTGTTTTGTTTTCCAGGGAACAGCGCCGTTGATTTTGTTTGGGGGCCTGTGGCTGGCAGTGGCCGGCTGGCTCCTTAGAATCCACGATACGCAGGATGGTTCCCAGACCCAAGGTGGCACCAGTGCCAAGTCGGGCTGGTTTGATTACACCAAGTGGCTCCTGCAATCTGCCATCCAGAAGTGAGGCAGCTAAGTTTTGTTTGCCAGAAAAAAGGGCCGTGGTTTTTGTTGGGGGCCTGTGGCTGGGAGTAGCCGGCTGGCTCCTTAAAATCCACGATAGGCAGGGTGGTTCCCAGACCCAAGGTGGCACCAGTGCCAAGTTGGGCTGGTTTGATAGTACCAAGTGGCTCCTGCAAACTGCCATCCAGAAGCGGGGCAGCTGAGTTTTGTTTTCCAGGGAAATGGGCCTTTGTTTGTGTTTGGGGGCCTGTGGCTGGGAGTGTTCGGCTGGTTCCTGAATATGTACGATACGTAGGATTGTTCCGAGATCCAAGTTGGCAGCAGTGCCATGTTGTGCTGGTGTGATAGTCCCAAGTGGCTCCTGCAATCTGCCATCCAGAAGTGGGGCAGCTGATTTTTGTTTGCCAGAGAAAAGGTCCGTGGTTTGTGTTTGGGGGCATATGGCTGAGAGTGGCCGGCTGGCCCCTGAAAATCCACGATACACAGGATGGTTCCCAGATCCAAGGTGGCACCTGTGCCAAGTCGGGCTGATTTGATAGTACTAAGTAGCTCCTGCAATCTGCCATCCAGAAGCGGGGCAGCTTACTTTTGTTTGCCAGGGAAACGGGCCGAGTTTTGTGTCTCGGGGCCTATGGCTGAGAGTGACCGGCTGGCTCCTGAAAAGCTACAATAGGCAGGATGGTGACCAGACCCATGGTGGCACCAGTGCCAAGTTGGGCTGGTTTGATAGTACCAAGTGGTTCCTGCAATCTGCCATCCAGAAGCAGGGCAGCTGAGTTTTGTTTGCCAGAGAAAAGGGCCTTGGTTTGTGTTTGGGGGCATATGGCTGGGTGTGGCCAGCTGGCTCCTTAAAATGCACGATATGCAACATGGCTCCCAGACCCAAGGTGGCACCAGTGCCAAGTTGGGCTGGTTTGATAGTACCAAGTGGCTCCTGCAATCTTCCATGATCACGTGGAGAAATACTTTCTGGTTTCAGCCTCATGCTCTTTCTTCTCTCCCTCAACTTCTCTATCACCTCTCATCTGGTTCACATGCGCTGTCTTCAAGGTCCACAGGCTACTTTTCACAGAATCTTCTGGCCTGATGAAGTAAGAATGATGAATAGAACAGAGCTGGGATCTATTTTCCAGTTTGGATAAAATGCATTCTGCACACAAATCCAAGGAGAACGGGCTGCCCCGATGCCCAGAAAATCTTTCACTCCTGCTAGTGTTCTACGTCAACCGCAACTTAGTCTGAAAGAAAAGCTTTTTCTCTGAGAGCATCTGAGAGGTTTGCATGAAGCACTGATATCTGACATATGCAATTTTGAATAGGAGAGGAAAAAGAAAATGGCAAGGAGTTTTTAATTTTAGTGGTTTCAATTTTAATTTCCGTGCACTTTTTCAAAACTTGTCAGCTCAAATGCCCATCAACATCTTTTAGTCATCTGTAAGTCAGTATTCATATAAAATGTGCTTCAAATCCAAAGAATTTCAAATTTGCACTCCAAGCTTCTATGCCTAGATTTATGATTTCCTACACATATTAGATGAAAGGAAGGCCTTTTTTACTGTGGGAGTGCTGGAACACTGGAACAGGTTGCCCAGAGAAGTTGTGGGTGTCCCATCCCTGAAAGTATTCAAGGTCACCTTGGACGGGGCTTGGAGCAGCAACAAAGGAGAAGCTTGATGGTAGAGAAACAAAGTTGGACTATAGAAGAAACTCGGATTGAAGTATAGGATCAAGTTTTCTCTCAGCTCTTGGGGTAAATTCAAAGTTGTACAAAATGACATTTATCTGTGCTATTCACTACTGTAACAGAAAGTTTCATGAAAACTGTACAGAAGATAGTAAATTTTAAAAGAGATAAGAATTACAGCATAAAATCCATGGGATAGGTTACAACATGAGACACTCTCTAAGAGAAAATCTCTGTGTTTCAGCACTTCATCGGGGTAAGATTTCATGAAGTGCCAAAGAAGGCGGCAAAATATCATTCGGGACATTATTTACTGGAATTCAGCCTGGCCATTAGTAGGAACTGCCTTTGAACATATCATGTAGATATACCACACACACTTTCCCTTCACTGAAAAATTACTGTTTACAACAAATAAGCAATTGACGATCAAAATTGATTGAAAGCATCTTAAACATGTCAAGTATTTCATTGTAGATGATCTGTGATCCAAATGCTTCTTCCACCTTCGAGAGGGACAGAAGAATTCTTCCATATCATGATGGTTTAAAATTGTATCAACCAATGTTTTCTGCTGAAAAGATATCATCTATTTTTTTCTATTTTTGGAAGAAAATATTCCTAGACATACAACAGGTGAGAACTAAGTAATTTTAAAGAAACAAATGAAATGAAAATATTCTGTAAATAGAATGAAATGAAAAGCTGTGTTTTAAATAGGAGCTAAATATTAAACAGAATTTTTGTACCAGGCATTTGAATTACTGCACCAGCTCTTTTGCCCATCAAGAGAGGCATTTAGCATTTCAGTCTTTTCCAAGGTGTTCATGATCTGCTATGCTGATCTCTGTGTGTGCCTAGGTATGTGTGGAGGGGGGGGCATATGAAGGGGAGTGTGTATGTTTGCTTTACAATTGTTGTGGCAGATTCATGCCTCAGCTCCACATTTTGTTTTAAAAAGGTCACACCGAGTGGATATGAAGTTTACTATCAACAAGAGATCGATTCCCAAATCATCCATTTGACTCTCCCTTATAAATCATGTGCTTTGTTGCATATTTTATCAAATATACTTTCAAGCCAGATGGAGGAAGGAGGATGTGGGAATCCCTCCACCATCTTGCAACTTTTATGTAAGTAGGTTTTCAAGAAAATCATCATTTCTCTTTTAAATATGTCTGGAACAGGCATGATGGTAGTGTCAACCTGTTGGAGTTTTTGTTGCTGGAAGAAGTTGAACAAAAGGATTGGTTTTTACATTGACCAGTTACTGAATCAAGCGCAGGAATACATTGGAAATTTAGCTGGGGGTTCCTTTTCCCAGCAGACTACTTCTAGAACGAGCTTGTACACTGAAGCTGACTCTTTTGCTCTCTTTTTGTTTCTTTCCTATTTTCTTGGCTTCTTTGCCACTATCTAGACAATTTTGGAACTTTGTTCCCAACTAAAATGGTTTCAATAGTCTGATTGTGATCATACATTTTTACAAGGAATTTTTAAAATCTTTCCTCGAGTCCAGAAAGTCAAGGACTTAGATCTTTTTCTTCCCTTATCAATATTGCCATGAAATTGATAAATAAAGACCAACTCTTTATTTTTGTTTTTAACCCACGTAGATAATTCCCATCCATTAATCCATTTTGTGGACCAATAGCTGCCATTCTGATGGAAGCTGTCACTTCTTAACAATAGGCATTCTGTGACTATGTTGACAGCACTTTGGGTGAAGATCCTAACTGGTCTTAGATATACATAGGGAGAAATTTGCTCAGCCAGTGTCAGTCTTAAGCATGCGTATCAGAAGATCTTTCTAGAGCTGGGAATTTTCCCATGAAAGGGATTCAGTTAGGGAAGAGACACTTGTGCCAGAGTTTTACATTCTTCTTGAACACTGCTTAAGGAACTTAGATGCCATGTCCATTTGGATCTCTGTCTGCACAGAACTTTGTCATGCCAGTGCTTTGAAATGCATCTTGAAGAGAATTCACTAGCACAGAATGAAAGAGAGTGGAAGGGGTTGGTGGGGCTAACCAGGCCCAACCCCCCTGCCTAAACCAGGATACCTAGAGCCTCTTGCCCAGGATTCTATCTGGGTGTACTTTTAATGTCTTCAAAGATCCAGGCTCCACAATCTTTCTGGGCAGTCTGTGCCGTGGTTCAGTCACCCTGACAGTAAAGAAACATTTACTGATGTTCAAAGGCAATCTCCTGTATTTCAGTGTGTGCCCACTGCCTCTTGTCTTTTCCCTCAGCATCACTGAAAAGACACTGATTCCCTCCCCTTTGCACTATTGCTTCCATATGTATGTGTGATGCCATGTAGAGGTACGTCAAAAACCTCCCTGAAGCCCAGGCAGATAATATTCCCTTCATCTACCAGTCAAGTTGATTCATCAGAGGAGTTTAAAGTGATGTTCAGCATGAAATTCCCCTGAAAAATCATGCTAACTACATTATTTGGTCATCTGTCATGTGCCTGGCAAGGATTTCCAGGAAGAGCTGCTTCATCAACTTCCTGGGGATAAAAAAGAGGCTGGCTGGTTTGTACTATGGCGAGTCCTCTTAATTGCCTTTTTTGAAGATGGGTGTCATTTGCTAACATCCACTCTTTAGCCTCTCTTGTCGTCTACATCTTAGCAAAACGCTTTTCCACTATGTCTGGCTAGGAAAAACTGTGCCAGCACAGAAAACATCTCCCATCGTGTTCTAGAAGTTGCACGGATGTCTGCCAAGTGTTTGGCAGGAAGAAAAGAAAAGTTGTCCAAAACAGCTTCCAATCGAATGTTCCTGTGATTGGAAAAGTCAGGAGAGTGCAAAGGTACTGTTTTCTATCAGTTGGCAAGGTGCGCACACAATCCCAGTGTTGTACAGCTTGCTTCTTCACCTTCCCGAAGCTGCCGCTCTCGCCGGCTGCCGGAGCCCAAGAAGCGGCTTCTTCGCGCAAAGACGATTGTGCCGCTCACAGTGCTCTCCTTAGCGCGGCTTCTGCCGAAAGACGCCCGGCAGCGGCTCTTACCTCCGGAGAGCATCCTACCTTCCTCTTTAGCTCCTCTTCTCATCTACACCTCGGCAACAAGCTTTTCCACTATGTCTGGCTAGGAAAAACTGTGCCAGCACAGAAAACATCTCCCATCGTGTTCTAGAAGTTGCACGGATGTCTGCCAAGTGTTTGGCAGGAAGAAAAGAAAAGTTGTCCAAAACAGCTTCCAATCGAATGTTCCTGTGATTGGAAAAGTCAGGAGAGTGCAAAGGTACTGTTTTCTATCAGTTGGCAAGGTGCGCACACAATCCCAGTGTTGTACAGCTTGCTTCTTCACCTTCCCGAAGCTGCCGCTCTCGCCGGCTGCCGGAGCCCAAGAAGCGGCTTCTTCGCGCAAAGACGATTGTGCCGCTCACAGTGCTCTCCTTAGCGCGGCTTCTGCCGAAAGACGCCCGGCAGCGGCTCTTACCTCCGGAGAGCATCCTACCTTCGTCTTTCGCGTCTTTTGTAGTCTACATCTTAGCAAAACGCTTTTCCACTATGTCTGGCTAGGAAAAACTGTGCCAGCACAGAAAACATCTCCCATCGTGTTCTAGAAGTTGCACGGATGTCTGCCAAGTGTTTGGCAGGAAGAAAAGAAAAGTTGTCCAAAACAGCTTCCAATCGAATGTTCCTGTGATTGGAAAAGTCAGGAGAGTGCAAAGGTACTGTTTTCTATCAGTTGGCAAGGTGCGCACACAATCCCAGTGTTGTACAGCTTGCTTCTTCACCTTCCCGAAGCTGCCGCTCTCGCCGGCTGCCGGAGCCCAAGAAGCGGCTTCTTCGCGCAAAGACGATTGTGCCGCTCACAGTGCTCTCCTTAGCGCGGCTTCTGCCGAAAGACGCCCGGCAGCGGCTCTTACCTCCGGAGAGCATCCTACCTTCGTCTTTAGCTCCTCTTCTCATCTACACCTCGGCAAAAAGCTTTTCCACTATGTCTGGCTAGGAAAAACTGTGCCAGCACAGAAAACATCTCCCATCGTGTTCTAGAAGTTGCACGGATGTCTGCCAAGTGTTTGGCAGGAAGAAAAGAAAAGTTGTCCAAAACAGCTTCCAATCGAATGTTCCTGTGATTGGAAAAGTCAGGAGAGTGCAAAGGTACTGTTTTCTATCAGTTGGCAAGGTGCGCACACAATCCCAGTGTTGTACAGCTTGCTTCTTCACCTTCCCGAAGCTGCCGCTCTCGCCGGCTGCCGGAGCCCAAGAAGCGGCTTCTTCGCGCAAAGACGATTGTGCCGCTCACAGTGCTCTCCTTAGCGCGGCTTCTGCCGAAAGACGCCCGGCAGCGGCTCTTACCTCCGGAGAGCATCCTACCTTCGTCTTTCGCGTCTTTTGTAGTCTACATCTTAGCAAAACGCTTTTCCACTATGTCTGGCTAGGAAAAACTGTGCCAGCACAGAAAACATCTCCCATCGTGTTCTAGAAGTTGCACGGATGTCTGCCAAGTGTTTGGCAGGAAGAAAAGAAAAGTTGTCCAAAACAGCTTCCAATCGAATGTTCCTGTGATTGGAAAAGTCAGGAGAGTGCAAAGGTACTGTTTTCTATCAGTTGGCAAGGTGCGCACACAATCCCAGTGTTGTACAGCTTGCTTCTTCACCTTCCCGAAGCTGCCGCTCTCGCCGGCTGCCGGAGCCCAAGAAGCGGCTTCTTCGCGCAAAGACGATTGTGCCGCTCACAGGGCTCTCCTTAGCGCGGCTTCTGCCGAAAGACGCCCGGCAGCGGCTCTTACCTCCGGAGAGCATCCTACCTTCGTCTTTCGCGTCTTTTGTAGTCTACATCTTAGCAAAACGCTTTTCCACTATGTCTGGCTAGGAAAAACTGTGCCAGCACAGAAAACATCTCCCATCGTGTTCTAGAAGTTGCACGGATGTCTGCGAAGTGTTTGGCAGGAAGAAAAGAAAAGTTGTCCAAAACAGCTTCCAATCGAATGTTCCTGTGATTGGAAAAGTCAGGAGAGTGCAAAGGTACTGTTTTCTATCAGTTGGCAAGGTGCGCACACAATCCCAGTGTTGTACAGCTTGCTTCTTCACCTTCCCGAAGCTGCCGCTCTCGCCGGCTGCCGGAGCCCAAGAAGCGGCTTCTTCGCGCAAAGACGATTGTGCCGCTCACAGGGCTCTCCTTAGCGCGGCTTCTGCCGAAAGACGCCCGGCAGCGGCTCTTACCTCCGGAGAGCATCCTACCTTCGTCTTTCGCGTCTTTTGTAGTCTACATCTTAGCAAAACGCTTTTCCACTATGTCTGGCTAGGAAAACCCGTGCCAGCACAGAAAACATCTCCCATCGTGTTCTAGAAGTTGCACGGATGTCTGCCAAGTGTTTGGGAGGAAGAAAAGAAAAGTTGTCCAAAACAGCTTCCAATCGAATGTTCCTGTGATTGGAAAAGTCAGGAGAGTGCAAAGGTACTGTTTTCTATCAGTTGGCAAGGTGCGCACACAATCCCAGTGTTGTACAGCTTGCTTCTTCACCTTCCCGAAGCTGCCACTCTCAGGAGGTAAGAGCCGCTGCCGGGCGTCTTTCGGCAGAAGCTGCGCTAAGGAGAGCACTGTGAGCGGCACAATCGTCTTTGCGCGAAGAAGCCGCTTCTTGGGCTCCGGCAGCCGGCGAAAGCGGCTGCTTCGGGAAGGTGAAGAAGCAAGCTGTACAACACTGGGATTGTGTGCGCACCTTGCCAACTGATAGAAAACAGTACCTTTGCACTCTCCTGACTTTTCCAATCACAGGAACATTCGATTGGAAGCTGTTTTGGACAACTTTTCTTTTCTTCCTGCCAAACACTTCGCAGACATCCGTGCAACTTCTAGAACACGATGGGAGATGTTTTCTGTGCTGGCACAGTTTTTCCTAGCCAGACATAGTGGAAAAGCGTTTTGCTAAGATGTAGACTACAAAAGACGCGAAAGACGAAGGTAGGATGCTCTCCGGAGGTAAGAGCCGCTGCCGGGCGTCTTTCGGCAGAAGCCGCGCTAAGGAGAGCCCTGTGAGCGGCACAATCGTCTTTGCGCGAAGAAGCCGCTTCTTGGGCTCCGGCAGCCGGCGAGAGCGGCAGCTTCGGGAAGGTGAAGAAGCAAGCTGTACAACACTGGGATTGTGTGCGCACCTTGCCAACTGATAGAAAACAGTACCTTTGCACTCTCCTGACTTTTCCAATCACATGAACATTCGATTGGAAGCTGTTTTGGACAACTTTTCTTTCTGCCAAACACTTGGCAGACATCCGTGCAACTTCTAGAACACGATGGGAGATGTTTTCTGTGCTGGCACAGTTTTTCCTAGCCAGACATAGTGGAAAAGCGTTTTGCTAAGATGTAGACTACAAAAGACGAGAAAGACGAAGGTAGGATGCTCTCCGGAGGTAAGAGCCGCTGCCGGGCGTCTTTCGGCAGAAGCCGCGCTAAGGAGAGCACTGTGAGCGGCACAATCGTCTTTGCGCGAAGAAGCCGATTCTTCGGCTCCGGCAGCCGGCGAGAGCGGCAGCTTCGGGAAGGTGAAGAAGCAAGCTGTACAACACTGGGATTGTGTGCGCACCTTGCCAACTGATAGAAAACAGTACCTTTGCACTCTCCTGACTTTTCCAATCACAGGAACATTCGATTGGAAGCTGTTTTGGACAACTTTTCTTTTCTTCCTGCCAAACACTTGGCAGACATCCGTGCAACTTCTAGAACACGATGGGAGATGTTTTCTGTGCTGGCACAGTTTTTCCTAGCCAGACATAGTGGAAAAGCGTTTTGCTAAGATGTAGACTACAAAAGACGCGAAAGACGAAGGTAGGATGCTCTCCGGAGGTAAGAGCCGCTGCCGGGCGTCTTTCGGCAGAAGCCGCGCTAAGGAGAGCACTGTGAGCGGCACAATCGTCTTTGCGCGAAGAAGCCGCTTCTTGGGCTCCGGCAGCCGGCGAGAGCGGCAGCTTCGGGAAGGTGAAGAAGCAAGCTGTACAACACTGGGATTGTGTGCGCACCTTGCCAACTGATAGAAAACAGTATCTTTGCACTCTCCTGACTTTTCCAATCACAGGAACATTCGATTGGAAGCTGTTTTGGACAACTTTTCTTTTCTTCCTGCCAAACACTTGGCAGACATCCGTGCAACTTCTAGAACACGATGGGAGATGTTTTCTGTGCTGGCACAGTTTTTCCTAGCCAGACATAGTGGAAAAGCGTTTTGCTAAGATGTAGACTACAAAAGACGCGAAAGACGAAGGTAGGATGCTCTCCGGAGGTAAGAGCCGCTGCCGGGCGTCTTTCGGCAGAAGCCGCGCTAAGGAGAGCACTGTGAGCGGCACAATCGTCTTTGCGCGAAGAAGCCGCTTCTTGGGCTCCGGCAGCCGGCGAGAGCGGCAGCTTCGGGAAGGTGAAGAAGCAAGCTGTACAACACTGGGATTGTGTGCGCACCTTGCCAACTGATAGAAAACAGTACCTTTGCACTCTCCTGACTTTTCCAATCACAGGAACATTCGATTGGAAGCTGTTTTGGACAACTTTTCTTTTCTTCCTGCCAAACACTTCGCAGACATCCGTGCAACTTCTAGAACACGATGGGAGATGTTTTCTGTGCTGGCACAGTTTTTCCTAGCCAGACATAGTGGAAAAGCGTTTTGCTAAGATGTAGACTACAAAAGACGCGAAAGACGAAGGTAGGATGCTCTCCGGAGGTAAGAGCCGCTGCCGGGCGTCTTTCGGCAGAAGCCGCGCTAAGGAGAGCCCTGTGAGCGGCACAATCGTCTTTGCGCGAAGAAGCCGCTTCTTGGGCTCCGGCAGCCGGCGAGAGCGGCAGCTTCGGGAAGGTGAAGAAGCAAGCTGTACAACACTGGGATTGTGTGCGCACCTTGCCAACTGATAGAAAACAGTACCTTTGCACTCTCCTGACTTTTCCAATCACATGAACATTCGATTGGAAGCTGTTTTGGACAACTTTTCTTCCTGCCAAACACTTGGCAGACATCCGTGCAACTTCTAGAACACGATGGGAGATGTTTTCTGTGCTGGCACAGTTTTTCCTAGCCAGACATAGTGGAAAAGCGTTTTGCTAAGATGTAGACTACAAAAGACGAGAAAGACGAAGGTAGGATGCTCTCCGGAGGTAAGAGCCGCTGCCGGGCGTCTTTCGGCAGAAGCCGCGCTAAGGAGAGCACTGTGAGCGGCACAATCGTCTTTGCGCGAAGAAGCCGATTCTTCGGCTCCGGCAGCCGGCGAGAGCGGCAGCTTCGGGAAGGTGAAGAAGCAAGCTGTACAACACTGGGATTGTGTGCGCACCTTGCCAACTGATAGAAAACAGTACCTTTGCACTCTCCTGACTTTTCCAATCACAGGAACATTCGATTGGAAGCTGTTTTGGACAACTTTTCTTTTCTTCCTGCCAAACACTTGGCAGACATCCGTGCAACTTCTAGAACACGATGGGAGATGTTTTCTGTGCTGGCACAGTTTTTCCTAGCCAGACATAGTGGAAAAGCGTTTTGCTAAGATGTAGACTACAAAAGACGCGAAAGACGAAGGTAGGATGCTCTCCGGAGGTAAGAGCCGCTGCCGGGCGTCTTTCGGCAGAAGCCGCGCTAAGGAGAGCACTGTGAGCGGCACAATCGTCTTTGCGCGAAGAAGCCGCTTCTTGGGCTCCGGCAGCCGGCGAGAGCGGCAGCTTCGGGAAGGTGAAGAAGCAAGCTGTACAACACTGGGATTGTGTGCGCACCTTGCCAACTGATAGAAAACAGTATCTTTGCACTCTCCTGACTTTTCCAATCACAGGAACATTCGATTGGAAGCTGTTTTGGACAACTTTTCTTTTCTTCCTGCCAAACACTTGGCAGACATCCGTGCAACTTCTAGAACACGATGGGAGATGTTTTCTGTGCTGGCACAGTTTTTCCTAGCCAGACATAGTGGAAAAGCGTTTTGCTAAGATGTAGACTACAAAAGACGCGAAAGACGAAGGTAGGATGCTCTCCGGAGGTAAGAGCCGCTGCCGGGCGTCTTTCGGCAGAAGCCGCGCTAAGGAGAGCACTGTGAGCGGCACAATCGTCTTTGCGCGAAGAAGCCGCTTCTTGGGCTCCGGCAGCCGGCGAGAGCGGCAGCTTCGGGAAGGTGAAGAAGCAAGCTGTACAACACTGGGATTGTGTGCGCACCTTGCCAACTGATAGAAAACAGTACCTTTGCACTCTCCTGACTTTTCCAATCACAGGAACATTCGATTGGAAGCTGTTTTGGACAACTTTTCTTTTCTTCCTGCCAAACACTTGGCAGACATCCGTGCAACTTCTAGAACACGATGGGAGATGTTTTCTGTGCTGGCACAGTTTTTCCTAGCCAGACATAGTGGAAAAGCGTTTTGCTAAGATGTAGACTACAAAAGACGCGAAAGACGAAGGTAGGATGCTCTCCGGAGGTAAGAGCCGCTGCCGGGCGTCTTTCGGCAGAAGCCGCGCTAAGGAGAGCACTGTGAGCGGCACAATCGTCTTTGCGCGAAGAAGCCGCTTCTTGGGCTCCGGCAGCCGGCGAGAGCGGCAGCTTCGGGAAGGTGAAGAAGCAAGCTGTACAACACTGGGATTGTGTGCGCACCTTGCCAACTGATAGAAAACAGTATCTTTGCACTCTCCTGACTTTTCCAATCACAGGAACATTCGATTGGAAGCTGTTTTGGACAACTTTTCTTTTCTTCCTGCCAAACACTTGGCAGACATCCGTGCAACTTCTAGAACACGATGGGAGATGTTTTCTGTGCTGGCACAGTTTTTCCTAGCCAGACATAGTGGAAAAGCGTTTTGCTAAGATGTAGACTACAAAAGACGCGAAAGACGAAGGTAGGATGCTCTCCGGAGGTAAGAGCCGCTGCCGGGCGTCTTTCGGCAGAAGCCGCGCTAAGGAGAGCACTGTGAGCGGCACAATCGTCTTTGCGCGAAGAAGCCGCTTCTTGGGCTCCGGCAGCCGGCGAGAGCGGCAGCTTCGGGAAGGTGAAGAAGCAAGCTGTACAACACTGGGATTGTGTGCGCACCTTGCCAACTGATAGAAAACAGTACCTTTGCACTCTCCTGACTTTTCCAATCACAGGAACATTCGATTGGAAGCTGTTTTGGACAACTTTTCTTTTCTTCCTGCCAAACACTTGGCAGACATCCGTGCAACTTCTAGAACACGATGGGAGATGTTTTCTGTGCTGGCACAGTTTTTCCTAGCCAGACATAGTGGAAAAGCGTTTTGCTAAGATGTAGACTACAAAAGACGCGAAAGACGAAGGTAGGATGCTCTCCGGAGGTAAGAGCCGCTGCCGGGCGTCTTTCGGCAGAAGCCGCGCTAAGGAGAGCACTGTGAGCGGCACAATCGTCTTTGCGCGAAGAAGCCGCTTCTTGGGCTCCGGCAGCCGGCGAGAGCGGCAGCTTCGGGAAGGTGAAGAAGCAAGCTGTACAACACTGGGATTGTGTGCGCACCTTGCCAACTGATAGAAAACAGTACCTTTGCACTCTCCTGACTTTTCCAATCACAGGAACATTCGATTGGAAGCTGTTTTGGACAACTTTTCTTTTCTTCCTGCCAAACACTTGGCAGACATCCGTGCAACTTCTAGAACACGATGGGAGATGTTTTCTGTGCTGGCACAGTTTTTCCTAGCCAGACATAGTGGAAAAGCTTTTTGCCGAGGTGTAGATGAGAAGAGGAGCTAAAGACGAAGGTAGGGCGCTCTCCGGAGGTAAGAGCCGCTGCCGGGCGTCTTTCGGCAGAAGCCGCGCTAAGGAGAGCACTGTGAGCGGCACAATCGTCTTTGCGCGAAGAAGCCGCTTCTTGGGCTCCGGCAGCCGGCGAGAGCGGCAGCTTCGGGAAGGTGAAGAAGCAAGCTGTACAACACTGGGATTGTGTGCGCACCTTGCCAACTGATAGAAAACAGTACCTTTGCACTCTCCTGACTTTTCCAATCACAGGAACATTCGATTGGAAGCTGTTTTGGACAACTTTTCTTTTCTTCCTGCCAAACACTTGGCAGACATCCGTGCAACTTCTAGAACACGATGGGAGATGTTTTCTGTGCTGGCACAGTTTTTCCTAGCCAGACATAGTGGAAAAGCGTTTTGCTAAGATGTAGACGACAAGAGAGGCTAAAGAGTGGATGTTAGCAAATGACACCCATCTTCAAAAAAGGCAATTAAGAGGACTCGCCATAGTACAAACCAGCCAGCCTCTTTTTTATCCCCAGGAAGTTGATGAAGCAGCTCTTCCTGGAAATCCTTGCCAGGCACATGACAGATGACCAAATAATGTAGTTAGCATGATTTTTCAGGGGAATTTCATGCTGAACATCACTTTAAACTCCTCTGATGAATCAACTTGACTGGTAGATGAAGGGAATATTATCTGCCTGGGCTTCAGGGAGGTTTTTGACGTACCTCTACATGGCATCACACATACATATGGAAGCAATAGTGCAAAGGGGAGGGAATCAGTGTCTTTTCAGTGATGCTGAGGGAAAAGACAAGAGGCAGTGGGCACACACTGAAATACAGGAGATTGCCTTTGAACATCAGTAAATGTTTCTTTACTGTCAGGGTGACTGAACCACGGCACAGACTGCCCAGAAAGATTGTGGAGCCTGGATCTTTGAAGACATTAAAAGTACACCCAGATAGAATCCTGGGCAAGAGGCTCTAGGTATCCTGGTTTAGGCAGGGGGGTTGGGCCTGGTTAGCCCCACCAACCCCTTCCACTCTCTTTCATTCTGTGCTAGTGAATTCTCTTCAAGATGCATTTCAAAGCACTGGCATGACAAAGTTCTGTGCAGACAGAGATCCAAATGGACATGGCATCTAAGTTCCTTAAGCAGTGTTCAAGAAGAATGTAAAACTCTGGCACAAGTGTCTCTTCCCTAACTGAATCCCTTTCATGGGAAAATTCCCAGCTCTAGAAAGATCTTCTGATACGCATGCTTAAGACTGACACTGGCTGAGCAAATTTCTCCCTATGTATATCTAAGACCAGTTAGGATCTTCACCCAAAGTGCTGTCAACATAGTCACAGAATGCCTATTGTTAAGAAGTGACAGCTTCCATCAGAATGGCAGCTATTGGTCCACAAAATGGATTAATGGATGGGAATTATCTACGTGGGTTAAAAACAAAAATAAAGAGTTGGTCTTTATTTATCAATTTCATGGCAATATTGATAAGGGAAGAAAAAGATCTAAGTCCTTGACTTTCTGGACTCGAGGAAAGATTTTAAAAATTCCTTGTAAAAATGTATGATCACAATCAGACTATTGAAACCATTTTAGTTGGGAACAAAGTTCCAAAATTGTCTAGATAGTGGCAAAGAAGCCAAGAAAATAGGAAAGAAACAAAAAGAGAGCAAAAGAGTCAGCTTCAGTGTACAAGCTCGTTCTAGAAGTAGTCTGCTGGGAAAAGGAACCCCCAGCTAAATTTCCAATGTATTCCTGCGCTTGATTCAGTAACTGGTCAATGTAAAAACCAATCCTTTTGTTCAACTTCTTCCAGCAACAAAAACTCCAACAGGTTGACACTACCATCATGCCTGTTCCAGACATATTTAAAAGAGAAATGATGATTTTCTTGAAAACCTACTTACATAAAAGTTGCAAGATGGTGGAGGGATTCCCACATCCTCCTTCCTCCATCTGGCTTGAAAGTATATTTGATAAAATATGCAACAAAGCACATGATTTATAAGGGAGAGTCAAATGGATGATTTGGGAATCGATCTCTTGTTGATAGTAAACTTCATATCCACTCGGTGTGACCTTTTTAAAACAAAATGTGGAGCTGAGGCATGAATCTGCCACAACAATTGTAAAGCAAACATACACACTCCCCTTCATATGCCCCCCCCTCCACACATACCTAGGCACACACAGAGATCAGCATAGCAGATCATGAACACCTTGGAAAAGACTGAAATGCTAAATGCCTCTCTTGATGGGCAAAAGAGCTGGTGCAGTAATTCAAATGCCTGGTACAAAAATTCTGTTTAATATTTAGCTCCTATTTAAAACACAGCTTTTCATTTCATTCTATTTACAGAATATTTTCATTTCATTTGTTTCTTTAAAATTACTTAGTTCTCACCTGTTGTATGTCTAGGAATATTTTCTTCCAAAAATAGAAAAAAATAGATGATATCTTTTCAGCAGAAAACATTGGTTGATACAATTTTAAACCATCATGATATGGAAGAATTCTTCTGTCCCTCTCGAAGGTGGAAGAAGCATTTGGATCACAGATCATCTACAATGAAATACTTGACATGTTTAAGATGCTTTCAATCAATTTTGATCGTCAATTGCTTATTTGTTGTAAACAGTAATTTTTCAGTGAAGGGAAAGTGTGTGTGGTATATCTACATGATATGTTCAAAGGCAGTTCCTACTAATGGCCAGGCTGAATTCCAGTAAATAATGTCCCGAATGATATTTTGCCGCCTTCTTTGGCACTTCATGAAATCTTACCCCGATGAAGTGCTGAAACACAGAGATTTTCTCTTAGAGAGTGTCTCATGTTGTAACCTATCCCATGGATTTTATGCTGTAATTCTTATCTCTTTTAAAATTTACTATCTTCTGTACAGTTTTCATGAAACTTTCTGTTACAGTAGTGAATAGCACAGATAAATGTCATTTTGTACAACTTTGAATTTACCCCAAGAGCTGAGAGAAAACTTGATCCTATACTTCAATCCGAGTTTCTTCTATAGTCCAACTTTGTTTCTCTACCATCAAGCTTCTCCTTTGTTGCTGCTCCAAGCCCCGTCCAAGGTGACCTTGAATACTTTCAGGGATGGGACACCCACAACTTCTCTGGGCAACCTGTTCCAGTGTTCCAGCACTCCCACAGTAAAAAAGGCCTTCCTTTCATCTAATATGTGTAGGAAATCATAAATCTAGGCATAGAAGCTTGGAGTGCAAATTTGAAATTCTTTGGATTTGAAGCACATTTTATATGAATACTGACTTACAGATGACTAAAAGATGTTGATGGGCATTTGAGCTGACAAGTTTTGAAAAAGTGCACGGAAATTAAAATTGAAACCACTAAAATTAAAAACTCCTTGCCATTTTCTTTTTCCTCTCCTATTCAAAATTGCATATGTCAGATATCAGTGCTTCATGCAAACCTCTCAGATGCTCTCAGAGAAAAAGCTTTTCTTTCAGACTAAGTTGCGGTTGACGTAGAACACTAGCAGGAGTGAAAGATTTTCTGGGCATCGGGGCAGCCCGTTCTCCTTGGATTTGTGTGCAGAATGCATTTTATCCAAACTGGAAAATAGATCCCAGCTCTGTTCTATTCATCATCCTTACTTCATCAGGCCAGAAGATTCTGTGAAAAGTAGCCTGTGGACCTTGAAGACAGCGCATGTGAACCAGATGAGAGGTGATAGAGAAGTTGAGGGAGAGAAGAAAGAGCATGAGGCTGAAACCAGAAAGTATTTCTCCACGTGATCATGGAAGATTGCAGGAGCCACTTGGTACTATCAAACCAGCCCAACTTGGCACTTGTGCCACCTTGGGTCTGGGAGCCATGTTGCATATCGTGCATTTTAAGGAGCCAGCTGGCCACACCCAGCCATATGCCCCCAAACAAAAACCAAGGCCCTTTTCTCTGGCAAACAAAACTCAGCTGCCCTGCTTCTGGATGGCAGATTGCAGGAACCACTTGGTACTATCAAACCAGCCCAACTTGGCACTGGTGCCACCATGGGTCTGGTCACCATCCTGCCTATTGTAGCTTTTCAGGAGCCAGCCGGTCACTCTCAGCCATAGGCCCCCAACACAAACCTCGGCCCGTTTCCCTGGCAAACAAAAGTAAGCTGCCCCGCTTCTGCATGGCAGATTGCAGGAGCTACTTAGTACTATCAAATCAGCCCGACTTGGCACAGGTGCCACCTTGGATCTGGGAACCATCCTGTGTATCGTGGATTTTCAGGGGCCAGCCGGCCACTCTCAGCCATATGCCCCCAAAAACAAACCACGGACCTTTTCTCTGGCAAACAAAAATCAGCTGCCCCACTTCTGGATGGCAGATTGCAGGAGCCACTTGGGACTATCACACCAGCACAACATGGCACTGCTGCCACCTTGGATCTGGGAACAATCCTGCGTATCGTACATATTCAGGAACCAGCCGAACACTCCCAGCCACAGGCCCCCAAACACAAACAACGGCCCTTTTCTCTGGCAAACAAAACTCAACTGCCCCTCTTCTGGATGGCAAATTGCAGGACGCACTTGGTACTACAAAAAGAGCCCGACTTGGCAGTGGTGCCACCTTGGCTCTGGGAACCATCCTGCGTATCGAGCATTTTAAGGAGCCAGCCGGCAATTCCCAGCCGTATGCCCCAAAAAGAAACCATGGACCTTTTCTCTGGCAAAAAAAACTCAGCTGTCCCGCTTCTGGATGGCAGATTGCAGGAGTTACTTTGAACCATACAACCAGCCTTACTTGGCACTGGTGCCACCTTGGATCTGGGAACCATCCTGCCTATCGTTGATTTTCAGGGGCCAGCCGGCCACTCTCAGCCATAGGCCCCCAAACACAAACCACAGCCCTTTTCTCTAGCAAACAAAATTCAACTGCCCCGCTTCTGGATGGCAAATTGCAGGAGCCACTGGGTACTACAAAAACAGCCTGACTTGGCACTGGTGCCACCTTGCGTCTGGTTACCATGCGGCGTATCGTGCATTTTAAGGAGCCAGGTGGCCACTCCCAGCCATATGCCCCCAAACACAACCCACGGCCCTTTTCTCTGGCAAACAAAACTCAGCTGCCCCGCTTCTGGATGGCAGATTGCAGGAGACACTTGGTACTATCAAACCAGCCCGACTTGGCACTGGTGCCACCTTGGGTCTGGGAACCATCCTGCGTATTGTGGATTGTCAGGAGACAGCCGACCACTCTCGGCCACAGAGCCCAATCAAAAACAAAGGTCCGTTTCCCTGGCAAAAAAAACTCAGCTGCCCCGCTTCTGGATGGGAGATTGCAGGAGGCACTTGACACTGTCAAACGAGCCCCACTTGGCACTGGTGCCACCTTGGGTCTGGGAACCATGCTGCGTATCGTGGATTTTCAGGAGCCAGCCGGCCACTGCCAGCCACAGGCCCCCAAACACAAACCACAGCCTTTTTCTCTGGCAAACAAAACTCAGCTGCCCCGCTTCTGGATGGCAGATTGCAGGAGCCACTTGGTACTATCAAACCAGCCCGACTTGGCACTGGTGCCACCTTGGGTCTGGGAACCATCCTGCCTATCGTGAATTTTAAGGAGCCAGCCGGCTACTCCCAGCCACAGGCCCCCAACAAAAACCACGGCCCTTTTTTCTCGCAAACAAAACTTAGCTGCCTCACTTCTGGATGGCAGATTGCAGGAGCCACTTGGTACTATCAAACCAGCCCGACTTGGCACTGGTGCCACCTTGGGTCTGGGAACCATCCTGCGTATCGTGGATTCTAAGGAGCCAGCCGGCCACTCCCAGCCACAGGCCCCCAAACAAAATCAACGGCGCTGTTCCCTGGAAAACAAAACACGCCTGCCAACTTTTTGATGGAGTTTGCAGGAGCCACTTGGTACTATCAAACCAGCCCGACTTGGCACTGGTGCCACCTTGGGTCTGGGAAACATCCTGCGTATCGTGGATTCTTAGGAGCCAGCCGGCCACTCCTAGCCACAGGCCCCCAAACAAAAACCTAGGCCTATTTCTCTGGCAAACAAAAGTAAGCTGCCCTGCTTCTGGATGGCAGATTGCAGGAGACACTTGGTACTATCAAACCAGCCCGACTTGGCACTGGTGCCACCTTGGATCTGGGAACCATGCTCTGTATCGTGGATATTCAGGGGCCAGCCGGCCACTCTCAGCCATATGTCCCCAAACAGAAACCTCGGCCCGTTTCTCTGGCAAACAAAACTCAACTGCCCCTCTTCTGGATGGCAAATTGCAGGATGAACTTGATACTAAAACCGCAGGCCGACTTGGTAGTGGTGACACCTTGGGCCTGGGAACCATCATGCGTATCGAGCATTTTAAGGAGCCAGCCAGCCACTCCCAGCAATATGCCCCCAAAAACAATCCACGGAATTTTCCTCTGGCAAACAAAAATCAGCTGCCTCGCTTCTGGATGGCAGATTGCAGGAGCCACTTTGCACCATCAAACCAGCCCGACTTGGCACTGGTGCCACATTGCATCTGGGAACCATGCTGCCTAGCGTGGATTTTCAGGAGCCAGCCGGCCACTCTCAGCTATATGCCCCCAAACAAAACCCACGGCCCGTTTCCCTGGCAAACAAAATTAAGCTGCCCCGCTTCTGGATGGCAGATTGCAGGACGCACTTGGTAGTATCAAACCAGCAAAACTTGGCACTGGTGCCACCTTGGGTCTGGGAACCATCCTGCGTATCGTGGGTTCAAAGGAGCCAGCCGGTCACTCCCAGCCACAGGCCCCCAAATACAAACAATGTCGCTTTTCCCTGGAAAACAAAACTCGCCTGCCAACTTTTTGATGGCAGATTGCAGGAGCCACTTGGTACTATCAAACCAGCCCAACTTGGCACTGGTGCCACCATGGGTCTGGTAACCATCCTGCCTATTGTAGCTTTCCAGGAGCCAGCCGGTCACTCCCAGCCATAGGTCCCCAGTCACAAACCTCGGCCCGTTTCCCTGGCAAACAAAAGTAAGCTACCCCGCTTCTGGATGGCAGATTGCAGGAGCCACTTGGTACTATCAAACCAGCCCAACTTGGCACTGGTGCCACCTTGGGTCTGGGAACCATGCTGCGTAACACAGATTCTAAGGCGCCAGTCGGCCACTACGAGCCACAAGCCCCCAAACACAAACAACGGCGCTATTCTCTGGCAAACAAAACTCAACTGCCCCTCTTCTGGATGGCAAATTGCAGGACGCACTTGGTACTATAAAAACAGCCCGACTTGGCACTGGTGCCCCCTTGGGTCTGGGAACCATCCTGCGTATCGATCTTTTTAATGAGACAGCCGGCCGCTCCCAGCCATATGCCCCCAAACACAACCCACGGCCCTTTTCTCTGGCAAACAAAACTCAACTGCACCGCTTCTGGATGGCAGATTGCAGGAGCCACTTGGTACTATCAAACCAGCCCGACTTGGCACTGGTGCCACCTTGGGTCTGGGAACCATCCTGCGTATTGTGGGTTGTCAGGAGCCAGCCGAACACTCTCGGCCACAGACCCCAATTAAAAACAACGGCCCGTTTCACAGGCAAACAAAACTCAGCTGCCCCGCTTCTGGATGGGAGATTGCAGGAGGCACTTGACACTGTGAAACCAGCCCCACTTGGCACTGGTGCCACCTTGGGTCTGGGAACCATGCTGCGTATCATGGATTTTCAGGAGCCAGCCGGCCACTGCCAGCCACAGGCCCCCAAACACAAACCACAGCCTTTTTGTCTGGCAAACAAAATTCAGCTGCCCCGCTTCTGGATGGCAGATTGCAGGAGCCACTTGGGACTATCACACCAGCACAACATGGCACTGCTGCCACCTTGGATCTGGGAACCATCCTTCCTATCGTGGATTTTCAGGGGCCAGCCGGTCACTCTCAGCCATAGGCCCCAAACACAAACCACGGCCCTTTTCTCTGGAAAACAAAACTCAACTGCCCCTCTTCTGGATGGCAGATTGCAGGAGCCACTGGGTACTATGAAACCAGCCCTACTTGGCACTGATGCCACCTTGGGTCTGGGAACCATGCTGCGTATCATGGATTTTCAGGAGCCAGCCGGCCACTGCCAGCCACAGGCCCCGAAACACAAACAACAGCCTTTTTCTCTGGCAAACAAAATTCAGCTGCCCCGCTACTGGATGGCAGATTGCAGGAGCCACTTGGTACTATCAAACCAGCCCAACTTGGCACTGGTGCCACCTTGGGTCTGGGAACCATGCTGCGTAACACAGATTCTAAGGCGCCAGTCGGCCACTACGAGCCACAAGCCCCCAAACACAAACAACGGCGCTATTCTCTGGCAAACAAAACTCAACTGCCCCTCTTCTGGATGGCAAATTGCAGGACGCACTTGGTACTATAAAAACAGCCCGACTTGGCACTGGTGCCCCCTTGGGTCTGGGAACCATCCTGCGTATCGATCTTTTTAATGAGACAGCCGGCCACTCCCAGCCATATGCCCCCAAACACAACCCACGGCCCTTTTCTCTGGCAAACAAAACTCAACTGCACCGCTTCTGGATGGCAGATTGCAGGAGCCACTTGGTACTATCAAACCAGCCCGACTTGGCACTGGTGCCACCTTGGGTCTGGGAACCATCCTGCGTATTGTGGGTTGTCAGGAGCCAGCCGAACACTCTCGGCCACAGACCCCAATTAAAAACAACGGCCCGTTTCACAGGCAAACAAAACTCAGCTGCCCCGCTTCTGGATGGGAGATTGCAGGAGGCACTTGGTGTAATCAAACCAGCCCGACTTGGCACTGGTGCCACCTTGGGTCTGGGAACCATCCTGCGTATCGTGGATTCTAAGGAGCCAGCCGGCCACTCCTAGCCACAGGCCCCCAAACAAAAACCTAGGCCTATTTCTCTGGCAAACAAAAGTAAGCTGCCCTGCTTCTGGATGGCAGATTGCAGGAGACACTTGGTACTATCAAACCAGCCCGACTTGGCACTGGTGCCACCTTGGATCTGGGAACCATGCTCTGTATCGTGGATATTCAGGGGCCAGCCGGCCACTCTCAGCCATATGTCCCCAAACAGAAACCTCGGCCCGTTTCTCTGGCAAACAAAACTCAACTGCCCCTCTTCTGGATGGCAAATTGCAGGATGAACTTGATACTAAAACCGCAGGCCGACTTGGTAGTGGTGACACCTTGGGCCTGGGAACCATCATGCGTATCGAGCATTTTAAGGAGCCAGCCGGCCACTCCCAGCAATATGCCCCCAAAAACAATCCACGGAATTTTCCTCTGGCAAACAAAAATCAGCTGCCTCGCTTCTGGATGGCAGATTGCAGGAGCCACTTTGCACCATCAAACCAGCCCGACTTGGCACTGGTGCCACATTGCATCTGGGAACCATGCTGCCTAGCGTGGATTTTCAGGAGCCAGCCGGCCACTCTCAGCTATATGCCCCCAAACAAAACCCACGGCCCGTTTCCCTGGCAAACAAAATTAAGCTGCCCCGCTTCTGGATGGCAGATTGCAGGACGCACTTGGTAGTATCAAACCAGCAAAACTTGGCACTGGTGCCACCTTGGGTCTGGGAACCATCCTGCGTATCGTGGGTTCAAAGGAGCCAGCCGGTCACTCCCAGCCACAGGCCCCCAAATACAAACAATGTCGCTTTTCCCTGGAAAACAAAACTCGCCTGCCAACTTTTTGATGGCAGATTGCAGGAGCCACTTGGTACTATCAAACCAGCCCAACTTGGCACTGGTGCCACCATGGGTCTGGTAACCATCCTGCCTATTGTAGCTTTCCAGGAGCCAGCCGGTCACTCCCAGCCATAGGTCCCCAGTCACAAACCTCGGCCCGTTTCCCTGGCAAACAAAAGTAAGCTACCCCGCTTCTGGATGGCAGATTGCAGGAGCCACTTGGTACTATCAAACCAGCCCAACTTGGCACTGGTGCCACCTTGGGTCTGGGAACCATGCTGCGTAACACAGATTCTAAGGCGCCAGTCGGCCACTACGAGCCACAAGCCCCCAAACACAAACAACGGCGCTATTCTCTGGCAAACAAAACTCAACTGCCCCTCTTCTGGATGGCAAATTGCAGGACGCACTTGGTACTATAAAAACAGCCCGACTTGGCACTGGTGCCCCCTTGGGTCTGGGAACCATCCTGCGTATCGATCTTTTTAATGTGACAGCCGGCCACTCCCAGCCATATGCCCCCAAACACAACCCACGGCCCTTTTCTCTGGCAAACAAAACTCAACTGCACCGCTTCTGGATGGCAGATTGCAGGAGCCACTTGGTACTATCAAACCAGCCCGACTTGGCACTGGTGCCACCTTGGGTCTGGGAACCATCCTGCGTATTGTGGGTTGTCAGGAGCCAGCCGAACACTCTCGGCCACAGACCCCAATTAAAAACAACGGCCCGTTTCACAGGCAAACAAAACTCAGCTGCCCCGCTTCTGGATGGGAGATTGCAGGAGGCACTTGACACTGTGAAACCAGCCCCACTTGGCACTGGTGCCACCTTGGGTCTGGGAACCATGCTGCGTATCATGGATTTTCAGGAGCCAGCCGGCCACTCCCAGCCACAGGCCCCCAAGCACAAACCACAGACTTTTTGTCTGGCAAACAAAATTCAGCTGCCCCGCTTCTGGATGGCAGATTGCAGGAGCCACTTGGGACTATCACACCAGCACAACATGGCACTGCTGCCACCTTGGATCTGGGAACCATCCTTCCTATCGTGGATTTTCAGGGGCCAGCCGGCCACTCTCAGCCATATGTCCCCAAACACAAACCACGGCCCTTTTCTCTGGAAAACAAAACTCAACTGCCCCTCTTCTGGATGGCAGATTGCAGGAGCCACTGGGTACTATGAAACCAGCCCTACTTGGCACTGATGCCACCTTGGGTCTGGGAACCATGCGGCGTATCATGGATTTTCAGGAGCCAGCCGGCCACTGCCAGCCACAGGCCCCGAAACACAAACAACAGCCTTTTTCTCTGGCAAACAAAATTCAGCTGCCCCGCTTCTGGATGGCAGATTGCAGGAACCACTTGGTACTAACAAACCAGCCCGACTTGGCACTGATGCCACCTTGGGTCTGGGAACCATCCTGCGTATCGTGGATTCAAAGGAGCCAGCTGGCCACTCCCAGCCACAGGCCCCAAAACACACACAACGGTGCTTTTCCCTGGAAAACAAAACTCGCCTGCCAAACTTTTGATGGCAGATTGCAGGAGCCACTTGGTATTATCAAACCAGCCCAACTTGGCACTGGTGCCACCATGGGTCTGGTCACCATCCTGCCTATCGTAGCTTTTCAGGAGCCAGCCAGCCACCCCCAGCCAGAGGCCCCCAGACAAATATTTCGGCCCGTTTCCCTGGCAAACAAAAGTAAGCTGCCCCGCTTCTGGATGGCAGATTGCAGGAGCCACTTTGCACCATCAAACCAGCCCAACTTGGCACTGGTGCCAACTCAGGTCTGGGAACCATCCTGCGTATCGTGGGTTCTAAGGAGCCAGCTGGCCACTCCCAACCACAGGCCCCCAAACACAAACAACGGCGCTTTTCCCTGGAAAACAAAACTCGCCTGCCAACTTTTTGATGGCAGATTGCAGGAGCCACTTGGTACTATCAAACCAGCCCAACTTGGCACTGGTGCCACCATGGGTCTGGTCACCATCCTGCCTATCGTAGCTTTTCAGGAGCCAGCCGGTCACTCCCAGCCATAGGCCCCCAGACACAAACCTCGGCCCGTTTCCCTGGCAAACAAAAGTAAGCTGCCCCGCTTCTGCATGGCAGATTGCAGGAGCTACTTAGTACTATCAAACCAGCCCGACTTGGCACTGGTGACACCTCTGGTCTGGGAACCATCCTGCGTATCGTGGATTTTCAGGGGCCAGCCGGCCACTCTCAGCCATATGCCCCAAAAACAAACCACGGCCCTTTTCTCTGGCAAACAAAACTCAACTGCCCCTCTTCTGGATGGCAAATTTTAGGACGCACTTTGTACTACGAAAACCGCCCGACGTGGCACTGGTGCCACCTTGTGTCAGGGAACCATCCTGCATATCGAGCTTTTTAAGGAGCCAGCCGGCCACGCCCAGCCATATACCCCCAAAAACAAACCACGGACCATTTCTCTTGGAAACAAAAATCCGCTGCCCCGCGTCTGTATGGCAGATTGCAGGAGCCACTTTGCACCATCAAACCAGCCCGACTTGGCACTGGTGCCACCTTGGGTCTGGGAACAATCCTGCATATCGTGGATTCTAAGGAGCCAGCCGGCCACTCCCTGCCACAGGCCCCCAAACACAAACAACGGCGCTTTTCCCTGGAAAACAAAATTCGCCTGCCAGCTTTTTGATGGCAGATTGCAGGAGCCACTTGGTACTATCAAATCATCCCAACTTGGCACTGGTGCCACTATGGGTCTGGGAACCATCCTGCCTATTGTAGCATTTCAGGAGCCAGCCGGTCACTCCCAGCCATAGGCCCCCAGACACAAACCTCGGACCGTTTCCCTGGCAAACAAAATTAAGCTGCCCCGATTCTGGATGGCAGATTGCAGGAGCCACTTGGTTGTGTCAAACCAGCCCGACTTGGCACTGGTGCCACCTTGGGTCTGGGAACCATCCTGCGTAACGTGGATTCTAAGCAGCCACCCGGCCACTCTGAGCCACAGGCCCCCAAACACAAACAACGGCGCTTTTCCCTGGAAAACAAAACTCGCCTGCCAAATTTGATGGCAGATTGCAGGAGCCACTTGGTACTATCAAACCAGCCCAACTTGGCACTGGTGCCACGTCTGGTCTGGGAACCATCCTGCCTATCGTAGCTTTTCAGGAGCCAGCCGGTCACTCCCAGCCATAGACCCCCAGACACAAACCTCGGCCCGTTTCCCTGGAAAACAAAAGTAAGTTACCCCGATTCTGGATGGCAGATTGCAGGAGCCACTTGGTACTATCAAATCAGCCCAACTTGGCACTGGTGCCACCATGGGTCTGGTAAACATCCTGCCTATCGTAGCCTTTCAGGAGCCAGCCGGTCACTCCCTGCCATAGGCCCCCGGACACAAACCTCGGCCCGTTTCCCTGGCAAACAAAAGTAATCTACCCCACTTCTGGATGGCAGATTGCAGGACGCACTTGGTACTATCAAACCAGCCCAACTTGGCACTGGTGCCACGTCAAGTCTAGGAACCATCCTGCGTATCGTGGATTCTAAGGAGCCAGCCTGCCACTCCCAGCCATAGGCCTCTAAACAAAAACAACGGCGCTTTTCCCTGGTAAAGAAAACTTGCCTGCCAACTTTTTGATGGCAGATTGCAGGAGCCACTTGGTACTATCAAACCAGCCCAACTTGGCACTGGTGCCACCATGGGTCTGGTCACCATCCTGCCTATCGTAGCTTTTCAGGAGCCAGCCGGTCACTCCCAGCCATAGGCCCCCAGACACAAACCTCGGACCGTTTCCCTGGCAAACAAAAGTAAGCTGCCCCGCTTCTGGATGGCAGATTGCAGGAACCACTTGGTACTATCAAACCAGCCCGACTTGGCACTGGTGCCACCTCTGGTCTGGGAACCATCCTGCGTATCGTGGATTCTAAGGAGCCAGCTGGCCACTCCCAGCCACAGGCCCCCAAACACAAACAACGGCGCTTTTCCCTGGAAAACAAAACTCGCCTGCCAATTTTTTGATGGCAGATTGCAGGAGCCACTTGGTACTATCAAACCAGCCCAACTTGGCACTGGTGCCGCCATGGGTCTTGTCACCCTCCTGCCTATCGTAGCTTTTCACGAGCCAGCCGGTCACTCCCAGCCATAGGACCCCAGACAAAAACCTCGGCCCGTTTCCCTGGAAAACAAAAGTAAGCTGCCCCGCTTCTGGATGGCAGATTGTAGGACGCATTTCTTACTATCAAACCCGCCCGACTTGGCACTGGTGCCACCACTGGTCTGGGAACCATCCTGCGTATCGTGGATTCTAAAGAGCCAGCCGGCCACTCCCAGCCACAGGCACCCATACACAAACAACGGCACTTTTCCCTGGAAAACAAAACTCGCCTGCCAACTTTTTGATGGCAGATTGCAGGAGCCACTTGGTACTATCAAACCAGCCCAACTTGGCACTGCTGCCACCATGGGTCTGGTCACCATCCTGCCTATCGTAGCTTTTCAGGAGCCAGCCGGTCACTCCCAGCCATAGGCCCCCAGACAAAAACCTCGGCCCGATTCCCTGGCAAACAAAAGTAAGCTGCCCCGCTTCTGGATGGCAGATTGCAGGATCCACTTGGTACTATCAAACCAGCCCGACTTGGCACTGGTGCCACGACAAGTCTGGGAACCATCCTGCGTATCGTGGATTCTAATGAGCCAGCCGGCCACTCCCAGCCACAGGCCCCCAAACAAAAACAACAGCGCTTTTCCCTGGAAAACAAAACTCGCCTGCCAACTTTTTGATGGCAGATTGCAGGAACCACTTGGTACCATCAAACCAGCCCAACTTGGCACTGGTGCCACCATGGGTCTGGTCACCATCCTGCCTATCGTAGCTTTTCAGGAGCCAGCCGGTCACTCCCAGCCATAGGCCCCCAGACACAAACCTCGGCCCGTTTCCCTGGCAAACAAAAGTAAGCTGCCCCGCTTCTGGATGGCAGATTGCAGGAGCCACTTTGCACCATCAAACTATCCCGACTAGGCACTGGTGCCACCTTGGGTCTGGGAACCATCCTGCGTATGGTGGATTCTAAGGAGCCAGCCGGCCACTCCCAGCCACAGGCCCCTAAACACATCAACGGCGCTTTTCCCTGGAAAACAAAACTCGCCTGCCAAATTTTGATGGCAGATTGCAGGAGCCACTTGGTACTATCAAACCAGCCCAACTTGGGACTGGTGCCACCATGGGTCTGGTCACCATCCTGGCTATCGTAGCTTTTCAGGAGCCAGCCGGTCACTCCCAGCCATAGGCCCCCAGACACAAACCTCGGCCCGTTTCCCTGGCAAACAAAAGTAAGCTGCCCTGCTTCTGGATGGCAGATTGCAGGAACCACTTGGTACTATCAAACCAGCAAAACTTGGCACTGGTGCCACCTTGGGTCTGGATACCATGGTGCGTATCGTGGATTCTAAGGAGCCAGCCGGCCACTCCCAGCCACAGGCCCCCAAACAAAAACAACGGCGCTTTTCCCTGGAAAACAAAACTCGCCTACCAACGTTTTGATGGCAGATTGCAGGAGCCACTTGGTACTATCAAACCAGCCCAACTTGGCACTGGTGCCACCATGGGTCTGGTCACCATCCTGCCTATCGTAACTTTTCAGGAGCCAGCCGGTCACTCCCAGCCATAGGCCCCCAGACACAAAGCTCGGCCCGTTTCCCTGGCAAAGGAAATTAAGCTGCCCCGCTTCTGGATGGCAGATTGCAGGAGCCACTTGGTACTATCAAACCAGCCCAACTTGGCACTGGTGCCACCTCTGGTCTGGGAACCATCCTGCGTATCGTGGATTCTAAGGAGCCAGTCGGCCACTCCCAGCCACAGGCCCCCAAACACAAACAACAGCCCGTTTCCGTGGCAAACAAAAGTAAGCTGCCCCGCTTCTGGATGGCAGATTGCAGGAGCCACTTGGTACTATCAAACCAGCCCGACTTGGCACTGGTGCCACCTCTGGTCTGGGAACCATCCTGCGTATTGTGGTTTCTGAGGAGCCAGCCGGCCACTCCCAACCACAGGCCCCCAAACACAAACAACGGCGCTTTTCCCTGGAAAACAAATCTCGCCTGCCAACGTTTTGATGGCAGATTGCAGGAGCCACTTGGTACTATCAAACCAGCCCAACTTGGCACTGGTGCCACCATGGGTCTTGTCACCATCCTGCCTATCGTAGCTTTCAGGAGCCAGCCGGTCACTGCCTGCCATAGGCCCCGAGACACAAACCTCGGCCCGTTTCCCTGGCAAACAAAAGTAAGCTGCCCCGCTTCTGGATGGCAGATTGCAGGAGCCACTTGGTACTATCAAACCAGCCCGACTTGGCACTGGTGCCACCTCTGGTCTGGGAACCATCCTGCGTATCGTGGATTTTATGGAGCCAGCCGGTCAGTCCCAGCCATAGGCCCCCAAACACAAACAACGGTCCGTTTCCCTGGCAAACAAAAGTAAGCTGCCCCGCTTCTGGATGGCAGATTGCAGGAACCACTTGGTAGTATCAAACCAGCCCAACTTGGCACTGGTGCCACCTCTGGTCTGGGAACCATGCTGCGTATCGTGGTTTCTAAGGAGCCAGCCGGCCACTCCCAACCATAGACCCCCAGACACAAACCTCGGCCCGTTTCCCTGGAAAACAAAAGTAAGCTACCCCGATTCTGGATGGCAGATTGCAGGAGCCACTTGGTACTATCAAATCAGCCCAACTTGGCACTGGTGCCACCATGGGTCTGGTAAACATCCTGCCTATCGTAGCTTTTCAGGAGCCAGCCGGCCACTCTCAGCCATATGCCCCCAAAAACAAACCACGGCCCTTTTCTCTGGCAAACAAAACTCAACTGCCCCTCTTCTGGATGGCAAATTTTAGGACGCACTTTGTACTACGAAAACCGCCCGACGTGGCACTGGTGCCACCTTGTGTCAGGGAACCATCCTGCATATCGAGCATTTTAAGGAGCCAGCCGGCCACGCCCAGCCATAAACCCCCAAAAACAAACCACGGACCATTTCTCTTGGAAACAAAAATCCGCTGCCCCGCGTCTGTATGGCAGATTGCAGGAGCCACTTTGCACCATCAAACCAGCCCGACTTGGCACTGGTGCCACCTTGGGTCTGGGAACAATCCTGCATATCGTGGATTCTAAGGAGCCAGCCGGCCACTCCCAGCCACAGGCCCCCAAACACAAACAACGGCGCTTTTCCCTGGAAAACAAAATTCGCCTGCCAACTTTTTGATGGCAGATTGCAGGAGCCACTTGGTACTATCAAATCATCCCAACTTGGCACTGGTGCCACTATGGGTCTGGGAACCATCCTGCCTATTGTAGCATTTCAGGAGCCAGCCGGTCACTCCCAGCCATAGGCCCCCAGACACAAACCTCGGACCGTTTCCCTGGCAAACAAAATTAAGCTGCCCCGATTCTGGATGGCAGATTGCAGGAGCCACTTGGTTGTGTCAAACCAGCCCGACTTGGCACTGGTGCCACCTTGGGTCTGGGAACCATCCTGCGTATCGTGGATTCTAAGCAGCCACCCGGCCACTCTGAGCCACAGGCCCCCAAACAAAAACTACGGTGCTTTTCCCTGGAAAACAAAACTCGCCTGCCAACTTTTTGATGGCAGATTGCAGGAGCCACTTGGTACTATCAAACCAGCCCAACTTGGCACTGGTGCCACGTCTGGTCTGGGAACCATCCTGCCTATCGTAGCTTTTCAGGAGCCAGCCGGTCACTCCCAGCCATAGACCCCCAGACACAAACCTCGGCCCGTTTCCCTGGCAAACAAAAGTAAGCTGCCCCGCTTTTGGATGGCAGATTGCAGGAGCCACGTTGCACCATCAAACCAGCCCCACGTGGCACTGGTGCCACCTTGGGTCTGGGAACAAGTTGGGCTGGTTTGATAGTACCAAGTGGCTCCTGCAATCTGCCATCCAGAAGCGGGACAGCTTACTTTTGTTTCCCAGGGAAACGGGCCGAGGTATTTGTCTGGGGGCCTATGGCTGGGAGTGACCGGCTGACTACTGAAAAGCTACGATAGGCAGGATGGTTACCAGACTCATGGTGCCACCAGTGCCAAGTCGGGCTGCTTTGATAATACTAAATAGCTCCTGCAATCTGCCATCCAGACGCGGGGCAGCGGATTTTTGTTTGCTGGAGAAAAGTTCCGTGGTTTTTTTTTTGGGGGTATATGACTGGACGTGGCCGGCTGGCTCCTTAAAAAGCTCTATACGCAGGATTGTTCCCTGACCCAAGGTGGCATCAGTGCCAAGTCGGGCTGTTTTCGTAGTACCAAGTGCGTCCTGCAATTTGCCATCCAGAAGCGGGGCAGCCTACTTTTGTTTGCCAGGGAAACGTGCCGAGGTATTTGTCTGGAGGCCTATGGCTGGGAGTGAGCTGCTGGCTCCTGAAAAGCTACGATAGGCAGGATGGTGACCAGACCCATGGTGGCACCAGTGCCAAGTTGGGCTGGTTTGATAGTACCAAGTGGCTCCTGCAATCTGCCATCAAGAAGTTGGCAGGCGAGTTTTGTTTTCCAGGGAAAAGCGCCGTTGTTTTTGTTTAGAGGCCTGTGGCTGGGAGTGGCCGCCTGTCCTCGTAGAATCTACGTTACGCAGCATGGTTCCCAGAGCCAAGGTGGCACCAGGGCCAAGTCGGGCTGGTTTGTAAGTACCAAGTGCATCCTGCAATCTGCCATCCAAAAGCGGGGCAGCTTACTTTTGTTTGCCAGGGAAACGGGCCGAGGTTTGTGTCCGGGGGCCTATGGCAGGGAGTGACCGGCTGGCTCCTGAAAAGCTACGATAGGCAGGATGTTTACCAGACCCATGGTGGCACCAGTGCCAAGTTGGGCTGATTTGATAGTACCAAGTGGCTCCTGCAATCTGCCATCCAGAATCGGGGTAACTTACTTTTGTTTTCCAGGGAAACGGGCCGAGCTTTGTGTCTGGGGGTCTATGGCTGGGAGTGACCGGCTGGCTCCTGAAAAGCTACAATAGGCAGGATGGTTCCCAGACCCATGGTGGCACCAGTGCCAAGTTGGGCTGGTTTGATAGTACCAAGTGGCTCCTGCAATCTGCCATCAAAAAGTTGGCAGGCGAGTTTTGTTTTCCAGGGAAAAGCGCCGTTGTTTGTGTTTGGGGGCCTGTGGCGCAGAGTGGCCGGGTGGCTGCTTAGAATCCACGTTACGCAGGATGGTTCCCAGACCCAAGGTGGCACCAGTGCCAAGTCGGGCTGGTTTGACACAACCAAGTGGCTCCTGCAATCTGCCATCCAGAATCGGGGCAGCTTAATTTTGTTTGCCAGGGAAATGGTCCGAGGTTTGTGTCTGGGGGCCTATGGCTGGGAGTGACCGGCTGGCTCCTGAAATGCTACAATAGGCAGGATGGTTCCCAGACCCATAGTGGCACCAGTGCCAAGTTGGGATGATTTGATAGTACCAAGTGGCTCCTGCAATCTGCCATCAAAAAGCTGGCAGGCGAATTTTGTTTTCCAGGGAAAAGCGCCGTTGTTTGTGTTTGGGGGCCTGTGGCAGGGAGTGGCCGGCTGGCTCCTTAGAATCCACGATATGCAGGATTGTTCCCAGACCCAAGGTGGCACCAGTGCCAAGTCGGGCTGGTTTGATGGTGCAAAGTGGCTCCTGCAATCTGCCATACAGACGCGGGGCAGCGGATTTTTGTTTCCAAGAGAAATGGTCCGTGGTTTGTTTTTGGGGGTATATGGCTGGGCGTGGCCGGCTGGCTCCTTAAAAAGCTCGATATGCAGGATGGTTCCCTGACACAAGGTGGCACCAGTGCCACGTCGGGCGGTTTTCGTAGTACAAAGTGCGTCCTAAAATTTGCCATCCAGAAGAGGGGCAGTTGAGTTTTGTTTGCCAGAGAAAAGGGCCGTGGTTTGTTTTTGGGGCATATGGCTGAGAGTGGCCGGCTGGCCCCTGAAAATCCACGATAGGCAGGATGGTTCCCAGACCAGAGGTGTCACCAGTGCCAAGTCGGGCTGGTTTGATAGTACTAAGTAGCTCCTGCAATCTGCCATGCAGAAGCGGGGCAGCTTACTTTTGTTTGCCAGGGAAACGGGCCGAGGTTTGTGTCTGGGGGCCTATGGCTGGGAGTGACCGGCTGGCTCCTGAAAAGCTACGATAGGCAGGATGGTGACCAGACCCATGGTGGCAGCAGTGCCAAGTTGGGCTGGTTTGATAGTACCAAGTGGCTCCTGCAATCTGCCATCAAAAAGTTGGCAGGCGAGTTTTGTTTTCCAGGGAAAAGCGCCGTTGTTTGTGTTTGGGGGCCTGTGGCTGGGAGTGGCCAGCTGGCTCCTTAGAACCCACGATACGCAGGATGGTTCCCAGACCTGAGTTGGCACCAGTGCCAAGTTGGGCTGGTTTGATAGTACCAAGTGGCTCCTGCAATCTGCCATCCAGAAGCGGGGCAGCTTACTTTTGTTTGCCAGGGAAACGGGCCGAAATATTTGTCTGGGGGCCTCTGGCTGGGGGTGGCTGGCTGGCTCCTGAAAAGCTACGATAGGCAGGATGGTGACCAGACCCATGGTGGCACCAGTGCCAAGTTGGGCTGGTTTGATAATACCAAGTGGCTCCTGCAATCTGCCATCAAATGTTTGGCAGGCGAGTTTTGTTTTCCAGGGAAAAGCACCGTTGTGTGTGTTTTGGGGCCTGTGGCTGGGAGTGGCCAGCTGGCTCCTTTGAATCCACGATACGCAGGATGGTTCCCAGACCCAAGGTGGCATCAGTGCCAAGTCGGGCTGTTTTGTTAGTACCAAGTGGTTCCTGCAATCTGCCATCCAGAAGCGGGGCAGCTGAATTTTGTTTGCCAGAGAAAAAGGCTGTTGTTTGTGTTTCGGGGCCTGTGGCTGGCAGTGGCCGGCTGGCTCCTGAAAATCCATGATACGCAGCATGGTTCCCAGACCCAAGGTGGCATCAGTGCCAAGTAGGGCTGGTTTCATAGTACCCAGTGGCTCCTGCAATCTGCCATCCAGAAGAGGGGCAGTTGAGTTTTGTTTTCCAGAGAAAAGGGCCGTGGTTTGTGTTTGGGGCCTATGGCTGAGAGTGACCGGCTGGCCCCTGAAAATCCACGATAGGAAGGATGGTTCCCAGATCCAAGGTGGCAGCAGTGCCATGTTGTGCTGGTGTGATAGTCCCAAGTGGCTCCTGCAATCTGCCATCCAGAAGCGGGGCAGCTGAATTTTGTTTGCCAGACAAAAAGTCTGTGGTTTGTGCTTGGGGGCCTGTGGCTGGCAGTGGCCGGCTGGCTCCTGAAAATCCATGATACGCAGCATGGTTCCCAGACCCAAGGTGGCACCAGTGCCAAGTGGGGCTGGTTTCACAGTGTCAAGTGCCTCCTGCAATCTCCCATCCAGAAGCGGGGCAGCTGAGTTTTGTTTGCCTGTGAAACGGGCCGTTGTTTTTAATTGGGGTCTGTGGCCGAGAGTGTTCGGCTGGCTCCTGACAACCCACAATACGCAGGATGGTTCCCAGACCCAAGGTGGCACCAGTGCCAAGTCGGGCTGGTTTGATAGTACCAAGTGGCTCCTGCAATCTGCCATCCAGAAGCGGTGCAGTTGAGTTTTGTTTGCCAGAGAAAAGGGCCGTGGGTTGTGTTTGGGGGCATATGGCTGGGAGCGGCCGGCTGTCTCATTAAAAAGATCGATACGCAGGATGGTTCCGAGACCCAAGGTGGCACCAGTGCCAAGTCGGGCTGTTTTTATAGTACCAAGTGCGTCCTGCAATTTGCCATCCAGAAGAGGGGCAGTTGAGTTTTGTTTGCCAGAGAATAGCGCCGTTGTTTGTGTTTGGGGGCTTGTGGCTCGTAGTGGCCGACTGGCGCCTTAGAATCTGTGTTACGCAGCATGGTTCCCAGACCCAAGGTGGCACCAGTGCCAAGTTGGGCTGGTTTGATAGTACCAAGTGGCTCCTGCAATCTGCCATCCAGAAGCGGGGTAGCTTACTTTTGTTTGCCAGGGAAACGGGCCGAGGTTTGTGACTGGGGACCTATGGCTGGGAGTGACCGGCTGGCTCCTGGAAAGCTACAATAGGCAGGATGGTTACCAGACCCATGGTGGCAGCAGTGCCAAGTTGGGCTGGTTTGATAGTACCAAGTGGCTCCTGCAATCTGCCATCAAAAAGTTGGCAGGCGAGTTTTGTTTTCCAGGGAAAAGCGCCGTTGTTTGTGTTTGGGGGCCTGTGGCTGGGAGTGGCCAGCTGGCTCCTTAGAACCCACGATACGCAGGATGGTTCCCAGACTTGTCGTGGCACCAGTGCCAAGTCGGGCTGGTTTGATAGTACCAAGTGGATCCTGCAATCTGCCATCCAGAAGCGGGGCAGCTTACTTTTGTTTGCCAGGGAAACGGGCCGAAATATTTGTCTGGGGGCCTCTGGCTGGGGGTGGCTGGCTGGCTCCTGAAAAGCTACGATAGGCAGGATGGTGACCAGACCCATGGTGGCACCAGTGCCAAGTTGGGCTGGTTTGATAATACCAAGTGGCTCCTGCAATCTGCCATCAAAAGTTTGGCAGGCGAGTTTTGTTTTCCAGGGAAAAGCACCGTTGTGTGTGTTTTGGGGCCTGTGGCTGGGAGTGGCCAGCTGGCTCCTTTGAATCCACGATACGCAGGATGGTTCCCAGACCCAAGGTGGCATCAGTGCCAAGTCGGGCTGGTTTGTTAGTACCAAGTGGTTCCTGCAATCTGCCATCCAGAAGCGGGGCAGCTGAATTTTGTTTGCCAGAGAAAAAGGCTGTTGTTTGTGTTTCGGGGCCTGTGGCTGGCAGTGGCCGGCTGGCTCCTGAAAATCCATGATACGCAGCATGGTTCCCAGACCCAAGGTGGCATCAGTGCCAAGTAGGGCTGGTTTCATAGTACCCAGTGGCTCCTGCAATCTGCCATCCAGAAGAGGGGCAGTTGAGTTTTGTTTTCCAGAGAAAAGGGCCGTGGTTTGTGTTTGGGGCCTATGGCTGAGAGTGACCGGCTGGCCCCTGAAAATCCACGATAGGAAGGATGGTTCCCAGATCCAAGGTGGCACCAGTGCCAAGTTTTGCTGGTTTGATACTACCAAGTGCGTCCTGCAATCTGCCATCCAGAAGCGGGGCAGCTTAATTTTGTTTGCCAGGGAAACGGGCCGTGGGTTTTGTTTGGGGGCATATAGCTGAGAGTGGCCGGCTGGCTCCTGAAAATCCACGCTAGGCAGCATGGTTCCCAGATGCAATGTGGCACCAGTGCCAAGTCGGGCTGGTTTGATGGTGCAAAGTGGCTCCTGCAATCTGCCATCCAGAAGCGAGGCAGCTGATTTTTGTTTGCCAGAGGAAAATTCCGTGGATTGTTTTTGGGGGCATATTGCTGGGAGTGGCCGGCTGGCTCCTTAAAATGCTCGATACGCATGATGGTTCCCAGGCCCAAGGTGTCACCACTACCAAGTCGGCCTGCGGTTTTAGTATCAAGTTCATCCTGCAATTTGCCATCCAGAAGAGGGGCAGTTGAGTTTTGTTTGCCAGAGAAACGGGCCGAGGTTTCTGTTTGGGGACATATGGCTGAGAGTGGCCGGCTGGCCCCTGAATATCCACGATACAGAGCATGGTTCCCAGATCCAAGGTGGCACCAGTGCCAAGTCGGGCTGGTTTGATAGTACCAAGTGTCTCCTGCAATCTGCCATCCAGAAGCAGGGCAGCTTACTTTTGTTTGCCAGAGAAATAGGCCTAGGTTTTTGTTTGGGGGCCTGTGGCTAGGAGTGGCCGGCTGGCTCCTTAGAATCCACGATACGCAGGATGGTTCCCAGACCCAAGGTGGCACCAGTGCCAAGTCGGGCTGGTTTGATTACACCAAGTGCCTCCTGCAATCTCCCATCCAGAAGCGGGGCAGCTGAGTTTTGTTTGCCTGTGAAACGGGCCGTTGTTTTTAATTGGGGTCTGTGGCCGAGAGTGTTCGGCTGGCTCCTGACAACCCACAATACGCAGGATGGTTCCCAGACCCAAGGTGGCACCAGTGCCAAGTCGGGCTGGTTTGATAGTACCAAGTGGCTCCTGCAATCTGCCATCCAGAAGCGGTGCAGTTGAGTTTTGTTTGCCAGAGAAAAGGGCCGTGGGTTGTGTTTGGGGGCATATGGCTGGGAGTGGCCGGCTGTCTCAGTAAAAAGATCGATACGCAGGATGGTTCCCAGACCCAAGGGGGCACCAGTGCCAAGTCGGGCTGTTTTTATAGTACCAAGTGCGTCCTGCAATTTGCCATCCAGAAGAGGGGCAGTTGAGTTTTGTTTTCCAGAGAATAGCGCCGTTGTTTGTGTTTGGGGGCTTGTGGCTCGTAGTGGCCGACTGGCGCCTTAGAATCTGTGTTACGCAGCATGGTTCCCAGACCCAAGGTGGCACCAGTGCCAAGTTGGGCTGGTTTGATAGTACCAAGTGGCTCCTGCAATCTGCCATCCAGAAGCGGGGTAGCTTACTTTTGTTTGCCAGGGAAACGGGCCGAGGTTTGTGACTGGGGACCTATGGCTGGGAGTGACCGGCTGGCTCCTGGAAAGCTACAATAGGCAGGATGGTTACCAGACCCATGGTGGCACCAGTGCCAAGTTGGGCTGGTTTGATAGTACCAAGTGGCTCCTGCAATCTGCCATCAAAAAGTTGGCAGGCGAGTTTTGTTTTCCAGGGAAAAGCGACATTGTTTGTATTTGGGGGCCTGTGGCTGGGAGTGACCGGCTGGCTCCTTTGAACCCACGATACGCAGGATGGTTCCCAGACCCAAGGTGGCACCAGTGCCAAGTTTTGCTGGTTTGATACTACCAAGTGCGTCCTGCAATCTGCCATCCAGAAGCGGGGCAGCTTAGTTTTGTTTGCCAGGGAAACGGGCCGTGGGTTTTGTTTGGGGGTATATAGCTGAGAGTGGCCGGCTGGCTCCTGAAAATCCACGCTAGGCAGCATGGTTCCCAGATGCAATGTGGCACCAGTGCCAAGTCGGGCTGGTTTGATGGTGCAAAGTGGCTCCTGCAATCTGCCATCCAGAAGCGAGGCAGCTGATTTTTGTTTGCCAGAGGAAAATTCCGTGGATTGTTTTTGGGGGCATATTGCTGGGAGTGGCCGGCTGGCTCCTTAAAATGCTCGATACGCATGATGGTTCCCAGGCCCAAGGTGTCACCACTACCAAGTCGGCCTGCGGTTTTAGTATCAAGTTCATCCTGCAATTTGCCATCCAGAAGAGGGGCAGTTGAGTTTTGTTTGCCAGAGAAACGGGCCGAGGTTTCTGTTTGGGGACATATGGCTGAGAGTGGCCGGCTGGCCCCTGAATATCCACGATACAGAGCATGGTTCCCAGATCCAAGGTGGCACCAGTGCCAAGTCGGGCTGGTTTGATAGTACCAAGTGTCTCCTGCAATCTGCCATCCAGAAGCAGGGCAGCTTACTTTTGTTTGCCAGAGAAATAGGCCTAGGTTTTTGTTTGGGGGCCTGTGGCTAGGAGTGGCCGGCTGGCTCCTTAGAATCCACGATACGCAGGATGGTTCCCAGACCCAAGGTGGCACCAGTGCCAAGTCGGGCTGGTTTGATTACACCAAGTGGCTCCTGCAATCTGCCATCCAGAAGCGGGGCAGCTGAGTTTTGTTTGCCTGTGAAACGGGCCGTTGTTTTTAATTGGGGTCTGTGGCCGAGAGTGTTCGGCTGGCTCCTGACAACCCACAATACGCAGGATGGTTCCCAGACCCAAGGTGGCACCAGTGCCAAGTCGGGCTGGTTTGATAGTACCAAGTGGCTCCTGCAATCTGCCATCCAGAAGCGGTGCAGTTGAGTTTTGTTTGCCAGAGAAAAGGGCCGTGGGTTGTGTTTGGGGGCATATGGCTGGGAGTGGCCGGCTGTCTCATTAAAAAGATCGATACGCAGGATGGTTCCCAGACCCAAGGGGGCACCAGTGCCAAGTCGGGCTGTTTTTATAGTACCAAGTGCGTCCTGCAATTTGCCATCCAGAAGAGGGGCAGTTGAGTTTTGTTTGCCAGAGAATAGCGCCGTTGTTTGTGTTTGGGGGCTTGTGGCTCGTAGTGGCCGACTGGCGCCTTAGAATCTGTGTTACGCAGCATGGTTCCCAGACCCAAGGTGGCACCAGTGCCAAGTTGGGCTGGTTTGATAGTACCAAGTGGCTCCTGCAATCTGCCATCCAGAAGCGGGGTAGCTTACTTTTGTTTGCCAGGGAAACGGGCCGAGGTTTGTGACTGGGGACCTATGGCTGGGAGTGACCGGCTGGCTCCTGAAAAGCTACGATAGGCAGGATGGTTACCAGACCCATGGTGGCACCAGTGCCAAGTTGGGCTGGTTTGATAGTACCAAGTGGCTCCTGCAATCTGCCATCAAAAAGTTGGCAGGCGAGTTTTGTTTTCCAGGGAAAAGCGACATTGTTTGTATTTGGGGGCCTGTGGCTGGGAGTGACCGGCTGGCTCCTTTGAACCCACGATACGCAGGATGGTTCCCAGACCCAAGGTGGCACCAGTGCCAAGTTTTGCTGGTTTGATACTACCAAGTGCGTCCTGCAATCTGCCATCCAGAAGCGGGGCAGCTTAGTTTTGTTTGCCAGGGAAACGGGCCGTGGGTTTTGTTTGGGGGTATATAGCTGAGAGTGGCCGGCTGGCTCCTGAAAATCCACGCTAGGCAGCATGGTTCCCAGATGCAATGTGGCACCAGTGCCAAGTCGGGCTGGTTTGATGGTGCAAAGTGGCTCCTGCAATCTGCCATCCAGAAGCGAGGCAGCTGATTTTTGTTTGCCAGAGGAAAATTCCGTGGATTGTTTTTGGGGGCATATTGCTGGGAGTGGCCGGCTGGCTCCTTAAAATGCTCGATACGCATGATGGTTCCCAGGCCCAAGGTGTCACCACTACCAAGTCGGCCTGCGGTTTTAGTATCAAGTTCATCCTGCAATTTGCCATCCAGAAGAGGGGCAGTTGAGTTTTGTTTGCCAGAGAAACGGGCCGAGGTTTCTGTTTGGGGACATATGGCTGAGAGTGGCCGGCTGGCCCCTGAATATCCACGATACAGAGCATGGTTCCCAGATCCAAGGTGGCACCAGTGCCAAGTCGGGCTGGTTTGATAGTACCAAGTGTCTCCTGCAATCTGCCATCCAGAAGCAGGGCAGCTTACTTTTGTTTGCCAGAGAAATAGGCCTAGGTTTTTGTTTGGGGGCCTGTGGCTAGGAGTGGCCGGCTGGCTCCTTAGAATCCACGATACGCAGGATGGTTCCCAGACCCAAGGTGGCACCAGTGCCAAGTCGGGCTGGTTTGATTACACCAAGTGGCTCCTGCAATCTGCCATCCAGAAGCGGGGCAGCTGAGTTTTGTTTGCCTGTGAAACGGGCCGTTGTTTTTAATTGGGGTCTGTGGCCGAGAGTGTTCGGCTGGCTCCTGACAACCCACAATACGCAGGATGGTTCCCAGACCCAAGGTGGCACCAGTGCCAAGTCGGGCTGGTTTGATAGTACCAAGTGGCTCCTGCAATCTGCCATCCAGAAGCGGTGCAGTTGAGTTTTGTTTGCCAGAGAAAAGGGCCGTGGGTTGTGTTTGGGGGCATATGGCTGGGAGTGGCCGGCTGTCTCATTAAAAAGATCGATACGCAGGATGGTTCCCAGACCCAAGGGGGCACCAGTGCCAAGTCGGGCTGTTTTTATAGTACCAAGTGCGTCCTGCAATTTGCCATCCAGAAGAGGGGCAGTTGAGTTTTGTTTGCCAGAGAATAGCGCCGTTGTTTGTGTTTGGGGGCTTGTGGCTCGTAGTGGCCGACTGGCGCCTTAGAATCTGTGTTACGCAGCATGGTTCCCAGACCCAAGGTGGCACCAGTGCCAAGTTGGGCTGGTTTGATAGTACCAAGTGGCTCCTGCAATCTGCCATCCAGAAGCGGGGTAGCTTACTTTTGTTTGCCAGGGAAACGGGCCGAGGTTTGTGACTGGGGACCTATGGCTGGGAGTGACCGGCTGGCTCCTGGAAAGCTACAATAGGCAGGATGGTGACCAGACCCATGGTGGCACCAGTGCCAAGTTGGGCTGGTTTGATAGTACCAAGTGGCTCCTGCAATCTGCCATCAAAAAGTTGGCAGGCGAGATTTGTTTTCCAGGGAAAAGCGACATTGTTTGTATTTGGGGGCCTGTGGCTGGGAGTGACCGGCTGGCTCCTTTGAACCCACGATACGCAGGATGGTTCCCAGACCCAAGGTGGCACCAGTGCCAAGTTTTGCTGGTTTGATACTACCAAGTGCGTCCTGCAATCTGCCATCCAGAAGCGGGGCAGCTTAATTTTGTTTGCCAGGGAAACGGGCCGTGGGTTTTGTTTGGGGGCATATAGCTGAGAGTGGCCGGCTGGCTCCTGAAAATCCACGCTAGGCAGCATGGTTCCCAGATGCAATGTGGCACCAGTGCCAAGTCGGGCTGGTTTGATGGTGCAAAGTGGCTCCTGCAATCTGCCATCCAGAAGCGAGGCAGCTGATTTTTGTTTGCCAGAGGAAAATTCCGTGGATTGTTTTTGGGGGCATATTGCTGGGAGTGGCCGGCTGGCTCCTTAAAATGCTCGATACGCATGATGGTTCCCAGGCCCAAGGTGTCACCACTACCAAGTCGGCCTGCGGTTTTAGTATCAAGTTCATCCTGCAATTTGCCATCCAGAAGAGGGGCAGTTGAGTTTTGTTTGCCAGAGAAACGGGCCGAGGTTTCTGTTTGGGGACATATGGCTGAGAGTGGCCGGCTGGCCCCTGAATATCCACGATACAGAGCATGGTTCCCAGATCCAAGGTGGCACCAGTGCCAAGTCGGGCTGGTTTGATAGTACCAAGTGTCTCCTGCAATCTGCCATCCAGAAGCAGGGCAGCTTACTTTTGTTTGCCAGAGAAATAGGCCTAGGTTTTTGTTTGGGGGCCTGTGGCTAGGAGTGGCCGGCTGGCTCCTTAGAATCCACGATACGCAGGATGGTTCCCAGACCCAAGGTGGCACCAGTGCCAAGTCGGGCTGGTTTGATTACACCAAGTGCCTCCTGCAATCTCCCATCCAGAAGCGGGGCAGCTGAGTTTTGTTTGCCTGTGAAACGGGCCGTTGTTTTTAATTGGGGTCTGTGGCCGAGAGTGTTCGGCTGGCTCCTGACAACCCACAATACGCAGGATGGTTCCCAGACCCAAGGTGGCACCAGTGCCAAGTCGGGCTGGTTTGATAGTACCAAGTGGCTCCTGCAATCTGCCATCCAGAAGCGGTGCAGTTGAGTTTTGTTTGCCAGAGAAAAGGGCCGTGGGTTGTGTTTGGGGGCATATGGCTGGGAGCGGCCGGCTGTCTCATTAAAAAGATCGATACGCAGGATGGTTCCGAGACCCAAGGTGGCACCAGTGCCAAGTCGGGCTGTTTTTATAGTACCAAGTGCGTCCTGCAATTTGCCATCCAGAAGAGGGGCAGTTGAGTTTTGTTTGCCAGAGAATAGCGCCGTTGTTTGTGTTTGGGGGCTTGTGGCTCGTAGTGGCCGACTGGCGCCTTAGAATCTGTGTTACGCAGCATGGTTACCAGACCCAAGGTGGCACCAGTGCCAAGTTGGGCTGGTTTGATAGTACCAAGTGGCTCCTGCAATCTGCCATCCAGAAGCGGGGTAGCTTACTTTTGTTTGCCAGGGAAACGGGCCGAGGTTTGTGACTGGGGACCTATGGCTGGGAGTGACCGGCTGGCTCCTGGAAAGCTACAATAGGCAGGATGGTTACCAGACCCATGGTGGCACCAGTGCCAAGTTGGGCTGGTTTGATAGTACCAAGTGGCTCCTGCAATCTGCCATCAAAAAGTTGGCAGGCGAGTTTTGTTTTCCAGGGAAAAGCGCCGTTGTTTGTGTTTGGGGGCCTGTGGCTGGGAGTGGCCAGCTGGCTCCTTAGAACCCACGATACGCAGGATGGTTCCCAGACCTGAGTTGGCACCAGTGCCAAGTTGGGCTGGTTTGATAGTACCAAGTGGCTCCTGCAATCTGCCATCCAGAAGCGGGGCAGCTTACTTTTGTTTGCCAGGGAAACGGGCCGAAATATTTGTCTGGGGGCCTCTGGCTGGGGGTGGCTGGCTGGCTCCTGAAAAGCTACGATAGGCAGGATGGTGACCAGACCCATGGTGGCACCAGTGCCAAGTTGGGCTGGTTTGATAATACCAAGTGGCTCCTGCAATCTGCCATCAAAAGTTTGGCAGGCGAGTTTTGTTTTCCAGGGAAAAGCACCGTTGTGTGTGTTTTGGGGCCTGTGGCTGGGAGTGGCCAGCTGGCTCCTTTGAATCCACGATACGCAGGATGGTTCCCAGACCCAAGGTGGCATCAGTGCCAAGTCGGGCTGGTTTGTTAGTACCAAGTGGTTCCTGCAATCTGCCATCCAGAAGCGGGGCAGCTGAATTTTGTTTGCCAGAGAAAAAGGCTGTTGTTTGTGTTTCGGGGCCTGTGGCTGGCAGTGGCCGGCTGGCTCCTGAAAATCCATGATACGCAGCATGGTTCCCAGACCCAAGGTGGCATCAGTGCCAAGTAGGGCTGGTTTCATAGTACCCAGTGGCTCCTGCAATCTGCCATCCAGAAGAGGGGCAGTTGAGTTTTGTTTTCCAGAGAAAAGGGCCGTGGTTTGTGTTTGGGGCCTATGGCTGAGAGTGACCGGCTGGCCCCTGAAAATCCACGATAGGAAGGATGGTTCCCAGATCCAAGGTGGCACCAGTGCCAAGTTTTGCTGGTTTGATACTACCAAGTGCGTCCTGCAATCTGCCATCCAGAAGCGGGGCAGCTTAATTTTGTTTGCCAGGGAAACGGGCCGTGGGTTTTGTTTGGGGGCATATAGCTGAGAGTGGCCGGCTGGCTCCTGAAAATCCACGCTAGGCAGCATGGTTCCCAGATGCAATGTGGCACCAGTGCCAAGTCGGGCTGGTTTGATGGTGCAAAGTGGCTCCTGCAATCTGCCATCCAGAAGCGAGGCAGCTGATTTTTGTTTGCCAGAGGAAAATTCCGTGGATTGTTTTTGGGGGCATATTGCTGGGAGTGACCGGCTGGCTCCTTAAAATGCTCGATACGCATGATGGTTCCCAGGCCCAAGGTGTCACCACTACCAAGTCGGCCTGCGGTTTTAGTATCAAGTTCATCCTGCAATTTGCCATCCAGAAGAGGGGCAGTTGAGTTTTGTTTGCCAGAGAAACGGGCCGAGGTTTCTGTTTGGGGACATATGGCTGAGAGTGGCCGGCTGGCCCCTGAATATCCACGATACAGAGCATGGTTCCCAGATCCAAGGTGGCACCAGTGCCAAGTCGGGCTGGTTTGATAGTACCAAGTGTCTCCTGCAATCTGCCATCCAGAAGCAGGGCAGCTTACTTTTGTTTGCCAGAGAAATAGGCCTAGGTTTTTGTTTGGGGGCCTGTGGCTAGGAGTGGCCGGCTGGCTCCTTAGAATCCACGATACGCAGGATGGTTCCCAGACCCAAGGTGGCACCAGTGCCAAGTCGGGCTGGTTTGATTACACCAAGTGCCTCCTGCAATCTCCCATCCAGAAGCGGGGCAGCTGAGTTTTGTTTGCCTGTGAAACGGGCCGTTGTTTTTAATTGGGGTCTGTGGCCGAGAGTGTTCGGCTGGCTCCTGACAACCCACAATACGCAGGATGGTTCCCAGACCCAAGGTGGCACCAGTGCCAAGTCGGGCTGGTTTGATAGTACCAAGTGGCTCCTGCAATCTGCCATCCAGAAGCGGTGCAGTTGAGTTTTGTTTGCCAGAGAAAGGGCCGTGGGTTGTGTTTGGGGGCATATGGCTGGGAGTGGCCGGCTGTCTCAGTAAAAAGATCGATACGCAGGATGGTTCCCAGACCCAAGGGGGCACCAGTGCCAAGTCGGGCTGTTTTTATAGTACCAAGTGTGTCCTGCAATTTGCCATCCAGAAGAGGGGCAGTTGAGTTTTGTTTTCCAGAGAATAGCGCCGTTGTTTGTGTTTGGGGGCTTGTGGCTCGTAGTGGCCGACTGGCGCCTTAGAATCTGTGTTACGCAGCATGGTTCCCAGACCCAAGGTGGCACCAGTGCCAAGTTGGGCTGGTTTGATAGTACCAAGTGGCTCCTGCAATCTGCCATCCAGAAGCGGGGTAGCTTACTTTTGTTTGCCAGGGAAACGGGCCGAGGTTTGTGACTGGGGACCTATGGCTGGGAGTGACCGGCTGGCTCCTGGAAAGCTACAATAGGCAGGATGGTTACCAGACCCATGGTGGCACCAGTGCCAAGTTGGGCTGGTTTGATAGTACCAAGTGGCTCCTGCAATCTGCCATCAAAAAGTTGGCAGGCGAGTTTTGTTTTCCAGGGAAAAGCGACATTGTTTGTATTTGGGGGCCTGTGGCTGGGAGTGACCGGCTGGCTCCTTTGAACCCACGATACGCAGGATGGTTCCCAGACCCAAGGTGGCACCAGTGCCAAGTTTTGCTGGTTTGATACTACCAAGTGCGTCCTGCAATCTGCCATCCAGAAGCGGGGCAGCTTAGTTTTGTTTGCCAGGGAAACGGGCCGTGGGTTTTGTTTGGGGGTATATAGCTGAGAGTGGCCGGCTGGCTCCTGAAAATCCACGCTAGGCAGCATGGTTCCCAGATGCAATGTGGCACCAGTGCCAAGTCGGGCTGGTTTGATGGTGCAAAGTGGCTCCTGCAATCTGCCATCCAGAAGCGAGGCAGCTGATTTTTGTTTGCCAGAGGAAAATTCCGTGGATTGTTTTTGGGGGCATATTGCTGGGAGTGGCCGGCTGGCTCCTTAAAATGCTCGATACGCATGATGGTTCCCAGGCCCAAGGTGTCACCACTACCAAGTCGGCCTGCGGTTTTAGTATCAAGTTCATCCTGCAATTTGCCATCCAGAAGAGGGGCAGTTGAGTTTTGTTTGCCAGAGAAACGGGCCGAGGTTTCTGTTTGGGGACATATGGCTGAGAGTGGCCGGCTGGCCCCTGAATATCCACGATACAGAGCATGGTTCCCAGATCCAAGGTGGCACCAGTGCCAAGTCGGGCTGGTTTGATAGTACCAAGTGTCTCCTGCAATCTGCCATCCAGAAGCAGGGCAGCTTACTTTTGTTTGCCAGAGAAATAGGCCTAGGTTTTTGTTTGGGGGCCTGTGGCTAGGAGTGGCCGGCTGGCTCCTTAGAATCCACGATACGCAGGATGGTTCCCAGACCCAAGGTGGCACCAGTGCCAAGTCGGGCTGGTTTGATTACACCAAGTGGCTCCTGCAATCTGCCATCCAGAAGCGGGGCAGCTGAGTTTTGTTTGCCTGTGAAACGGGCCGTTGTTTTTAATTGGGGTCTGTGGCCGAGAGTGTTCGGCTGGCTCCTGACAACCCACAATACGCAGGATGGTTCCCAGACCCAAGGTGGCACCAGTGCCAAGTCGGGCTGGTTTGATAGTACCAAGTGGCTCCTGCAATCTGCCATCCAGAAGCGGTGCAGTTGAGTTTTGTTTGCCAGAGAAAAGGGCCGTGGGTTGTGTTTGGGGGCATATGGCTGGGAGTGGCCGGCTGTCTCATTAAAAAGATCGATACGCAGGATGGTTCCCAGACCCAAGGGGGCACCAGTGCCAAGTCGGGCTGTTTTTATAGTACCAAGTGCGTCCTGCAATTTGCCATCCAGAAGAGGGGCAGTTGAGTTTTGTTTTCCAGAGAATAGCGCCGTTGTTTGTGTTTGGGGGCTTGTGGCTCGTAGTGGCCGACTGGCGCCTTAGAATCTGTGTTACGCAGCATGGTTCCCAGACCCAAGGTGGCACCAGTGCCAAGTTGGGCTGGTTTGATAGTACCAAGTGGCTCCTGCAATCTGCCATCCAGAAGCGGGGTAGCTTACTTTTGTTTGCCAGGGAAACGGGCCGAGGTTTGTGACTGGGGACCTATGGCTGGGAGTGACCGGCTGGCTCCTGGAAAGCTACAATAGGCAGGATGGTGACCAGACCCATGGTGGCACCAGTGCCAAGTTGGGCTGGTTTGATAGTACCAAGTGGCTCCTGCAATCTGCCATCAAAAAGTTGGCAGGCGAGATTTGTTTTCCAGGGAAAAGCGACATTGTTTGTATTTGGGGGCCTGTGGCTGGGAGTGACCGGCTGGCTCCTTTGAACCCACGATACGCAGGATGGTTCCCAGACCCAAGGTGGCACCAGTGCCAAGTTTTGCTGGTTTGATACTACCAAGTGCGTCCTGCAATCTGCCATCCAGAAGCGGGGCAGCTTAATTTTGTTTGCCAGGGAAACGGGCCGTGGGTTTTGTTTGGGGGTATATAGCTGAGAGTGGCCGGCTGGCTCCTGAAAATCCACGCTAGGCAGCATGGTTCCCAGATGCAATGTGGCACCAGTGCCAAGTCGGGCTGGTTTGATGGTGCAAAGTGGCTCCTGCAATCTGCCATCCAGAAGCGAGGCAGCTGATTTTTGTTTGCCAGAGGAAAATTCCGTGGATTGTTTTTGGGGGCATATTGCTGGGAGTGGCCGGCTGGCTCCTTAAAATGCTCGATACGCATGATGGTTCCCAGGCCCAAGGTGTCACCACTACCAAGTCGGCCTGCGGTTTTAGTATCAAGTTCATCCTGCAATTTGCCATCCAGAAGAGGGGCAGTTGAGTTTTGTTTGCCAGAGAAACGGGCCGAGGTTTCTGTTTGGGGACATATGGCTGAGAGTGGCCGGCTGGCCCCTGAATATCCACGATACAGAGCATGGTTCCCAGATCCAAGGTGGCACCAGTGCCAAGTCGGGCTGGTTTGATAGTACCAAGTGTCTCCTGCAATCTGCCATCCAGAAGCAGGGCAGCTTACTTTTGTTTGCCAGAGAAATAGGCCTAGGTTTTTGTTTGGGGGCCTGTGGCTAGGAGTGGCCGGCTGGCTCCTTAGAATCCACGATACGCAGGATGGTTCCCAGACCCAAGGTGGCACCAGTGCCAAGTCGGGCTGGTTTGATTACACCAAGTGCCTCCTGCAATCTCCCATCCAGAAGCGGGGCAGCTGAGTTTTGTTTGCCTGTGAAACGGGCCGTTGTTTTTAATTGGGGTCTGTGGCCGAGAGTGTTCGGCTGGCTCCTGACAACCCACAATACGCAGGATGGTTCCCAGACCCAAGGTGGCACCAGTGCCAAGTCGGGCTGGTTTGATAGTAGCAAGTGGCTCCTGCAATCTGCCATCCAGAAGCGGTGCAGTTGAGTTTTGTTTGCCAGAGAAAAGGGCCGTGGGTTGTGTTTGGGGGCATATGGCTGGGAGTGGCCGGCTGTCTCATTAAAAAGATCGATACGCAGGATGGTTCCCAGACCCAAGGGGGCACCAGTGCCAAGTCGGGCTGTTTTTATAGTACCAAGTGCGTCCTGCAATTTGCCATCCAGAAGAGGGGCAGTTGAGTTTTGTTTGCCAGAGAATAGCGCCGTTGTTTGTGTTTGGGGGCTTGTGGCTCGTAGTGGCCGACTGGCGCCTTAGAATCTGTGTTACGCAGCATGGTTCCCAGACCCAAGGTGGCACCAGTGCCAAGTTGGGCTGGTTTGATAGTACCAAGTGGCTCCTGCAATCTGCCATCCAGAAGCGGGGTAGCTTACTTTTGTTTGCCAGGGAAACGGGCCGAGGTTTGTGACTGGGGACCTATGGCTGGGAGTGACCGGCTGGCTCCTGGAAAGCTACAATAGGCAGGATGGTGACCAGACCCATGGTGGCACCAGTGCCAAGTTGGGCTGGTTTGATAGTACCAAGTGGCTCCTGCAATCTGCCATCAAAAAGTTGGCAGGCGAGATTTGTTTTCCAGGGAAAAGCGACATTGTTTGTATTTGGGGGCCTGTGGCTGGGAGTGACCGGCTGGCTCCTTTGAACCCACGATACGCAGGATGGTTCCCAGACCCAAGGTGGCACCAGTGCCAAGTTTTGCTGGTTTGATACTACCAAGTGCGTCCTGCAATCTGCCATCCAGAAGCGGGGCAGCTTAATTTTGTTTGCCAGGGAAACGGGCCGTGGGTTTTGTTTGGGGGCATATAGCTGAGAGTGGCCGGCTGGCTCCTGAAAATCCACGCTAGGCAGCATGGTTCCCAGATGCAATGTGGCACCAGTGCCAAGTCGGGCTGGTTTGATGGTGCAAAGTGGCTCCTGCAATCTGCCATCCAGAAGCGAGGCAGCTGATTTTTGTTTGCCAGAGGAAAATTCCGTGGATTGTTTTTGGGGGCATATTGCTGGGAGTGGCCGGCTGGCTCCTTAAAATGCTCGATACGCATGATGGTTCCCAGGCCCAAGGTGTCACCACTACCAAGTCGGCCTGCGGTTTTAGTATCAAGTTCATCCTGCAATTTGCCATCCAGAAGAGGGGCAGTTGAGTTTTGTTTGCCAGAGAAACGGGCCGAGGTTTCTGTTTGGGGACATATGGCTGAGAGTGGCCGGCTGGCCCCTGAATATCCACGATACAGAGCATGGTTCCCAGATCCAAGGTGGCACCAGTGCCAAGTCGGGCTGGTTTGATAGTACCAAGTGTCTCCTGCAATCTGCCATCCAGAAGCAGGGCAGCTTACTTTTGTTTGCCAGAGAAATAGGCCTAGGTTTTTGTTTGGGGGCCTGTGGCTAGGAGTGGCCGGCTGGCTCCTTAGAATCCACGATACGCAGGATGGTTCCCAGACCCAAGGTGGCACCAGTGCCAAGTCGGGCTGGTTTGATTACACCAAGTGCCTCCTGCAATCTCCCATCCAGAAGCGGGGCAGCTGAGTTTTGTTTGCCTGTGAAACGGGCCGTTGTTTTTAATTGGGGTCTGTGGCCGAGAGTGTTCGGCTGGCTCCTGACAACCCACAATACGCAGGATGGTTCCCAGACCCAAGGTGGCACCAGTGCCAAGTCGGGCTGGTTTGATAGTACCAAGTGGCTCCTGCAATCTGCCATCCAGAAGCGGTGCAGTTGAGTTTTGTTTGCCAGAGAAAAGGGCCGTGGGTTGTGTTTGGGGGCATATGGCTGGGAGTGGCCGGCTGTCTCATTAAAAAGATCGATACGCAGGATGGTTCCCAGACCCAAGGGGGCACCAGTGCCAAGTCGGGCTGTTTTTATAGTACCAAGTGCGTCCTGCAATTTGCCATCCAGAAGAGGGGCAGTTGAGTTTTGTTTGCCAGAGAATAGCGCCGTTGTTTGTGTTTGGGGGCTTGTGGCTCGTAGTGGCCGACTGGCGCCTTAGAATCTGTGTTACGCAGCATGGTTCCCAGACCCAAGGTGGCACCAGTGCCAAGTTGGGCTGGTTTGATAGTACCAAGTGGCTCCTGCAATCTGCCATCCAGAAGCGGGGTAGCTTACTTTTGTTTGCCAGGGAAACGGGCCGAGGTTTGTGACTGGGGACCTATGGCTGGGAGTGACCGGCTGGCTCCTGGAAAGCTACAATAGGCAGGATGGTTACCAGACCCATGGTGGCACCAGTGCCAAGTTGGGCTGGTTTGATAGTACCAAGTGGCTCCTGCAATCTGCCATCAAAAAGTTGGCAGGCGAGTTTTGTTTTCCAGGGAAAAGCGACATTGTTTGTATTTGGGGGCCTGTGGCTGGGAGTGACCGGCTGGCTCCTTTGAACCCACGATACGCAGGATGGTTCCCAGACCCAAGGTGGCACCAGTGCCAAGTTTTGCTGGTTTGATACTACCAAGTGCGTCCTGCAATCTGCCATCCAGAAGCGGGGCAGCTTAATTTTGTTTGCCAGGGAAACGGGCCGTGGGTTTTGTTTGGGGGTATATAGCTGAGAGTGGCCGGCTGGCTCCTGAAAATCCACGCTAGGCAGCATGGTTCCCAGATGCAATGTGGCACCAGTGCCAAGTCGGGCTGGTTTGATGGTGCAAAGTGGCTCCTGCAATCTGCCATCCAGAAGCGAGGCAGCTGATTTTTGTTTGCCAGAGGAAAATTCCGTGGATTGTTTTTGGGGGCATATTGCTGGGAGTGGCCGGCTGGCTCCTTAAAATGCTCGATACGCATGATGGTTCCCAGGCCCAAGGTGTCACCACTACCAAGTCGGCCTGCGGTTTTAGTATCAAGTTCATCCTGCAATTCGCCATCCAGAAGAGGGGCAGTTGAGTTTTGTTTGCCAGAGAAACGGGCCGAGGTTTCTGTTTGGGGACATATGGCTGAGAGTGGCCGGCTGGCCCCTGAATATCCACGATACAGAGCATGGTTCCCAGATCCAAGGTCGCACCAGTGCCAAGTCGGGCTGGTTTGATAGTACCAAGTGTCTCCTGCAATCTGCCATCCAGAAGCAGGGCAGCTTACTTTTGTTTGCCAGAGAAATAGGCCTAGGTTTTGGTTTGGGGGCCTATGGCTGAGAGTGGCCGGCTGGCCCCTGAAAATCAACGATAGGCAGGATGTTTCCCAGATCCAAGGTGGCACCAGTGCCAAGTAAGGCTGGTTGTATGGTTCAAAGTAACTCCTGCAATCTGCCATCCAGAAGCGGGACAGCTGAGTTTTTTTTGCCAGAGAAAAGGTCCATGGTTTCTTTTTGGGGCATACGGCTGGGAATTGCCGGCTGGCTCCTTAAAATGCTCGATACGCAGGATGGTTCCCAGAGCCAAGGTGGCACCACTGCCAAGTCGGGCTCTTTTTGTAGTACCAAGTGCGTCCTGCAATTTGCCATCCAGAAGAGGGGCAGTTGAGTTTTGTTTGCCAGAGAAAAGGGCCGTTGTTTGTGTTTGGGGGCCTGTGGCTGGGAGTGTTCGGCTGGTTCCTGAATATGTACAATACGCAGGATTGTTCCCAGATCCAAGGTGGCAGCAGTGCCATGTTGTGCTGGTGTGATAGTCCCAAGTGGCTCCTGCAATCTGCCATCCAGAAGTGGGGCAGCTGATTTTTGTTTGCCAGAGAAAAGGTCCGTGGTTTGTTTTTGGGGGCATATGGCTGAGAGTGGCCGGCTGGCCCCTGAAAATCCACGATACACAGGATGGTTCCCAGATCCAAGGTGGCACCTGTGCCAAGTCGGGCTGATTTGATAGTACTAAGTAGCTCCTGCAATCTGCCATCCAGAAGCGGGGCAGCTTACTTTTGTTTTCCAGGGAAACGGGCCGAGGTTTGTGTTTGGGGGCCTATGGCTGAGAGTGACCGGCTGGCTCCTGAAAAGCTACAATAGGCAGGATGGTGACCAGACCCATGGTGGCACCAGTGCCAAGTTGGGCTGGTTTGATAGTACCAAGTGGTTCCTGCAATCTGCCATCCAGAAGCAGGGCAGCTGAGTTTTGTTTGCCAGAGAAAAGGGCCTTGGTTTGTGTTTGGGGGCATATGGCTGGGTGTGGCCAGCTGGCTCCTTAAAATGCACGATATGCAACATGGCTCCCAGACCCAAGGTGGCACAAGTGCCAAGTTGGGCTGGTTTGATAGTACCAAGTGGCTCCTGCAATCTTCCATGATCACGTGGAGAAATACTTTCTGGTTTCAGCCTCATGCTCTTTCTTCTCTCCCTCAACTTCTCTATCACCTCTCATCTGGTTCACATGCGCTGTCTTCAAGGTCCACAGGCTACTTTTCACAGAATCTTCTGGCCTGATGAAGTAAGGATGATGAATAGAACAGAGCTGGGATCTATTTTCCAGTTTGGACAAAATGCATTCTGCACACAAATCCAAGGAGAACGGGCTGCCCCGATGCCCAGAAAATCTTTCACTCCTGCTAGTGTTCTACGTCAACCGCAACTTAGTCTGAAAGAAAAGCTTTTTCTCTGAGAGCATCTGAGAGGTTTGCATGAAGCACTGATATCTGACATATGCAATTTTGAATAGGAGAGGAAAAAGAAAATGGCAAGGAGTTTTTAATTTTAGTGGTTTCAATTTTAATTTCCGTGCACTTTTTCAAAACTTGTCAGCTCAAATGCCCATCAACATCTTTTAGTCATCTGTAAGTCAGTATTCATATAAAATGTGCTTCAAATCCAAAGAATTTCAAATTTGCACTCCAAGCTTCTATGCCTAGATTTATGATTTCCTACACATATTAGATGAAAGGAAGGCCTTTTTTACTGTGGGAGTGCTGGAACACTGGAACAGGTTGCCCAGAGAAGTTGTGGGTGTCCCATCCCTGAAAGTATTCAAGGTCACCTTGGACGGGGCTTGGAGCAGCAACAAAGGAGAAGCTTGATGGTAGAGAAACAAAGTTGGACTATAGAAGAAACTCGGATTGAAGTATAGGATCAAGTTTTCTCTCAGCTCTTGGGGTAAATTCAAAGTTGTACAAAATGACATTTATCTGTGCTATTCACTACTGTAACAGAAAGTTTCATGAAAACTGTACAGAAGATAGTAAATTTTAAAAGAGATAAGAATTACAGCATAAAATCCATGGGATAGGTTACAACATGAGACACTCTCTAAGAGAAAATCTCTGTGTTTCAGCACTTCATCGGGGTAAGATTTCATGAAGTGCCAAAGAAGGCGGCAAAATATCATTCGGGACATTATTTACTGGAATTCAGCCTGGCCATTAGTAGGAACTGCCTTTGAACATATCATGTAGATATACCACACACACTTTCCCTTCACTGAAAAATTACTGTTTACAACAAATAAGCAATTGACGATCAAAATTGATTGAAAGCATCTTAAACATGTCAAGTATTTCATTGTAGATGATCTGTGATCCAAATGCTTCTTCCACCTTCGAGAGGGACAGAAGAATTCTTCCATATCATGATGGTTTAAAATTGTATCAACCAATGTTTTCTGCTGAAAAGATATCATCTATTTTTTTCTATTTTTGGAAGAAAATATTCCTAGACATACAACAGGTGAGAACTAAGTAATTTTAAAGAAACAAATGAAATGAAAATATTCTGTAAATAGAATGAAATGAAAAGCTGTGTTTTAAATAGGAGCTAAATATTAAACAGAATTTTTGTACCAGGCATTTGAATTACTGCACCAGCTCTTTTGCCCATCAAGAGAGGCATTTAGCATTTCAGTCTTTTCCAAGGTGTTCATGATCTGCTATGCTGATCTCTGTGTGTGCCTAGGTGTGTGTGGAGGGGGGGGCATATGAAGGGGAGTGTGTATGTTTGCTTTACAATTGTTGTGGCAGATTCATGCCTCAGCTCCACATTTTGTTTTAAAAAGGTCACACCGAGTGGATATGAAGTTTACTATCAACAAGAGATCGATTCCCAAATCATCCATTTGACTCTCCTTTATAAATCATGTGCTTTGTTGCATATTTTATCAAATATACTTTCAAGCCAGATGGAGGAAGGAGGATGTGGGAATCCCTCCACCATCTTGCAACTTTTATGTAAGTAGGTTTTCAAGAAAATCATCATTTCTCTTTTAAATATGTCTGGAACAGGCATGATGGTAGTGTCAACCTGTTGGAGTTTTTGTTGCTGGAAGAAGTTGTACAAAAGGATTGGTTTTTACATTGACCAGTTACTGAATCAAGCGCAGGAATACATTGGAAATTTAGCTGGGGGTTCCTTTTCCCAGCAGACTACTTCTAGAACGAGCTTGTACACTGAAGCTGACTCTTTTGCTCTCTTTTTGTTTCTTTCCTATTTTCTTGGCTTCTTTGCCACTATCTAGACAATTTTGGAACTTTGTTCCCAACTAAAATGGTTTCAATAGTCTGATTGTGATCATACATTTTTACAAGGAATTTTTAAAATCTTTCCTCGAGTCCAGAAAGTCAAGGACTTAGATCTTTTTCTTCCCTTATCAATATTGCCATGAAATTGATAAATAAAGACCAACTCTTTATTTTTGTTTTTAACCCACGTAGATAATTCCCATCCATTAATCCATTTTGTGGACCAATAGCTGCCATTCTGATGGAAGCTGTCACTTCTTAACAATAGGCATTCTGTGACTATGTTGACAGCACTTTGGGTGAAGATCCTAACTGGTCTTAGATATACATAGGGAGAAATTTGCTCAGCCAGTGTCAGTCTTAAGCATGCGTATCAGAAGATCTTTCTAGAGCTGGGAATTTTCCCATGAAAGGGATTCAGTTAGGGAAGAGACACTTGTGCCAGAGTTTTACATTCTTCTTGAACACTGCTTAAGGAACTTAGATGCCATGTCCATTTGGATCTCTGTCTGCACAGAACTTTGTCATGCCAGTGCTTTGAAATGCATCTTGAAGAGAATTCACTAGCACAGAATGAAAGAGAGTGGAAGGGGTTGGTGGGGCTAACCAGGCCCAACCCCCCTGCCTAAACCAGGATACCTAGAGCCTCTTGCCCAGGATTCTATCTGGGTGTACTTTTAATGTCTTCAAAGATCCAGGCTCCACAATCTTTCTGGGCAGTCTGTGCCGTGGTTCAGTCACCCTGACAGTAAAGAAACATTTACTGATGTTCAAAGGCAATCTCCTGTATTTCAGTGTGTGCCCACTGCCTCTTGTCTTTTCCCTCAGCATCACTGAAAAGACACTGATTCCCTCCCCTTTGCACTATTGCTTCCATATGTATGTGTGATGCCATGTAGAGGTATGTCAAAAACCTCCCTGAAGCCCAGGCAGATAATATTCCCTTCATCTACCAGTCAAGTTGATTCATCAGAGGAGTTTAAAGTGATGTTCAGCATGAAATTCCCCTGAAAAATCATGCTAACTACATTATTTGGTCATCTGTCATGTGCCTGGCAAGGATTTCCAGGAAGAGCTGCTTCATCAACTTCCTGGGGATAAAAAAGAGGCTGGCTGGTTTGTACTATGGCGAGTCCTCTTAATTGCCTTTTTTGAAGATGGGTGTCATTTGCTAACATCCACTCTTTAGCCTCTCTTGTCGTCTACATCTTAGCAAAACGCTTTTCCACTATGTCTGGCTAGGAAAAACTGTGCCAGCACAGAAAACATCTCCCATCGTGTTCTAGAAGTTGCACGGATGTCTGCCAAGTGTTTGGCAGGAAGAAAAGAAAAGTTGTCCAAAACAGCTTCCAATCGAATGTTCCTGTGATTGGAAAAGTCAGGAGAGTGCAAAGGTACTGTTTTCTATCAGTTGGCAAGGTGCGCACACAATCCCAGTGTTGTACAGCTTGCTTCTTCACCTTCCCGAAGCTGCCGCTCTCGCCGGCTGCCGGAGCCCAAGAAGCGGCTTCTTCGCGCAAAGACGATTGTGCCGCTCACAGGGCTCTCCTTAGCGCGGCTTCTGCCGAAAGACGCCCGGCAGCGGCTCTTACCTCCGGAGAGCATCCTACCTTCGTCTTTAGCTCCTCTTCTCATCTACACCTCGGCAAAAAGCTTCTCCACTATGTCTGGCTAGGAAAAACTGTGCCAGCACAGAAAACATCTCCCATCGTGTTCTAGAAGTTGCACGGATGTCTGCCAAGTGTTTGGCAGGAAGAAAAGAAAAGTTGTCCAAAACAGCTTCCAATCGAATGTTCCTGTGATTGGAAAAGTCAGGAGAGTGCAAAGGTACTGTTTTCTATCAGTTGGCAAGGTGCGCACACAATCCCAGTGTTGTACAGCTTGCTTCTTCACCTTCCCGAAGCTGCCGCTCTCGCCGGCTGCCGGAGCCCAAGAAGCGGCTTCTTCGCGCAAAGACGATTGTGCCGCTCACAGGGCTCTCCTTAGCGCGGCTTCTGCCGAAAGACGCCCGGCAGCGGCTCTTACCTCCGGAGAGCATCCTACCTTCGTCTTTAGCTCCTCTTCTCATCTACACCTCGGCAAAAAGCTTTTCCACTATGTCTGGCTAGGAAAAACTGTGCCAGCACAGAAAACATCTCCCATCGTGTTCTAGAAGTTGCACGGATGTCTGCCAAGTGTTTGGCAGGAAGAAAAGAAAAGTTGTCCAAAACAGCTTCCAATCGAATGTTCCTGTGATTGGAAAAGTCAGGAGAGTGCAAAGGTACTGTTTTCTATCAGTTGGCAAGGTGCGCACACAATCCCAGTGTTGTACAGCTTGCTTCTTCACCTTCCCGAAGCTGCCGCTCTCGCCGGCTGCCGGAGCCCAAGAAGCGGCTTCTTCGCGCAAAGACGATTGTGCCGCTCACAGGGCTCTCCTTAGCGCGGCTTCTGCCGAAAGACGCCCGGCAGCGGCTCTTACCTCCGGAGAGCATCCTACCTTCGTCTTTCGCGTCTTTTGTAGTCTACATCTTAGCAAAACGCTTTTCCACTATGTCTGGCTAGGAAAAACTGTGCCAGCACAGAAAACATCTCCCATCGTGTTCTAGAAGTTGCACGGATGTCTGCCAAGTGTTTGGCAGGAAGAAAAGAAAAGTTGTCCAAAACAGCTTCCAATCGAATGTTCCTGTGATTGGAAAAGTCAGGAGAGTGCAAAGGTACTGTTTTCTATCAGTTGGCAAGGTGCGCACACAATCCCAGTGTTGTACAGCTTGCTTCTTCACCTTCCCGAAGCTGCCGCTCTCGCCGGCTGCCGGAGCCCAAGAAGCGGCTTCTTCGCGCAAAGACGATTGTGCCGCTCACAGTGCTCTCCTTAGCGCGGCTTCTGCCGAAAGACGCCCGGCAGGGCTCTTACCTCCGGAGAGCATCCTACCTTCGTCTTTCGCGTCTTTTGTAGTCTACATCTTAGCAAAACGCTTTTCCACTATGTCTGGCTAGGAAAAACTGTGCCAGCACAGAAAACATCTCCCATCGTGTTCTAGAAGTTGCACGGATGTCTGCCAAGTGTTTGGCAGGAAGAAAAGAAAAGTTGTCCAAAACAGCTTCCAATCGAATGTTCCTGTGATTGGAAAAGTCAGGAGAGTGCAAAGGTACTGTTTTCTATCAGTTGGCAAGGTGCGCACACAATCCCAGTGTTGTACAGCTTGCTTCTTCACCTTCCCGAAGCTGCCGCTCTCGCCGGCTGCCGGAGCCCAAGAAGCGGCTTCTTCGCGCAAAGACGATTCTGCCGCTCACAGGGCTCTCCTTAGCGCGGCTTCTGCCGAAAGACGCCCGGCAGCGGCTCTTACCTCCGGAGAGCATCCTACCTTCGTCTTTCGCGTCTTTTGTAGTCTACATCTTAGCAAAACGCTTTTCCACTATGTCTGGCTAGGAAAAACTGTGCCAGCACAGAAAACATCTCCCATCGTGTTCTAGAAGTTGCACGGATGTCTGCCAAGTGTTTGGCAGGAAGAAAAGAAAAGTTGTCCAAAACAGCTTCCAATCGAATGTTCCTGTGATTGGAAAAGTCAGGAGAGTGCAAAGGTACTGTTTTCTATCAGTTGGCAAGGTGCGCACACAATCCCAGTGTTGTACAGCTTGCTTCTTCACCTTCCCGAAGCTGCCGCTCTCGCCGGCTGCCGGAGCCCAAGAAGCGGCTTCTTCGCGCAAAGACGATTGTGCCGCTCACAGGGCTCTCCTTAGCGCGGCTTCTGCCGAAAGACGCCCGGCAGCGGCTCTTACCTCCGGAGAGCATCCTACCTTCGTCTTTCTCGTCTTTTGTAGTCTACATCTTAGCAAAACGCTTTTCCACTATGTCTGGCTAGGAAAAACTGTGCCAGCACAGAAAACATCTCCCATCGTGTTCTAGAAGTTGCACGGATGTCTGCCAAGTGTTTGGCAGGAAGAAAAGAAAAGTTGTCCAAAACAGCTTCCAATCGAATGTTCCTGTGATTGGAAAAGTCAGGAGAGTGCAAAGGTACTGTTTTCTATCAGTTGGCAAGGTGCGCACACAATCCCAGTGTTGTACAGCTTGCTTCTTCACCTTCCCGAAGCTGCCGCTCTCGCCGGCTGCCGGAGCCCAAGAAGCGGCTTCTTCGCGCAAAGACGATTGTGCCGCTCACAGTGCTCTCCTTAGCGCGGCTTCTGCCGAAAGACGCCCGGCAGCGGCTCTTACCTCCGGAGAGCATCCTACCTTCGTCTTTCGCGTCTTTTGTAGTCTACATCTTAGCAAAACGCTTTTCCACTATGTCTGGCTAGGAAAAACTGTGCCAGCACAGAAAACATCTCCCATCGTGTTCTAGAAGTTGCACGGATGTCTGCCAAGTGTTTGGCAGGAAGAAAAGAAAAGTTGTCCAAAACAGCTTCCAATCGAATGTTCCTGTGATTGGAAAAGTCAGGAGAGTGCAAAGGTACTGTTTTCTATCAGTTGGCAAGGTGCGCACACAATCCCAGTGTTGTACAGCTTGCTTCTTCACCTTCCCGAAGCTGCCGCTCTCGCCGGCTGCCGGAGCCCAAGAAGCGGCTTCTTCGCGCAAAGACGATTGTGCCGCTCACAGTGCTCTCCTTAGCGCGGCTTCTGCCGAAAGACGCCCGGCAGCGGCTCTTACCTCCGGAGAGCATCCTACCTTCGTCTTTCGCGTCTTTTGTAGTCTACATCTTAGCAAAACGCTTTTCCACTATGTCTGGCTAGGAAAAACTGTGCCAGCACAGAAAACATCTCCCATCGTGTTCTAGAAGTTGCACGGATGTCTGCCAAGTGTTTGGCAGGAAGAAAAGAAAAGTTGTCCAAAACAGCTTCCAATCGAATGTTCCTGTGATTGGAAAAGTCAGGAGAGTGCAAAGGTACTGTTTTCTATCAGTTGGCAAGGTGCGCACACAATCCCAGTGTTGTACAGCTTGCTTCTTCACCTTCCCGAAGCTGCCGCTCTCGCCGGCTGCCGGAGCCCAAGAAGCGGCTTCTTCGCGCAAAGACGATTGTGCCGCTCACAGTGCTCTCCTTAGCGCGGCTTCTGCCGAAAGACGCCCGGCAGCGGCTCTTACCTCCGGAGAGCATCCTACCTTCGTCTTTCGCGTCTTTTGTAGTCTACATCTTAACAAAACGCTTTTCCACTATGTCTGGCTAGGAAAAACTGTGCCAGCACAGAAAACATCTCCCATCGTGTTCTAGAAGTTGCACGGATGTCTGCCAAGTGTTTGGCAGGAAGAAAAGAAAAGTTGTCCAAAACAGCTTCCAATCGAATGTTCCTGTGATTGGAAAAGTCAGGAGAGTGCAAAGGTACTGTTTTCTATCAGTTGGCAAGGTGCGCACACAATCCCAGTGTTGTACAGCTTGCTTCTTCACCTTCCCGAAGCTGCCGCTCTCGCCGGCTGCCGGAGCCCAAGAAGCGGCTTCTTCGCGCAAAGACGATTGTGCCGCTCACAGGGCTCTCCTTAGCGCGGCTTCTGCCGAAAGACGCCCGGCAGCGGCTCTTACCTCCGGAGAGCATCCTACCTTCGTCTTTCGCGTCTTTTGTAGTCTACATCTTAGCAAAACGCTTTTCCACTATGTCTGGCTAGGAAAAACTGTGCCAGCACAGAAAACATCTCCCATCGTGTTCTAGAAGTTGCACGGATGTCTGCCAAGTGTTTGGCAGGAAGAAAAGAAAAGTTGTCCAAAACAGCTTCCAATCGAATGTTCCTGTGATTGGAAAAGTCAGGAGAGTGCAAAGGTACTGTTTTCTATCAGTTGGCAAGGTGCGCACACAATCCCAGTGTTGTACAGCTTGCTTCTTCACCTTCCCGAAGCTGCCGCTTTCGCCGGCTGCCGGAGCCCAAGAAGCGGCTTCTTCGCGCAAAGACGATTGTGCCGCTCACAGTGCTCTCCTTAGCGCAGCTTCTGCCGAAAGACGCCCGGCAGCGGCTCTTACCTCCTGAGAGTGGCAGCTTCGGGAAGATGAAGAAGCAAGCTGTACAACACTGGGATTGTGTGCGCACCTTGCCAACTGATAGAAAACAGTACCTTTGCACTCTCCTGACTTTTCCAATCACAGGAACATTCGATTGGAAGCTGTTTTGGACAACTTTTCTTTTCTTCCTGCCAAACACTTGGCAGACATCCGTGCAACTTCTAGAACACGATGGGAGATGTTTTCTGTGCTGGCACAGTTTTTCCTAGCCAGACATAGTGGAAAAGCGTTTTGCTAAGATGTAGACTACAAAAGACGCGAAAGACGAAGGTAGGATGCTCTCCGGAGGTAAGAGCCGCTGCCGGGCGTCTTTCGGCAGAAGCCGCGCTAAGGAGAGCACTGTGAGCGGCACAATCGTCTTTGCGCGAAGAAGCCGCTTCTTGGGCTCCGGCAGCCGGCGAGAGCGGCAGCTTCGGGAAGGTGAAGAAGCAAGCTGTACAACACTGGGATTGTGTGCGCACCTTGCCAACTGATAGAAAACAGTACCTTTGCACTCTCCTGACTTTTCCAATCACAGGAACATTCGATTGGAAGCTGTTTTGGACAACTTTTCTTTTCTTCCTGCCAAACACTTGGCAGACATCCGTGCAACTTCTAGAACACGATGGGAGATGTTTTCTGTGCTGGCACAGTTTTTCCTAGCCAGACATAGTGGAAAAGCTTTTTGCCGAGGTGTAGATGAGAAGAGGAGCTAAAGACGAAGGTAGGATGCTCTCCGGAGGTAAGAGCCGCTGCCGGGCGTCTTTCGGCAGAAGCCGCGCTAAGGAGAGCACTGTGAGCGGCACAATCGTCTTTGCGCGAAGAAGCCGCTTCTTGGGCTCCGGCAGCCGGCGAGAGCGGCAGCTTCGGGAAGGTGAAGAAGCAAGCTGTACAACACTGGGATTGTGTGCGCACCTTGCCAACTGATAGAAAACAGTATCTTTGCACTCTCCTGACTTTTCCAATCACAGGAACATTCGATTGGAAGCTGTTTTGGACAACTTTTCTTTTCTTCCTGCCAAACACTTGGCAGACATCCGTGCAACTTCTAGAACACGATGGGAGATGTTTTCTGTGCTGGCACAGTTTTTCCTAGCCAGACATAGTGGAAAAGCTTTTTGCCGAGGTGTAGATGAGAAGAGGAGCTAAAGACGAAGGTAGGATGCTCTCCGGAGGTAAGAGCCGCTGCCGGGCGTCTTTCGGCAGAAGCCGCGCTAAGGAGAGCACTGTGAGCGGCACAATCGTCTTTGCGCGAAGAAGCCGCTTCTTGGGCTCCGGCAGCCGGCGAGAGCGGCAGCTTCGGGAAGGTGAAGAAGCAAGCTGTACAACACTGGGATTGTGTGCGCACCTTGCCAACTGATAGAAAACAGTACCTTTGCACTCTCCTGACTTTTCCAATCACAGGAACATTCGATTGGAAGCTGTTTTGGACAACTTTTCTTTTCTTCCTGCCAAACACTTGGCAGACATCCGTGCAACTTCTAGAACACGATGGGAGATGTTTTCTGTGCTGGCACAGTTTTTCCTAGCCAGACATAGTGGAAAAGCGTTTTGCTAAGATGTAGACTACAAAAGACGCGAAAGACGAAGGTAGGATGCTCTCCGGAGGTAAGAGCCGCTGCCGGGCGTCTTTCGGCAGAAGCCGCGCTAAGGAGAGCACTGTGAGCGGCACAATCGTCTTTGCGCGAAGAAGCCGCTTCTTGGGCTCCGGCAGCCGGCGAGAGCGGCAGCTTCGGGAAGGTGAAGAAGCAAGCTGTACAACACTGGGATTGTGTGCGCACCTTGCCAACTGATAGAAAACAGTACCTTTGCACTCTCCTGACTTTTCCAATCACAGGAACATTCGATTGGAAGCTGTTTTGGACAACTTTTCTTTTCTTCCTGCCAAACACTTGGCAGACATCCGTGCAACTTCTAGAACACGATGGGAGATGTTTTCTGTGCTGGCACAGTTTTTCCTAGCCAGACATAGTGGAGAAGCTTTTTGCCGAGGTGTAGATGAGAAGAGGAGCTAAAGACGAAGGTAGGGTGCTCTCCGGAGGTAAGAGCCGCTGCCGGGCGTCTTTCGGCAGAAGCCGCGCTAAGGAGAGCCCTGTGAGCGGCACAATCGTCTTTGCGCGAAGAAGCCGCTTCTTGGGCTCCGGCAGCCGGCGAGAGCGGCAGCTTCGGGAAGGTGAAGAAGCAAGCTGTACAACACTGGGATTGTGTGCGCACCTTGCCAACTGATAGAAAACAGTACCTTTGCACTCTCCTGACTTTTCCAATCACAGGAACATTCGATTGGAAGCTGTTTTGGACAACTTTTCTTTTCTTCCTGCCAAACACTTGGCAGACATCCGTGCAACTTCTAGAACACGATGGGAGATGTTTTCTGTGCTGGCACAGTTTTTCCTAGCCAGACATAGTGGAAAAGCGTTTTGCTAAGATGTAGACGACAAGAGAGGCTAAAGAGTGGATGTTAGCATATGACACCCATCTTCAAAAAAGGCAATTAAGAGGACTCGCCATAGTACAAACCAGCCAGCCTCTTTTTTATCCCCAGGAAGTTGATGAAGCAGCTCTTCCTGGAAATCCTTGCCAGGCACATGACAGATGACCAAATAATGTAGTTAGCATGATTTTTCAGGGGAATTTCATGCTGAACATCACTTTAAACTCCTCTGATGAATCAACTTGACTGGTAGATGAAGGGAATATTATCTGCCTGGGCTTCAGGGAGGTTTTTGACATACCTCTACATGGCATCACACATACATATGGAAGCAATAGTGCAAAGGGGAGGGAATCAGTGTCTTTTCAGTGATGCTGAGGGTAAAGACAAGAGGCAGTGGGCACACACTGAAATACAGGAGATTGCCTTTGAACATCAGTAAATGTTTCTTTACTGTCAGGGTGACTGAACCACGGCACAGACTGCCCAGAAAGATTGTGGAGCCTGGATCTTTGAAGACATTAAAAGTACACCCAGATAGAATCCTGGGCAAGAGGCTCTAGGTATCCTGGTTTAGGCAGGGGGGTTGGGCCTGGTTAGCCCCACCAACCCCTTCCACTCTCTTTCATTCTGTGCTAGTGAATTCTCTTCAAGATGCATTTCAAAGCACTGGCATGACAAAGTTCTGTGCAGACAGAGATCCAAATGGACATGGCATCTAAGTTCCTTAAGCAGTGTTCAAGAAGAATGTAAAACTCTGGCACAAGTGTCTCTTCCCTAACTGAATCCCTTTCATGGGAAAATTCCCAGCTCTAGAAAGATCTTCTGATACGCATGCTTAAGACTGACACTGGCTGAGCAAATTTCTCCCTATGTATATCTAAGACCAGTTAGGATCTTCACCCAAAGTGCTGTCAACATAGTCACAGAATGCCTATTGTTAAGAAGTGACAGCTTCCATCAGAATGGCAGCTATTGGTCCACAAAATGGATTAATGGATGGGAATTATCTACGTGGGTTAAAAACAAAAATAAAGAGTTGGTCTTTATTTATCAATTTCATGGCAATATTGATAAGGGAAGAAAAAGATCTAAGTCCTTGACTTTCTGGACTCGAGGAAAGATTTTAAAAATTCCTTGTAAAAATGTATGATCACAATCAGACTATTGAAACCATTTTAGTTGGGAACAAAGTTCCAAAATTGTCTAGATAGTGGCAAAGAAGCCAAGAAAATAGGAAAGAAACAAAAAGAGAGCAAAAGAGTCAGCTTCAGTGTACAAGCTCGTTCTAGAAGTAGTCTGCTGGGAAAAGGAACCCCCAGCTAAATTTCCAATGTATTCCTGCGCTTGATTCAGTAACTGGTCAATGTAAAAACCAATCCTTTTGTACAACTTCTTCCAGCAACAAAAACTCCAACAGGTTGACACTACCATCATGCCTGTTCCAGACATATTTAAAAGAGAAATGATGATTTTCTTGAAAACCTACTTACATAAAAGTTGCAAGATGGTGGAGGGATTCCCACATCCTCCTTCCTCCATCTGGCTTGAAAGTATATTTGATAAAATATGCAACAAAGCACATGATTTATAAGGGAGAGTCAAATGGATGATTTGGGAATCGATCTCTTGTTGATAGTAAACTTCATATCCACTCGGTGTGACCTTTTTAAAACAAAATGTGGAGCTGAGGCATGAATCTGCCACAACAATTGTAAAGCAAACATACACACTCCCCTTCATATGCCCCCCCCTCCACACACACCTAGGCACACACAGAGATCAGCATAGCAGATCATGAACACCTTGGAAAAGACTGAAATGCTAAATGCCTCTCTTGATGGGCAAAAGAGCTGGTGCAGTAATTCAAATGCCTGGTACAAAAATTCTGTTTAATATTTAGCTCCTATTTAAAACACAGCTTTTCATTTCATTCTATTTACAGAATATTTTCATTTCATTTGTTTCTTTAAAATTACTTAGTTCTCACCTGTTGTATGTCTAGGAATATTTTCTTCCAAAAATAGAAAAAAATAGATGATATCTTTTCAGCAGAAAACATTGGTTGATACAATTTTAAACCATCATGATATGGAAGAATTCTTCTGTCCCTCTCGAAGGTGGAAGAAGCATTTGGATCACAGATCATCTACAATGAAATACTTGACATGTTTAAGATGCTTTCAATCAATTTTGATCGTCAATTGCTTATTTGTTGTAAACAGTAATTTTTCAGTGAAGGGAAAGTGTGTGTGGTATATCTACATGATATGTTCAAAGGCAGTTCCTACTAATGGCCAGGCTGAATTCCAGTAAATAATGTCCCGAATGATATTTTGCCGCCTTCTTTGGCACTTCATGAAATCTTACCCCGATGAAGTGCTGAAACACAGAGATTTTCTCTTAGAGAGTGTCTCATGTTGTAACCTATCCCATGGATTTTATGCTGTAATTCTTATCTCTTTTAAAATTTACTATCTTCTGTACAGTTTTCATGAAACTTTCTGTTACAGTAGTGAATAGCACAGATAAATGTCATTTTGTACAACTTTGAATTTACCCCAAGAGCTGAGAGAAAACTTGATCCTATACTTCAATCCGAGTTTCTTCTATAGTCCAACTTTGTTTCTCTACCATCAAGCTTCTCCTTTGTTGCTGCTCCAAGCCCCGTCCAAGGTGACCTTGAATACTTTCAGGGATGGGACACCCACAACTTCTCTGGGCAACCTGTTCCAGTGTTCCAGCACTCCCACAGTAAAAAAGGCCTTCCTTTCATCTAATATGTGTAGGAAATCATAAATCTAGGCATAGAAGCTTGGAGTGCAAATTTGAAATTCTTTGGATTTGAAGCACATTTTATATGAATACTGACTTACAGATGACTAAAAGATGTTGATGGGCATTTGAGCTGACAAGTTTTGAAAAAGTGCACGGAAATTAAAATTGAAACCACTAAAATTAAAAACTCCTTGCCATTTTCTTTTTCCTCTCCTATTCAAAATTGCATATGTCAGATATCAGTGCTTCATGCAAACCTCTCAGATGCTCTCAGAGAAAAAGCTTTTCTTTCAGACTAAGTTGCGGTTGACGTAGAACACTAGCAGGAGTGAAAGATTTTCTGGGCATCGGGGCAGCCCGTTCTCCTTGGATTTGTGTGCAGAATGCATTTTATCCAAACTGGAAAATAGATCCCAGCTCTGTTCTATTCATCATTCTTACTTCATCAGGCCAGAAGATTCTGTGAAAAGTAGCCTGTGGACCTTGAAGACAGCGCATGTGAACCAGATGAGAGGTGATAGAGAAGTTGAGGGAGAGAAGAAAGAGCATGAGGCTGAAACCAGAAAGTATTTCTCCACGTGATCATGGAAGATTGCAGGAGCCACTTGGTACTATCAAACCAGCCCAACTTGGCACTGGTGCCACCTTGGGTCTGAGAGCCATGTTGCATATCGTGCATTTTAAGGAGCCAGCTGGCCACACCCAGCCATATGCCCCCAAACACAAACCAAGGCCCTTTTCTCTGGCAAACAAAACTCAGCTGCCCTGCTTCTGGATGGCAGATTGCAGGAACCACTTGGTACTATCAAACAAGCCGAACTTGGCACTGGTGCCACCATGGGTCTGGTCACCATCCTGCCTATTGTAGCTTTTCAGGAGCCAGCCGGTCACTCTCAGCCATAGGCCCCCAAACACAAACCTCGGCCCGTTTCCCTGGCAAACAAAAGTAAGCTGCCCCGCTTCTGCATGGCAGATTGCAGGAGCTACTTAGTACTATCAAATCAGCCCGACTTGGCACAGGTGCCACCTTGGATCTGGGAACCATCCTGTGTATCGTGGATTTTCAGGGGCCAGCCGGCCACTCTCAGCCATATGCCCCCAAAAACAAACCACGGACCTTTTCTCTGGCAAACAAAAATCAGCTGCCCCACTTCTGGATGGCAGATTGCAGGAGCCACTTGGGACTATCACACCAGCACAACATGGCACTTGTGCCACCTTGGATCTGGGAACAATCCTGCGTATCGTACATATTCAGGAACCAGCCGAACACTCCCAGCCACAGGCCCCCAAACACAAACAACGGCCCATTTCCCTGGCAAACAAAACTCAGCTGCCCCGCTTCTGGATGGCAGTTTGCAGGAGCCACTTGGGACTATCAAACCAGCCCGACTTGGTAATGGTACCACCTTGGATCTGGGAACCATCCTTCCTATCGTGGATTTTCAGGGGCCAGCCGGTCATTCCCAGCCATATGCCCCCAAACACAAACCTCGGCCCTTTCCTCTGGCAAACAAAACTCAACTGCCCCTCTTCTGGATGGCAAATTGCAGGACGCACTTGGTACTACAAAAAGAGCCCGACTTGGCAGTGGTGCCACCTTGGCTCTGGGAACCATCCTGCGTATCGAGCATTTTAAGGAGCCAGCCGGCAATTCCCAGCCGTATGCCCCAAAAAGAGACCATGGACATTTTCTCTGGCAAAAAAAACTCAGCTGTCCCGCTTCTGGATGGCAGATTGCAGGAGTCACTTTGAACCATACAACCAGCCTTACTTGGCACTGGTGCCACCTTGGATCTGGGAACCATCCTGCCTATCGTTGATTTTCAGGGGCCAGCCGGCCACTCTCAGCCATAGGCCCCCAAACACAAACCACAGCCCTTTTCTCTAGCAAACAAAATTCAACTGCCCCGCTTCTGGATGGCAAATTGCAGGAGCCACTGGGTACTACAAAAACAGCCTGACTTGGCACTGGTGCCACCTTGCGTCTGGTTACCATGCGGCGTATCGTGCATTTTAAGGAGCCAGGTGGCCACTCCCAGCCATATGCCCCCAAACACAACCCACGGCCCTTTTCTCTGGCAAACAAAACTCAGCTGCCCCGCTTCAGGATGGCAGATTGCAGGAGACACTTGGTACTATCAAACCAGCCCGACTTGGCACTGGTGCCACCTTGGGTCTGGGAACCATCCTGCGTTTTGTGGATTGTCCGGAGACAGCCGACCACTCTCGGCCACAGAGCCCAATCAAAAACAAAGGTCCGTTTCCCTGGCAAAAAAAACTCAGCTGCCCCGCTTCTGGATGGGAGATTGCAGGAGGCACTTGACACTGTCAAACCAGCCCCACTTGGCACTGGTGCCACCTTGGGTCTGGGAACCATGCTGCGTATCGTGGATTTTCAGGAGCCAGCCGGCCACTGCCAGCCACAGGCCCCCAAACACAAACCACAGCCTTTTTCTCTGGCAAACAAAACTCAGCTGCCCCGCTTCTGGATGGCAGATTGCAGGAGCCACTTGGTACTATCAAACCAGCCCGACTTGGCACTGGTGCCACCTTGGGTCTGGGAACCATCCTGCCTATCGTGGATTGTAAGGAGCCAGCCGCCTACTCCCAGCCACAGGCCCCCAACAAAAACCACGGCCCTTTTTTCTCGCAAACAAAACTTAGCTGCCTCACTTCTGGATGGCAGATTGCAGGAGCCACTTGGTGTAATCAAACCAGCCCGACTTGGCACTGGTGCCACCTTGGGTCTGGGAACCATCCTGCGTATCGTGGATTCTAAGGAGCCAGCCGGCCACTCCCAGCCACAGGCCCCCAAACAAAATCAACGGCGCTGTTCCCTGGAAAACAAAACACGCCTGCCAACTTTTTGATGGAGTTTGCAGGAGCCACTTGGTACTATCAAACCAGCCCGACTTGGCACTGGTGCCACCTTGGGTCTGGGAAACATCCTGCGTATCGTGGATTCTTAGGAGCCAGCCGGCCACTCCTAGCCACAGACCCCCAAACAAAAACCTAGGCCTATTTCTCTGGCAAACAAAAGTAAGCTGCCCTGCTTCTGGATGGCAGATTGCAGGAGACACTTGGTACTATCAAACCAGCCCGACTTGGCACTGGTGCCACCTTGGATCTGGGAACCATGCTGTGTATCGTGGATATTCAGGGGCCAGCTGGCCACTCTCAGCCATATGTCCCCAAACAGAAACCTCGGCCCGTTTCTCTGGCAAACAAAACTCAACTGCCCCTCTTCTGGATGGCAAATTGCAGGATGAACTTGATACTAAAACCGCAGGCCGACTTGGTAGTGGTGACACCTTGGGCCTGGGAACCATCATGCGTATCGAGCATTTTAAGGAGCCAGCCGGCCACTCCCAGCAATATGCCCCCAAAAACAATCCACGGAATTTTTCTCTGGCAAACAAAAATCAGCTGCCCCGCTTCTGGATGGCAGATTGCAGGAGCCACTTTGCACCATCAAACCAGCCCGACTTGGCACTGGTGCCACCTTGCATCTGGGAACCATGCTGCCTAGCGTGGATTTTCAGGAGCCAGCCGGCCACTCTCAGCTATATGCCCCCAAACAAAACCCACGGCCCGTTTCCCTGGCAAACAAAATTAAGCTGCCCCGCTTCTAGATGGCAGATTGCAGGACGCACTTGGTAGTATCAAACCAGCCCGACTTGGCACTGGTGCCACCTTGGGTCTGGGAACCATCCTGCGTATCGTGGGTTCAAAGGAGCCAGCCGGCCACTCCCAGCCACAGGCCCCCAAATACAAACAATGGCGCTTTTCCCTGGAAAACAAAACTCGCCTGCCAACATTTTGATGGCAGATTGCAGGAGCCACTTGGTACTATCAAATCAGCCCAACTTGGCACTGGTGCCACCATGGGTCTGGTAACCATCCTGCCTATTGTAGCTTTTCAGGAGCCAGCCGGTCACTCCCAGCCATAGGTCCCCAGTCACAAACCTCGGCCCGTTTCCCTGGCAAACAAAAGTAAGCTGCCCCGCTTCTGGATGGCAGATTGCAGGAGCCACTTGGTACTATCAAACCAGCCCAACTTGGCACTGGTGCCACCTTGGGTCTGGGAACCATGCTGCGTAACACAGATTCTAAGGAGCCAGTCGGCCACTCCCAGCCACAAGCCCCCAAACACAAACAACGGCGCTATTCTCTGGCAAACAAAACTCAACTGCCCCTCTTCTGGATGGCAAATTGCAGGACGCACTTGGTACTATAAAAACAGCCCGACTTGGCACTGGTGCCACCTTGGGTCTGGGAACCATCCTGCGTATTGTGGGTTGTCAGGAGCCAGCCGAACACTCTCGGCCACAGACCCCAATTAAAAACAACGGCCCGTTTCACAGGCAAACAAAACTCAGCTGCCCCGCTTCTGGATGGGAGATTGCAGGAGGCACTTGACACTGTGAAACCAGCCCCACTTGGCACTGGTGCCACCTTGGGTCTGGGAACCATGCTGCGTATCATGGATTTTCAGGAGCCAGCCGGTCACTCTCAGCCATAGGCCCCCAAACACAAACCTCGGCCCGTTTCCCTGGCAAACAAAAGTAAGCTGCCCCGCTTCTGCATGGCAGATTGCAGGAGCTACTTAGTACTATCAAATCAGCCCGACTTGGCACAGGTGCCACCTTGGATCTGGGAACCATCCTGTGTATCGTGGATTTTCAGGGGCCAGCCGGCCACTCTCAGCCATATGCCCCCAAAAACAAACCACGGACCTTTTCTCTGGCAAACAAAAATCAGCTGCCCCACTTCTGGATGGCAGATTGCAGGAGCCACTTGGGACTATCACACCAGCACAACATGGCACTGCTGCCACCTTGGATCTGGGAACAATCCTGCGTATCGTACATATTCAGGAACCAGCCGAACACTCCCAGCCACAGGCCCCCAAACACAAACAACGGCCCATTTCCCTGGCAAACAAAACTCAGCTGCCCCGCTTCTGGATGGCAGTTTGCAGGAGCCACTTGGGACTATCAAACCAGCCCGACTTGGTAATGGTACCACCTTGGATCTGGGAACCATCCTTCCTATCGTGGATTTTCAGGGGCCAGCCGGTCATTCCCAGCCATATGCCCCCAAACACAAACCTCGGCCCTTTCCTCTGGCAAACAAAACTCAACTGCCCCTCTTCTGGATGGCAAATTGCAGGACGCACTTGGTACTACAAAAAGAGCCCGACTTGGCAGTGGTGCCACCTTGGCTCTGGGAACCATCCTGCGTATCGAGCATTTTAAGGAGCCAGCCGGCAATTCCCAGCCGTATGCCCCAAAAAGAGACCATGGACATTTTCTCTGGCAAAAAAAACTCAGCTGTCCCGCTTCTGGATGGCAGATTGCAGGAGTCACTTTGAACCATACAACCAGCCTTACTTGGCACTGGTGCCACCTTGGATCTGGGAACCATCCTGCCTATCGTTGATTTTCAGGGGCCAGCCGGCCACTCTCAGCCATAGGCCCCCAAACACAAACCACAGCCCTTTTCTCTAGCAAACAAAATTCAACTGCCCCGCTTCTGGATGGCAAATTGCAGGAGCCACTGGGTACTACAAAAACAGCCTGACTTGGCACTGGTGCCACCTTGCGTCTGGTTACCATGCGGCGTATCGTGCATTTTAAGGAGCCAGGTGGCCACTCCCAGCCATATGCCCCCAAACACAACCCACGGCCCTTTTCTCTGGCAAACAAAACTCAGCTGCCCCGCTTCTGGATGGCAGATTGCAGGAGCCACTTGGTACTATCAAACCAGCCCGACTTGGCACTGGTGCCACCTTGGGTCTGGGAACCATCCTGCCTATCGTGGATTGTAAGGAGCCAGCCGCCTACTCCCAGCCACAGGCCCCCAACAAAAACCACGGCCCTTTTTTCTCGCAAACAAAACTTAGCTGCCTCACTTCTGGATGGCAGATTGCAGGAGCCACTTGGTGTAATCAAACCAGCCCGACTTGGCACTGGTGCCACCTTGGGTCTGGGAACCATCCTGCGTATCGTGGATTCTAAGGAGCCAGCCGGCCACTCCCAGCCACAGGCCCCCAAACAAAATCAACGGCGCTGTTCCCTGGAAAACAAAACACGCCTGCCAACTTTTTGATGGAGTTTGCAGGAGCCACTTGGTACTATCAAACCAGCCCGACTTGGCACTGGTGCCACCTTGGGTCTGGGAAACATCCTGCGTATCGTGGATTCTTAGGAGCCAGCCGGCCACTCCTAGCCACAGACCCCCAAACAAAAACCTAGGCCTATTTCTCTGGCAAACAAAAGTAAGCTGCCCTGCTTCTGGATGGCAGATTGCAGGAGACACTTGGTACTATCAAACCAGCCCGACTTGGCACTGGTGCCACCTTGGATCTGGGAACCATGCTGTGTATCGTGGATATTCAGGGGCCAGCTGGCCACTCTCAGCCATATGTCCCCAAACAGAAACCTCGGCCCGTTTCTCTGGCAAACAAAACTCAACTGCCCCTCTTCTGGATGGCAAATTGCAGGATGAACTTGATACTAAAACCGCAGGCCGACTTGGTAGTGGTGACACCTTGGGCCTGGGAACCATCATGCGTATCGAGCATTTTAAGGAGCCAGCCGGCCACTCCCAGCAATATGCCCCCAAAAACAATCCACGGAATTTTTCTCTGGCAAACAAAAATCAGCCGCCCCGCTTCTGGATGGCAGATTGCAGGAGCCACTTTGCACCATCAAACCAGCCCGACTTGGCACTGGTGCCACCTTGCATCTGGGAACCATGCTGCCTAGCGTGGATTTTCAGGAGCCAGCCGGCCACTCTCAGCTATATGCCCCCAATCAAAACCCACGGCCCGTTTCCCTGGCAAACAAAAGTAAGCTGCCCCGCTTCTGGATGGCAGATTGCAGGACGCACTTGGTAGTATCAAACCAGCCCGACTTGGCACTGGTGCCACCTTGGGTCTGGGAACCATCCTGCGTATCGTGGGTTCAAAGGAGCCAGCCGGCCACTCCCAGCCACAGGCCCCCAAATACAAACAATGGCGCTTTTCCCTCGAAAACAAAACTCGCCTGCCAACTTTTTGATGGCAGATTGCAGGAGCCACTTGGTACTATCAAATCAGCCCAACTTGGCACTGCTGCCACCATGGGTCTGGTAACCATCCTGCCTATTGTAGCTTTTCAGGAGCCAGCCGGTCACTCCCAGCCATAGGTCCCCAGTCACAAACCTCGGCCCGTTTCCCTGGCAAACAAAAGTAAGCTGCCCCGCTTCTGGATGGCAGATTGCAGGAGCCACTTGGTACTATCAAACCAGCCCAACTTGGCACTGGTGCCACCTTGGGTCTGGGAACCATGCTGCGTAACACAGATTCTAAGGAGCCAGTCGGCCACTCCCAGCCACAAGCCCCCAAACACAAACAACGGCGCTATTCTCTGGCAAACAAAACTCAACTGCCCCTCTTCTGGATGGCAAATTGCAGGACGCACTTGGTACTATAAAAACAGCCCGACTTGGCACTGGTGCCACCTTGGGTCTGGGAACCATCCTGCGTATTGTGGGTTGTCAGGAGCCAGCCGAACACTCTCGGCCACAGACCCCAATTAAAAACAACGGCCCGTTTCACAGGCAAACAAAACTCAGCTGCCCCGCTTCTGGATGGGAGATTGCAGGAGGCACTTGACACTGTGAAACCAGCCCCACTTGGCACTGGTGCCACCTTGGGTCTGGGAACCATGCTGCGTATCATGGATTTTCAGGAGCCAGCCGGTCACTCTCAGCCATAGGCCCCCAAACACAAACCTCGGCCCGTTTCCCTGGCAAACAAAAGTAAGCTGCCCCGCTTCTGCATGGCAGATTGCAGGAGCTACTTAGTACTATCAAATCAGCCCGACTTGGCACAGGTGCCACCTTGGATCTGGGAACCATCCTGTGTATCGTGGATTTTCAGGGGCCAGCCGGCCACTCTCAGCCATATGCCCCCAAAAACAAACCACGGACCTTTTCTCTGGCAAACAAAAATCAGCTGCCCCACTTCTGGATGGCAGATTGCAGGAGCCACTTGGGACTATCACACCAGCACAACATGGCACTGCTGCCACCTTGGATCTGGGAACAATCCTGCGTATCGTACATATTCAGGAACCAGCCGAACACTCCCAGCCACAGGCACCCAAACACAAACAACGGCCCATTTCCCTGGCAAACAAAACTCAGCTGCCCCGATTCTGGATGGCAGTTTGCAGGAGCCACTTGGGACTATCAAACCAGCCCGACTTGGTAATGGTACCACCTTGGATCTGGGAACCATCCGGCGTATCGTGGATTTTCAGGGGCCAGCCGGTCATTCCCAGCCATATGCCCCCAAACACAAACCTCGGCCCTTTCCTCTGGCAAACAAAACTCAACTGCCCCTCTTCTGGATGGCAAATTGCAGGACGCACTTGGTACTACAAAAAGAGCCCGACTTGGCAGTGGTGCCACCTTGGCTCTGGGAACCATCCTGCGTATCGAGCATTTTAAGGAGCCAGCCGGCAATTCCATGCCGTATGCCCCAAAAAGAAACCATGGACCTTTTCTCTGGCAAAAAAAACTCAGCTGTCCCGCTTCTGGATGGCAGATTGCAGGAGTCACTTTGAAACATACAACCAGCCTTACTTGGCACTGGTGCCACCTTGGATCTGGGAACCATCCTGCCTATCGTTGATTTTCAGGGGCCAGCCGGCCACTCTCAGCCATAGGCCCCCAAACACAAACCACAGCCCTTTTCTCTAGCAAACAAAATTCAACTGCCCCGCTTGTGGATGGCAAATTGCAGGAGCCACTGGGTACTACAAAAACAGCCTGACTTGGCACTGGTGCCACCTTGCGTCTGGTTACCATGCGGCGTATCGTGCATTTTAAGGAGCCAGGTGGCCACTCCCAGCCATATGCCCCCAAACACAACCCACGGCCCTTTTCTCTGGCAAACAAAACTCAGCTGCCCCGCTTCTGGATGGCAGATTGCAGGAGACACTTGGTACTATCAAACCAGCCCGACTTGGCACTGGTGCCACCTTGGGTCTGGGAACCATCCTGCGTATTGTGGATTGTCAGGAGACAGCCGACCACTCTCGGCCACAGAGCCCAATCAAAAACAAAGGTCCGTTTCCCTGGCAAAAACAACTCAGCCGCCCCGCTTCTGGATGGGAGATTGCAGGAGGCACTTGACACTGTCAAACGAGCCCCACTTGGCACTGGTGCCACCTTGGGTCTGGGAACCATGCTGCGTATCGTGGATTTTCAGGAGCCAGCCGGCCACTGCCAGCCACAGGCCCCCAAACACAAACCACAGCCTTTTTCTCTGGCAAACAAAACTCAGCTGCCCCGCTTCTGGATGGCAGATTGCAGGAGCCACTTGGTACTATCAAACCAGCCCGACTTGGCACTGGTGCCACCTTGGGTCTGGGAACCATCCTGCCTATCGTGGATTTTAAGGAGCCAGCCGGCTACTCCCAGCCACAGGCCCCCAACAAAAACCACGGCCCTTTTTTCTCGCAAACAAAACTTAGCTGCCTCACTTCTGGATGGCAGATTGCAGGAGCCACTTGGTGTAATCAAACCAGCCCGACTTGGCACTGGTGCCACCTTGGGTCTGGGAACCATCCTGCGTATCGTGGATTCTAAGGAGCCAGCCGGCCACTCCCAGCCACAGGCCCCCAAACAAAATCAACGGCGCTGTTCCCTGGAAAACAAAACACGCCTGCCAACTTTTTGATGGAGTTTGCAGGAGCCACTTGGTACTATCAAACCAGCCCGACTTGGCACTGGTGCCACCTTGGGTCTGGGAAACATCCTGCGTATCGTGGATTCTTAGGAGCCAGCCGGCCACTCCTAGCCACAGGCCCCCAAACAAAAACCTAGGCCTATTTCTCTGGCAAACAAAAGTAAGCTGCCCTGCTTCTGGATGGCAGATTGCAGGAGACACTTGGTACTATCAAACCAGCCCGACTTGGCACTGGTGCCACCTTGGATCTGGGAACCATGCTCTGTATCGTGGATATTCAGGGGCCAGCCGGCCACTCTCAGCCATATGTCCCCAAACAGAAACCTCGGCCCGTTTCTCTGGCAAACAAAACTCAACTGCCCCTCTTCTGGATGGCAAATTGCAGGATGAACTTGATACTAAAACCGCAGGCCGACTTGGTAGTGGTGACACCTTGGGCCTGGGAACCATCATGCGTATCGAGCATTTTAAGGAGCCAGCCGGCCACTCCCAGCAATATGCCCCCAAAAACAATCCACGGAATTTTTCTCTGGCAAACAAAAATCAGCTGCCCCGCTTCTGGATGGCAGATTGCAGGAGACACTTTGCACCATCAAACCAGCCCGACTTGGCACTGGTGCCACCTTGCATCTGGGAACCATGCTGCCTAGCGTGGATTTTCAGGAGCCAGCCGGCCACTCTCAGCTATATGCCCCCAATCAAAACCCACGGCCGGTTTCCCTGGCAAACAAAAGTAAGCTGCCCCGCTTCTGGATGGCAGATTGCAGGACGCACTTGGTAGTATCAAACCAGCCCGACTTGGCACTGGTGCCACCTTGGGTCTGGGAACCATCCTGCGTATCGTGGGTTCAAAGGAGCCAGCCGGCCACTCCCAGCCACAGGCCCCCAAATACAAACAATGGCGCTTTTCCCTGGAAAACAAAACTCGCCTGCCAACTTTTTGATGGCAGATTGCCGGAGCCACTTGTTACTATCAAACCAGCCCAACTTGGCACTGGTGCCACCATGGGTCTGGTAACCATCCTGCCTATTGTAGATTTTCAGGAGCCAGCCGGTCACTCCCAGCCATAGGTCCCCAGTCACAAACCTCGGCCCGTTTCCCTGGCAAACAAAAGTAAGCTGCCCCGCTTCTGGATGGCAGATTGCAGGAGCCACTTGGTACTATCAAACCAGCCCCACTTGGCACTGGTGCCACCTTGGGTCTGGGAACCATGCTGCGTAACACAGATTCTAAGGAGCCAGTCGGCCACTACCAGCCACAAGCCCCCAAACACAAACAACGGCGCTATTCTCTGGCAAACAAAACTCAACTGCCCCTCTTCTGGATGGCAAATTGCAGGACGCACTTGGTACTATAAAAACAGCCCGACTTGGCACTGGTGCCACCTTGGGTCTGGGAACCATCCTGCGTATTGTGGGTTGTCAGGAGCCAGCCGAACACTCCCAGCCACAGGCCCCCAAATACAAACCAAAGCCTTTTTCTCTGGCAAACAAAACTCAGCTGCCCCGCTTCTGGATGGCAGATTGCAGGAGCCACTTGGGACTATCACACCAGAACAACATGGCACTGCTGCCACCTTGGATCTGGGAACCATCCTTCCTATCGTGGATTTTCAGGGGCCAGCCGGTCACTCTCAGCCATAGGCCCCAAACACAAACCACGGCCCTTTTCTCTGGAAAACAAAACTCAACTGCCCCTCTTCTGGATGGCAGATTGCAGGAGCCACTGGGTACTATGAAACCAGCCCTACTTGGCACTGATGCCACCTTGGGTCTGGGAACCATCCTGCGTATCATGGATTTTCAGGAGCCAGCCGGCCACTGCCAGCCACAGGCCCCGAAACACAAACAACAGCCTTTTTCTCTGGCAAACAAAATTCAGCTGCCCCGCTTCTGGATGGCAGATTGCAGGAACCACTTGGTACTAACAAACCAGCCCGACTTGGCACTGGTGCCACCTTGGGTCTGGGAACCATCCTGCGTATCGTGGATTCTAAGGAGCCAGCTGGCCACTCCCAGCCACAGGCCCCAAAACACGCACAACGGTGCTTTTCCCTGGAAAACAAAACTCGCCTGCCAAACTTTTGATGGCAGATTGCAGGAGCCACTTGGTACTATCAAACCAGCCCAACTTGGCACTGGTGCCACCATGGGTCTGGTCACCATCCTGCCTATCGTAGCTTTTCAGGAGCCAGCCAGCCACCCCAATCCAGAGGCCCCCAGACAAATATTTCGGCCCGTTTCCCTGGCAAACAAAAGTAAGCTGCCCCGCTTCTGCATGGCAGATTGCAGGAGCCACTTTGCACCATCAAACCAGCCCAACTTGGCACTGGTGCCACCTCAGGTCTGGGAACCATCCTGCGTATCGTGGGTTCTAAGGAGCCAGCCGGCCACTCCCAGCCACAGGCCCCCAAACACAAACAACGGCGCTTTTCCCTGGAAAACACAACTCGCCTGCCAACTTTTTGATGGCAGATTGCAGGAGCCACTTGGTACTATCAAACCAGCCCAACTTGGCACTGGTGCCACCATGGGTCTGGTCACCATCCTGCCTATCGTAGCTTTTCAGGAGCCAGCCAGCCACCCCCAGCCAGAGGCCCCTAGACACAAACCTCGGCCCGTTTCCCTGGCAAACAAAAGTAAGCTGCCCCGCTTCTGCATGGCAGATTGCAGGAGCTGCTTAGTACTATCAAACCAGCCCGACTTGGCACTGGTGCCACCTCAGGTCTGGGAACCATCCTGCCTATCGTGGATTTTCAGGGGCCAGCCGGCCACTCTCAGCCATATGCCCCCAAAAACAAACCACGGCCCTTTTCTCTGGCAAACAAAACTCAACTGCCCCTCTTCTGGATGGCAAATTTTAGGACGCCCTTAGTACTACGAACACCGCCCGACGTGGCCCTGGTGCCACCTTGTGTCAGGGAACCATCCTGCATATCGAGCTTTTTAAGGAGCCAGACGGCCACGCCCAGCCATAAACCCCCAAAAACAAACCACGGACTATTTCTCTTGGAAACAAAAATCCGCTGCCCCGCGTCTGGATGGCAGATTGCAGGAGCCACTTTGCACCATCAAACCAGCCCGACTTGGCACTGGTGCCACCTTGGGTCTGGGAACAATCCTGCATATCGTGGATTCTAAGGAGCCAGCCGGCCACTCCCAGCCACAGGCCCCCAAACACAAACAACGGCGCTTTTCCCTGGAAAACAAAATTCGCCTGCCAACTTTTTGATGGCAGATTGCAGGAGCCACTTGGTACTATCAAACCAGCCCAACTTGGCACTGGTGCCACCTCTGGTCTGGGAACCATCCTGCCTATCGTAGCTTTTCAGGAGCCAGCCGGTCACTCCCAGCCATAGACCCCCAGACACAAACCTCGGCCCGTTTCCCTGGAAAACAAAAGTAAGCTACCCCAATTCTGGATGGCAGATTGCAGGAGCCACTTGGTACTATCAAATCAGCCCAACTTGGCACTGGTGCCACCATGGGTCTGGTAAACATCCTGCCTATCGTAGCTTTTCAGGAGCCAGCCGGTCACTCCCTGCCATAGGCCCCTGGACACAAACCTCGGCCCGTTTCCCTGGCAAACAAAAGTAAGCTGCCCCGCTTTTGGATGGCAGATTGCAGGATGCACTTGGTACTTACAAACCAGCCCGACTTGGCCCTGGTGCCACCTTGGCTCTGGGAACCATGCTGCGTAACGTAGATTCTACGAGGACAGGCGGCCACTCCCAGCCACAGGCCTCTAAACAAAAACAACGGCGCTTTTCCCTGGAAAACAAAACTCGCCTGCAAACTTCTTGATGGCAGATTGCAGGAGCCACTTGGTACTATCAAACCAGCCCAACTTGGCACTGGTGCCACCATGGGTCTGGTCACCATCCTGCCTATCGTAGCTTTTTAGGAGCCAGCAGCTCACTCCCAGCCATAGGCCTCCAGACAAATACCTCGGCACGTTTCCCTGGCAAACAAAAGTAGGCTGCCCCGCTTCTGGATGGCAAATTGCAGGACGCACTTGGTACTACGAAAACAGCCCGACTTGGCACTCATGCCACCTTGGGTCAGGGAACAATCCTGCGTATAGAGCTTTTTAAGGAGCCAGCCGGCCACGTCCAGTCATATACCCCCAAAAAAAACCACGGAACATTTCTCCAGCAAACAAAAATCCGCTGCCCCGCGTCTGGATGGCAGATTGCAGGAGCTATTTAGTATTATCAAACCAGCCCGACTTGGCACTGGTGGCACCATGAGTCTGGTAACCATCCTGCCTATCGTAGCTTTTCAGTAGCCAGCCGGTCACTCCCAGCCATAGGCCCCCAGACAAATACCTCGGCCCGTTTCCCTGGGAAACAAAAGTAAGCTGTCCCGCTTCTGGATGGAAGATTGCAGGAGCCACTTGGTACTCTCAAACCAGCCCAACTTGTTCCCAGACCCAAGGTGGCACCAGTGCCAAGTCGGGCTGGTTTGATGGTGCAACGTGGCTCCTGCAATCTGCCATCCAAAAGCGGGGCAGCTTACTTTTGTTTGCCAGGGAAACGGGCCGAGGTTTGTGTCTGGGGGCCTATGGCAGGGAGTGACCGGCTGGCTCCTCAAAAGCTACGATAGGCAGGATGTTTACCAGACCCATGGTGGCACCAGTGCCAAGTTGGGCTGATTTGATAGTACCAAGTGGCTCCTGCAATCTGCGATCCAGAATCGGGGTAGCTTACTTTTGTTTTCCAGGGAAACGGGCCGAGGTTTGTGTCTGGGGGTCTATGGCTGGGAGTGACCGGCTGGCTCCCGAAAAGCTACGATAGGCAGGATGGTTCCCAGACCAGAGGTGGCACCAGTGCCAAGTTGGGCTGGTTTGATAGTACCAAGTGGCTCCTGCAATCTGCCATCAAAAAGTTGGCAGGCGAATTTTGTTTTCCAGGGAAAAGCGCCGTTGTTTTTGTTTGGGGGCCTGTGGCTGGGAGTGGCCGGCTGGCTCCTTAGAATCCACGATATGCAGGATTGTTCCCAGACCCAAGGTGGCACCAGTGCCAAGTCGGGCTGGTTTGATGGTGCAAAGTGGCTCCTGCAATCTGCCATCCAGACGCGGGGCAGCGGATTTTTGTTTCCAAGAGAAATGGTCCGTGGTTTGTTTTTGGGGGTTTATGGCTGGGCGTGGCCGGCTGGCTCCTTAAAAAGCTCGATATGCAGGATGGTTGCCTGACACAAGGTGGCACCAGTGCCACGTCGGGCGGTTTTCGTAGTACAAAGTGCGTCCTAAAATTTGCCATCCAGAAGAGGGGCAGTTGAGTTTTGTTTGCCAGAGAAAAGGGCCGTGGTTTGTTTTTGGGGGCATATGGCTGAGAGTGGCCGGCTGGCTCCTGAAAAGCTACGATAGGCAGGATGTTTACCAGACCCATGGTGGCACCAGTGCCAAGTTGGGCTGATTTGATAGTACCAAGTGGCTCCTGCAATCTGTCATCCAGAATCGGGGTAGCTTACTTTTGTTTTCCAGGGAAACGGGCCGAGCTTTGTGTCTGGGGGTCTATGGTTGGGAGTGGCCGGCTGGCTCCTTAGAAACCACGATACGCAGCATGGTTCCCAGACAAGAGGTGCCACCAGTGCCAAGTCGGGCTGGTTTGATACTACCAAGTGGTTCCTGCAATCTGCCATCCAGAAGCGGGGCAGCTTACTTTTGTTTGCCAGGGAAACGGACCGTTGTTTGTGTTTGGGGGCCTATGGCTGGGACAACCGGCTGGCTCCTTAAAATCTACGATACGCAGGATGGTTCCCAGACCAGAGGTGGCACCAGTGCCAAGTTGGGCTGGTTTGATAGTACCAAGTGGCTTCTGCAATCTGCCATCCAGAAGCGGGGCAGCTTACTTTTGTTTGCCAGGGAAACGGGCCGAGCTTTGTGTCTCGGGGCCTATGGCTGTGAGTGACCGGCTGGCTCCTGAAAAGCTTCGATAGGCAGGATGGTGACCAGACCCATGGTGGCACCAGTGCCAAGTTGGGCTGGTTTGATAGTACCAAGTGGCTCCTGCAATCTGCCATCAAAATGTTGTCAGGCGAGTTTTGTTTTCCAGGGAAAAGCGTCGTTGTTTGTGTTTGGGGGCCTGTGGTTGGGAGTGGCCGGCTGGCTCCTTAGAAACCACGATACGCAGCATGGTTCCCAGACAAGAGGTGCCACCAGTGCCAAGTTGGGCTGGTTGGATAGTACCAAGTGGTTCCTGCAATCTGCCATCCAGAAGCGGGGCAGCTTACTTTTGTTTGCCACGGAAACGGGCCGTTGTTTGTGTTTGGGGGCCTGTGGCTGGGAGTGGCCGACTGGCTCCTTAGAATCCACGATACGCAGGATGGTTCCCAGACCAGAGGTGGCACCAGTGCCAAGTTGGGCTGGTTTGATAATACCAAGTGGCTCCTGCAATCTGCCATCCAGAAGCGGGGCAGCTTAATTTTGTTTGCCAGGGAAACGGGCCAAGGTTTGTGTCTGGGGGCCTATGGCTGTGAGTGACCGGCTAGGTCCTGAAAAGCTACGAGAGGCATGATGGTGACCAGACCCATGGTGGCACCAGTGCCAAGTTGGGCTGGTTTGATAGTACCAAGTGGCTCCTGCAATCTGCCATCAAAAATCGGCAAGCGAGTGTTGATTTCCAGGGAAAAGCGTCGTTGTTTGTGTTTGGGGGCCTGTGGCTGGGAGTGGCCGGCTGGCTCCTTAGAATCCACGATACGCAGCATGGTTCCCAGACCCAAGGTGGCACCAGTGCCAAGTCGGGCTGGCTTGATAATACCAAGTGGTTCCTGCAATCGGCCATCAAAATGTTCGCAGGCGAGTTTTGTTTTCCAGGGAAAAGCGCCGTTGTTTGTGCCTGGGGCCCTATGGCCTGGAGTGGACGGATGGCTAATTAGAATCCACGATACACAGGATGGTTCCCAGACCCATGGTGGCACCAGTGCCAAGTTGGGCTGGTTTGATAGTACCAAGTGGTTCCTGCAATCTGCCATCCAGAAGCGGGGCAGCTTACTTTTGTTTGCCAGGGAAACGGTCCGAGGTTTGTGTCTGGGGGCCTATGGCTGGGAGTGACCGGCTGGCTCCTGAAAAGCTACGATAGGCAGGATGGTGACCAGACCCATGGTGGCACCAGTGCCAAGTTGGGCTGGCTTGATAATACCAAGTGGTTCCTGCAATCGGCCATCAAAAAGTTGGCAGGCGAGTTTTGTTTTCCAGGGAAAAGCGCCGTTGTTTGTGCCTGGGGCCCTATGGCCTGGAGTGGACGGATGCCTAATTAGAACCCACGATACGCAGGATGGTTCCCAGACCTGAGGTGGCACCAGTGCCATGTTGGGCTGGTTTGACGGTGCAAAGTGGCTCCTGCAATCTGCCATGCAGAAGCGGGGCAGCTTACTTTTGTTTGCCAGGGAAACGGGCCGAAATATTTGTCTGGGGGCCTCTGGCTGGGGGTGGCTGGCTGGCTCCTGAAAAGCTACGATAGGCAGGATGGTGACCAGACCCATGGTGGCACCAGTGCCAAGTTGGGCTGGTTTGATAGTACCAAGTGGCTCCTGCAATCTGCCATCAAAAACTTGGCAGGCGAGTTTTGTTTTCCAGGGAAAAGCGCCGTTGTTTGTGTTTGGGGGCCTGTGGCTGGGAGTGGCCGGCTGGCTCCTTAGAATCCACGATACGCAGCATGGTTCCCAGACCCAAGGTGGCACCAGTGCCAAGTCGGGCTGGCTTGATAATACCAAGTGGTTCCTGCAATCGGCCATCAAAATGTTCGCAGTCGAGTTTTGTTTTCCAGGGAAAAGCGCCTTTGTTTGTGCCTGGGGCCCTATGGCCTGGAGTGGACGGATGGCTAATTAGAATCCACGATACACAGGATGGTTCCCAGACCCATGGTGGCACCAGTGCCAAGTTGGGCTGGTTTGATAGTAACAAGTGGTTCCTGCAATCTGCCATCCAGAAGCGGGGCAGCTTACTTTTGTTTGCCAGGGAAACGGTCCGAGGTTTGTGTCTGGGGGCCTATGGCTGGGAGTGACCGGCTGGCTCCTGAAAAGCTACGATAGGCAGGATGGTGACCAGACCCATGGTGGCACCAGTGCCAAGTTGGGCTGGCTAGATAATACCAAGTGGTTCCTGCAATCGGCCATCAAAAAGTTGGCAGGCGAGTTTTGTTTTCCAGGGAAAAGCGCCGTTGTTTGTGCCTGGGGCCCTATGGCCTGGAGTGGACGGATGGCTAATTAGAATCCACGATACACAGGATGGTTCCCAGACCCATGGTGGCACCAGTGCCAAGTTGGGCTGGTTTGATAGTACCAAGTGGTTCCTGCAATCTGCCATCCAGAAGCGGGGCAGCTTACTTTTGTTTTCCAGGGAAACGGGCCGAGGTTTTTGTCTGGGGGCCTATGGCTGGGAGTGACCGGCTGGCTCCTGAAAAGCTACGATAGGCAGGATGGTGACCAGACCCATGACGGCACCAGTGCCAAGTTGGGCTGGTTTGATAGTACCAAGTGGCTCCTGCAATCTGCCATCAAAAAGTTGGCAGGCGAGTTTTGTTTTCCAGGGAAAAGCGCCGTTGTTTGTGTTTGGGGGCCTGTGGCTGGGAGTGGCCGGCTGGCTCCTTAGAATCCACGATACTCAGCATGGTTCCCAGATCAGAGGTGGCACCAGTGCCAAGTTGGGCTGGTTTGATAGTACCAAGTGCGTCCGGGAATCTGCCATCCAGAAGCGGGGCAGCTTACTTTTGTTTGCCAGGGAAACGGGCCGAGGTATTTGTCTGGGGGCCTATGGCTGGGAGTGACCCGCTGGCTCCTGAAAAGTTACGATAGGCAGGATGGTGACCAGACCCATGGTGGCACCAGTGCCAAGTTGGGCTGGTTTGATAGTACCAAGTGGCTCCTGCAATCTGCCATCAAAAAGTTGGCAGGCGAGTTTTGTTTTCCAGGGAAAAGCGTCGTTGTTTGTGTTTGGGGGCCTGTGGCTGGGAGTGGCCGGCTGGCTCCTTAGAATCCACGATACGCAGGATGGTTCCCAGACTTGACGTGGCACCAGTGCCAAATCGGGCTGGTTTGATAGTACCAAGTGCGTCCTGCAATCTGCCATCCAGAAGCGGGGCAGCTTACTTTTGTTTTCCAGGGAAACGGGCCGAGGTATTTGTCTGGGGGCCTATGGCTGGGAGTGACCGGCTGGCTCCTGAAAAGCTACGATAGGCAGGATGGTGACCAGACCCATGGTGGCACCAGTGCCAGGTTGGGCTGGTTTGATAGTACCAAGTGGCTCCTGCAATCTGCCATCAAAAAGTTGTCAGGCGAGTTTTGTTTTCCAGGGAAAAGCGCCGTTGTTTGTGTTTGGGGGCCTGTGGCAGGGAGTGGCCGGCTGGCTCCTTAGAATCCACGATACGCAGGATGGTTCCCAGACCAGTGGTGGCACCAGTGCCAAGTCGGGCTGGTTTGATAGTAACAAGTGCGTCCTACTATCTGCCATCCAGAAGCGGGGCAGCTTACTTTTGTTTGCCAGGGAAACGGGCCGAGCTTTGTGTCTGGGGGCCTATGGCTGGGAGTGACCGGCTGGCTCCTGAAAAGCTACGATAGGCAGGATGGTGACCAGACCCATGGTGGCACCAGTGCCAAGTTGGGCTGGTTTGATAGTACCAAGTGGCTCCTGCAATCTGCCATCAAAAAGTTGTCAGGCGAGTTTTGTTTTCCAGGGAAAAGCGCCGTTGTTTGTGTTTGGGGGCCTGTGGCTGGGAGTGGCCGGCTGGCTAATTAGAATCCACGATACGCAGGATGGTTCCCAGACCAGAGGTGGCAACAGTGACAAGTCGGGCCAGTTTGATGGTGCAAAGTGGCTCCTGCAATCTGCCATCCAGAAGCAGGGCTGCTTACTTTTGTTTGCCAGGGAAAGGAGCCGAGGTTTTTGTCTGGGGGCCTATGGCTGGGAGTGACCAGCTGGCTCCTGAAAAGGTACGATAGGCAGGATGGTGACCAGACCCATGGTGGCACCAGTGCCAAGTTCGGCTGATTTGATAGTACCAAGTGGCTCCTGCAATCTGCCATCAAAATGTTGGTAGGCGAGTTTTGTTTTCCAGAGAAAAGCGCCGTTGTTTGTGTTTGGGGGCCTGTGGGTGGGAGTGGCCGGATGGCTAATTAGAATCCACGATACGCAGGATGGTTCCCAGACCTAAAGTGGCACCAGTGACAAGTCGGGCCAGTTTGATGGTGCAAAGTTGCTACTGAAATCTGCCATCCAGAAACGGGGCAGCTTACTTTTGTTTGCCAGGGAAACGGGCCAAGGTTTGTGTCTGGGGGCCTATGGCTGTGCGTGACCGGCTAGGTCCTGAAAAGCTACGAGAGGCATAATGGTGACCAGACCCATGGTGGCACCAGTGCCAAGTTGGGCTGGTTTGATAGTACCAAGTGGCTCCTGCAATCTGCCATCAAAAAGTCGGGAAGCGAGTGTTGATTTCCAGGGAAAAGCGCCGTTGTTTTTGTTTGGGGGCCTATGGGTGGGAGTGGCCGGCTGGCTCCTTAGAATCCACGAGACGCAGGATGGTTCCCAGACCTGAGGTGGCACCAGTGCCAAGTTGGGCTGGTTTGACGGTGCAAAGTGGCTCCTGCAATCTGCCATGCAGAAGCGGGGCAGCTTACTTTTGTTTGCCAGGGAAACGGGCCGAAATATTTGTCTGGGGGCCTCTGGCTGGGGGTGGCTGGCTGGCTCCTGAAAAGCTACGATAGGCAGGATGGTGACCAGACCCATGGTGGCACCAGTGCCAACTTGGGCTGGTTTGATAGTACCAAGTGGCTCCTGCAATCTGCCATCAAAAACTTGGCAGGCGAGTTTTGTTTTCCAGGGAAAAGCGCCGTTGTTTGTGTTTGGGGGCCTGTGGCAGGGAGTGGCCGGATGGCTAATTAGAATCCACGATACGCAGGATGGTTCCCAGACCTAAAGTGGCACCAGTGACAAGTCGGGCCAGTTTGATGGTGCAAAGTTGCTACTGAAATCTGCCATCCAGAAACGGGGCAGCTTACTTTTGTTTGCCAGGGAAACGGGCCAAGGTTTGTGTCTGGGGGCCTATGGCTGTGCGTGACCGGCTAGGTCCTGAAAAGCTACGAGAGGCATAATGGTGACCAGACCCATGGTGGCACCAGTGCCAAGTTGGGCTGGTTTGATAGTACCAAGTGGCTCCTGCAATCTGCCATCAAAAAGTCGGGAAGCGAGTGTTGATTTCCAGGGAAAAGCGCCGTTGTTTTTGTTTGGGGGCCTATGGGTGGGAGTGGCCGGCTGGCTCCTTAGAATCCACGAGACGCAGGATGGTTCCCAGACCTGAGGTGGCACCAGTGCCAAGTTGGGCTGGTTTGACGGTGCAAAGTGGCTCCTGCAATCTGCCATGCAGAAGCGGGGCAGCTTACTTTTGTTTGCCAGGGAAACGGGCCGAAATATTTGTCTGGGGGCCTCTGGCTGGGGGTGGCTGGCTGGCTCCTGAAAAGCTACGATAGGCAGGATGGTGACCAGACCCATGGTGGCACCAGTGCCAACTTGGGCTGGTTTGATAGTACCAAGTGGCTCCTGCAATCTGCCATCAAAAACTTGGCAGGCGAGTTTTGTTTTCCAGGGAAAAGCGCCGTTGTTTGTGTTTGGGGGCCTGTGGCAGGGAGTGGCCGGCTGGCTCCTTAGAATCCATGATACGCAGCATGGTTCCCAGACCCAAGGTGGCACCAGTGCCAAGTCGGGCTGGCTTGATAATACCAAGTGGTTCCTGCAATCGGCCATCAAAAAGTTGGCAGGCGAGTTTTGTTTTCCAGGGAAAAGCGCCGTTGTTTGTGCCTGGGGCCCTATGGCCTGGAGTGGACGGATGGCTAATTAGAATCCACGATACACAGGATGGTTCCCAGACCCATGGTGGCACCAGTGCCAAGTTGGGCTGGTTTGATAGTAACAAGTGGTTCCTGCAATCTGCCATCCAGAAGCGGGGCAGCTTACTTTTGTTTGCCAGGGAAACGGTCCGAGGTTTGTGTCTGGGGGCCTATGGCTGGGAGTGACCGGCTGGCTCCTGAAAAGCTACGATAGGCAGGATGGTGACCAGACCCATGGTGGCACCAGTGCCAAGTTGGGCTGGCTAGATAATACCAAGTGGTTCCTGCAATCGGCCATCAAAAAGTTGGCAGGCGAGTTTTGTTTTCCAGGGAAAAGCGCTGTTGTTTGTGCCTGGGGCCCTATGGCCTGGAGTGGACGGATGGCTAATTAGAATCCACGATACACAGGATGGTTCCCAGACCCATGGTGGCACCAGTGCCAAGTTGGGCTGGTTTGATAGTACCAAGTGGTTCCTGCAATCTGCCATCCAGAAGCGGGGCAGCTTACTTTTGTTTTCCAGGGAAACGGGCCGAGGTTTTTGTCTGGGGGCCTATGGCTGGGAGTGACCGGCTGGCTCGTGAAAAGCTACGATAGGCAGGATGGTGACCAGACCCATGACGGCACCAGTGCCAAGTTGGGCTGGTTTGATAGTACCAAGTGGCTCCTGCAATCTGCCATCACAAACTTGGCGGGCGAGTTTTGTTTTCCAGGGAAAAGCGCCGTTGTTTGTGTTTGGGGGCCTGTGGCTGGGAGTGGCCGGCTGGCTCCTTAGAATCCACGATACTCAGCATGGTTCCCAGATCAGAGGTGGCACCAGTGCCAAGTTGGGCTGGATTGATAGTACCAAGTGCGTCCGGGAATCTGCCATCCAGAAGCGGGGCAGCTTACTTTTGTTTGCCAGGGAAACGGGCCGTGGGTTTTGTTTGGGGGCCTATGGCTGAGAGTGACCGGCTGGCTCCTGAAAAGTTACGATAGGCAGGATGGTGACCAGACCCATGGTGGCACCAGTGCCAAGTTGGGCTGGTTTGATAGTACCAAGTTGCTCCTGCAATCTGCCATCAAAAAGTTGGCAAGCGAGTTTTGTTTTCCAGGGAAAAGCGCCGTTGTTTGTGTTTGGGGGCCTGTGGCAGGGAGTGGCCGGCTGGCTCCTTAGAATCCACGATACGCAGGATGGTTCCCAGACTTGACGTGGCACCAGTGCCAAGTCGGGCTGGTTTGATAGTACCAAGTGGTTCCTGCAATCTGCCATCCAGAAGCGGGGCAGCTTACTTTTGTTTTCCAGGGAAACGGGCCGAGGTATTTGTCTGGGGGCCTATGGCTGGGAGTGACCGGCTGGCTCCTGAAAAGCTACGATAGGCAGGATGGTGACCAGACCCATGGTGGCACCAGTGCCAAGTTGGGCTGGTTTGATAGTACCAAGTGGCTCCTGCAATCTGCCATCAAAAAGTTGTCAGGCGAGTTTTGTTTTCCAGGGAAAAGCGCCGTCGTTTGTGTTTGGGTGCCTGTGGCTGGGAGTGGCCAGCTGGCTAATTAGAATCCACGATACGCAGGATGGTTCCCAGACCAGTGGTGGCACCAGTGCCAAGTCGGGCTGGTTTGATAGTACCAAGTGGCTCCTGCAATCTGCCATCCAGAAGCGGGGCAGCTTACTTTTGTTTGCCAGGGAAACGGGCCGAGGTTTGTGTCTCGGGGCCTATGGCTGGGAGTGACCGGCTGGCTCCTGAAAAGCTACGATAGGCAGGATGGTGACCAGACCCATGGTGGCACCAGTGCCAAGTTGGGCTGGTTTGATAGTACCAAGTGGCTCCTGCAATCTGCCATCAAAAATTTGGCAGGCGAGTTTGTTATCCAGGGAAAAGCGCCGTTGTTTGTGCCTGGGGCCCTATGGCCTGGAGTGGACGGATGGCTAATTAGAATCCACGATACACAGGATGGTTCCCAGACCCATGGTGGCACCAGTGCCAACTTGGGCTGGTTTGATAGTACCAAGTGGTTCCTGCAATCTGCCATCCAGAAGCGGGGCAGCTTACTTTTGTTTGCCAGGGAAACGGTCCGAGGATTGTGTCTGGGGGCCTAAGCCTGGAAGTGACCGGCTGGCTCGTGAAAAGCTACGATAGGCAGGATGGTGACCAGACCCATGACGGCACCAGTGCCAAGTTGGGCTGGTTTGATAGTACCAAGTGGCTCCTGCAATCTGCCATCAAAAACTTGGCAGGCGAGTTTTGTTTTCCAGGGAAAAGCGCCGTTGTTTGTGTTTGGGGGCCTGTGGCTGGGAGTGGCCGGCTGGCTCATTAGAATCCACGATACGCAGGATGGTTCCCAGACCAGAGGTGGCACCAGTGCCAAGTTGGGCTGGTTTGATTGTAACAAGTGCGTCCGGGAATCTGCCATCCAGAAGCGGGGCAGCTTACTTTTGTTTGCCAGGGAAACGGGCCGAGGTTTGTGTCTGGGGGCCTATGGCTGGGAGTGGCCGGCTGGCTCATGAAAAGCTACGATAGGCAGGATGGTGACCAGACCCATGGTGGCACCAGTGCCAAGTTGGGCTGGTTTGATAGTACCAAGTGGCTCCTGCAATCTGCCATCAAAAAGTCGGCAAGCGAGTGTTGATTTCCAGGGAAAAGCGTCGTTGTTGTGTTTGGGGGCCTGTGGCTGGGAGTGGCCGGCTGGCTCCTTAGAATCCACGATACGCAGCATGGTTCCCAGACCCAAGGTGGCACCAGTGCCAAGTCGGGCTGGCTTGATAATACCAAGTGGTTCCTGCAATCGGCCATCAAAATGTTCGCAGGCGAGTTTTGTTTTCCAGGGAAAAGCGCCGTTGTTTGTGCCTGGGGCCCTATGGCCTGGAGTGGACGGATGGCTAATTAGAATCCACGATACACAGGATGGTTCCCAGACCCATGGTGGCACCAGTGCCAAGTTGGGCTGGTTTGATAGTACCAAGTGGTTCCTGCAATCTGCCATCCAGAAGCGGGGCAGCTTACTTTTGTTTGCCAGGGAAACGGTCCGAGGTTTGTGTCTGGGGGCCTATGGCTGGGAGTGACCGGCTGGCTCCTGAAAAGCTACGATAGGCAGGATGGTGACCAGACCCATGGTGGCACCAGTGCCAAGTTGGGCTGGCTTGATAATACCAAGTGGTTCCTGCAATCGGCCATCAAAATGTTGGCAGGCGAGTTTTGTTTTCCAGGGAAAAGCGCCGTTGTTTGTGCCTGGGGCCCTATGGCCTGGAGTGGACGGATGGCTAATTAGAACCCACGAGACGCAGGATGGTTCCCAGACCTGAGGTGGCACCAGTGCCAAGTTGGGCTGGTTTGACGGTGCAAAGTGGCTCCTGCAATCTGCCATGCAGAAGCGGGGCAGCTTACTTTTGTTTGCCAGGGAAACGGGCCGAAATATTTGTCTGGGGGCCTCTGGCTGGGGGTGGCTGGCTGGCTCCTGAAAAGCTACGATAGGCAGGATGGTGACCAGACCCATGGTGGCACCAGTGCCAAGTTGGGCTGGTTTGATAGTACCAAGTGGCTCCTGCAATCTGCCATCAAAAACTTGGCAGGCGAGTTTTGTTTTCCAGGGAAAAGCGCCGTTGTTTGTGTTTGGGGGCCTGTGGCAGGGAGTGGCCGGCTGGCTCCTTAGAATCCACGATACGCAGCATGGTTCCCAGACCCAAGGTGGCACCAGTGCCAAGTCGGGCTGGCTTGATAATACCAAGTGGTTCCTGCAATCGGCCATCAAAAAGTTGGCAGGCGAGTTTTGTTTTCCAGGGAAAAGCGCCGTTGTTTGTGCCTGGGGCCCTATGGCCTGGAGTGGACGGATGGCTAATTAGAATCCACGATACAAAGGATGGTTCCCAGACCCATGGTGGCACCAGTGCCATGTTGGGCTGGTTTGATAGTAACAAGTGGTTCCTGCAATCTGCCATCCAGAAGCGGGGCAGCTTACTTTTGTTTGCCAGGGAAACGGGCCGAGGTTTTTGTCTGGGGGCCTATGGCTGGGAGTGACCGGCTGGCTCGTGAAAAGCTACGATAGGCAGGATGGTGACCAGACCCATGACGGCACCAGTGCCAAGTTGGGCTGGTTTGATAGTACCAAGTGGCTCCTGCAATCTGCCATCACAAACTTGGCGGGCGAGTTTTGTTTTCCAGGGAAAAGCGCCGTTGTTTGTGTTTGGGGGCCTGTGGCTGGGAGTGGCCGGCTGGCTCCTTAGAATCCACGATACTCAGCATGGTTCCCAGATCAGAGGTGGAACCTGTGCCAAGTTGGGCTGGTTTGATAGTACCAAGTGCGTCCGGGAATCTGCCATCCAGAAGCGGGGCAGCTTACTTTTGTTTGCCAGGGAAACGGGCCGAGGTTTGTGTCTGGGGGCCTATGGCTGAGAGTGACCGGCTGGCTCCTGAAAAGTTACGATAGGCAGGATGGTGACCAGACCCATGGTGGCACCAGTGCCAAGTTGGGCTGGTTTGATAGTACCAAGTTGCTCCTGCAATCTGCCATCAAAAAGTTGGCAGGCGAGTTTTGTTTTCCAGGGAAAAGCGCCGTTGTTTGTGTTTGGGGGCCTGTGGCTGGGAGTGGCCGGCTGGCTCCTTAGAATCCACGATACGCAGGATGGTTCCCAGACTTGACGTGGCACCAGTGCCAAGTCGGGCTGGTTTGATAGTACCAAGTGCGTCCTGCAATCTGCCATCCAGAAGCGGGGCAGCTTACTTTTGTTTGCCAGGGAAACGGGCAGAGCTTTGTGTCTGGGGGCATATGGCTGAGAGTGGCCGTCTGGCCCCTGAAAATCCACGATAGGCAGGATGGTTCCCAGACCAGAGGTGGCACCAGTGCCAAGTCGGGCTGGTTTGATAGTACCAAGTGGCTCCTGCAATCTGCCATCAAAAAGTTGTCAGGCGAGTTTTGTTTTCCAGGGAAAAGCGCCGTCGTTTGTGTTTGGGTGCCTGTGGCTGGGAGTGGCCGGCTGGCTAATTAGAATCCACGATACGCAGGATGGTTCCCAGACCAGTGGTGGCACCAGTGCCAAGTCGGGCTGGTTTGATAGTACCAAGTGGCTCCTGCAATCAGCCATCCAGAAGCGGGGCAGCTTACTTTTGTTTGCCAGGGAAACGGGCCGAGCTTTGTGTCTGGGGGCCTATGGCTGGGAGTGACCGGATGGCTCCTGAAAAGCTACGATAGGCAGGATGGTGACCAGACCCATGGTGGCACCAGTGCCAAGTTGGGCTGGTTTGATAGTACCAAGTGGCTCCTGCAATCTGCCATCAAAAAGTTGTCAGGCGAGTTTTGTTTTCCAGGGAAAAGCGCCGTTGTTTGTGTTTGGGGGCCTGTGGCTGGGAGTGGCCGGCTGGCTAATTAGAACCCACGATACGCAGGATGGTTCCCAGACCAGAGGTGGCAACAGTGACAAGTCGGGCCAGTTTGATGGTGCAAAGTGGCTCCTGCAATCTGCCATCCAGAAGCAGGGCTGCTTACTTTTGTTTGCCAGGGAAAGGAGCCGAGGTTTTTGTCTGGGGGCCTATGGCTGGGAGTGACCAGCTGGCTCCTGAAAAGGTACGATAGGCAGGATGGTTACCAGACCCATGGTGGCACCAGTGCCAAGTTGGGCTGATTTGATAGTACCAAGTGGCTCCTGCAATCTGCCATCAAAATGTTGGTAGGCGAGTTTTGTTTTCCAGGGAAAAGCGCCGTTGTTTGTGTTTGGGGGCCTGTGGGTGGGAGTGGCCGGATGGCTAATTAGAATCCACGATACGCAGGATGGTTCCCACACCTAAAGTGGCACCAGTGACAAGTCGGGCCAGTTTGATGGTGCAAAGTTGCTACTGAAATCTGCCATCCAGAAACGGGGCAGCTTACTTTTGTTTGCCAGGGAAACGGGCCAAGGTTTGTGTCTGGGGGCCTATGGCTGTGAGTGACCCGCTAGGTCCTTAAAAGCTACGAGAGGCATGATGGTGACCAGACCCATGGTGGCACCAGTGCCAAGTTGGGCTGGTTTGATAGTACCAAGTGGCTCCTGCAATCTGCCATCAAAAAGTCGGCAAGCGAGTGTTGATTTCCAGGGAAAAGCGCCGTTGTTTGTGTTTGGGGGCCTGTGGCAGGGAGTGGCCGGCTGGCTCCTTAGAATCCACGATACGCAGCATGGTTCCCAGACCCAAGGTGGCACCAGTGCCAAGTCGGGCTGGCTTGATAATACCAAGTGGTTCCTGCAATCGGCCATCAAAAAGTTGGCAGGCGAGTTTTGTTTTCCAGGGAAAAGCGCCGTTGTTTTTGTTTGGGGGCCTATGGGTGGGAGTGGCCGGCTGGCTCCTTAGAATCCACGAGACGCAGGATGGTTCCCAGACCTGAGGTGGCACCAGTGCCAAGTCGGGCTGGTTTGATAGTACCAAGTGCGTCCTGCAATCTGCCATCCAGAAGCGGGGTAGCTTACTTTTGTTTGCCAGGGAAACGGGCCGAGGTTTGTGTCTGGGGGCCTATGGCTGGGAGTGACCGGCTGGCTCCTGAAAAGCTACGATAGGCAGGATGGTGACCAGACCCATGGTGGCACCAGTGCCAAGTTGGGCTGGTTTGATAGTACCAAGTGGCTCCTGCAATCTGCCATCAAAAAGTTGGCAGGTGAGTTTTGTTTTCCAGGGAAAAGCGCCGTTGTTTGTGTTTGGGGGCCTGTGGTTGGGAGTGGCCAGCTGGCTCCTTAGAATCCACGATACGCAGGATGGTTCCCAGACCAGAGGTCGCAGCAGTGCCAAGTCGGGCTGGTTTGATGGTGCAAAGTGGCTCCTGCAATCTGCCATCCAGAAGCGGGGTAGCTTACTTTTGTTTGCCAGGGAAACGGGCCGAGGTTTGTGACTGGGGGCCTATGGCTGGGAGTGACCGGCTGGCGCCTGAAAAGCTACGATAGGCAGGATGGTGACCAGACCCATGGTGGCACCAGTGCCAAGTTGGGCTGGTTTGATAGTACCAAGTGGCTCCTGCAATCTGCCATCAAAAAGTTGGCAGGCCAGTTTTGTTTTCCAGGGAAAAGCGCCGTTGTTTCTGTTTGGGGGCCTGTGGCTGGGAGTGGCCGGCTGCCTCCTTTGAACCCAGGATACGCAGGATGGTTCCCAGAGCCAAGGTTACGCCAGTGCCAAGTTCGGCTGGTTTGATAGTACCAAGTGGATCCTGCAAACTGCCATCCAGAAGCGGGACAGCTTAATTTTGTTTCCCAGGGAAACGGGCCGAGGTATTTTTCTGGGGGCCTATGGCTGGGCGTGACTGGCTGGCTACTGAAAAGCTAGGATAGGCAGGATGGTTACCAGGCTCATGGTGGCCCCACTGCCAAGTCGGGCTGGTTTGATAATACTAAATAACTCCTGAAATCTGCCATCCAGACGCGGGGCAGCGGATTTCTGTTTGCTGGAGGAAAGTTCCGTGGTTTTTTTTTGGGGGTATATGGCTGGACGTGGCCGGCTGGCTCCTTAAAAATCTCGATACGCAGGATTGTTCCCTGACCCAAGGTGGCATGAGTGCCAAGTCGGGCTGTTTTCGTAGTACCAAGTGCGTCCTGCAATTTGCCATCCAGAAGAGGGGCAGTTGAGTTTTGTTTGCCAGAGAAAAGGACCGTGGTATATGTTTGGGGGCATATGGCTGAGAGTGGCCGGCTGGCCCCTGAAAATCCACGATAGGCAGGATGGTTCCCAGAACCAAGGTGGCACCAGTGCCATGTTGGCCTGGTTTGATAGTACCATGTGGCTCCTGCAATCTGCCATCCAGAAGCGGGGCTGCTTACTTTTGCTTGCCAGGGAAACGGGCCGAGATATTTGTCTGGGGGCCTATGGCTGGGAGTGACCGGCTGGCTCCTGAAAAGCTACGATAGGCAGGATGGTGACCAGACCCATGGTGGCACCAGTGCCATGTTGGGCTGGTTTGATAGTACCAAGTGGCTCCTGCAATCTGCCATCAAAAAGTTGGCAGGCCAGTTTTGTTTTCCAGGGAAAAGCGCCGTTGTTTCTGTTTGGGGGCCTGTGGCTGGGAGTGGCCGGCTGCCTCCTTTGAACCCAGGATACGCAGGATGGTTCCCAGAGCCAAGGTTACGCCAGTGCCAAGTTCGGCTGGTTTGATAGTACCAAGTGGATCCTGCAAACTGCCATCCAGAAGCGGGACAGCTTAATTTTGTTTCCCAGGGAAACGGGCCGAGGTATTTGTCTGGGGGCCTATGGCTGGGCGTGACTGGCTGGCTACTGAAAAGCTACGATAGGCAGGATGGTTACCAGGCTCATGGTGGCCCCACTGCCAAGTCGGGCTGGTTTGATAATACTAAATAACTCCTGAAATCTGCCATCCAGACGCGGGGCAGCGGATTTCTGTTTGCTGGAGAAAAGTTCCGTGGTTTTTTTTTGGGGGTATATGGCTGGACGTGGCCGGCTGGCTCCTTAAAAATCTCGATACGCAGGATTGTTCCCTGACCCAAGGTGGCATGAGTGCCAAGTCGGGCTGTTTTCGTAGTACCAAGTGCGTCCTGCAATTTGCCATCCAGAAGAGGGGCAGTTGAGTTTTGTTTGCCAGAGAAAAGGACCGTGGTATATGTTTGGGGGCATATGGCTGAGAGTGGCCGGCTGGCCCCTGAAAATCCACGATAGGCAGGATGGTTCCCAGAACCAAGGTGGCACCAGTGCCATGTTGGCCTGGTTTGATAGTACCATGTGGCTCCTGCAATCTGCCATCCAGAAGCGGGGCTGCTTACTTTTGCTTGCCAGGGAAACGGGCCGAGATATTTGTCTGGGGGCCTATGGCTGGGAGTGACCGGCTGGCTCCTGAAAAGCTACGATAGGCAGGATGGTGACCAGACCCATGGTGGCACCAGTGCCATGTTGGGCTGGTTTGATAGTACCAAGTGGCTCCTGCAATCTGCCATCAAAAAGTTGGCAGGCCAGTTTTGTTTTCCAGGGAAAAGCGCCGTTGTTTCTGTTTGGGGGCCTGTGGCTGGGAGTGGCCGGCTGCCTCCTTTGAACCCAGGATACGCAGGATGGTTCCCAGAGCCAAGGTTACGCCAGTGCCAAGTTCGGCTGGTTTGATAGTACCAAGTGGATCCTGCAAACTGCCATCCAGAAGCGGGACAGCTTAATTTTGTTTCCCAGGGAAACGGGCCGAGGTATTTGTCTTGGGGCCTATGGCTGGGCGTGACTGGCTGGCTACTGAAAAGCTACGATAGGCAGGATGGTTACCAGGCTCATGGTGGCCCCACTGCCAAGTCGGGCTGGTTTGATAATACTAAATAACTCCTGAAATCTGCCATCCAGACGCGGGGCAGCGGATTTCTGTTTGCTGGAGAAAAGTTCCGTGGTTTTTTTTTGGGGGTATATGGCTGGACGTGGCCGGCTGGCTCCTTAAAAATCTCGATACGCAGGATTGTTCCCTGACCCAAGGTGGCATGAGTGCCAAGTCGGGCTGTTTTCGTAGTACCAAGTGCGTCCTGCAATTTGCCATCCAGAAGAGGGGCAGTTGAGTTTTGTTTGCCAGAGAAAAGGACCGTGGTATATGTTTGGGGGCATATGGCTGAGAGTGGCCGGCTGGCCCCTGAAAATCCACGATAGGCAGGATGGTTCCCAGAACCAAGGTGGCACCAGTGCCATGTTGGCCTGGTTTGATAGTACCATGTGGCTCCTGCAATCTGCCATCCAGAAGCGGGGCAGCTTACTTTTGTTTGCCAGGGAAACGGGCCGAGCTTTGTGTCTGGGGGCCTATGGCTGGGAGTGACCGGCTGGCTCCTGAAAAGCTACGATAGGCAGGATGGTGACCAGACCCATGGTGGCACCAGTGCCAAGTTGGGCTGGTTTGATAGTACCAAGTGGCTCCTGCAATCTGCCATCAAAAAGTTGTCAGGCGAGTTTTGTTTTCCAGGGAAAAGCGCCGTTGTTTGTGTTTGGGGGCCTGTGGCTGGGAGTGGCCGGCTGGCTAATTAGAACCCACGATACGCAGGATGGTTCCCAGACCAGAGGTGGCAACAGTGACAAGTCGGGCCAGTTTGATGGTGCAAAGTGGCTCCTGCAATCTGCCATCCAGAAGCAGGGCTGCTTACTTTTGTTTGCCAGGGAAAGGAGCCGAGGTTTTTGTCTGGGGGCCTATGGCTGGGAGTGACCAGCTGGCTCCTGAAAAGGTACGATAGGCAGGATGGTTACCAGACCCATGGTGGCACCAGTGCCAAGTTGGGCTGATTTGATAGTACCAAGTGGCTCCTGCAATCTGCCATCAAAATGTTGGTAGGCGAGTTTTGTTTTCCAGGGAAAAGCGCCGTTGTTTGTGTTTGGGGGCCTGTGGGTGGGAGTGGCCGGATGGCTAATTAGAATCCACGATACGCAGGATGGTTCCCAGACCTAAAGTGGCACCAGTGACAAGTCGGGCCAGTTTGATGGTGCAAAGTTGCTACTGAAATCTGCCATCCAGAAACGGGGCAGCTTACTTTTGTTTGCCAGGGAAACGGGCCAAGGTTTGTGTCTGGGGGCCTATGGCTGTGAGTGACCCGCTAGGTCCTTAAAAGCTACGAGAGGCATGATGGTGACCAGACCCATGGTGGCACCAGTGCCAAGTTGGGCTGGTTTGATAGTACCAAGTGGCTCCTGCAATCTGCCATCAAAAAGTCGGCAAGCGAGTGTTGATTTCCAGGGAAAAGCGCCGTTGTTTGTGTTTGGGGGCCTGTGGCAGGGAGTGGCCGGCTGGCTCCTTAGAATCCACGATACGCAGCATGGTTCCCAGACCCAAGGTGGCACCAGTGCCAAGTCGGGCTGGCTTGATAATACCAAGTGGTTCCTGCAATCGGCCATCAAAAAGTTGGCAGGCGAGTTTTGTTTTCCAGGGAAAAGCGCCGTTGTTTTTGTTTGGGGGCCTATGGGTGGGAGTGGCCGGCTGGCTCCTTAGAATCCACGAGACGCAGGATGGTTCCCAGACCTGAGGTGGCACCAGTGCCAAGTTGGGCTGGTTTGATAGTACCAAGTGCGTCCTGCAATCTGCCATCCAGAAGCGGGGTAGCTTACTTTTGTTTGCCAGGGAAACGGGCCGAGGTTTGTGTCTGGGGGCCTATGGCTGGGAGTGACCGGCTGGCTCCTGAAAAGCTACGATAGGCAGGATGGTGACCAGACCCATGGTGGCACCAGTGCCAAGTTGGGCTGGTTTGATAGTACCAAGTGGCTCCTGCAATCTGCCATCAAAAAGTTGGCAGGTGAGTTTTGTTTTCCAGGGAAAAGCGCCGTTGTTTGTGTTTGGGGGCCTGTGGTTGGGAGTGGCCAGCTGGCTCCTTAGAATCCACGATACGCAGGATGGTTCCCAGACCAGAGGTCGCAGCAGTGCCAAGTCGGGCTGGTTTGATGGTGCAAAGTGGCTCCTGCAATCTGCCATCCAGAAGCGGGGTAGCTTACTTTTGTTTGCCAGGGAAACGGGCCGAGGTTTGTGACTGGGGGCCTATGGCTGGGAGTGACCGCCTGGCGCCTGAAAAGCTACGATAGGCAGGATGGTGACCAGACCCATGGTGGCACCAGTGCCAAGTTGGGCTGGTTTGATAGTACCAAGTGGCTCCTGCAATCTGCCATCAAAAAGTTGGCAGGCCAGTTTTGTTTTCCAGGGAAAAGCGCCGTTGTTTCTGTTTGGGGGCCTGTGGCTGGGAGTGGCCGGCTGCCTCCTTTGAACCCAGGATACGCAGGATGGTTCCCAGAGCCAAGGTTACGCCAGTGCCAAGTTCGGCTGGTTTGATAGTACCAAGTGGATCCTGCAAACTGCCATCCAGAAGCGGGACAGCTTAATTTTGTTTCCCAGGGAAACGGGCCGAGGTATTTGTCTGGGGGCCTATGGCTGGGCGTGACTGGCTGGCTACTGAAAAGCTACGATAGGCAGGATGGTTACCAGGCTCATGGTGGCCCCACTGCCAAGTCGGGCTGGTTTGATAATACTAAATAACTCCTGAAATCTGCCATCCAGACGCGGGGCAGCGGATTTCTGTTTGCTGGAGAAAAGTTCCGTGGTTTTTTTTTGGGGGTATATGGCTGGACGTGGCCGGCTGGCTCCTTAAAAATCTCGATACGCAGGATTGTTCCCTGACCCAAGGTGGCATGAGTGCCAAGTCGGGCTGTTTTCGTAGTACCAAGTGCGTCCTGCAATTTGCCATCCAGAAGAGGGGCAGTTGAGTTTTGTTTGCCAGAGAAAAGGACCGTGGTATATGTTTGGGGGCATATGGCTGAGAGTGGCCGGCTGGCCCCTGAAAATCCACGATAGGCAGGATGGTTCCCAGAACCAAGGTGGCACCAGTGCCATGTTGGCCTGGTTTGATAGTACCATGTGGCTCCTGCAATCTGCCATCCAGAAGCGGGGCTGCTTACTTTTGCTTGCCAGGGAAACGGGCCGAGATATTTGTCTGGGGGCCTATGGCTGGGAGTGACCGGCTGGCTCCTGAAAAGCTACGATAGGCAGGATGGTGACCAGACCCATGGTGGCACCAGTGCCATGTTGGGCTGGTTTGATAGTACCAAGTGGCTCCTGCAATCTGCCATCAAAAACTTGGCAGGCCAGTTTTGTTTTCCAGGGAAAAGCGCCGTTGTTTCTGTTTGGGGGCCTGTGGCTGGGAGTGGCCGGCTGCCTCCTTTGAACCCAGGATACGCAGGATGGTTCCCAGAGCCAAGGTTACGCCAGTGCAGAGTTCGGCTGGTTTGATAGTACCAAGTGGATCCTGCAAACTGCCATCCAGAAGCGGGACAGCTTAATTTTGTTTCCCAGGGAAACGGGCCGAGGTATTTGTCTGGGGGCCTATGGCTGGGCGTGACTGGCTGGCTACTGAAAAGCTACGATAGGCAGGATGGTTACCAGGCTCATGGTGGCCCCACTGCCAAGTCGGGCTGGTTTGATAATACTAAATAACTCCTGAAATCTGCCATCCAGACGCGGGGCAGCGGATTTCTGTTTGCTGGAGAAAAGTTCCGTGGTTTTTTTTTGGGGGTATATGGCTGGACGTGGCCGGCTGGCTCCTTAAAAATCTCGATACACAGGATTGTTCCCTGACCCAAGGTGGCATGAGTGCCAAGTCGGGCTGTTTTCGTAGTACCAAGTGCGTCCTGCAATTTGCCATCCAGAAGAGGGGCAGTTGAGTTTTGTTTGCCAGAGAAAAGGACCGTGGTATATGTTTGGGGGCATATGGCTGAGAGTGGCCGGCTGGCCCCTGAAAATCCACGATAGGCAGGATGGTTCCCAGAACCAAGGTGGCACCAGTGCCATGTTGGCCTGGTTTGATAGTACCATGTGGCTCCTGCAATCTGCCATCCAGAAGCGGGGCTGCTTACTTTTGCTTGCCAGGGAAACGGGCCGAGATATTTGTCTGGGGGCCTATGGCTGGGAGTGACCGGCTGGCTCCTGAAAAGCTACGATAGGCAGGATGGTGACCAGACCCATGGTGGCACCAGTGCCAAGTTGGGCTGGTTTGATAGTACCAAGTGGCTCCTGCAATCTGCCATCCAAAAGTTGTCAGGCGAGTTTTGTTTTCCAGGGAAAAGCGCCGTTGTTCTTGTTTAGAGGCCTGTGGCTGGGAGTGGCCGGCTGCCTCCTTTGAACCCAGGATACGCAGGATGGTTCCCAGAGCCAAGGTGGCACCAGTGCCAAGTTGGGCTGGTTTGATAGTACCAAGTGGCTCCTGCAATCTGCCATCCAGAAGCGGGACAGCTTACTTTTGTTTCCCAGGGAAACGGGCCGAGGTATTTGTCTGGGGGCCTATGGCTGGGAGTGACCGGCTGGCTACTGAAAAGCTACGATAGGCAGGATGGTTACCAGACTCATGGTGGCACCAGTGCCAAGTCGGGCTGGTTTGATAATACTAAATAGCTCCTGAAATCTGCCATTCAGACGCGGGGCAGCGGATTTTTGTTTGCTGGAGAAAAGTTCCGTGGTTTTTTTTGGGGGGCCTATGGCTGGACGTGGCCGGCTGGCTCCATAAAAAGATCGATACGCAGGATTGTTCCCTGACCCAAGGTGGCATCAGTGCCAAGTCGGGCTGTTTTCGTAGTACCAAGTGCGTCCTGCAATTTGCCATCCAGAAGAGGGGCAGTTGAGTTTTGTTTGTCAGAGAAAAGGGCCGTGGTATGTGTTTGGATCCATATGGCTGAGATTGGCCGGCTGGCCCCTGAAAATCCACGATAGGCAGGATGGTTCCCAGAGCCAAGGTGGCACCAGTGCCATGTTTGCCTGGTCTGATAGTACCATGTGCCTCCTGCAATCTGCCATCAAAATGTTGGCAGGCGAGTTTTGTTTTCCAGGGAAAAGCGCCGTATTTTGTGTTTGGGCGCCTGTGGCTCAGAGTGGCCGGGTGGCTGCTTAGAATCCACGATACGCAGGATGGTTCCCAGACCCAAGGTGGCACCAGTGCCAAGTCGGGCTGGTTTGACACTACCAAGTGGCTCCTGCAATCTGCCATCCAGAATCGGGGCAGCTTAATTTTGTTTGCCAGGGAAACGGTCCGAGGTTTGTGTCTGGGGGCCTATGGCTGGGAGTGACCGGCTGGCTCCTGAAATGCTACAATAGGCAGGATGGTTCCCAGACCCATAGTGGCACCAGTACCAAGTTGGGATGATTTGATAGTACCAAGTGGCTCCTGCAATCTGCCATCAAAAAGCTGGCAGGCGAGTTTTGTTTTCCAGGGAAAAGTGCCGTTGTTTGTGTTTGGGGGCCTGTGGCTGGGAGTGGCCGGCTGGCTCCTTAGAATCCACGATATGCAGGATTGTTCCCAGACCCAAGGTGGCACCAGTGCCAAGTCGGGCTGGTTTGATGGTGCAAAGTGGCTCCTGCAATCTGCCATCCAGACGCGGGGCAGCGGATTTTTGTTTCCATGAGAAATGGTCCGTGGTTTGTTTTTGGGGGTATATGGCTCAGCGTGGCCGGCTGGCTCCTTAAAAAGCTCGATATGCAGGATGGTTCCCTGACACAAGGTGGCACCAGTGCCACGTCGGGCGGTTTTCGTAGTACAAAGTGCGTCCTAAAATTTGCCATCCAGAAGAGGGGCAGTTGAGTTTTGTTTGCCTGTGAAACGGGCCGTTGTTTTTGATTGGGGTCTGTGGCCGAGAGTGTTCGGCTGGCTCCTGACAACCCACAATACGCAGGATGGTTCCCAGACCCAAGGTGGCACCAGTGCCAAGTCGGGCTGGTTTGATAGTACCAAGTGGCTCCTGCAATCTGCCATCCAGAAGCGGTGCAGTTGAGTTTTGTTTGCCAGAGAAAAGGGCCGTGGGTTGTGTTTGGGGGCATATGGCTTGGAGTGGCCGGCTGTCTCATTAAAAAGATCGATACGCAGGATGGTTCCGAGACCCAAGGTGGCACCAGTGCCAAGTCGGGCTGTTTTTATAGTACCAAGTGCGTCCTGCAATTTGCCATCCAGAAGAGGGGCAGTGGAGTTTTGTTTGCCAGAGAATAGCGCCGTTGTTTGTGTTTGGGGGCTTGTGGCTGGGAGTGGCCGACTGGCGCCTTAGAATCTGTGTTACGCAGCATGGTTCCCAGACCAGAGGTGGCACCAGTTCCAAGTCGGGCTGGTTTGATAGTACCAAGGGGCTCCTGCAATCTGCCATCCAGAAGCGGGGCAGCTTACTTTTGTTTGCCAGGGAAACGGGCCGAGGTTTGTGACTGGGGACCTATGGCTGGGAGTGACCGGCTGGCTCCTGAAAAGCTACGATAGGCAGGATGGTGACCAGACCCATGGTGGCACCAGTGCCAAGTTGGGCTGGTTTGATAGTACCAAGTGGCTCCTGCAATCTGCCATCAAAAAGTTGGCAGGCGAGTTTTGTTTTCCAGGGAAAAGCGCCGTTGTTTGTGTTTGAGGGCCTGTGGCTGGGAGTGGCCGGCTGGCTCCTTAGAATCCACGATACGCAGGATGGTTCCCAGACCAGAGGTGGCACCTTTGCCAAGTTGGGCTGGTTTGATAGTACCAAGTGCGTCCTGCAATCTGCCATCCAGAAGCGGGGCAGCTTACTTTTGTTTGCCAGGGAAACGGGCCGAGGTTTGTGTCTGGGGGCCTATGGCTGGGAGTGACCTGCTAGGTCCTGAAAAGCTGCGATAGGCAGGATGGTGACCAGACCCATGGTGGCACCAGTGCCAAGTTGGGCTGGTTTGATAGTACCAAGTGGCTCCTGCAATCTGCCATCCAGAAGCGGGGTAGCTTACTTTTGTTTGCCAGGGAAACGGGCAGAGCTTTGTGTCTGGGGGCATATGGCTGAGAGTGGCCGTCTGGCCCCTGAAAATCCACGATAGGCAGGATGGTTCCCAGACCAGAGGTGGCACCAGTGCCAAGTCGGGCTGGTTTGATAGTACTGAATAGACCCTGCAATCTGCCATCAAAAAGTTGGCAGGCCAGTTTTGTTTTCCAAGGAAAAGCACCGTTGTTTGTGTTTGGGGGACTGTGGCTGGGAGTGGCCGGCTGGCTCCTTAGAACACACGATACGCAGGATGGTTCCCAGACCCAAGGTGGCACCAGTACCACGTCGGGCTGGTTTGATGGTGAAAAGTGGCTCCTGCAATCTGCCATCCTGAAGCGGGGTAGCTTACTTTTGTGTGCCAGGGAAACGGGCCGAGGTTTATGACTGGGGGCCTAGGGCTAGGAGTGACAGGCTGGCTCCTGAAAAGCTACAATAGGCAGGATGGTTCCCAGACCCAAGGTGGCACCAGTGCCAAGTTGGGCTGGTTTGATGGTACCAAGTGGCTCCTGCAATCTGCCATCAAAAAGTTGGCAGGCCAGTTTTGTTTTCCAGGGAAAAGCGCCGTTGTTTGTGTTTGGGGGACTGTGGCTGGGAGTGGCCGGCTGGCTCCTTAGAACCCACGATACGCAGGATGGTTCCCAGACCAGAGGTGGCACCAGTGCCAAGTTGGGCTGGTTTGATAGTCCCAAGTGTCTCCTGCAATCTGCCATCCAGAAGCGGGGCAGCTTACTTTTGTTTGCCAGAGAAATAGGCCTAGGTTTTTGTTTGGGGGCCTGTGGCTAGGAGTGGCCGGCTGGCTCCTAAGAATCCACGATACGCAGGATGTTTACCAGACCCATGGTGGCACCAGTGCCAAGTTGGGCTGGTTTGATAGTACCATTGGCTCCTGCAAACTCCATCAAAAAGTTGGCAGGCGTGTTTTGTTTTCCAGGGAACAGCGCCGTTGATTTTGTTTGGGGGCCTGTGGCTGGGAGTGGCCGGCTGGCTCCTTAGAGACCACGATACGCAGGATGGTTCCCAGACCCAAGGTGGCACCAGTGCCAAGTCGGGCTGGTTTGATAGTACCAAGTGGCTCCTGCAATCTGCCATCCAGAAGTGAGGAAGCTAAGTTTTGTTTGCCAGAAAAAAGGGCCGTGGTTTTTGTTGGGGACCTGTGGCTGGGAGTAGCCGGCTGGCTCCTTAGAATCCACGATACGCAGGATGGTTCCCAGACCCAAGGTGGCACCAGTGCCAAGTTGGGCTGGTTTGATAGTACCAAGTGCGTCCTGCAATCTGCCATCCACAAGCGGCGCCGCTTAGTTTTGTTTGCCACCGAAACGGGCCGAGGTTTGTGTCTGGGGGCCTATGGCTGGGAGTGACCGGCTAGGTCCTGAAAATCTACGATAGGCAGGATGGTGACCAGACCCATGGTGGCACCAGTGCCAAGTTGGGCTGGTTTGATAGTACCAAGTGGCTCCGGCAATCTGCCATCAAAATTTGGCAGGCGAGTTTTGTTTTCCAGGGAAAAGCGCCGTTGTTTGTGTTTGAGGGCCTGTGGCTGGGAGTGGCCGGCTGGCTCCTTAGAATCCACGATACGCAGGATGGTTCCCAGACCTGAGGTGGCACCAGTGCCAAGTCGGGCTAGTTTGATGGTGCAAAGTGGCTCCTGCAATCTGCCATCCAGAAGCGGGGCAGCTTACTTTTCTTTTCCAGGGAAACGGGCCGAGCTTTTTGTCTGGGTTCTGTGGCTGGGAGTGACCGGCTGGCTCCTGAAAAGCTACGATAGGCAGGATGGTGACCAGACCCATGGTGGCACCAGAGCCATGTTCGGCTGATTTCAAAGTACAAAGTTGCTCCTGCAATCTTCCATCAAAAAGTCAGCAGGCGAGTTTTGTTTTCCAGGGAAAAGCGCCGTTGTTTGTGTCTGCGGGCCTGTGGCTGGAGTGGCCGGCTGGCTCCTTTCAACACACGATACGCCGGATGGTTCCCAGACCTGAGGTGGCACCAGTGCCAAGTTGGGCTGGTTTGATAGTACCAAGTGGTTCCTGTAATCTGCCATCAAAATGTTGGCAGGCGAGTTTTGTTTTCCAGGCAAAAGCGCCGTTGTTTTTTTTTGGGGGCCTGTGGCTGGGAGTGGCCGGCTGGCTCCTTAGAATCCACGATACGCAGGATGGTTCCCAGACCAGAGGTGGCACCAGTACCAAGTCGGGCTGGTTTGATAATAACAAGTGGATCCTGCAATCTGCCATCCAGAAGCGGGGCAGCTTACTTTTGTTTGCCAGGGAAACGGGCCGAGCTTTGTGTCTGGGGGCCTATGGCTGGGAGTGACCGGCTGGCTCCTGAAAAGCTACGATAGGCAGGATGGTGACCAGACCCATGGTGGCACCAGTGCCAAGTTGGGCTGGTTTGATAGTACCAAGTGGCTCCTGCAATCTGCCATCAAAAAGTTGGCAGGCGAGTTTTGTTTTCCAGGGAAAAGCGTCGTTGTTTGTGTTTGGGGGCCTGTGGCTGGGAGTGGCCGTCTTGCTAATTGGAATCCACGATACGCATGATGGTTCCCAGACCTGAGGTGGCACCAGTGACAAGTCGGGCCAGTTTGATGGTGCAAAGTGGCTCCTGCAATCTGCCATCCAGAAGCGGGGCAGCTTACTTTTGTTTGCCAGGGAAACGGGCCGAGGTTTGTGTCTGGGGGCCTATGGCTGGGAGTGACCGGCTGGCTCCTGAAAAGCTACGATAATCAGGATGGTGACCAGACCCATGGTGGCACCAGTGCCAAGTTGGGCTGATTTGATAGTACCAAGTGGCTCCTGCGATCTGCCATCAAAAAGTTGGCAGGCGAGTTTTGTTTTCCAGGGAAAAGCGCTGTTGTTTGTATTTGGGGGCCTGTGGCTGGGAGTGACCGGCTGGCTCCTTAGAATCCACGATACGCAGGATGGTTCCCAGACCCAAGGTGGCACCAGTGCCAAGTTGGGCTGGTTTGATTATACCAAGTGGTTCCTGCAATCTGCCATCCAGAAGCGGGGCAGCTTACTTTTGTTTGCCAGGGAAACGGGCCGAGCTTTGTGTCTGGGGGCCTATGGCTGGGAGTGACCTGCTAGGTCCTGAAAAGCTACGATAGGCAGGATGGTGACCAGACCCATGGTGGCACCAGTGCCAAGTTGGGCTGGTTTGATAGTACCAAGTGGCTCCTGCAATCTGCCATCAAAAAGTTGGCAGGCGAGTTTTGTTTTCCAGGAAAAAGCGCCGTTGTTTGTGTTTGGGGGCCTGTGGCTGGGAGTGGCCGGCTGGCTCCTTAGAATCCACGATACGCAGCATTGTTCCCAGACCAGAGGTGGCACCAGTGCCAAGTCGGGCTAGTTTGATGGTGCAAAGTGGCTCCTGCAATCTGCCATCCAGTAGCGGGGTAGCTTACTTTTTTTTGCCAGGGAAACGGGCCGAGGTTTTTGTCTGGAGGCCTATGGCTGGGAGTGACCGGCTAGGTCCTGAAAAGCTACGATAGGCAGGATGGTGACCAGACCCATGGTGGCACCAGTGCCAAGTTGGGCTGGTTTGATAGTACCAAGTGGCTCCTGCAATCTGCCATCAAAACGTTGTCAGGCGAGTTTTGTTTTCCAGGGAAAAGCGCCGTTGTTTGTGTTTGCGGGCCTGTGGCTGGGAGTGGCCGGCTGACTCCTTAGAATCCACGATACGCAGGATGGTTCCCAGACCCAAGATGGCACCAGTGCCAAGTCGGGCTGGTTTGATAGTACCAAGTGGTTCCTGCAATCTGCCATCCAGAAGCGGGGTAGCTTACTTTTGTTTGCCAGGGAAACGGGCCGAGCTTTGTTTTTGGGGGCCTGTGGCTGGCAGTGGCCAGCTGGCTCCTGAAAATCCATGATACGCAGCATGGTTCCCAGACCCAAGATGGCACCAGTGCCAAGTGGGGCTGGTTTGACAGTGTCAAGTGCCTCATGCAATCTCCCATCCAGAAACGGGGCAGCTGAGTTCTTTTGCCTGTGAACCGGCCGTTGTTTTTGATTGGGGTCTGTGGCCGAGAATGGTCGACTGGCTACTGACAATCCACAATACGCAGGATGGTTCCCAGACTCAAGGTGGCACCAGGGCCAAGTCGGGCTCGTTTGATAGTACCAAGTGGCTCCTGCAATCTGCCATCCTGACGCGGGGCAGCGGATCTTTGTTTGCCAGAGTAAAGTTCCGTGGTTTGTTTTTGGGGGCATATGGCTGGGAGTGGCCGACTGGCTCCTTAAGAAGCTCGATACGCATGATGGTTCCCAGATCCATGGTGGCACCATTGCCTAGTTTGGCTGTTTTTGTAGTACCAAGTGCGTCCTGCAATTTTCCATCCAGAAGAAGGGCAGTTGAGTTTTGTTTTCCAGGGAAAAGCGCCGTTGTTTTTGTTTGGAGGCCTGTGGCTGGGAGTGGCCGGCTGGCTCCTTTCAACACACGATACGCCGGATGGTTCCCAACCCAAGGTGGCACCAGTGCCAAGTTGGGCTGGTTTGATAGTACCAAGTGGCTCCTGCAATCTGCCATCCAGAAGCGGGGCAGCTTACTTTTGTTTGCCAGGGAAACGGGCCGAGGTTTGTGACTGGGGGCCTATGGCTGGGAGTGACCGGCTGGCTCCTGAAAAGCTACGATAATCAGGATGGTGACCAGACCCATGGTGGCACCAGTGCCAAGTTGGGCTGATTTGATAGTACCAAGTGGCTCCTGCGATCTGCCATCAAAAAGTTGGCAGGCGAGTTTTGTTTTCCAGGGAAAAGCGCTGTTGTTTGTATTTGGGGGCCTGTGGCTGGGAGTGACCGGCTGGCTCCTTAGAATCCACGATACGCAGGATGGTTCCCAGACCCAAGGTGGCACCAGTGCCAAGTTGGGCTGGTTTGATTATACCAAGTGGTTCCTGCAATCTGCCATCCAGAAGCGGGGCAGCTTACTTTTGTTTGCCAGGGAAACGGGCCGAGCTTTGTGTCTGGGGGCCTATGGCTGGGAGTGACCTGCTAGGTCCTGAAAAGCTACGATAGGCAGGATGGTGACCAGACCCATGGTGGCACCAGTGCCAAGTTGGGCTGGTTTGATAGTACCAAGTGGCTCCTGCAATCTGCCATCAAAAAGTTGGCAGGCGAGTTTTGTTTTCCAGGAAAAAGCGCCGTTGTTTGTGTTTGGGGGCCTGTGGCTGGGAGTGGCCGGCTGGCTCCTTAGAATCCACGATACGCAGCATTGTTCCCAGACCAGAGGTGGCACCAGTGCCAAGTCGGGCTAGTTTGATGGTGCAAAGTGGCTCCTGCAATCTGCCATCCAGTAGCGGGGTAGCTTACTTTTTTTTGCCAGGGAAACGGGCCGAGGTTTTTGTCTGGAGGCCTATGGCTGGGAGTGACCGGCTAGGTCCTGAAAAGCTACGATAGGCAGGATGGTGACCAGACCCATGGTGGCACCAGTGCCAAGTTGGGCTGGTTTGATAGTACCAAGTGGCTCCTGCAATCTGCCATCAAAACGTTGTCAGGCGAGTTTTGTTTTCCAGGGAAAAGCGCCGTTGTTTGTGTTTGCGGGCCTGTGGCTGGGAGTGGCCGGCTGGCTCCTTAGAATCCACGATACGCAGGATGGTTCCCAGACCCAAGATGGCACCAGTGCCAAGTCGGGCTGGTTTGATAGTACCAAGTGGTTCCTGCAATCTGCCATCCAGAAGCGGGGTAGCTTACTTTTGTTTGCCAGGGAAACGGGCCGAGCTTTGTTTTTGGGGGCCTGTGGCTGGCAGTGGCCAGCTGGCTCCTGAAAATGCATGATACGCAGCATGGTTCCCAGACCCAAGATGGCACCAGTGCCAAGTGGGGCTGGTTTGACAGTGTCAAGTGCCTCATGCAATCTCCCATCCAGAAACGGGGCAGCTGAGTTCTTTTGCCTGTGAACCGGCCGTTGTTTTTGATTGGGGTCTGTGGCCGAGAATGGTCGACTGGCTACTGACAATCCACAATACGCAGGATGGTTCCCAGACTCAAGGTGGCACCAGGGCCAAGTCGGGCTCGTTTGATAGTACCAAGTGGCTCCTGCAATCTGCCATCCTGACGCGGGGCAGCGGATCTTTGTTTGCCAGAGTAAAGTTCCGTGGTTTGTTTTTGGGGGCATATGGCTGGGAGTGGCCGGCTGGCTCCTTAAGAAGCTCGATACGCAGGATGGTTCCCAGATCCATGGTGGCACCATTGCCTAGTTTGGCTGTTTTTGTAGTACCAAGTGCGTCCTGCAATTTTCCATCCAGAAGAAGGGCAGTTGAGTTTTGTTTTCCAGGGAAAAGCGCCGTTGTTTTTGTTTGGAGGCCTGTGGCTGGGAGTGGCCGGCTGGCTCCTTTCAACACACGATACGCCGGATGGTTCCCAACCCAAGGTGGCACCAGTGCCAAGTTGGGCTGGTTTGATGGTGCAAAGTGGCTCCTGCAATCTGCCATCCTGAAGTGGGGTAGCTTACTTTTGTGTGCCAGGGAAACGGGCCGAGGTTTATGACTGGGGGCCTAGGGCTAGGAGTGACAGGCTGGCTCCTGAAAAGCTACAATAGGCAGGATGGTTCCCAGACCCAAGGTGGCACCAGTGCCAAGTTGGGCTGGTTTGATGGTACCAAGTGGCTCCTGCAATCTGCCATCAAAAAGTTGGCAGGCCAGTTTTGTTTTCCAGGGAAAAGCGCCGTTGTTTGTGTTTGGGGGACTGTGGCTGGGAGTGGCCGGCTGGCTCCTTAGAACACAAGATACGCAGGATGGTTCCCAGACCAGAGGTGGCACCAGTGCCAAGTTGGGCTGGTTTGATAGTCCCAAGTGTCTCCTGCAATCTGCCATCCAGAAGCGGGGCAGCTTACTTTTGTTTGCCAGAGAAATAGGCCTAGGTTTTTGTTTGGGGGCCTGTGGCTAGGAGTGGCCGGCTGGCTCCTAAGAATCCACGATACGCAGGATGTTTACATGACCCATGGTGGCACCAGTGCCAAGTTGGGCTGGTTTGATAGTACCAAGTGGCTCCTGCAAACTCCATCAAAAAGTTGGCAGGCGTGTTTTGTTTTCCAGGGAACAGCGCCGTTGATTTTGTTTGGGGGCCTGTGGCTGGGAGTGGCCGGCTGGCTCCTTAGAATCCACGATACGCAGGATGGTTCCCAGACCCAAGGTGGCACCAGTGGCAAGTCGGGCTGGTTTGATAGTACCAAGTGGCTCCGGCAATCTGCCATCCAGAAGTGAGGCAGCTAAGTTTTGTTTGCCAGAAAAAAGGGCCGTGGTTTTTGTTGGGGGCCTGTGGCTGGGAGTAGCCGGCTGGCTCCTTAAAATCCACGATAGGCAGGATGGTTCCCAGACCCAAGGTGGCACCAGTGCCAAGTCGGGCTGGTTTGATAGTACCAAGTGGCTCCTGCAATCTGCCATCCAGAAGCGGGGCAGCTGAGTTTTGTTTGCCAGAGAAAAAGGCTGTGGTTTGTGTTTGGGGGCCTGTGGCTGGCAGTGGCCGGCTGGCTCCTGAAAATCCACGATACGCAGCATGGTTCCCAGACCCAAGGTGGCACCAGTGCCAAGTGGGTCTCGTTTGACAGTGTAAAGTGCCTCCTGCAATCTCCCATCCAGAAGCGGGGCAGCTGAGTTTTTTTTGCCAGGGAAACGGACCTTTGTTTTTGATTGGGGTCTGTGGCCGAGAGTGGTCGGCTGTCTCCTGACAATCCACAATACGCAGGATGGTTCCCAGACCAAAGGTGGCACCAATGCCAAGTCGGGCTGGTTTGATAGTACCAAGTGTCTCCTGCAATCTGCCATCCAGAAGCGGGGCAGCTGAGTTTTGTTTGCCAGAGAAAAGGGCCGTGGGTTGTGTTTGGGGGCATATGGCTGGGAGTGGCCACCTGGCTCCTTAAAATGCACGATACGCCGCATGGTAACCAGACGCAAGGTGGCACCAGTGCCAAGTCGGGCTGTTTTTGTAGTACCCAGTGGCTTCTGCAATTTGCCATCCAGAAGCGGGGCAGCTAAATTTTGTTTGCTAGAGAAAAGGGCTGTGGTTTGTGTTTGGGGGCCTATGGCTGAGAGTGGCCGGCTGGCCCCTGAAAATCAACGATAGGCAGGATGGTTCCCAGATCCAAGGTGGCACCAGTGCCAAGTAAGGCTGGTTGTATGGTTCAAAGTGACTCCTGCAATCTGCCATCCAGAAGCGGGACAGCTGAGTTTTTTTTGCCAGAGAAAAGGTCCATGGTTTCTTTTTGGGGCATACGGCTGGGAATTGCCGGCTGGCTCCTTAAAATGCTCGATACGCAGGATGGTTCCCAGAGCCAAGGTGGCACCACTGCCAAGTCGGGCTCTTTTTGTAGTACCAAGTGCGTCCTGCAATTTGCCATCCAGAAGAGGGGCAGTTGAGTTTTGTTTGCCAGAGAAAAGGGCCGAGGTTTGTGTTTGGGGGCATATGGCTGGGAGTGTTCGGCTGGTTCCTGAATATGTACGATACGCAGGATTGTTCCCAGATCCAAGGTGGCAGCAGTGCCATGTTGTGCTGGTGTGATAGTCCCAAGTGGCTCCTGCAATCTGCCATCCAGAAGTGGGGCAGCTGATTTTTGTTTGCCAGAGAAAAGGTCCGTGGTTTGTGTTTGGGGGCATATGGCTGAGAGTGGCCGGCTGGCCCCTGAAAATCCACGATACACAGGATGGTTCCCAGATCCAAGGTGGCACCTGTGCCAAGTCGGGCTGATTTGATAGTACTAAGTAGCTCCTGCAATCTGCCATGCAGAAGCGGGGCAGCTTACTTTTGTTTGCCAGGGAAACGGGCCGAGGTTTGTGTTTGGGGGCCTATGGCTGAGAGTGACCGGCTGGCTCCTGAAAAGCTACAATAGGCAGGATGGTGACCAGACCCATGGTGGCACCAGTGCCAAGTTGGGCTGGTTTGATAGTACCAAGTGGCTCCTGCAATCTGCCATCCAGAAGCAGGGCAGCTGAGTTTTGTTTGCCAGAGAAAAGGGCCTTGGTTTGTGTTTGGGGGCATATGGCTGGGTGTGGCCAGCTGGCTCCTTAAAATGCACGATATGCAACATGGCTCCCAGACCCAAGGTGGCACAAGTGCCAAGTTGGGCTGGTTTGATAGTACCAAGTGGCTCCTGCAATCTTCCATGATCACGTGGAGAAATACTTTCTGGTTTCAGCCTCATGCTCTTTCTTCTCTCCCTCAACTTCTCTATCACCTCTCATCTGGTTCACATGCGCTGTCTTCAAGGTCCACAGGCTACTTTTCACAGAATCTTCTGGCCTGATGAAGTAAGGATGATGAATAGAACAGAGCTGGGATCTATTTTCCAGTTTGGATAAAATGCATTCTGCACACAAATCCAAGGAGAACGGGCTGCCCCGATGCCCAGAAAATCTTTCACTCCTGCTAGTGTTCTACGTCAACCGCAACTTAGTCTGAAAGAAAAGCTTTTTCTCTGAGAGCATCTGAGAGGTTTGCATGAAGCACTGATATCTGACATATGCAATTTTGAATAGGAGAGGAAAAAGAAAATGGCAAGGAGTTTTTAATTTTAGTGGTTTCAATTTTAATTTCCGTGCACTTTTTCAAAACTTGTCAGCTCAAATGCCCATCAACATCTTTTAGTCATCTGTAAGTCAGTATTCATATAAAATGTGCTTCAAATCCAAAGAATTTCAAATTTGCACTCCAAGCTTCTATGCCTAGATTTATGATTTCCTACACATATTAGATGAAAGGAAGGCCTTTTTTACTGTGGGAGTGCTGGAACACTGGAACAGGTTGCCCAGAGAAGTTGTGGGTGTCCCATCCCTGAAAGTATTCAAGGTCACCTTGGACGGGGCTTGGAGCAGCAACAAAGGAGAAGCTTGATGGTAGAGAAACAAAGTTGGACTATAGAAGAAACTCGGATTGAAGTATAGGATCAAGTTTTCTCTCAGCTCTTGGGGTAAATTCAAAGTTGTACAAAATGACATTTATCTGTGCTATTCACTACTGTAACAGAAAGTTTCATGAAAACTGTACAGAAGATAGTAAATTTTAAAAGAGATAAGAATTACAGCATAAAATCCATGGGATAGGTTACAACATGAGACACTCTCTAAGAGAAAATCTCTGTGTTTCAGCACTTCATCGGGGTAAGATTTCATGAAGTGCCAAAGAAGGCGGCAAAATATCATTCGGGACATTATTTACTGGAATTCAGCCTGGCCATTAGTAGGAACTGCCTTTGAACATATCATGTAGATATACCACACACACTTTCCCTTCACTGAAAAATTACTGTTTACAACAAATAAGCAATTGACGATCAAAATTGATTGAAAGCATCTTAAACATGTCAAGTATTTCATTGTAGATGATCTGTGATCCAAATGCTTCTTCCACCTTCGAGAGGGACAGAAGAATTCTTCCATATCATGATGGTTTAAAATTGTATCAACCAATGTTTTCTGCTGAAAAGATATCATCTATTTTTTTCTATTTTTGGAAGAAAATATTCCTAGACATACAACAGGTGAGAACTAAGTAATTTTAAAGAAACAAATGAAATGAAAATATTCTGTAAATAGAATGAAATGAAAAGCTGTGTTTTAAATAGGAGCTAAATATTAAACAGAATTTTTGTACCAGGCATTTGAATTACTGCACCAGCTCTTTTGCCCATCAAGAGAGGCATTTAGCATTTCAGTCTTTTCCAAGGTGTTCATGATCTGCTATGCTGATCTCTGTGTGTGCCTAGGTGTGTGTGGAGGGGGGGGCATATGAAGGGGAGTGTGTATGTTTGCTTTACAATTGTTGTGGCAGATTCATGCCTCAGCTCCACATTTTGTTTTAAAAAGGTCACACCGAGTGGATATGAAGTTTACTATCAACAAGAGATCGATTCCCAAATCATCCATTTGACTCTCCCTTATAAATCATGTGCTTTGTTGCATATTTTATCAAATATACTTTCAAGCCAGATGGAGGAAGGAGGATGTGGGAATCCCTCCACCATCTTGCAACTTTTATGTAAGTAGGTTTTCAAGAAAATCATCATTTCTCTTTTAAATATGTCTGGAACAGGCATGATGGTAGTGTCAACCTGTTGGAGTTTTTGTTGCTGGAAGAAGTTGTACAAAAGGATTGGTTTTTACATTGACCAGTTACTGAATCAAGCGCAGGAATACATTGGAAATTTAGCTGGGGGTTCCTTTTCCCAGCAGACTACTTCTAGAACGAGCTTGTACACTGAAGCTGACTCTTTTGCTCTCTTTTTGTTTCTTTCCTATTTTCTTGGCTTCTTTGCCACTATCTAGACAATTTTGGAACTTTGTTCCCAACTAAAATGGTTTCAATAGTCTGATTGTGATCATACATTTTTACAAGGAATTTTTAAAATCTTTCCTCGAGTCCAGAAAGTCAAGGACTTAGATCTTTTTCTTCCCTTATCAATATTGCCATGAAATTGATAAATAAAGACCAACTCTTTATTTTTGTTTTTAACCCACGTAGATAATTCCCATCCATTAATCCATTTTGTGGACCAATAGCTGCCATTCTGATGGAAGCTGTCACTTCTTAACAATAGGCATTCTGTGACTATGTTGACAGCACTTTGGGTGAAGATCCTAACTGGTCTTAGATATACATAGGGAGAAATTTGCTCAGCCAGTGTCAGTCTTAAGCATGCGTATCAGAAGATCTTTCTAGAGCTGGGAATTTTCCCATGAAAGGGATTCAGTTAGGGAAGAGACACTTGTGCCAGAGTTTTACATTCTTCTTGAACACTGCTTAAGGAACTTAGATGCCATGTCCATTTGGATCTCTGTCTGCACAGAACTTTGTCATGCCAGTGCTTTGAAATGCATCTTGAAGAGAATTCACTAGCACAGAATGAAAGAGAGTGGAAGGGGTTGGTGGGGCTAACCAGGCCCAACCCCCCTGCCTAAACCAGGATACCTAGAGCCTCTTGCCCAGGATTCTATCTGGGTGTACTTTTAATGTCTTCAAAGATCCAGGCTCCACAATCTTTCTGGGCAGTCTGTGCCGTGGTTCAGTCACCCTGACAGTAAAGAAACATTTACTGATGTTCAAAGGCAATCTCCTGTATTTCAGTGTGTGCCCACTGCCTCTTGTCTTTTCCCTCAGCATCACTGAAAAGACACTGATTCCCTCCCCTTTGCACTATTGCTTCCATATGTATGTGTGATGCCATGTAGAGGTATGTCAAAAACCTCCCTGAAGCCCAGGCAGATAATATTCCCTTCATCTACCAGTCAAGTTGATTCATCAGAGGAGTTTAAAGTGATGTTCAGCATGAAATTCCCCTGAAAAATCATGCTAACTACATTATTTGGTCATCTGTCATGTGCCTGGCAAGGATTTCCAGGAAGAGCTGCTTCATCAACTTCCTGGGGATAAAAAAGAGGCTGGCTGGTTTGTACTATGGCGAGTCCTCTTAATTGCCTTTTTTGAAGATGGGTGTCATTTGCTAACATCCACTCTTTAGCCTCTCTTGTCGTCTACATCTTAGCAAAACGCTTTTCCACTATGTCTGGCTAGGAAAAACTGTGCCAGCACAGAAAACATCTCCCATCGTGTTCTAGAAGTTGCACGGATGTCTGCCAAGTGTTTGGCAGGAAGAAAAGAAAAGTTGTCCAAAACAGCTTCCAATCGAATGTTCCTGTGATTGGAAAAGTCAGGAGAGTGCAAAGGTACTGTTTTCTATCAGTTGGCAAGGTGCGCACACAATCCCAGTGTTGTACAGCTTGCTTCTTCACCTTCCCGAAGCTGCCGCTCTCGCCGGCTGCCGGAGCCCAAGAAGCGGCTTCTTCGCGCAAAGACGATTGTGCCGCTCACAGGGCTCTCCTTAGCGCGGCTTCTGCCGAAAGACGCCCGGCAGCGGCTCTTACCTCCGGAGAGCATCCTACCTTCGTCTTTCGCGTCTTTTGTAGTCTACATCTTAGCAAAACGCTTCTCCACTATGTCTGGCTAGGAAAAACTGTGCCAGCACAGAAAACATCTCCCATCGTGTTCTAGAAGTTGCACGGATGTCTGCCAAGTGTTTGGCAGGAAGAAAAGAAAAGTTGTCCAAAACAGCTTCCAATCGAATGTTCCTGTGATTGGAAAAGTCAGGAGAGTGCAAAGGTACTGTTTTCTATCAGTTGGCAAGGTGCGCACACAATCCCAGTGTTGTACAGCTTGCTTCTTCACCTTCCCGAAGCTGCCGCTCTCGCCGGCTGCCGGAGCCCAAGAAGCGGCTTCTTCGCGCAAAGACGATTGTGCCGCTCACAGTGCTCTCCTTAGCGCGGCTTCTGCCGAAAGACGCCCGGCAGCGGCTCTTACCTCCGGAGAGCATCCTACCTTCGTCTTTCGCGTCTTTTGTAGTCTACATCTTAGCAAAACGCTTTTCCACTATGTCTGGCTAGGAAAAACTGTGCCAGCACAGAAAACATCTCCCATCGTGTTCTAGAAGTTGCACGGATGTCTGCCAAGTGTTTGGCAGGAAGAAAAGAAAAGTTGTCCAAAACAGCTTCCAATCGAATGTTCCTGTGATTGGAAAAGTCAGGAGAGTGCAAAGGTACTGTTTTCTATCAGTTGGCAAGGTGCGCACACAATCCCAGTGTTGTACAGCTTGCTTCTTCACCTTCCCGAAGCTGCCGCTCTCGCCGGCTGCCGGAGCCCAAGAAGCGGCTTCTTCGCGCAAAGACGATTGTGCCGCTCACAGGGCTCTCCTTAGCGCGGCTTCTGCCGAAAGACGCCCGGCAGCGGCTCTTACCTCCGGAGAGCATCCTACCTTCGTCTTTCGCGTCTTTTGTAGTCTACATCTTAGCAAAACGCTTTTCCACTATGTCTGGCTAGGAAAAACTGTGCCAGCACAGAAAACATCTCCCATCGTGTTCTAGAAGTTGCACGGATGTCTGCCAAGTGTTTGGCAGGAAGAAAAGAAAAGTTGTCCAAAACAGCTTCCAATCGAATGTTCCTGTGATTGGAAAAGTCAGGAGAGTGCAAAGGTACTGTTTTCTATCAGTTGGCAAGGTGCGCACACAATCCCAGTGTTGTACAGCTTGCTTCTTCACCTTCCCGAAGCTGCCGCTCTCGCCGGCTGCCGGAGCCCAAGAAGCGGCTTCTTCGCGCAAAGACGATTGTGCCGCTCACAGGGCTCTCCTTAGCGCGGCTTCTGCCGAAAGACGCCCGGCAGCGGCTCTTACCTCCGGAGAGCATCCTACCTTCGTCTTTCGCGTCTTTTGTAGTCTACATCTTAGCAAAACGCTTTTCCACTATGTCTGGCTAGGAAAAACTGTGCCAGCACAGAAAACATCTCCCATCGTGTTCTAGAAGTTGCACGGATGTCTGCCAAGTGTTTGGCAGGAAGAAAAGAAAAGTTGTCCAAAACAGCTTCCAATCGAATGTTCCTGTGATTGGAAAAGTCAGGAGAGTGCAAAGGTACTGTTTTCTATCAGTTGGCAAGGTGCGCACACAATCCCAGTGTTGTACAGCTTGCTTCTTCACCTTCCCGAAGCTGCCGCTCTCGCCGGCTGCCGGAGCCCAAGAAGCGGCTTCTTCGCGCAAAGACGATTGTGCCGCTTACAGGGCTCTCCTTAGCGCGGCTTCTGCCGAAAGACGCCCGGCAGCGGCTCTTACCTCCGGAGAGCATCCTACCTTCGTCTTTCGCGTCTTTTGTAGTCTACATCTTAGCAAAACGCTTTTCCACTATGTCTGGCTAGGAAAACCCGTGCCAGCACAGAAAACATCTCCCATCGTTTTCTAGAAGTTGCACGGATGTCTGCCAAGTGTTTGGCAGGAAGAAAAGAAAAGTTGTCCAAAACAGCTTCCAATCGAATGTTCATGTGATTGGAAAAGTCAGGAGAGTGCAAAGGTACTGTTTTCTATCAGTTGGCAAGGTGCGCACACAATCCCAGTGTTGTACAGCTTGCTTCTTCACCTTCCCGAAGCTGCCGCTCTCGCCGGCTGCCGGAGCCCAAGAAGCGGCTTCTTCGCGCAAAGACGATTGTGCCGCTTACAGGGCTCTCCTTAGCGCGGCTTCTGCCGAAAGACGCCCGGCAGCGGCTCTTACCTCCGGAGAGCATCCTACCTTCGTCTTTCGCGTCTTTTGTAGTCTACATCTTAGCAAAACGCTTTTCCACTATGTCTGGCTAGGAAAAACTGTGCCAGCACAGAAAACATCTCCCATCGTGTTCTAGAAGTTGCACGGATGTCTGCCAAGTGTTTGGCAGGAAGAAAAGAAAAGTTGTCCAAAACAGCTTCCAATCGAATGTTCCTGTGATTGGAAAAGTCAGGAGAGTGCAAAGGTACTGTTTTCTATCAGTTGGCAAGGTGCGCACACAATCCCAGTGTTGTACAGCTTGCTTCTTCACCTTCCCGAAGCTGCCGCTCTCGCCGGCTGCCGGAGCCCAAGAAGCGGCTTCTTCGCGCAAAGACGATTGTGCCGCTCACAGTGCTCTCCTTAGCGCGGCTTCTGCCGAAAGACGCCCGGCAGCGGCTCTTACCTCCGGAGAGCATCCTACCTTCGTCTTTCGCGTCTTTTGTAGTCTACATCTTAGCAAAACGCTTTTCCACTATGTCTGGCTAGGAAAAACTGTGCCAGCACAGAAAACATCTCCCATCGTGTTCTAGAAGTTGCACGGATGTCTGCCAAGTGTTTGGCAGGAAGAAAAGAAAAGTTGTCCAAAACAGCTTCCAATCGAATGTTCCTGTGATTGGAAAAGTCAGGAGAGTGCAAAGATACTGTTTTCTATCAGTTGGCAAGGTGCGCACACAATCCCAGTGTTGTACAGCTTGCTTCTTCACCTTCCCGAAGCTGCCGCTCTCGCCGGCTGCCGGAGCCCAAGAAGCGGCTTCTTCGCGCAAAGACGATTGTGCCGCTCACAGTGCTCTCCTTAGCGCGGCTTCTGCCGAAAGACGCCCGGCAGCGGCTCTTACCTCCGGAGAGCATCCTACCTTCGTCTTTCGCGTCTTTTGTAGTCTACATCTTAGCAAAACGCTTTTCCACTATGTCTGGCTAGGAAAAACTGTGCCAGCACAGAAAACATCTCCCATCGTGTTCTAGAAGTTGCACGGATGTCTGCCAAGTGTTTGGCAGGAAGAAAAGAAAAGTTGTCCAAAACAGCTTCCAATCGAATGTTCCTGTGATTGGAAAAGTCAGGAGAGTGCAAAGGTACTGTTTTCTATCAGTTGGCAAGGTGCGCACACAATCCCAGTGTTGTACAGCTTGCTTCTTCACCTTCCCGAAGCTGCCGCTCTCGCCGGCTGCCGGAGCCCAAGAAGCGGCTTCTTCGCGCAAAGACGATTGTGCCGCTTACAGGGCTCTCCTTAGCGCGGCTTCTGCCGAAAGACGCCCGGCAGCGGCTCTTACCTCCGGAGAGCATCCTACCTTCGTCTTTCGCGTCTTTTGTAGTCTACATCTTAGCAAAACGCTTTTCCACTATGTCTGGCTAGGAAAACCCGTGCCAGCACAGAAAACATCTCCCATCGTTTTCTAGAAGTTGCACGGATGTCTGCCAAGTGTTTGGCAGGAAGAAAAGAAAAGTTGTCCAAAACAGCTTCCAATCGAATGTTCATGTGATTGGAAAAGTCAGGAGAGTGCAAAGGTACTGTTTTCTATCAGTTGGCAAGGTGCGCACACAATCCCAGTGTTGTACAGCTTGCTTCTTCACCTTCCCGAAGCTGCCGCTCTCGCCGGCTGCCGGAGCCCAAGAAGCGGCTTCTTCGCGCAAAGACGATTGTGCCGCTCACAGTGCTCTCCTTAGCGCGGCTTCTGCCGAAAGACGCCCGGCAGCGGCTCTTACCTCCGGAGAGCATCCTACCTTCGTCTTTCGCGTCTTTTGTAGTCTACATCTTAGCAAAACGCTTTTCCACTATGTCTGGCTAGGAAAAACTGTGCCAGCACAGAAAACATCTCCCATCGTGTTCTAGAAGTTGCACGGATGTCTGCCAAGTGTTTGGCAGGAAGAAAAGAAAAGTTGTCCAAAACAGCTTCCAATCGAATGTTCCTGTGATTGGAAAAGTCAGGAGAGTGCAAAGGTACTGTTTTCTATCAGTTGGCAAGGTGCGCACACAATCCCAGTGTTGTACAGCTTGCTTCTTCACCTTCCCGAAGCTGCCGCTCTCGCCGGCTGCCGGAGCCCAAGAAGCGGCTTCTTCGCGCAAAGACGATTGTGCCGCTCACAGTGCTCTCCTTAGCGCGGCTTCTGCCGAAAGACGCCCGGCAGCGGCTCTTACCTCCGGAGAGCATCCTACCTTCGTCTTTAGCTCCTCTTCTCATCTACACCTCGGCAAAAAGCTTTTCCACTATGTCTGGCTAGGAAAAACTGTGCCAGCACAGAAAACATCTCCCATCGTGTTCTAGAAGTTGCACGGATGTCTGCCAAGTGTTTGGCAGGAAGAAAAGAAAAGTTGTCCAAAACAGCTTCCAATCGAATGTTCCTGTGATTGGAAAAGTCAGGAGAGTGCAAAGATACTGTTTTCTATCAGTTGGCAAGGTGCGCACACAATCCCAGTGTTGTACAGCTTGCTTCTTCACCTTCCCGAAGCTGCCGCTCTCGCCGGCTGCCGGAGCCCAAGAAGCGGCTTCTTCGCGCAAAGACGATTGTGCCGCTCACAGTGCTCTCCTTAGCGCGGCTTCTGCCGAAAGACGCCCGGCAGCGGCTCTTACCTCCGGAGAGCATCCTACCTTCGTCTTTCGCGTCTTTTGTAGTCTACATCTTAGCAAAACGCTTTTCCACTATGTCTGGCTAGGAAAAACTGTGCCAGCACAGAAAACATCTCCCATCGTGTTCTAGAAGTTGCACGGATGTCTGCCAAGTGTTTGGCAGGAAGAAAAGAAAAGTTGTCCAAAACAGCTTCCAATCGAATGTTCCTGTGATTGGAAAAGTCAGGAGAGTGCAAAGGTACTGTTTTCTATCAGTTGGCAAGGTGCGCACACAATCCCAGTGTTGTACAGCTTGCTTCTTCATCTTCCCGAAGCTGCCACTCTCAGGAGGTAAGAGCCGCTGCCGGGCGTCTTTCGGCAGAAGCTGCGCTAAGGAGAGCACTGTGAGCGGCACAATCGTCTTTGCGCGAAGAAGCCGCTTCTTGGGCTCCGGCAGCCGGCGAAAGCGGCTGCTTCGGGAAGGTGAAGAAGCAAGCTGTACAACACTGGGATTGTGTGCGCACCTTGCCAACTGATAGAAAACAGTACCTTTGCACTCTCCTGACTTTTCCAATCACAGGAACATTCGATTGGAAGCTGTTTTGGACAACTTTTCTTTTCTTCCTGCCAAACACTTGGCAGACATCCGTGCAACTTCTAGAACACGATGGGAGATGTTTTCTGTGCTGGCACAGTTTTTCCTAGCCAGACATAGTGGAAAAGCGTTTTGCTAAGATGTAGACTACAAAAGACGCGAAAGACGAAGGTAGGATGCTCTCCGGAGGTAAGAGCCGCTGCCGGGCGTCTTTCGGCAGAAGCCGCGCTAAGGAGAGCACTGTGAGCGGCACAATCGTCTTTGCGCGAAGAAGCCGCTTCTTGGGCTCCGGCAGCCGGCGAGAGCGGCAGCTTCGGGAAGGTGAAGAAGCAAGCTGTACAACACTGGGATTGTGTGCGCACCTTGCCAACTGATAGAAAACAGTACCTTTGCACTCTCCTGACTTTTCCAATCACAGGAACATTCGATTGGAAGCTGTTTTGGACAACTTTTCTTTTCTTCCTGCCAAACACTTGGCAGACATCCGTGCAACTTCTAGAACACGATGGGAGATGTTTTCTGTGCTGGCACAGTTTTTCCTAGCCAGACATAGTGGAGAAGTTTTTGCCGAGGTGTAGATGAGAAGAGGAGCTAAAGACGAAGGTAGGGTGCTCTCCGGAGGTAAGAGCCGCTGCCGGGCGTCTTTCGGCAGAAACCGCGCTAAGGAGAGCACTGTGAGCGGCACAATCGTCTTTGCGCGAAGAAGCCGCTTCTTGGGCTCCGGCAGCCGGCGAGAGCGGCAGCTTCGGGAAGGTGAAGAAGCAAGCTGTACAACACTGGGATTGTGTGCGCACCTTGCCAACTGATAGAAAACAGTACCTTTGCACTCTCCTGACTTTTCCAATCACAGGAACATTCGATTGGAAGCTGTTTTGGACAACTTTTCTTTTCTTCCTGCCAAACACTTGGCAGACATCCGTGCAACTTCTAGAACACGATGGGAGATGTTTTCTGTGCTGGCACAGTTTTTCCTAGCCAGACATAGTGGAAAAGCGTTTTGCTAAGATGTAGACGACAAGAGAGGCTAAAGAGTGGATGTTAGCAAATGACACCCATCTTCAAAAAAGGCAATTAAGAGGACTCGCCATAGTACAAACCAGCCAGCCTCTTTTTTATCCCCAGGAAGTTGATGAAGCAGCTCTTCCTGGAAATCCTTGCCAGGCACATGACAGATGACCAAATAATGTAGTTAGCATGATTTTTCAGGGGAATTTCATGCTGAACATCACTTTAAACTCCTCTGATGAATCAACTTGACTGGTAGATGAAGGGAATATTATCTGCCTGGGCTTCAGGGAGGTTTTTGACGTACCTCTACATGGCATCACACATACATATGGAAGCAATAGTGCAAAGGGGAGGGAATCAGTGTCTTTTCAGTGATGCTGAGGGAAAAGACAAGAGGCAGTGGGCACACACTGAAATACAGGAGATTGCCTTTGAACATCAGTAAATGTTTCTTTACTGTCAGGGTGACTGAACCACGGCACAGACTGCCCAGAAAGATTGTGGAGCCTGGATCTTTGAAGACATTAAAAGTACACCCAGATAGAATCCTGGGCAAGAGGCTCTAGGTATCCTGGTTTAGGCAGGGGGGTTGGGCCTGGTTAGCCCCACCAACCCCTTCCACTCTCTTTCATTCTGTGCTAGTGAATTCTCTTCAAGATGCATTTCAAAGCACTGGCATGACAAAGTTCTGTGCAGACAGAGATCCAAATGGACATGGCATCTAAGTTCCTTAAGCAGTGTTCAAGAAGAATGTAAAACTCTGGCACAAGTGTCTCTTCCCTAACTGAATCCCTTTCATGGGAAAATTCCCAGCTCTAGAAAGATCTTCTGATACGCATGCTTAAGACTGACACTGGCTGAGCAAATTTCTCCCTATGTATATCTAAGACCAGTTAGGATCTTCACCCAAAGTGCTGTCAACATAGTCACAGAATGCCTATTGTTAAGAAGTGACAGCTTCCATCAGAATGGCAGCTATTGGTCCACAAAATGGATTAATGGATGGGAATTATCTACGTGGGTTAAAAACAAAAATAAAGAGTTGGTCTTTATTTATCAATTTCATGGCAATATTGATAAGGGAAGAAAAAGATCTAAGTCCTTGACTTTCTGGACTCGAGGAAAGATTTTAAAAATTCCTTGTAAAAATGTATGATCACAATCAGACTATTGAAACCATTTTAGTTGGGAACAAAGTTCCAAAATTGTCTAGATAGTGGCAAAGAAGCCAAGAAAATAGGAAAGAAACAAAAAGAGAGCAAAAGAGTCAGCTTCAGTGTACAAGCTCGTTCTAGAAGTAGTCTGCTGGGAAAAGGAACCCCCAGCTAAATTTCCAATGTATTCCTGCGCTTGATTCAGTAACTGGTCAATGTAAAAACCAATCCTTTTGTACAACTTCTTCCAGCAACAAAAACTCCAACAGGTTGACACTACCATCATGCCTGTTCCAGACATATTTAAAAGAGAAATGATGATTTTCTTGAAAACCTACTTACATAAAAGTTGCAAGATGGTGGAGGGATTCCCACATCCTCCTTCCTCCATCTGGCTTGAAAGTATATTTGATAAAATATGCAACAAAGCACATGATTTATAAGGGAGAGTCAAATGGATGATTTGGGAATCGATCTCTTGTTGATAGTAAACTTCATATCCACTCGGTGTGACCTTTTTAAAACAAAATGTGGAGCTGAGGCATGAATCTGCCACAACAATTGTAAAGCAAACATACACACTCCCCTTCATATGCCCCCCCCTCCACACACACCTAGGCACACACAGAGATCAGCATAGCAGATCATGAACACCTTGGAAAAGACTGAAATGCTAAATGCCTCTCTTGATGGGCAAAAGAGCTGGTGCAGTAATTCAAATGCCTGGTACAAAAATTCTGTTTAATATTTAGCTCCTATTTAAAACACAGCTTTTCATTTCATTCTATTTACAGAATATTTTCATTTCATTTGTTTCTTTAAAATTACTTAGTTCTCACCTGTTGTATGTCTAGGAATATTTTCTTCCAAAAATAGAAAAAAATAGATGATATCTTTTCAGCAGAAAACATTGGTTGATACAATTTTAAACCATCATGATATGGAAGAATTCTTCTGTCCCTCTCGAAGGTGGAAGAAGCATTTGGATCACAGATCATCTACAATGAAATACTTGACATGTTTAAGATGCTTTCAATCAATTTTGATCGTCAATTGCTTATTTGTTGTAAACAGTAATTTTTCAGTGAAGGGAAAGCGTGTGTGGTATATCTACATGATATGTTCAAAGGCAGTTCCTACTAATGGCCAGGCTGAATTCCAGTAAATAATGTCCCGAATGATATTTTGCCGCCTTCTTTGGCACTTCATGAAATCTTACCCCGATGAAGTGCTGAAACACAGAGATTTTCTCTTAGAGAGTGTCTCATGTTGTAACCTATCCCATGGATTTTATGCTGTAATTCTTATCTCTTTTAAAATTTACTATCTTCTGTACAGTTTTCATGAAACTTTCTGTTACAGTAGTGAATAGCACAGATAAATGTCATTTTGTACAACTTTGAATTTACCCCAAGAGCTGAGAGAAAACTTGATCCTATACTTCAATCCGAGTTTCTTCTATAGTCCAACTTTGTTTCTCTACCATCAAGCTTCTCCTTTGTTGCTGCTCCAAGCCCCGTCCAAGGTGACCTTGAATACTTTCAGGGATGGGACACCCACAACTTCTCTGGGCAACCTGTTCCAGTGTTCCAGCACTCCCACAGTAAAAAAGGCCTTCCTTTCATCTAATATGTGTAGGAAATCATAAATCTAGGCATAGAAGCTTGGAGTGCAAATTTGAAATTCTTTGGATTTGAAGCACATTTTATATGAATACTGACTTACAGATGACTAAAAGATGTTGATGGGCATTTGAGCTGACAAGTTTTGAAAAAGTGCACGGAAATTAAAATTGAAACCACTAAAATTAAAAACTCCTTGCCATTTTCTTTTTCCTCTCCTATTCAAAATTGCATATGTCAGATATCAGTGCTTCATGCAAACCTCTCAGATGCTCTCAGAGAAAAAGCTTTTCTTTCAGACTAAGTTGCGGTTGACGTAGAACACTAGCAGGAGTGAAAGATTTTCTGGGCATCGGGGCAGCCCGTTCTCCTTGGATTTGTGTGCAGAATGCATTTTATCCAAACTGGAAAATAGATCCCAGCTCTGTTCTATTCATCATCCTTACTTCATCAGGCCAGAAGATTCTGTGAAAAGTAGCCTGTGGACCTTGAAGACAGCGCATGTGAACCAGATGAGAGGTGATAGAGAAGTTGAGGGAGAGAAGAAAGAGCATGAGGCTGAAACCAGAAAGTATTTCTCCACGTGATCATGGAAGATTGCAGGAGCCACTTGGTACTATCAAACCAGCCCAACTTGGCACTTGTGCCACCTTGGGTCTGGGAGCCATGTTGCATATCGTGCATTTTAAGGAGCCAGCTGGCCACACCCAGCCATATGCCCCCAAACACAAACCAAGGCCCTTTTCTCTGGCAAACAAAACTCAGCTGCCCTGCTTCTGGATGGCAGATTGCAGGAGCCACTTGGTACTATCAAACCAGCCCAACTTGGCACTGGTGCCACCATGGGTCTGGTCACCATCCTGCCTATTGTAGCTTTTCAGGAGCCAGCCGGTCACTCTCAGCCATAGGCCCCCAAACACAAACCTCGGCCCGTTTCCCTGGAAAACAAAAGTAAGCTGCCCCGCTTCTGCATGGCAGATTGCAGGAGCTACTTAGTACTATCAAATCAGCCCGACTTGGCACAGGTGCCACCTTGGATCTGGGAACCATCCTGTGTATCGTGGATTTTCAGGGGCCAGCCGGCCACTCTCAGCCATATGCCCCCAAACACAAACCACGGACCTTTTCTCTGGCAAACAAAAATCAGCTGCCCCACTTCTGGATGGCAGATTGCAGGAGCCACTTGGGACTATCACACCAGCACAACATGGCACTGCTGCCACCTTGGATCTGGGAACAATCCTGCGTATCGTACATATTCAGGAACCAGCCGAACACTCCCAGCCATATGCCCCCAAACACAAACCTCGGCCCTTTTCTCTGGCAAACAAAACTCAACTGCCCCTCTTCTGGATGGCAAATTGCAGGACGCACTTGGTACTACAAAAAGAGCCCGACTTGGCAGTGGTGCCACCTTGGCTCTGGGAACCATCCTGCGTATCGAGCATTTTAAGGAGCCAGCCGGCAATTCCCAGCCGTATGCCCCAAAAAGAAACCATGGACCTTTTCTCTGGCAAAAAAAACTCAGCTGTCCCGCTTCTGGATGGCAGATTGCAGGAGTCACTTTGAACCATACAACCAGCCTTACTTGGCACTGGTGCCACCTTGGATCTGGGAACCATCCTGCCTATCGTTGATTTTCAGGGGCCAGCCGGCCACTCTCAGCCATAGGCCCCCAAACACAAACCACAGCCCTTTTCTCTAGCAAACAAAATTTAGCTGCCCCGCTTCTGGATGGCAAATTGCAGAAGCCACTGGGTACTACAAAAACAGCCCGACTTGGCACTGGTGCCACCTTGCGTCTGGTTACCATGCGGCGTATCGTGCATTTTAAGGAGCCAGGTGGCCACTCCCAGCCATATGCCCCCAAACACAACCCACGGCCCTTTTCTCTGGCAAACAAAACTCAGCTGCCCCGCTTCTGGATGGCAGATTGCAGGAGACACTTGGTACTATCAAACCAGCCCGACTTGGCACTGGTGCCACCTTGGGTCTGGGAACCATCCTGCCTATCGTGGATTTTAAGGAGCCAGCCGGCTACTCCCAGCCACAGGCCCCCACTAAAAACCACGGCCCTTTTTTCTGGCAAACAAAACTTAGCTGCCTCACTTCTGGATGGCAGATTGCCGGAGCCACTTGGTACTATCAAACCAGCCCGACTTGGCACTGGTGCCACCTTGGGTCTGGGAACCATCCTGCGTATCGTGGATTCTAAGGAGCCAGCCGGCCACTCCCAGCCACAGGCCCCCAAACAAAATCAACGGCGCTGTTCCCTGGAAAACAAAACACGCCTGCCAACTTTTTGATGGAGTTTGCAGGAGCCACTTGGTACTATCAAACCAGCCCAACTTGGCACTGGTGCCACCATGGGTCATGTAAACCTCCTGCGTATCGTGGATTCTTAGGAGCCAGCCGGCCACACCTAGCCACAGGCCCCCAAACAAAAACCTAGGCCTATTTCTCTGGCAAACAAAAGTAAGCTGCCCCGCTTCTGGATGGCAGATTGCCGGAGCCACTTGGGACTATCAAACCAGCCCAACTTGGCACTGGTGCCACCTCTGGTCTGGGAACCATCCTGCGTATCTTGTGTTCTAAGGAGCCAGCCGGCCACTCCCAGCCACAGTCCCCCAAACACAAACAACGGCGCTTTTCCCTGGAAAACAAAACTGGCCTGCCAACTTTTTGATGGCAGATTGCAGGAGCCACTTGGTACCATCAAACCAGCCCAACTTGGCACTGGTGCCACCTTGGGTCTGGGAACCATCCTGCCTATTGTAGCTTTTCAGGAGCCAGCCTGTCACTCCTAGCCCTAGGCCCCCAGTCATAAACCTCGGCCCGTTTCCCTGGCACACAAAAGTAAGCTACCCCGCTTCAGGATGGCAGATTGCAGGAGCCACTTTTCACCATCAAACCAGCCCGACGTGGCACTGGTGCCACCTTGGGTCTGGGAACCATCCTGCGTATCGTGTGTTCTAAGGAGCCAGCCGGCCACTCCCAGCCACAGTCCCCCAAACACAAACAACGGTGCTTTTCCCTGGAAAAGAAAACTGGCCTGCCAACTTTTTGATGGCAGATTGCAGGTGCTATTTAGTACTATCAAACCAGCCCGACTTGGCACTGGTGCCACCTCTGGTCTGGGAACCATCCTGCCTATCGTGGATTTTCAGGGGCCAGACGGCCACTCTCAGCCATATGCCCCCAAAAAAAAACCACGGCCCTTTTCTCTGATAAACAAAACTCAACTGCCCCTCTTCTGGATGGCAAATTTTAGGACGCACTTTGTACTACGAAAACCGCCCGACTTGGCACTGGTGCCACCTTGGGTCAGGGAACCATCCTGCCTATCGTAGCTTTTTAAGGAGCCAGCAGGCCACGCCCAGCCATATACCCCCAAAAACAAACCACGGACCATTTCTCTTGGAAACAAAAATCTGCTGCCCTGCGTCTGGATGGCAGATTGCAGGAGCCACTTTGCACCATCAAACCAGCCCGACTTGGCACTGGTGCCACCTTGGATCTGGGAACCATCCTGCCTATCGTAGCTTTTCAGGAGCCAGCCGGTTACTCCCAACCATAGGCCCCCAGACACAAACCTCGGCCCGTTTCCCTGGCAAACAAAAGTAAGCTACCCCACTTCTGGATGGCAGATTGCAGGAGCCACTTGGTACTATCAAACCAGTCCGACTTGGCACTGGTGCCACCTTGGGTCTGGGAACCATCCTGCATATCGTGGATTCTAAGGAGCCAGCCGGCCACTCCCACCCACAGGCCCCCAAACACAAACAACGGCGCTTTTCCCTGGAAAACAAAACTCGCCTGCCAAGTTTTTGATGGCAGATTGCAGGAGCCACTTGGTACTATCAAACCAGCCCAACTTGGCACTGGTGCCACCATGGGTCTGGTCACCATCCTGCCTATCGTAGCTTTTCAGGAGCCAGCCGGTCACTCCCAGCCATAGGCCCCCAGTCACAAACCTCGGCCCGTTTCCCTGGCAAACAAAAGTAAGCTGCCCCGCTTCTGGATGGCAGATTGCAGGAGCCACTTGGTACTATCAAACCAGCCCAACTTGGCACTGGTGCCACCTTGGGTTGGGAACCATCCGGCGTATCGTGTGTTGAAAGGAGCCAGCCGGCCACTCCCAGCCACAGGCCTCCAAACAAAAACAACGGCGCTTTTCCCTGGAAAACAAAACTCAACTGCCCTTCTTCTGGATGGAAAATTGCAGGACGCACTTGGTACTACAAAAACAGCCAAACTAGGCAATGGTGCCACCATGGATCTGGGAACCATCCTGCGTATCGAGCTTCTTAAGGAGCCAGCCGGCCACTCCCAGCCATATGCCCCCAAAAACAAACCACGGAACTTTACTCTGGCAAACAAAGATCCGCTGCCCCGCGTCAGGATGGCAGATTGCAGGAGCCACTTGGTACTATCAAACGAGCCCGACTTGGCCCTGGTGCCACCTTGAGTCTGGGAACCATCCTGCGTATTGTGGATTGTCAGTAGCCAGTCGACCATTCTCGGCCACAGACCCCAATCAAAAACAACGGCCGGTTCACAGGCAAAAGAACTCAGCTGCCCCGTTTCTGGATGGGAGATTGCATGAGGCACTTGACACTGTCAAACCAGCCCCACTTGGCACTGGTGCCATCTTGGGTCTGGGAACCATGCTGCGTATCATGGATTTTCAGGAGCCAGCTGGCCACTGCCAGCCACAGGCCCCCAAAAACAAAGCTCGGCCCGTTTCCCTGGCAAACAAAAGTAAGCTACCCCGCTACTGGATGGCAGATTGCAGGAACCACTTGGTACTATCAAACCAGCCCGACTTGGCACTGGTGCCATCTTGGGTCTGGGAACCATCCTGCGTATCGTGGATTCTAAGGAGCCAGCCGGCCACTCCCAGCCACAGGCCCGCAAACACAAACAACGGCGCTTTTCCCTGGAAAACAAAACTCGCCTGACAACGTTTTGATGGCAGATTGCAGGAGCCACTTGGTACTATCAAACCAGCCCAACTTGGCACTGGTGCCACCATGGGTCTGGTCACCATCCTGCCTATCGTAGCTTTTCAGGACCTAGCCGGTCACTCCCAGCCATAGGCCTCCAGACAAAAACCTCGGCCCGTTTCCCTGGCAAAAAAAAGTAAGCTACCCCGCTACTGGATGGCAGATTGCAGGAGCCACTTTGCACCATCAAACTAGCCCGACTTGGCACTGGTGCCACCTCTGGTCTGGGAACAATGCTGCGTATCGTGGATTCTAAGGAGCCAGCCGGCCACTCCCAGCCACAGGCCCCCAAACACAAACAACGGCGCTTTTTCCTGGAAAACAAAACTCGCCTGCCAACTTTTTGATGGCAGATTGCAGGAGCCACTTGGTACTATCAAACCAGCCCAACTTGGCACTGGTGCCACCATGGGTCTGGTCACCATCCTGCCTATCGTAGCTTTTCAGGACCTAGCAGGTCACTCCCAGCCATAGGCCCCCAGACACAAAGCTCGGCCCGTTTCCCTGGCAAACAAAAGTAAGCTGCCCCGCTTCTGGATGGCAGATTGCAGGAACCACTTGGTATAATCAAACCAGCCCAACTTGGCACTGGTGCCACCTTGGGTCTGGGAACCATCCTGCGTATCGTGGATTCTAAGGAGCCAGCCGGTCACTCCCAGCCACAGGCCCCCAAATACAAACAACAGCGCTTTTCCCTGGAAAACAAAACTCGCCTGCCAACTTTTTGATGGCAGATCGCAGGAGCCACTTGGTACTATCAAATCAGCCCAACTTGGCACTGGTGCCACCATGGGTCTGGTCACCATCCTGATTATCGTAGCTTTTCAGGAGCCAGCCGGTCACTCCCAGCCATAGGCCCCCAGTCACAAACCTCGGCCCGTTTCCCTGGCAAACAAAAGTAAGCTGCCCCGCTTCTGGATGGCAGATTGCAGGAGCCACTTGGTACTATCAAACCAGCCCAACTTGGCACTGGTGCCACCTTGGGTTGGGAACCATCCGGCGTATCGTGTGTTGAAAGGAGCCAGCCGGCCACTCCCAGCCACAGGCCTCCAAACAAAAACAACGGCGCTTTTCCCTGGAAAACAAAACTCAACTGCCCTTCTTCTGGATGGAAAATTGCAGGACGCACTTGGTACTACAAAAACAGCCAAACTAGGCAATGGTGCCACCATGGATCTGGGAACCATCCTGCGTATCGAGCTTCTTAAGGAGCCAGCCGGCCACTCCCAGCCATATGCCCCCAAAAACAAACCACGGAACTTTACTCTGGCAAACAAAGATCCGCTGCCCCGCGTCAGGATGGCAGATTGCAGGAGCCACTTGGTACTATGAAACGAGCCCGACTTGGCCCTGGTGCCACCTTGAGTCTGGGAACCATCCTGCGTATTGTGGATTGTCAGTAGCCAGTCGACCATTCTCGGCCACAGACCCCAATCAAAAACAACGGCCGGTTCACAGGCAAAAGAACTCAGCTGCCCCGTTTCTGGATGGGAGATTGCATGAGGCACTTGACACTGTCAAACCAGCCCCACTTGGCACTGGTGCCATCTTGGGTCTGGGAACCATGCTGCGTATCATGGATTTTCAGGAGCCAGCTGGCCACTGCCAGCCACAGGCCCCCAAAAACAAAGCTCGGCCCGTTTCCCTGGCAAACAAAAGTAAGCTACCCGCTTCTGGATGGCAGATTGCAGGAACCACTTGGTACTATCAAACCAGCCCGACTTGGCACTGGTGCCATCTTGGGTCTGGGAACCATCCTGCGTATCGTGGATTCTAAGGAGCCAGCCGGCCACTCCCAGCCACAGGCCCGCAAACACAAACAACGGCGCTTTTCCCTGGAAAACAAAACTCGCCTGACAACGTTTTGATGGCAGATTGCAGGAGCCACTTGGTACTATCAAACCAGCCCAACTTGGCACTGGTGCCACCATGGGTCTGGTCACCATCCTGCCTATCGTAGCTTTTCAGGACCTAGCCGGTCACTCCCAGCCATAGGCCTCCAGACAAAAACCTCGGCCCGTTTCCCTGGCAAAAAAAAGTAAGCTACCCCGCTACTGGATGGCAGATTGCAGGAGCCACTTTGCACCATCAAACTAGCCCGACTTGGCACTGGTGCCACCTCTGGTCTGGGAACAATGCTGCGTATCGTGGATTCTAAGGAGCCAGCCGGCCACTCCCAGCCACAGGCCCCCAAACACAAACAACGGCGCTTTTTCCTGGAAAACAAAACTCGCCTGCCAACTTTTTGATGGCAGATTGCAGGAGCCACTTGGTACTATCAAACCAGCCCAACTTGGCACTGGTGCCACCATGGGTCTGGTCACCATCCTGCCTATCGTAGCTTTTCAGGACCTAGCAGGTCACTCCCAGCCATAGGCCCCCAGACACAAACCTCGGCCCGTTTCCCTGGCAAACAAAAGTAAGCTGCCCCGCTTCTGGATGGCAGATTGCAGGAACCACTTGGTATAATCAAACCAGCCCAACTTGGCACTGGTGCCACCTTGGGTCTGGGAACCATCCTGCGTATCGTGGATTCTAAGGAGCCAGCCGGTCACTCCCAGCCACAGGCCCCCAAATACAAACAACAGCGCTTTTCCCTGGAAAACAAAACTCGCCTGCCAACTTTTTGATGGCAGATCGCAGGAGCCACTTGGTACTATCAAATCAGCCCAACTTGGCACTGGTGCCACCATGGGTCTGGTCACCATCCTGATTATCGTAGCTTTTCAGGAGCCAGCCGGTCACTCCCAGCCATAGGCCCCCAGTCACAAACCTCGGCCCGTTTCCCTGGCAAACAAAAGTAAGCTGCCCCGCTTCTGGATGGCAGATTGCAGGAGCCACTTGGTACTATCAAACCAGCCCAACTTGGCACTGGTGCCACCTTGGGTTGAGAACCATCCGGCGTATCGTGTGTTGAAAGGAGCCAGCCGGCCACTCCCAGCCACAGGCCTCCAAACAAAAACAACGGCGCTTTTCCCTGGAAAACAAAACTCAACTGCCCTTCTTCTGGATGGAAAATTGCAGGACGCACTTGGTACTACAAAAACAGCCAAACTAGGCAATGGTGCCACCATGGATCTGGGAACCATCCTGCGTATCGAGCTTCTTAAGGAGCCAGCCGGCCACTCCCAGCCATATGCCCCCAAAAACAAACCACGGAACTTTACTCTGGCAAACAAAGATCCGCTGCCCCGCGTCAGGATGGCAGATTGCAGGAGCCACTTGGTACTATCAAACGAGCCCGACTTGGCCCTGGTGCCACCTTGAGTCTGGGAACCATCCTGCGTATTGTGGATTGTCAGTAGCCAGTCGACCATTCTCGGCCACAGACCCCAATCAAAAACAACGGCCGGTTCACAGGCAAAAGAACTCAGCTGCCCCGTTTCTGGATGGGAGATTGCATGAGGCACTTGACACTGTCAAACCAGCCCCACTTGGCACTGGTGCCATCTTGGGTCTGGGAACCATGCTGCGTATCATGGATTTTCAGGAGCCAGCTGGCCACTGCCAGCCACAGGCCCCCAAAAACAAAGCTCGGCCCGTTTCCCTGGCAAACAAAAGTAAGCTACCCGCTTCTGGATGGCAGATTGCAGGAACCACTTGGTACTATCAAACCAGCCCGACTTGGCACTGGTGCCATCTTGGGTCTGGGAACCATCCTGCGTATCGTGGATTCTAAGGAGTCAGCCGGCCACTCCCAGCCACAGGCCCGCAAACACAAACAACGGCGCTTTTCCCTGGAAAACAAAACTCGCCTGACAACGTTTTGATGGCAGATTGCAGGAGCCACTTGGTACTATCAAACCAGCCCAACTTGGCACTTGTGCCACCATGGGTCTGGTCACCATCCTGCCTATCGTAGCTTTTCAGGACCTAGCCGGTCACTCCCAGCCATAGGCCTCCAGACAAAAACCTCGGCCCGTTTCCCTGGCAAAAAAAAGTAAGCTACCCCGCTACTGGATGGCAGATTGCAGGAGCCACTTTGCACCATCAAACTAGCCCGACTTGGCACTGGTGCCAGCTCTGGTCTGGGAACAATGCTGCGTATCGTGGATTCTAAGGAGCCAGCCGGCCACTCCCAGCCACAGGCCCCCAAACACAAACAACGGCGCTTTTTCCTGGAAAACAAATCTCGCCTGCCAACTTTTTGATGGCAGATTGCAGGAGCCACTTGGTACTATCAAACCAGCCCAACTTGGCACTGGTGCCACCATGGGTCTGGTCACCATCCTGCCTATCGTAGCTTTTCAGGACCTAGCAGGTCACTCCCAGCCATAGGCCCCCAGACACAAAGCTCGGCCCGTTTCCCTGGCAAACAAAAGTAAGCTGCCCCGCTTCTGGATGGCAGATTGCAGGAACCACTTGGTATAATCAAACCAGCCCAACTTGGCACTGGTGCCACCTTGGGTCTGGGAACCATCCTGCGTATCGTGGATTCTAAGGAGCCAGCCGGTCACTCCCAGCCACAGGCCCCCAAATACAAACAACAGCGCTTTTCCCTGGAAAACAAAACTCGCCTGCCAACTTTTTGATGGCAGATCGCAGGAGCCACTTGGTACTATCAAATCAGCCCAACTTGGCACTGGTGCCACCATGGGTCTGGTCACCATCCTGATTATCGTAGCTTTTCAGGAGCCAGCCGGTCACTCCCAGCCATAGGCCCCCAGACACAAACCTCGGCCCGTTTCCCTGGCAAACAAAAGTAAGCTGCCCCGCTTCTGGATGGCAGATTGCAGGAGCCACTTTGCACCATCAAACTGGCCCGACTTGTCACTGGTGCCACCTCAGGTCTGGGAACCATCATGCGTATCGTGGATTCCAATTAGCAAGACGGCCACTCCCAGCCACAGGCCCCCAAACACAAACAACGACGCTTTTCCCTGGAAAACAAAACTCGCCTGCCAACTTTTTGATGGCAGATTGCAGGAGCCACTTGGTACTATCAAACCAGCCCAACTTGGCACTGGTGCCACCATGGGTCTGGTCACCATCCTGCCTATCGTAGCTTTTCAGGAGCCAGCCGGTCACTCCCAGCCATAGGCCCCCAGACACAAAGCTCGGCCCGTTTCCCTGGCAAACAAAAGTAAGCTGCCCCGCTTCTGGATGGCAGATTGCAGGATCCACTTGTTATTATCAAACCAGCCCGACTTGGTACTGGTGCCACCTCTGGTCTGGGAACCATCCTGCGTATCGTGGATTCTAAGGAGCCAGCCGGCCACTCCCAGCCACAGGCCCCCAAAAAAAAACAACGGCGCTTTTCCCTGGAAAACAAAACTCGTCTGCCAACATTTTGATGGCAGATTGCAGGAACCACTTGGTACTATCAAACCAGCCCAACTTGGCACTGGTGCCACCTCAGGTCTGGGAACCATCCGGCGTATCGTGTGTTGAAAGGAGCCAGCCGGCCACTCCAGCCACAGGCCCGCAGACACAAACAACGGCGCTTTTCCCTGGAAAACAAAACTCGCCTGCTGACTTTTTGATGGAAGATTGCAGGAGCAACTTTGTACTTTGAAATCAGCCGAACATGGCTCTGGTGCCATCATGGGTCTGGTTACCATCCTGCCTATCGTAGCTTTTCAGGAGCCAGCCGGTCACTCCCAGCCATAGACCCCAGACAAAAAGCTCGGCCCGTTTCCCTGGAAAACAAAAGTAAGCTGCCCCGCTTCTGGATGGCAGATTGCAGGAGCCACTTTGCACCATCAAACTAGCCCGACTTGGCACTGGTGCCACCTCAGGTCTGGGAACCATCCTGCGTATCGTGGATTCTAAGGAGCCAGCCGGCCACTCCCAGCCACAGGCCCTCAAACACAAACAACGGCGCTTTTCCCTGGAAAACAAAACTCGCCTGCCAAATTTTGATGGCAGATTGCCGGAGCCACTTGGTACTATCAAACCAGCCCAACTTGGCACTGGTGCCACCATGGGTCTGGTCACCATCCTGCCTATCGTAGATTTTCAGGACCTAGCCGGTCACTCCCAGCCATAGGCCCCCAGACACAAACCTCGGCCCGTTTCCGTGGCAAACAAAACTAAGCGGCGCCGCTTGTGGATGGCAGATTGCAGGACGCACTTGGTACTATCAAACCAGCCCAACTTGGCACTGGTGCCACCTTGGGTCTGGGAACCATCCTGCGTATCGTGGATTCTAAGGAGCCAGCCGGCTACTCCCAGCCACAGGCCCCCAACAAAAACCACGGCCCTTTTTTCTGGCAAACAAAACTTAGCTTCCTCACTTCTGGATGGCAGATTGCAGGAGCCACTTGGTACTATCAAACCAGCCCGACTTGGCACTGGTGCCACCTTGGGTCTGGGAACCATCCTGCGTATCGTGGTCTCTAAGGAGCCAGCCGGCCACTCCCAGCCACAGGCCCCCAAACAAAATCAACGGCGCTGTTCCCTGGAAAACAAAACACGCCTGCCAACTTTTTGATGGAGTTTGCAGGAGCCAATGGTACTATCAAACCAGCCCAACTTGGCACTGGTGCCACCATGGGTCTGGTAAACATCCTGCGTATCGTGGATTCTTAGGAGCCAGCCGGCCACTCCTAGCCACAGGCCCCCAAACAAAAACCTAGGCCTATTTCTCTGGCAAACAAAAGTAAGCTGCCCCGCTTCTGCATGGCAGATTGCAGGAGACACTTGGGACTATCAAACCAGCCCAACTTGGCACTGGTGCCACCATGGGTCTGGGAACCATCCTGCCTATTGTAGCTTTTCAGGAGCCAGCCTGTCACTCCTAGCCCTAGGCCCCCAGTCATAAACCTCGGCCCGTTTCCCTGGCACACAAAAGTAAGCTACCCCGCTTCAGGATGGCAGATTGCAGGAGCCACTTTTCACCATCAAACCAGCCCGACGTGGCACTGGTGCCACCTTGGGTCTGGGAACCATCCTGCGTATCGTGTGTTCTAAGGAGCCAGCCGGCCACTCCCAGCCACAGTCCCCCAAACACAAACAACGGTGCTTTTCCTTGGAAAACAAAACTGGCCTGCCAACTTTTTGATGGCAGATTGCAGGTGCTATTTAGTACTATCAAACCAGCCCGACTTGGCACTGGTGCCACCTCTGGTCTGGGAACCATCCTGCCTATCGTGGATTTTCAGGGGCCAGACGGCCACTCTCAGCCATATGCCCCCAGACACAAAGCTCTGCCCGTTTCCCTGGCAAACAAAAGTAAGCTACCCCGCTTCTGGATGGCAGATTGCAGGAGCCACTTGGTACTATCAAACCAGCCCAACTTGGCACTGGTGCCACCATGGGTCTGGTCACCATCCTGCCTATCGCAGCTTTTCAGGACCTAGCAGGTCACTCCCAGCCATAGGCCCCCAGACACAAACCTCGGCCCGTTTCCCTGGCAAACAAAAGTAAGCTGCCCCGCTTCTGGATGGCAGATTGCAGGACGCACTTGGTACTATCAAACCAGCCCAACTTGGCAAAGGTGCCACCTCTGGTCTGGGAACCATCCTGCGTATCGTGGATTCTAAGGAGCCAGCCGGCCACTCCCAGCCACAGGCCCCCAAACACAAACAACGGCGCTTTTCCCTGGAAAACAAAACTCGCCTGCCAGCTTTTTGATGGCAGTTTGCAGGAGCCACTTGGTACTATCAAATCATCCCAACTTGGCACTGGTGCCACTATGGGTCTGGGAACCATCCTGCCTATTGTAGCATTTCAGGAGCCAGCCGGTCACTCCCAGCCATAGGCCCCCAGACACAAACCTCGGACCGTTTCCCTGGCAAACAAAATTAAGCTGCCCCGATTCTGGATGGCAGATTGCAGGAGCCACTTGGTAGTGTCAAACCAGCCCGACTTGGCACTGGTGCCACCTTGGGTCTGGGAACCATCCTGCGTATCGTGGATTCTAAGCAGCCACCCGGCCACTCTGAGCCACAGGCGCCCAAACACAAAATACGGCGCTTTTCCCTGGAAAACAAAACTCGCCTGCCAACATTTTGATGGCAGATAGCAGGAGGCACATGGTACTATCATACCAGGCAAACATGGCACTGGTGCCACCTTGGCTCTGGAAACCATCCTGCCTATCGTGGATTTTCAGGGGCCAGCCGGCCAATCTCAGCCATATGGATCCAAACACATACCACGGCCCTTTTCTCTGACAAACAAAACTCAACTGCCCCTCTTCTGGATGGCAAATTGCAGGACGCACTTGGTACTACGAAAACAGCCCGACTTGGCACTGATGCCACCTTGGGTCAGGGAACAATCCTGCGTATCGATCTTTTTATGGAGCCAGCCGGCCACGTCCAGCCATATACCCCCAAAAACAAACCACGGAACTTTTCTCCAGCAAACAAAAATCCGCTGCCCCGCGTCTGAATGGCAGATTTCAGGAGCTATTTAGTATTATCAAACCAGCCCGACTTGGCACTGGTGCCACCATGAGTCTGGTAACCATCCTGCCTATCGTAGCTTTTCAGGAGCCAGCCGGTCACTCCCAGCCATAGGCCCCCAGACAAATACCTCGGCCCGTTTCCCTGGGAAACAAAAGTAAGCTGTCCCGCTTCTGGATGGCAGATTGCAGGAGCCACTTGGTACTATCAAACCAGCCCAACTTGGCACTGGTGCCACCTTGGCTCTGGGAACCATCCTGCGTATCCTGGGTTCAAAGGAGGCAGCCGGCCACTCCCAGCCACAGGCCTCTAAACAAGAACAACGGCGCTTTTCCCTGGAAAACAAAACTCGCCTGACAACTTTTTGATGGCAGATTGCAGGAGCCACTTGGTACTATCAAACCAGCCCAACTTGGCACTGGTGCCACCATGGGTCTGGTCACCATCCTGCCTATCGTAGCTTTTCAGGAGCCAGCCGGTCACTCCCAGCCATAGGCCCCCAGACAAATATCTCGGCCCGTTTCCCTGGCAAGCAAAAGTAAGCAGCCCCGCTTCTGGATGGCAGATTGCAGGAGCCACATGGTACTATCAAACCAGGCCAACATGGCACTGGTGCCACCTTGGTTCTGGGAACCATCCTGCCTATCGTGGATTTTCAGGGGCCAGCCGGCCACTCTCAGCCATATGCCCCCAAACATATACCACGGTCCTTTTCTCTGGCAAACAAAACTCAACTGCCCCTCTTCTGGATGGCAAATTGCAGGACGCACTTGGTACTACGAAAACAGCCCGACTTGGCACTCATGCCACCTTGGGTCAGGGAACAATCCTGCGTATCGAGATTTTTAAGGAGCCAGCCGGCCACGTCCAGCCATATACCCCCAAAAAAAAACCACGGAACTTTTCTCCAGCAAACAGAAATCCGCTGCCCCGCGTCTGGATGGCAGATTTCAGGAGTTATTTAGTATTATCAAACCAGCCCGACTTGGCAGTGGGGCCACCATGAGCCTGGTAACCATCCTGCCTATCGTAGCTTTTCAGTAGCCAGCCAGTCACGCCCAGCCATAGGCCCCCAGACAAATACCTCGGCCCGTTTCCCTGGGAAACAAAATTAAGCTGTCCCGCTTCTGGATGGCAGTTTGCAGGATCCACTTGGTACTATCAAACCAGCCGAACTTGGCACTGGCGTAACCTTGGCTCTGGGAACCATCCTGCGTATCCTGGGTTCAAAGGAGGCAGCCGGCCACTCCCAGCCACAGGCCCCCAAACAGAAACAACGGCGCTTTTCCCTGGAAAACAAAACTGGCCTGCCAAGTTTTTGATGGCAGATTGCAGGAGCCACTTGGTACTATCAAACCAGCCCGACTTGGCACTGGTGCCACCATGGGTCTGGTCACCATCCTGCCTATCGTAGCTTTTCAGGCGCCAGCCGGTCACTCCCAGCCATAGGCCCCCAGTCACAAACCTCGGCCCGTTTCCCCGGCAAACAAAAGTAAGCAGCCCTGCTTCTGGATGGCAGATTGCAGGAGCCACTTTGCACCATCAAACCAGCCCGACTTGGCACTGCTGCGACCTCTGGTCTGGGAACCATCCTGCGTATCGTGGATTCTAAGGAGCCAGCTGGCCACTCCCAACCACAGGCCCCCAAACACAAACAACGGCGCTTTTCCCTGGAAAACAAAACTCACCTGCCAACTTTTTGATGGCAGATTGCAGGAGCCACTTGGTACTATCAAACCAGCCCAACTTGGCACTGGTGCCACCATGGGTCTGGTCACCATCCTGCCTATCGTAGCTTTTCAGGAGCCAGCCGGTCACTCCCAGCCGTAGGCCCCGAGACACAAACCTCGGCCCGTTTCCCTGGCAAACAAAAGTAAGCTACCCCGCTTCTGGATGGCAGATTGCAGGACGCACTTGGTACTATCAAACCAGCCCAACTTGGCACTGGTGCCACCTCAGGTCTGGGAACCATCCTGCGTCTCGTGGATTCTAAGGAGCCAGCCGGCCACTCCCACCCATAGGCCCCCAAACAAAAACAACGGCGCTTTTCCCTGGAAAACAAAACTCGCCTGCCAACTTTTTGATGGCCGATTGCAGGAACCACTTGGTATTATCAAGCCAGCCCGACTTGGCACTGGTGCCACCTTGGGTCTGGGAACCATGCTGCGTATCGTGGATTCTAAGGAGCCAGCCGGCCACTCCCTGCCACAGGCCCCCAAACACAAACAACGGCGCTTTTCCCTGGAAATCAACACTCGCTTGCCGACTTTTTGATGGCAGATTGCAGGAGCCACTTGGTACTATCAAACCAGCCCAACTTGGCACTGGTGCCACCATGGGTCTGGTCACCATCATGCCTCTCGTAGCTTTTAAGGACCTAGCGGGTCACTCACAGCCATAGGCCCCCAGACACAAACCTTGGCCCGTTTCCCTGGCAAACAAAAGTAAGCTGCCCCGTTTCTGGATGGCATATTTCAGTAGCAACTTTGCACCATCAAACTGGCCCGACTTGTCACTGGTGCCACTTTAGGTCTGGGAACCATCCTGCGTATCGTGGATTCTAATTAGCCATCCGGCCACTCCCACCCACAGGCCCCCAAACACAAACAACGGCGCTTTTCCCTGGAAAACAAAACTCGCCTACCAACATTTTGATGGCAGATTGCAGGAGCCACTTGGTACTATCAAATCAGCCCAACTTGGCACTGGTGCCACCATGGGTCTGGTCACCATCCTGCCTATCGTACCTTTTCAGGAGCCAGCTGGTCACTCCCAGCCATAGGCCCCCAGACAAAAACCTCCGCTCCTTTCCCTGGCAAACAAAAGTAAGCAGCCCTGCTTCTGGATGGCAGATTGCAGGAGCCACTTTGCACCATCAAACTGGCCCGACTTGTCACTGTTGCCACCTCTGGTCTGGGAACCATCCTGCGTATCGTGGGTTCTAATTAGCCAGCCGGCCACTCCCAGCCACAGGCCCCCAAACACAAACAACGGCGCTTTTCCCTGGAAAACAAAACTCGCCTGACAACTTTTTGATGGTAGATTGCAGGAGCCACTTGGTACTATCAAACCAGCCCAACTTGGCACTGGTGCCACCATGGGTCTGGTCACCATCCTGCCTATCGTAGCTTTTCAGGAGCCAGCCGGTCACTCCCAGCCATAGGCCCCCAGACACAAAGCTCGGCCCGTTTCCCTGGCAAACAAAAGTAAGCTGCCCCGCTTCTGGATGGCTGATTGCAGGAGCCACTTGGTACTATCAAACCAGCCCGACTTGGCACTGGTGCCACGTCAAGTCTGGGAACCATCCTGCGTATCGTGGATTCTAAGGAGCCAGCCGGCCACTCCCAGCCACAGGCCCCCAAACACAAACAACGGCGCTTTTCCCTGGAAAACAAAACTCGCCTGCCAACTTTTTGATGGCAGATTGCAGGAGCAACTTGGTACTATCAAACCAGCCCAACTTGGCACTAGTGCCACCATGGGTCTGGTCACCATCCTGCCTATCGTAACTTTTCAGGAGCCAGCCGGTCACTCTCAGCCATAGGCCCCCAAACAAAACCCACGGCCCGTTTCCCTGGCAAACAAAAGTAAGCTGCCCCGCTTCTGGATGGCAGATTCCCGGACGCACTTGGTACTATCAAACCAGCCCAACTTGGCACAGGTTCCACCTCTGATCTGGGAACCAAGCTGAGTATCGTGGATTCTAAGGAGCCAGCCGGCCACTCCCAGCCACAGGCCCCCAAACACAAACAACGGCGCTTTTCCCTGGAAAACAAAACTCGCCCGCCAAGTTTGTGATGGCAGATTGCAGGAGCCACTTAGTACTATCAAACCAGCCCAACTTGGCACTGGTGCCGTCATGGGTCTGGTCACCATCCTGCCTATCGTAGCTTTTCACGAGCCAGCCGGTCACTCCCAGCCATAGGCCCCCAGACAAAAACCTCGGCCCGTTTCCCTGGAAAACAAAAGTAAGCTGCCCCGCTTCTGGATGGCAGATTGCAGGAACCACTTGGTACTATCAAACCAGCCCAACTTGGCACTGGTGCCACCATGGGTCTGGGAACCATCCTTTGTATCGTGGATTCTAATTAGCCATCCGTCCACTCCAGGCCATAGGGCCCCAGGCACAAACAACAGCGCTTTTCCCTGGAAAACAAAACTCGCCTGCCAACTTTTTGATGGCCGATTGCAGGAACCACTTGGTATTATCTAGCCAGCCCAACTTGGCACTGGTGCCACCATGGGTCTGGTCACCATCCTGCCTATCGTAGCTTTTCAGGAGCCAGCCGGTCACTCCCAGCCATAGGCCCCGAGACACAAACCTCGGACCGTTTTCCTGGCAAACAAAAGTAAGCTGCCCCGCTTCTGGATGGCAGATTGCAGGAACCACTTGTTACTATCAAACCAGCCCAACTTGGCACTGGTGCCACCATGGGTCTGGGAACCATCCTGTGTATCGTGGATTCTAATTAGCCATCCGTCCACTCCAGGCCATAGGGCCCCAGGCACAAACAACGGCGCTTTTCCCTGGAAAACAAACTCGCCTGCCAACTTTTTGATGGCCGATTGCAGGAACCACTTGGTATTATCAAGCCAGCCCGACTTGGCACTGGTGCCACCTTGGGTCTGGGAACCATGCTGCGTATCGTGGATTCTAAGGAGCCAGCCGGCCACTCCCTGCCACAGGCCCCCAAACACAAACAACGGCGCTTTTCCCTGGAAAACAAAACTCGCCTGCCAAGTTTTTGATGGCAGATTGCAGGAGCCACTTGGTACTATCAAACCAGCCCAACTTGGCACTGGTGCCACCATGGGTCTGGTCACCATCCTGCCTATCGTAGCTTTTCAGGAGCCAGCCAGCCACCCCCAGCCAGAGGCCCCCAGACAAATATTTCGGCCCGTTTCCCTGGCAAACAAAAGTAAGCTGCCCCGCTTCTGCATGGCAGATTGCAGGAGCCACTTTGCACCGTCAAACCAGCCCAACTTGGCACTGGTGCCACCTCAGGTCTGGGAACCATCCTGCGTCTCGTGGGTTCTAATTAGCCATCCGTCCACTCCAGGCCATAGGGCCCCAGGCACAAACAACGGCGCTTTTCCCTGGAAAACAAAACTCGCCTGCCAAGTTTTTGATGGCCGATTGCAGGAACCACTTGGTATTATCAAGCCAGCCCAACTTGGCACTGGTGCCACCATGGGTCTGGTCACCATCCTGCCTATCGTAGCTTTTCAGGAGCCAGCCGGTCACTCCCAGCCATAGGCCCCCAGACACAAACCTCGGCCCGTTTCCCTGGCAAACAAAAGTAAGCTGCCCCGCTTCTGGATGGCAGATTGCAGGAACCACTTGGTACTATCAAACCAGCCCAACTTGGCACTGGTGCCACCATGGGTCTGGGAACCATCCTGGGTATCGTGGATTCTAATTAGCCATCCGTCCACTCCAGGCCATAGGGCCCCAGGCACAAACAACGGCGCTTTTCCCTGGATAACAAACTCGCCTGCCAAATTTTTGATGGCAGATTGCAGGAGCCACTTGGTACTATCAAACCAGCCCAACTTGGCACTGGTGCCACCATGGGTCTGGTCACCATCCTGCCTATCGTAGCTTTTCAGGAGCCAGCCGGTCACTCCCAGCCATAGGCCCCGAGACACAAACCTCGGCCCGTTTCCCTGGCAAACAAAAGTAAGCTGCCCCGCTTCTGGATGGCAGATTGCAGGAGCCACTTGGTACTATCAAACCAGCCCGACTTGGCACTGGTGCCACCACTGGTCTGGGAACCATCCTGTGTATCGTGGATTCTAATTAGCCAGCTGGACACTCCCAGCCACAGGCACCCAAACACAAACGACGGCGCTTTTCCCTGGAAAACAAAACTCGCCTGACAACTTTTTGATGGCAGATTGCAGGAGCCACTTGGTACTATCAAACCAGCCCAACTTGGCACTGGTGCCACCATGGGTCTGGTCACCATCCTGCCTATCGTAGCTTTTCAGGAGCCAGCCGGTCACTCCCAGCCATAGGCCCCCAGACAAATACCTCGGCCCGTTTCCCTGGAAAACAAAAGTAAGCTGCCCCGCTTCTGGATGGCAGATTCCCGGACGCACTTGGTACTATCAAACCAGCCCGACTTGGCACTGGTGCCACGTCAAGTCTGGGAACCATCCTGCGTATCGTGGATTCTAAGGAGCCAGCCGGCCACTCCCTGCCACAGGCCCCCAAACACAAACAACGGCGCTTTTCCCTGGAAAACAAAACTCGCCTGCCAACATTTTGATGGCAGATTGCAGGAGCAACTTGGTACTATCAAACCAGCCCAACTTGGCACTGGTGCCACCATGGGTCTGGTCACCATCCTGCCTATCGTAACTTTTCAGGAGCCAGCCGGTCACTCTCAGCCATAGGCCCCCAAACAAAACCCACGGCCCGTTTCCCTGGCAAACAAAAGTAAGCTGCCCCGCTTCTGGATGGCAGATTCCCGGACGCACTTGGTACTATCAAACCAGCCCAACTTGGCACTGGTTCCACCTCTGATCTGGGAACCATGCTGAGTATCGTGGATTCTAAGGAGCCAGCCGGCCACTCCCAGCCACAGGCCCCCAAACACAAACAACGGCGCTTTTCCCTGGAAAACAAAACTCGCCCGCCAAGTTTGTGATGGCAGATTGCAGGAGCCACTTGGTACTATCAAACCAGCCCAACTTGGCACTGGTGCCGTCATGGGTCTGGTCACCATCCTGCCTATCGTAGCTTTTCACGAGCCAGCCGGTCACTCCCAGCCATAGGCCCCCAGACAAAAACCTCGGCCCGTTTCCCTGGAAAACAAAAGTAAGCTGCCCCGCTTCTGGATGGCAGATTGCAGGAGCCACTTGGTACTATCAAACCAGCCCAACTTGGCACTGGTGCCACCATGGGTCTGGGAACCATCCTGTGTATCGTGGATTCTAATTAGCCATCCGTCCACTCCAGGCCATAGGGCCCCAGGCACAAACAACAGCGCTTTTCCCTGGAAAACAAAACTCGCCTGCCAACTTTTTGATGGCCGATTGCAGGAACCACTTGGTATTATCTAGCCAGCCCAACTTGGCACTGGTGCCACCATGGGTCTGGTCACCATCCTGCCTATCGTAGCTTTTCAGGAGCCAGCCGGTCACTCCCAGCCATAGGCCCCCAGACACAAACCTCGGACCGTTTCCCTGGCAAACAAAAGTAAGCTGCCCCGCTTCTGGATGGCAGATTGCAGGAACCACTTGTTACTATCAAACCAGCCCAACTTGGCACTGGTGCCACCATGGGTCTGGGAACCATCCTGTGTATCGTGGATTCTAATTAGCCATCCGTCCACTCCAGGCCATAGGGCCCCAGGCACAAACAACGGCGCTTTTCCCTGGAAAACAAAACTCGCCTGCCAACTTTTTGATGGCCGATTGCAGGAACCACTTGGTATTATCAAGCCAGCCCGACTTGGCACTGGTGCCACCTTGGGTCTGGGAACCATGCTGCGTATCATGGATTCTAAGGAGCCAGCCGGCCACTCCCTGCCACAGGCCCCCAAACACAAACAACGGCGCTTTTCCCTGGAAAACAAAACTCGCCTGCCAAGTTTTTGATGGCAGATTGCAGGAGCCACTTGGTACTATCAAACCAGCCCAACTTGGCACTGGTGCCGTCATGGGTCTGGTCACCATCCTGCCTATCGTAGCTTTTCACGAGCCAGCCGGTCACTTCCAGGCTTAGGCCCCCAGACACAATCCTCGGACCGTTTCCCTGGCAAACAAAAGTAAGCTGCCCCGCTTCTGGATGGCAGATTGCAGGAACCACTTGGTACTATCAAACCAGCCCAACTTGGCACTGGTGCCACCATGGGTCTGGGAACCATCCTGTGTATCGTGGATTCTAAGGAGCCAGCCGTCCACTCCAGGCCATAGGGCCCCAGGCACAAACAACGGCGCTTTTCCCTGGATAACAAACTCGCCTGCCAAATTTTTGATGGCAGATTGCAGGAGCCACTTGGTACTATCAAACCAGCCCAACTTGGCACTGGTGCCACCATGGGTCTGGTCACCATCCTGCCTATCGTAGCTTTTCAGGAGCCAGCCGGTCACTCCCAGCCATAGGCCCCGAGACACAAACCTCGGACCGTTTCCCTGGCAAACAAAAGTAAGCTACCCCGCTTCTGGATGGCAGATTGCAGGACGCACTTGGTACTATCAAACCAGCCCAACTTGGCACTGGTGCCACCTCAGGTCTGGGAACCATCCTGCGTCTCGTGGATTCTAAGGAGCCAGCCGGCCACTCCCACCCATAGGCCCCCAAACAAAAACAACGGCGCTTTTCCCTGGAAATCAACACTCGCTTCCCGACTTTTTGATGGCAGATTGCAGGAGCCACTTGGTACTATCAAACCAGCCCAACTTGGCACTGGTGCCACCATGGGTCTGGTCACCATCATGCCTCTCGTAGCTTTTCAGGACCTAGCCGGTCACGCACAGCCATAGGCCCCCAGACACAAACCTTGGCCCGTTTCCCTGGCAAACAAAAGTAAGCTGCCCCGTTTCTGGATGGCAGATTTCAGTAGCAACTTTGCACCATCAAACTGGCCCGACTTGTCACTGGTGCCACTTTAGGTCTGGGAACCATCCTGCGTATCGTGGATTCTAATTAGCCATCCGGCCACTCCCACCCACAGGCCCCCAAACACAAACAACGGCGCTTTTCTCTGGAAAACAAAACTCGCCTACCAACATTTTGATGGCAGATTGCAGGAGCCACTTGGTACTATCAAATCAGCCGAACTTGGCACTGGTGCCACCATGGGTCTGGTAACCATCCTGCCTATCGTACCTTTTCAGGAGCCAGCTGGTCACTCCCAGCCATAGGCCCCCACACACAAACCTCGGCTCCTTTCCCTGGCAAACAAAAGTAAGCAGCCCTGCTTCTGGATGGCAGATTGCAGGAGCCACTTTGCACCATCAAACTGGCCCGACTTGTCACTGTTGCCACCTCTGGTCTGGGAACCATCCTGCGTATCGTGGATTCTAAGGAGCCAGCCGGCCACTCCCAGCCACAGGCCCCCAAACACAAACAACGGCGCTTTTCCCTGGAAAACAAAACTCGCCTGACAACTTTTTGATGGCAGATTGCAGGAGCCACTTGGTACTATCAAACCAGGCCAACTTGGCACTGGTGCCACCATGGGTCTGGTCACCATCCTGCCTATCGTAGCTTTTCAGGAGCCAGCCGGTCACTCCCAGCCATAGGCCCCCAGACACAAAGCTCGGCCCGTTTCCCTGGCAAACAAAAGTAAGCTGCCCCGCTTCTGGATGGCAGATAGTAGGACGCACTTGTTACTATCAAACCAGCCCGACTTGGCACTGGTGCCACCACTGGTCTGGGAACCATCCTGCGTATCGTGGATTCTAAGGAGCCAGCCGGCCACTCCCAGCCACAGGCACCCAAACACAAACAACGGCGCTTTTCCCTGGAAAACAAAACTCGCCTGACAACTTTTTGATGGCAGATTGCAGGAGCCACTTGGTACTATCAAACCAGCCCAACTTGGCACTGGTGCCACCATGGGTCTGGTCACCATCCTGCCTATCGTAGCTTTTCAGGAGCCAGCCGGTCACTCCCAGCCATAGGCCCCCAGACAAATACCTCGGCCCGTTTCCCTGGAAAACAAAAGTAAGCTGCCCCGCTTCTGGATGGCAGATTGCAGGACGCACTTGGTACTATCAAACCAGCCCGACTTGGCACTGGTGCCACGTCAAGTCTGGGAACCATCCTGCGTATCGTGGATTCTAAGGAGCCAGCCGGCCACTCCCAGCCACAGGCCCCCAAACACAAACAACGGCGCTTTTCCCTGGAAAACAAAACTCGCCTGCCAACTTTTTGATGGCAGATTGCAGGAGCCACTTGGTACTATCAAACCAGCCCAACTTGGCACTGGTGCCACCATGGGTCTGGTCACCATCCTGCCTATCGTAACTTTTCAGGAGCCAGCGGGTCACTCCCAGCCATAGGCCCCCAGACAAATACCTCGGCACGTTTCCCTGGCAAACAAAAGTAAGCTGCCCCGCTTCTGGATGGCAGATTCCCGGACGCACTTGGTACTATCAAACCAGCCCAACTTGGCACTGGTGCCACCTCTGATCTGGGAACCATGCTGAGTATCGTGGATTCTAAGGAGCCAGCCGGCCACTCCCAGCCACAGGCCCCCAAACACAAACAACGGCGCTTTTCCCTGGAAAACAAAACTCGCCTGCCAACTTTTTGATGGCAGATTGCAGGAGCCACTTGGTACTATCAAACCAGCCCAACTTGGCACTGGTGCCGTCATGGGTCTGGTCACCATCCTGCCTATCGTAGCTTTTCAGGAGCCAGCCGGTCACTCCCAGCCATAGGCCCCCAGACAAAAACCTCGGCCCGTTTCCCTGGAAAACAAAAGTAAGCTGCCCCGCTTCTGGATGGCAGATTGCAGGAACCACTTGGTACTATCAAACCAGCCCAACTTGGCACTGGTGCCACCATGGGTCTGGGAACCATCCTGTGTATCGTGGATTCTAATTAGCCATCCGTCCACTCCAGGCCTTAGGGCCCCAGGCACAAACAACGGCGCTTTTCCCTGGAAAACAAAACTCGCCTGCCAACTTTTTGATGGCCGATTGCAGGAACCACTTGGTATTATCTAGCCAGCCCAACTTGGCACTGGTGCCACCATGGGTCTGGTCACCATCCTGCCTATCGTAGCTTTTCAGGAGCCAGCCGGTCACTCCCAGCCATAGGCCCCCAGACACAAACCTCGGACCGTTTCCCTGGCAAACAAAAGTAAGCTGCCCCGCTTCTGGATGGCAGATTGCAGGAACCACTTGTTACTATCAAACCAGCCCAACTTGGCACTGGTGCCACCATGGGTCTGGGAACCATCCTGTGTATCGTGGATTCTAATCAGCCATCCGTCCAGTCCAGGCCATAGGGCCCCAGGCACAAACAAAGGCGCTTTTCCCTGGAAAACAAAACTCGCCTGCGAACATTTTGATGGCCGATTGCAGGAACCACTTGGTATTATCAAGCCAGCCCGACTTGGCACTGGTGCCACCTTGGGTCTGGGAACCATGCTGCGTATCGTGGATTCTAAGGAGCCAGCCGGCCACTCCCAGCCACAGGCCCCCAAACACAAACAACGGCGCTTTTCCCTGGAAAACAAAACTCGCCTGCCAAGTTTTTGATGGCAGATTGCAGGAGCCACTTGGTACTATCAAACCAGCCCAACTTGGCACTGGTGCCACCATGGGTCTGGTCACCATCCTGCCTATCGTAGCTTTTCAGGAGCCAGCCAGCCACCCCCAGCCAGAGGCCCCCAGACAAATATTTCGGCCCGTTTCCCTGGCAAACAAAAGTAAGCTGCCCCGCTTCTGCATGGCAGATTGCAGGAGCCACTTTGCACCGTCAAACCAGCCCAACTTGGCACTGGTGCCACCTCAGGTCTGGGAACCATCCTGCGTATCGTGGGTTCTAATTAGGCATCCGTCCACTCCAGGCCATAGGGCCCCAGGCACAAACAACGGCGCTTTTCCCTGGAAAACAAAACTCGCCTGCCAACTTTTTGATGGCCGATTGCAGGAACCACTTGGTATTATCAAGCCAGCCCAACTTGGCACTGGTGCCACCATGGGTCTGGTCACCATCCTGCCTATCGTAGCTTTTCAGGAGCCAGCCGGTCACTCCCAGCCATAGGCCCCCAGACACAAACCTCGGACCGTTTCCCTGGCAAACAAAAGTAAGCTGCCCCGCTTCTGGATGGCAGATTGCAGGAACCACTTGGTACTATCAAACCAGCCCAACTTGGCACTGGTGCCACCATGGGTCTGGGAACCATCCTGTGTATCGTGGATTCTAATTAGCCATCCGTCCACCCCAGGCCATAGGGCCCCAGGCACAAACAACGGCGCTTTTCCCTGGAAAACAAAACTCGCCTGCGAACATTTTGATGGCCGATTGCAGGAACCACTTGGTATTATCAAGCCAGCCCGACTTGGCACTGGTGCCACCTTGGGTCTGGGAACCATGCTGCGTATCGTGGATTCTAAGGAGCCAGCCGGCCACTCCCAGCCACAGGCCCCCAAACACAAACAACGACGCTTTTCCCTGGAAATCAACACTCGCTTGCCGATTTTTGATGGCAGATTGCAGGAGCCACTTGGTACTATCAAACCAGCCCAACTTGGCACTGGTGCCACCATGGGTCTGGTCACCATCATGCCTCTCGTAGCTTTTCAGGACCTAGCCGGTCACTCACAGCCATAGGCCCCCAGACACAAACCTTGGCCCGTTTCCCTGGCAAACAAAATTAAGCTGCCCCGCTTCTGGATGGCAGATTGCAGGAGCCACTTGGTATTATCAAACCAGCCCAACTTGGCACTGGTGCCACCTCTGGTCTGGGAACCATCCTGCGTATCGTGGATTCTAAGGAGCCAGTCGGCCACTCCCAGCCACAGGCCCCCAAACACAAACAACGGCCCGTTTCCGTGGCAAACAAAAGTAAGCTGCCCCGCTTCTGGATGGCAGATTGCAGGAACCACTTGGTACTATCAAACCAGCCAAACTTGGCACTGGTGGCACCTCTTGTCTGGGAACCATGCTGCGTATCGTGGTTTCTAAGGAGCCAGCCGGCCACTCCCAGCCACAGGCCCCCAAACACAAACAACGACGCTTTTCCCTGGAAAACAAAACTCGCCTGACAACATTTTGATGGCAGATTGCAGGAGCCACTTGGTACTATCAAACCAGCCCAACTTGGCACTGGTGCCACCATGGGTCTGGTCACCATCCTGCCTATCGAAGCTTTTCAGGAGCCAGCCGGTCACTCACAGCCATAGGCCCCGAGACACAAAGCTCGGCCCGTTTCCCTGGCAAACAAAAGTAAGCTGCCCCGCTTCTGGATGGCAGATTGCAGAAGCCACTTGGTACTATCAAACCAGCCCAACTTGGCACTGGTGCCACCTCTGGTCTGGGAACCATCCTGCGTATCGTAGATTTTAAGGAGCCAGCCGGTTGTCCCAGCCATAGGCCCCCAAACACAAACAACGGTCCGTTTCCCTGGCAAACAAAAGTAAGCTGCCCCGCTTCTGGATGGCAGATTGCAGGAACCACTTGGTAGTATCAAACCAGCCCAACTTGGCACTGGTGGCACCTCTTGTCTGGGAACCATGCTGCGTATCGTGGTTTCTAAGGAGCCAGCCGGCCACTCCCAGCCATAGGCCCCCAGACACAAACCTCGGCCCGTTTCCCTGGAAAACAAAAGTAAGCTACCCCGATTCTGGATGGCAGATTGCAGGAGCCACTTGGTACTATCAAATCAGCCCAACTTGGCACTGGTGCCACCATGGGTCTGGTAAACATCCTGCCTATCGTAGCTTTTCAGGAGCCAGCCGGCCACTCTCAGCCATATGCCCCCAAAAACAAACCACGGCCCTTTTCTCTGGCAAACAAAACTCAACTGCCCCTCTTCTGGATGGCAAATTTTAGGACGCACTTTGTACTACGAAAACCGCCCGACGTGGCACTGGTGCCACCTTGTGTCAGGGAACCATCCTGCATATCGAGCTTTTTAAGGAGCCAGCCGGCCACGCCCAGCCATAAACCCCCAAAAACAAACCACGGACCATTTCTCTTGGAAACAAAAATCCGCTGCCCCGCGTCTGGATGGCAGATTGCAGGAGCCACTTTGCACCATCAAACCAGCCCGACTTGGCACTGGTGCCACCTTGGGTCTGGGAACAATCCTGCATATCGTGGATTCTAAGGAGCCAGCCGGCCACTCCCAGCCACAGGCCCCCAAACAAAAACAACGGCGCTTTTCCCTGGAAAACAAAATTCGCCTGCCAACTTTTTGATGGCAGATTGCAGGAGCCACTTGGTACTATCAAACCAGCCCAACTTGGCACTGGTGCCACCTCTGGTCTGGGAACCATCCTGCCTATCGTAGCTTTTCGGGAGCCAGCCGGTCACTCCCAGCCATAGACCCCCAGACACAAACCTCGGCCCGTTTCCCTGGCAAACAAAAGTAAGCTGCCCCGCTTCTGGATGGCAGATTCCCGGACGCACTTGGTACTATCAAATCAGCCCAACTTGGCACTGGTGCCACCATGGGTCTGGTAAACATCCTGCCTATCGTTGCTTTTGAGGAGCCAGCCGGTCACTCCCTGCCATAGGCCCCCAGACACAAACCTCGGCCCGTTTCCATGGCAAACAAAAGTAAGCTGCCCCGCTTTTGGATGGCAGATTGCAGGAGCCACGTTGCACCATCAAACCAGCCCGACTTGGCACTGGTGCCACCTTGGGTCTGGGAACAAGTTGGGCTGGTTTGAGAGTACCAAGTGGCTCCTGCAATCTTCCATCCAGAAGCGGGACAGCTTGCTTTTGTTTCCCAGGGAAACGGGCCGAGGTATTTGTCTGGGGGCCTATGGCTGGGAGTGACCGGCTGGCTACTGAAAAGCTACGATAGGCAGGATGGTTACCAGACTCATGGTGCCACCAGTGCCAAGTCGGCCTGGTTTGATAATACTAAATAGCTCCTGCAATCTGCCATCCAGACGCGGGGCAGCGGATTTTTGTTTGCTGGAGATATGTTCCGTGGTTTTTTTTGGGGGTATATGACTGGACGTGGCCGGCTGGCTCCTTAAAAAGCTCTATACGCAGGATTGTTCCCTGACCCAAGGTGGCATCAGTGCCAAGTCGGGCTGTTTTCGTAGTACCAAGTGCGTCCTGCAATTTGCCATCCAGAAGCGGGGCAGCCTACTTTTGTTTGCCAGGGAAACGTGCCGAGGTATTTGTCTGGAGGCCTATGGCTGGGAGTGAGCTGCTGGCTCCTAAAAACTACGATAGGCAGGATGGTGACCAGACCCATGGTGGCACCAGTGCCAAGTTGGGCTGGTTTGATAGTACCAAGTGGCTCCTGCAATCTGCCATCAAGAAGTTGGCAGGCGAGTTTTGTTTTCCAGGGAAAAGCGCCGTTGTTTTTGTTTAGAGGCCTGTGGCTGGGAGTGGCCGCCTGTCCTCGTAGAATCTACGTTACGCAGCATGGTTCCCAGAGCCAAGGTGGCACCAGGGCCAAGTCGGGCTGGTTTGTAAGTACCAAGTGCATCCTGCAATCTGCCATCCAAAAGCGGGGCAGCTTACTTTTGTTTGCCAGGGAAACGGGCCGAGGTTTGTGTCCAGGGGCCTATGGCAGGGAGTGACCGGCTGGCTCCTGAAAAGCTACGATAGGCAGGATGTTTACCAGACCCATGGTGGCACCAGTGCCAAGTTGGGCTGATTTGATAGTACCAAGTGGCTCCTGCAATCTGCCATCCAGAATTGGGGTAGCTTACTTTTGTTTTCCAGGGAAACGGGCCGAGGTTTGTGTCTGGGGGTCTATGGCTGGGAGTGACCGGCTGGCTCCTGAAAAGCTACGATAGGCAGGATGGTGACCAGACCCATGACGGCACCAGTGCCAAGTTGGGCTGGTTTGATAGTACCAAGTGGCTCCTGCAATCTGCCATCAAAAAGTTGGCAGGCGAATTTTGTTTTCCAGGGAAAAGCGCCGTTGTTTGTGTTTGGGGGCCTGTGGCTGGGAGTGGCCGGCTTGCTCCTTAGAATCCACGATATGCAGGATTGTTCCCAGACCCAAGGTGGCACCAGTGCCAAGTCGGGCTGGTTTGATGGTGCAAAGTGGCTCCTGCAATCTGCCATCCAGACGCGGGGCAGCGGATTCTTGTTTCCAAGAGAAATAGTCCGTGGTTTGTTTTTGGGGGTTTATGGCTGGGCGTGGCCGTCTGGCTCCTTAAAAAGCTCGATATGCAGGATGGTTCCCTGACACAAGGTGGCACCAGGGCCACGTCGGGCGGTGTTCGTAGTACTAAGGGCGTCCTAAAATTTGCCATCCAGAAGAGGGGCAGTTGAGTTTTGTTTGCCAGAGAAAAGGGCCGTGGTTTGTTTTTGGGGGCATATGGCTGAGAGTGGCCGGCTGGCCCCTGAAAATCCACGATAGGCAGGATGGTTCCCAGACCTGAGGTGGCACCAGTGCCAAGTCGGGCTGGTTTGATAGTACTAAGCAGCTCCTGCAATCTGCCATGCAGAAGCGGGGCAGCTTACTTTTGTTTGCCAGGGAAACGGGCCGAGGTTTGTGTCTAGGGGCCTCTGGCTGGGGGTGGCTGGCTGGCTCCTGAAAAGCTACGATAGGCAGGATGGTGACCAGACCCATGGTGGCACCAGTGCCAAGTTGGGCTGGTTTGATAGTACCAAGTGGCTCCTGCAATCTGCCATCAAAAAGTTGGCAGGCGAGTTGTGTTTTCCAGGGAAAAGCGCCGTTGTTTGTGTTTGGGGGCCTGTGGCTGGGAGTGGCCGGCTGGCTCCTTAGAACCCACGATACGCAGGATGGTTCCCAGACCTGAGGTGGCACCAGTGCCAAGTTGGGCTGGTTTGATGGTGCAAAGTGGCTCCTGCAATCTGCCATGCAGAAGCGGGGCAGCTTACTTTTGTTTGCCAGGGAAACGGGCCGAAATATTTGTCTGGGGGCCTCTGGATTGGGGTGGCTGGCTGGCTCCTGAAAAGCTACGATAGGCAGGATGGTGACCAGACCCATGGTGGCACCAGTGCCAAGTTGGGCTGGTTTGATAGTACCAAGTGGCTCCTGCAATCTGCCATCAAAAGTTTGGCAGGCGAGTTTTGTTTTCCAGGGAAAAGCACCGTTGTGCGTGTTTTGGGGCCTGTGGCTGGGAGTGGCCAGCTGGCTCCTTAGAATCCACGATACGCAGGATGGTTCCCAGACCCAAGGTGGCACCAGTGCCAAGTCGGGCTGGTTTGTTAGTACCAAGTGGTTCCTGCAATCTGCCATCCAGAAGCGGGGCAGCTGAATTTTGTTTGCCAGAGAAAAAGGCTGTTGTTTGTGTTTCGGGGCCTGTGGCTGGCAGTGGCCGGCTGGCTCCTGAAAATCCATGATACGCAGCATGGTTCCCAGACCCAAGGTGGCATCAGTGCCAAGTAGGGCTGGTTTCATAGTACCCAGTGGCTCCTGCAATCTGCCATCCAGAAGAGGGGCAGTTGAGTTTTGTTTTCCAGAGAAAAGGGCCGTGGTTTGTGTTTGGGGCCTATGGCTGAGAGTGACCGGCTGGCCCCTGAAAATCCACGATAGGAAGGATGGTTCCCAGATCCAAGGTGGCAGCAGTGCCATGTTGTTCTGGTGTGATAGTCCCAAGTGGCTCCTGCAATCTGCCATCCAGAAGCGGGGCAGCTGAGTTTTGTTTGCCAGAGAAAAAGGCTTTGGTTTGTATTTGGGGGCCTGTGGCTGGGAGTGTTCGGCTGGCTCCTGACAACCCACAATACGCAGGATGGTTCCCAGACCCAAGGTGGCACCAGTGCCAAGTCGGGCTGTTTTTATAGTACCAAGTGCGTCCTGCAATTTGCCATCCAGAAGAGGGGCAGTTGAGTTTTGTTTGCCAGAGAATAGCGCCGTTGTTTGTGTTTGGGGGCTTGTGGCTGGTAGTGGCCGACTGGCTCCTTAGAATCTGTGTTACGCAGCATGGTTCCCAGACCCAAGGTGGCACCAGTGCCAAGTTGGGCTGGTTTGATAGTACCAAGTGGCTCCTGCAATCTGCCATCCAGAAGCGGGGCAGCTTACTTTTGTTTGCCAGGGAAACGGGCCGAGGTTTGTGACTGGGGACCTATGGCTGGGAGTGACCGGCTGGCTCCTGAAAATCTACAATAGGCAGGATGGTTACCAGACCCATGGTGGCACCAGTGCCAAGTTGGGCTGGTTTGATAGTAACAAGTGGCTCCGGCAATCTGCCATCAAAAAGTTGGCAGGCGAGTTTTGTTTTCCAGGGAAAAGCGCCATTGTTTGTATTTGGGGGCCTGTGGCTGGGAGTGGCCGGCTGGCTCCTTTGAACCCACGATACGCAGGATGGTTCCCAGACCCAAGGTGGCACCAGTGCCAAGTCGGGCTGGTTTGATACTACCAAGTGCGTCCTGCAATCTGCCATCCAGAAGCGGGGCAGCTTACTTTTGTTTGCCAGGGAAACGGGCCGTGGGTTTTGATTGGGGGCATATAGCTGAGAGTGGCCGGCTGGCTCCTGAAAATCCACGCTAGGCAGCATGGTTCCCAGATGCAAGGTGGCACCAGTGCCAAGTCGGGCTGGTTTGATGGTGCAAAGTGTCTCCTGCAATCTGCCATCCAGAAGCGGGGCAGCTGATTTTTGTTTGCCAGAGAAAAATTCCGTGGATTGTTTTTGGGGGCATATTGCTGGGAGTGGCCGGCTGGCTCCTTAAAATGCTCGATACGCATGATGGTTCCCAGGCCCAAGGTGTCACCACTACCAAGTCGGCCTGCGGTTTTAGTATCAAGTTCATCCTGCAATTTGCCATCCAGAAGAGGGGCAGTTGAGTTTTGTTTGCCAGAGAAACGGGCCGAGGTTTCTGTTTGGGGACATATGGCTGAGAGTGGCCGGCTGGCCCCTGAATATCCACGATACACAGCATGGTTCCCAGATCCAAGGTGGCACCAGTGCCAAGTCGGGCTGGTTTGATAGTACCAAGTGTCTCCTGCAATCTGCCATCCAGAAGCAGGGCAGCTTACTTTTGTTTGCCAGAGAAATAGGCCTAGGTTTTTGTTTGGGGGCCTGTGGCTAGGAGTGGCCGGCTGGCTCCTAAGAATCCACGATACGCAGGATGTTTCCCAGACCCAAGGTGGCACCAGTGCCAAGTCGGGCTGGTTTGATAGTACCAAGTGGCTCCTGCAAACTCCATCAAAAAGTTGGCAGGCGTGTTTTGTTTTCCAGGGAACAGCGCCGTTGATTTTGTTTGGGGGCCTGTGGCTGGGAGTGGCCGGCTGGCTCCTTAGAATCCACGATACGCAGGATGGTTCCCAGACCCAAGGTGGCACCAGTGCCAAGTCGGGCTGGTTTGATTACACCAAGTGGCTCCTGCAATCTGCCATCCAGAAGTGAGGCAGCTAAGTTTTGTTTGCGAGAAAAAAGGGCCGTGGTTTTTGTTGGGGGCCTGTGGCTGGGAGTAGCCGGCTGGCTCCTTAAAATCCACGATAGGCAGGATGGTTCCCAGACCCAAGGTGGCACCAGTGCCAAGTCGGGCTGGTTTGATAGTACCAAGTGGCTCCTGCAATGTGCCATCCAGAAGCGGGGCAGCTGAGTTTTGTTTGCCAGAGAAAAAGGCTGTGGTTTGTGTTTGGGGGCCTGTGGCTGGCAGTGGCCGGCTGGCTCCTGAAAATCCACGATACGCAGCATGGTTCCCAGACCCAAGGTGGCACCAGTGCCAAGTGGGGCTCGTTTGACAGTGTCAAGTGCCTCCTGCAATCTCCCATCCAGAAGCGGGGCGGCTGAGTTTTTTTTGCCAGGGAAACGGACCTTTGTTTTTGATTGGGCTCTGTGGCCGAGAGTGGTCGGCTGTCTCCTGACAATCCACAATACGCAGGATGGTTCCCAGACCCAAGGTGGCACCAGTGCCAAGTCGGGCTGGTTTGATAGTACCAAGTGTCTCCTGCAATCTGCCATCCAGAAGCGGGGCAGCTGAGTTTTGTTTGCCAGAGAAAAGGGCCGTGGGTTGTGTTTGGGGGCATATGGCTGGGAGTGGCCACCTGGCTCCTTAAAATGCACGATACGCCGCATGGTAACCAGACGCAAGGTGGCACCAGTGCCAAGTCAGGCTGTTTTTGTAGTACCCAGTGGCTCCTGCAATTTGCCATCCAGAAGCGGGGCAGTTGAATTTTGTTTGCTAGAGAAAAGGGCTGTGGTTTGTGTTTGGGGGCCTATGGCTGAGAGTGGCCGGCTGGCCCCTGAAAATCAACGATAGGCAGGATGGTTCCCAGATCCAAGGTGGCACCAGTGCCAAGTAAGGCTGGTTGTATGGTTCAAAGTGACTCCTGCAATCTGCCATCCAGAAGCGGGACAGCTGAGTTTTTTTTGCCAGAGAAAAGGTCCATGGTTTCTTTTTGGGGCATACGGCTGGGAATTGCCGGCTGGCTCCTTAAAATGCTCGATACGCAGGATGGTTCCCAGAGCCAAGGTGGCACCACTGCCAAGTCGGGCTCTTTTTGTAGTACCAAGTGCGTCCTGCAATTTGCCATCCAGAAGAGGGGCAGTTGAGTTTTGTTTGCCAGAGAAAAGGGCCGAGGTTTGTGTTTGGGGGCATATGGCTGGGAATGACCGGCTGGCCCCTGAAAATCCACGATACGCCGGATGGTTCCCAGATCCAAGGTGGTACCATTACCAAGTCGGGCTGGTTTGATAGTCCCAAGTGGCTCCTGCAAACTGCCATCCAGAAGCGGGGCAGCTTACTTTTGTTTGCCAGGGAAATGGGCCGTTGTTTGTGTTTGGGTGCCTGTGGCTGGGAGTGTTCGGCTGGTTCCTGAATATGTACGATACGCAGGATTGTTCCCAGATCCAAGGTGGCAGCAGTGCCATGTTGTGCTGGTGTGATAGTCCCAAGTGGCTCCTGCAATTTGCCATCCAGAAGTGGGGCAGCTGATTTTTGTTTGCCAGAGAAAAGGTCCGTGGTTTGTTTTTGGGGGCATATGGCTGAGAGTGGCCGGCTGGCCCCTGAAAATCCACGATACACAGGATGGTTCCCAGATCCAAGGTGGCACCTGTGCCAAGTCGGGCTGATTTGATAGTACTAAGTAGCTCCTGCAATCTGCCATGCAGAAGCGGGGCAGCTTACTTTTGTTTGCCAGGGAAACGGGCCGAGGTTTGTGTTTGGGGGCCTATGGCTGAGAGTGACCGGCTGGCTCCTGAAAATCCATGATACGCAGCATGGTTCCCAGACCCAAGGTGGCACCAGTGCCAAGTGGGGCTGGTTTCACAGTGTCAAGTGCCTCCTGCAATCTCCCATCCAGAAGCGGGGCAGCTGAGTTTTGTTTGCCTGTGAAACGGGCCGTTGTTTTTAATTGGGGTCTGTGGCCGAGAGTGTTCGGCTGGCTCCTGACAACCCACAATACGCAGGATGGTTCCCAGACCCAAGGTGGCACCAGTGCCAAGTCGGGCTGTTTTTATAGTACCAAGTGCGTCCTGCAATTTGCCATCCAGAAGAGGGGCAGTTGAGTTTTGTTTGCCAGAGAATAGCGCCGTTGTTTGTGTTTGGGGGCTTGTGGCTGGTAGTGGCCGACTGGCTCCTTAGAATCTGTGTTACGCAGCATGGTTCCCAGACCCAAGGTGGCACCAGTGCCAAGTTGGGCTGGTTTGATAGTACCAAGTGGCTCCTGCAATCTGCCATCCAGAAGCGGGGCAGCTTACTTTTGTTTGCCAGGGAAACGGGCCGAGGTTTGTGACTGGGGACCTATGGCTGGGAGTGACCGGCTGGCTCCTGAAAAGCTACAATAGGCAGGATGGTTACCAGACCCATGGTGGCACCAGTGCCAAGTTGGGCTGGTTTGATAGTAACAAGTGGCTCCGGCAATCTGCCATCAAAAAGTTGGCAGGCGAGTTTTGTTTTCCAGGGAAAAGCGCCATTGTTTGTATTTGGGGGCCTGTGGCTGGGAGTGGCCGGCTGGCTCCTTTGAACCCACGATACGCAGGATGGTTCCCAGACCCAAGGTGGCACCAGTGCCAAGTCGGGCTGGTTTGATACTACCAAGTGCGTCCTGCAATCTGCCATCCAGAAGCGGGGCAGCTTACTTTTGTTTGCCAGGGAAACGGGCCGTGGGTTTTGATTGGGGGCATATAGCTGAGAGTGGCCGGCTGGCTCCTGAAAATCCACGCTAGGCAGCATGGTTCCCAGATGCAAGGTGGCACCAGTGCCAAGTCGGGCTGGTTTGATGGTGCAAAGTGTCTCCTGCAATCTGCCATCCAGAAGCGGGGCAGCTGATTTTTGTTTGCCAGAGAAAAATTCCGTGGATTGTTTTTGGGGGCATATTGCTGGGAGTGGCCGGCTGGCTCCTTAAAATGCTCGATACGCATGATGGTTCCCAGGCCCAAGGTGTCACCACTACCAAGTCGGCCTGCGGTTTTAGTATCAAGTTCATCCTGCAATTTGCCATCCAGAAGAGGGGCAGTTGAGTTTTGTTTGCCAGAGAAACGGGCCGAGGTTTCTGTTTGGGGACATATGGCTGAGAGTGGCCGGCTGGCCCCTGAATATCCACGATACACAGCATGGTTCCCAGATCCAAGGTGGCACCAGTGCCAAGTGGGGCTGGTTTCACAGTGTCAAGTGCCTCCTGCAATCTCCCATCCAGAAGCGGGGCAGCTGAGTTTTGTTTGCCTGTGAAACGGGCCGTTGTTTATAATTGGGGTCTGTGGCCGAGAGTGTTCGGCTGGCTCCTGACAACCCACAATACGCAGGATGGTTCCCAGACCCAAGGTGGCACCAGTGCCAAGTCGGGCTGTTTTTATAGTACCAAGTGCGTCCTGCAATTTGCCATCCAGAAGAGGGGCAGTTGAGTTTTGTTTGCCAGAGAATAGCGCCGTTGTTTGTGTTTGGGGGCTTGTGGCTGGTAGTGGCCGACTGGCTCCTTAGAATCTGTGTTACGCAGCATGGTTCCCAGACCCAAGGTGGCACCAGTGCCAAGTTGGGCTGGTTTGATAGTACCAAGTGGCTCCTGCAATCTGCCATCCAGAAGCGGGGCAGCTTACTTTTGTTTGCCAGGGAAACGGGCCGAGGTTTGTGACTGGGGACCTATGGCTGGGAGTGACCGGCTGGCTCCTGAAAATCTACAATAGGCAGGATGGTTACCAGACCCATGGTGGCACCAGTGCCAAGTTGGGCTGGTTTGATAGTAACAAGTGGCTCCGGCAATCTGCCATCAAAAAGTTGGCAGGCGAGTTTTGTTTTCCAGGGAAAAGCGCCATTGTTTGTATTTGGGGGCCTGTGGCTGGGAGTGGCCGGCTGGCTCCTTTGAACCCACGATACGCAGGATGGTTCCCAGACCCAAGGTGGCACCAGTGCCAAGTCGGGCTGGTTTGATACTACCAAGTGCGTCCTGCAATCTGCCATCCAGAAGCGGGGCAGCTTACTTTTGTTTGCCAGGGAAACGGGCCGTGGGTTTTGATTGGGGGCATATAGCTGAGAGTGGCCGGCTGGCTCCTGAAAATCCACGCTAGGCAGCATGGTTCCCAGATGCAAGGTGGCACCAGTGCCAAGTCGGGCTGGTTTGATGGTGCAAAGTGTCTCCTGCAATCTGCCATCCAGAAGCGGGGCAGCTGATTTTTGTTTGCCAGAGAAAAATTCCGTGGATTGTTTTTGGGGGCATATTGCTGGGAGTGGCCGGCTGGCTCCTTAAAATGCTCGATACGCATGATGGTTCCCAGGCCCAAGGTGTCACCACTACCAAGTCGGCCTGCGGTTTTAGTATCAAGTTCATCCTGCAATTTGCCATCCAGAAGAGGGGCAGTTGAGTTTTGTTTGCCAGAGAAACGGGCCGAGGTTTCTGTTTGGGGACATATGGCTGAGAGTGGCCGGCTGGCCCCTGAATATCCACGATACACAGCATGGTTCCCAGATCCAAGGTGGCACCAGTGCCAAGTCGGGCTGGTTTGATAGTACCAAGTGTCTCCTGCAATCTGCCATCCAGAAGCAGGGCAGCTTACTTTTGTTTGCCAGAGAAATAGGCCTAGGTTTTTGTTTGGGGGCCTGTGGCTAGGAGTGGCCGGCTGGCTCCTAAGAATCCACGATACGCAGGATGTTTCCCAGACCCAAGGTGGCACCAGTGCCAAGTCGGGCTGGTTTGATAGTACCAAGTGGCTCCTGCAAACTCCATCAAAAAGTTGGCAGGCGTGTTTTGTTTTCCAGGGAACAGCGCCGTTGATTTTGTTTGGGGGCCTGTGGCTGGGAGTGGCCGGCTGGCTCCTTAGAATCCACGATACGCAGGATGGTTCCCAGACCCAAGGTGGCACCAGTGCCAAGTCGGGCTGGTTTGATTACACCAAGTGGCTCCTGCAATCTGCCATCCAGAAGTGAGGCAGCTAAGTTTTGTTTGCGAGAAAAAAGGGCCGTGGTTTTTGTTGGGGGCCTGTGGCTGGGAGTAGCCGGCTGGCTCCTTAAAATCCACGATAGGCAGGATGGTTCCCAGACCCAAGGTGGCACCAGTGCCAAGTCGGGCTGGTTTGATAGTACCAAGTGGCTCCTGCAATGTGCCATCCAGAAGCGGGGCAGCTGAGTTTTGTTTGCCAGAGAAAAAGGCTGTGGTTTGTGTTTGGGGGCCTGTGGCTGGCAGTGGCCGGCTGGCTCCTGAAAATCCACGATACGCAGCATGGTTCCCAGACCCAAGGTGGCACCAGTGCCAAGTGGGGCTCGTTTGACAGTGTCAAGTGCCTCCTGCAATCTCCCATCCAGAAGCGGGGCGGCTGAGTTTTTTTTGCCAGGGAAACGGACCTTTGTTTTTGATTGGGCTCTGTGGCCGAGAGTGGTCGGCTGTCTCCTGACAATCCACAATACGCAGGATGGTTCCCAGACCCAAGGTGGCACCAGTGCCAAGTCGGGCTGGTTTGATAGTACCAAGTGTCTCCTGCAATCTGCCATCCAGAAGCGGGGCAGCTGAGTTTTGTTTGCCAGAGAAAAGGGCCGTGGGTTGTGTTTGGGGGCATATGGCTGGGAGTGGCCACCTGGCTCCTTAAAATGCACGATACGCCGCATGGTAACCAGACGCAAGGTGGCACCAGTGCCAAGTCAGGCTGTTTTTGTAGTACCCAGTGGCTCCTGCAATTTGCCATCCACAAGCGGGGCAGTTGAATTTTGTTTGCTAGAGAAAAGGGCTGTGGTTTGTGTTTGGGGGCCTATGGCTGAGAGTGGCCGGCTGGCCCCTGAAAATCAACGATAGGCAGGATGGTTCCCAGATCCAAGGTGGCACCAGTGCCAAGTAAGGCTGGTTGTATGGTTCAAAGTGACTCCTGCAATCTGCCATCCAGAAGCGGGACAGCTGAGTTTTTTTTGCCAGAGAAAAGGTCCATGGTTTCTTTTTGGGGCATACGGCATGGAATTGCCGGCTGGCTCCTTAAAATGCTCGATACGCAGGATGGTTCCCAGAGCCAAGGTGGCACCACTGCCAAGTCGGGCTCTTTTTGTAGTACCAAGTGCGTCCTGCAATTTGCCATCCAGAAGAGGGGCAGTTGAGTTTTGTTTGCCAGAGAAAAGGGCCGAGGTTTGTGTTTGGGGGCATATGGCTGGGAATGACCGGCTGGCCCCTGAAAATCCACGATACGCCGGATGGTTCCCAGATCCAAGGTGGTACCATTACCAAGTCGGGCTGGTTTGATAGTCCCAAGTGGCTCCTGCAAACTGCCATCCAGAAGCGGGGCAGCTTACTTTTGTTTGCCAGGGAAATGGGCCGTTGTTTGTGTTTGGGTGCCTGTGGCTGGGAGTGTTCGGCTGGTTCCTGAATATGTACGATACGCAGGATTGTTCCCAGATCCAAGGTGGCAGCAGTGCCATGTTGTGCTGGTGTGATAGTCCCAAGTGGCTCCTGCAATCTGCCATCCAGAAGTGGGGCAGCTGATTTTTGTTTGCCAGAGAAAAGGTCCGTGGTTTGTTTTTGGGGGCATATGGCTGAGAGTGGCCGGCTGGCCCCTGAAAATCCACGATACACAGGATGGTTCCCAGATCCAAGGTGGCACCTGTGCCAAGTCGGGCTGATTTGATAGTACCAAGTAGCTCCTGCAATCTGCCATGCAGAAGCGGGGCAGCTTACTTTTGTTTGCCAGGGAAACGGGCCGAGGTTTGTGTTTGGGGGCCTATGGCTGAGAGTGACCGGCTGGCTCCTGAAAATCCATGATACGCAGCATGGTTCCCAGACCCAAGGTGGCACCAGTGCCAAGTGGGGCTGGTTTCACAGTGTCAAGTGCCTCCTGCAATCTCCCATCCAGAAGCGGGGCAGCTGAGTTTTGTTTGCCTGTGAAACGGGCCGTTGTTTTTAATTGGGGTCTGTGGCCGAGAGTGTTCGGCTGGCTCCTGACAACCCACAATACGCAGGATGGTTCCCAGACCCAAGGTGGCACCAGTGCCAAGTCGGGCTGTTTTTATAGTACCAAGTGCGTCCTGCAATTTGCCATCCAGAAGAGGGGCAGTTGAGTTTTGTTTGCCAGAGAATAGCGCCGTTGTTTGTGTTTGGGGGCTTGTGGCTGGGAGTGGCCGACTGGCTCCTTAGAATCTGTGTTACGCAGCATGGTTCCCAGACCCAAGGTGGCACCAGTGCCAAGTTGGGCTGGTTTGATAGTACCAAGTGGCTCCTGCAATCTGCCATCCAGAAGCGGGGCAGCTTACTTTTGTTTGCCAGGGAAACGGGCCGAGGTTTGTGACTGGGGACCTATGGCTGGGAGTGACCGGCTGGCTCCTGAAAAGCTACAATAGGCAGGATGGTTACCAGACCCATGGTGGCAGCAGTGCCAAGTTGGGCTGATTTGATAGTACCAAGTGGCTCCTGCAATCTGCCATCAAAAAGTTGGCAGGCGAGTTTTGTTTTCCAGGGAAAAGCGCCATTGTTTGTATTTGGGGGCCTGTGGCTGGGAGTGGCCGGCTGGCTCCTTTGAACCCACGATACGCAGGATGGTTCCCAGACCCAAGGTGGCACCAGTGCCAAGTCGGGCTGGTTTGATACTACCAAGTGCGTCCTGCAATCTGCCATCCAGAAGCGGGGCAGCTTAATTTTGTTTGCCAGGGAAACGGGCCGTGGGTTTTGTTTGGGGGCATATAGCTGAGAGTGGCCGGCTGGCTCCTGAAAATCCACGCTAGGCAGCATGGTTCCCAGATGCAAGGTGGCACCAGTGCCAAGTTGGGCTGGTTTGATGGTGCAAAGTGGCTCCTGCAATCTGCCATCCAGAAGCGGGGCAGCTGATTTTTGTTTGCCAGAGAAAAATTCCGTGGATTGTTTTTGGGGGCATATTGCTGGGAGTGGCCGGCTGGCTCCTTAAAATGCTCGATACGCATGATGGTTCCCAGGCCCAAGGTGTCACCACTACCAAGTCGGCCTGCGGTTTTAGTATCAAGTTCATCCTGCAATTTGCCATCCAGAAGAGGGGCAGTTGAGTTTTGTTTGCCAGAGAAACGGGCCGAGGTTTCTGTTTGGGGACATATGGCTGAGAGTGGCCAGCTGGCCCCTGAATATCCACGATACACAGCATGGTTCCCAGATCCAAGGTGGCACCAGTGCCAAGTCGGGCTGGTTTGATAGTACCAAGTGTCTCCTGCAATCTGCCATCCAGAAGCAGGGCAGCTTACTTTTGTTTGCCAGAGAAATAGGCCTAGGTTTTTGTTTGGGGGTCTGTGGCTAGGAGTGGCCGGCTGGCTCCTAAGAATCCACGATACGCAGGATGTTTACCAGACCCAAGGTGGCACCAGTGCCAAGTCGGGCTGGTTTGATAGTACCAAGTGGCTCCTGCAAACTCCATCAAAAAGTTGGCAGGCGTGTTTTGTTTTCCAGGGAACAGCGCCGTTGATTTTGTTTGGGGGCCTGTGGCTGGGAGTGGCCGGCTGGCTCCTTAGAATCCACGATACGCAGGATGGTTCCCAGACCCAAGGTGGCACCAGTGCCAAGTCGGGCTGGTTTGATTACACCAAGTGGCTCCTGCAATCTGCCATCCAGAAGTGAGGCAGCTAAGTTTTGTTTGCGAGAAAAAAGGGCCGTGGTTTTTGTTGGGGGCCTGTGGCTGGGAGTAGCCGGCTGGCTCCTTAAAATCCACGATAGGCAGGATGGTTCCCAGACCCAAGGTGGCACCAGTGCCAAGTCGGGCTGGTTTGATAGTACCAAGTGGCTCCTGCAATCTGCCATCCAGAAGCGGGGCAGCTGAGTTTTGTTTGCCAGAGGAAAAGGCTGTGGTTTGTGTTTGGGGGCCTGTGGCTGGCAGTGGCCGGCTGGCTCCTGAAAATCCACGATACGCAGCATGGTTCCCAGACCCAAGGTGGCACCAGTGCCAAGTGGGGCTCGTTTGACAGTGTCAAGTGCCTCCTGCAATCTCCCATCCAGAAGCGGGGCAGCTGAGTTTTTTTTGCCAGGGAAACGGACCTTTGTTTTTGATTGGGCTCTGTGGCCGAGAGTGGTCGGCTGTCTCCTGACAATCCACAATACGCAGGATGGTTCCCAGACCCAAGGTGGCACCAGTGCCAAGTCGGGCTGGTTTGATAGTACCAAGTGTCTCCTGCAATCTGCCATCCAGAAGCGGGGCAGCTGAGTTTTGTTTGCCAGAGAAAAGGGCCGTGGGTTGTGTTTGGGGGCATATGGCTGGGAGTGGCCACCTGGCTCCTTAAAATGCACGATACGCCGCATGGTAACCAGACGCAAGGTGGCACCAGTGCCAAGTCAGGCTGTTTTTGTAGTACCCAGTGGCTCCTGCAATTTGCCATCCAGAAGCGGGGCAGTTGAATTTTGTTTGCTAGAGAAAAGGGCTGTGGTTTGTGTTTGGGGGCCTATGGCTGAGAGTGGCCGGCTGGCCCCTGAAAATCAACGATAGGCAGGATGGTTCCCAGATCCAAGGTGGCACCAGTGCCAAGTAAGGCTGGTTGTATGGTTCAAAGTGACTCCTGCAATCTGCCATCCAGAAGCGGGACAGCTGAGTTTTTTTTGCCAGAGAAAATGTCCATGGTCTCTTTTTGGGGCATACGGCTGGGAATTGCCGGCTGGCTCCTTAAAATGCTCGATACGCAGGATGGTTCCCAGAGCCAAGGTGGCACCACTGCCAAGTCGGGCTCTTTTTGTAGTACCAAGTGCGTCCTGCAATTTGCCATCCAGAAGAGGGGCAGTTGAGTTTTGTTTGCCAGAGGAAAGGGCCGAGGTTTGTGTTTGGGGGCATATGGCTGGGAATGACCGGCTGGCCCCTGAAAATCCACGATAGGAAGGATGGTTCCCAGATCCAAGGTGGTACCATTACCAAGTCGGGCTGGTTTGATAGTCCCAAGTGGCTCCTGCAAACTGCCATCCAGAAGCGGGGCAGCTGAGTTTTGTTTGCCAGGGAAATGGGCCGTTGTTTGTGTTTGGGGGCCTGTGGCTGGGAGTGTTCGGCTGGTTCCTGAATATGTACGATACGCAGGATTGTTCCCAGATCCAAGGTGGCAGCAGTGCCATGTTGTGCTGGTGTGATAGTCCCAAGTGGCTCCTGCAATCTGCCATCCAGAAGTGGGGCAGCTGATTTTTGTTTGCCAGAGAAAAGGTCCGTGGTTTGTTTTTGGGGGCATATGGCTGAGAGTGGCCGGCTGGCCCCTGAAAATCCACGATACACAGGATGGTTCCCAGATCCAAGGTGGCACCTGTGCCAAGTCGGGCTGATTTGATAGTACCAAGTAGCTCCTGCAATCTGCCATGCAGAAGCGGGGCAGCTTACTTTTGTTTGCCAGGGAAACGGGCCGAGGTTTGTGTTTGGGGGCCTATGGCTGAGAGTGACCGGCTGGCTCCTGAAAATCCATGATACGCAGCATGGTTCCCAGACCCAAGGTGGCACCAGTGCCAAGTGGGGCTGGTTTCACAGTGTCAAGTGCCTCCTGCAATCTCCCATCCAGAAGCGGGGCAGCTGAGTTTTGTTTGCCTGTGAAACGGGCCGTTGTTTTTAATTGGGGTCTGTGGCCGAGAGTGTTCGGCTGGCTCCTGACAACCCACAATACGCAGGATGGTTCCCAGACCCAAGGTGGCACCAGTGCCAAGTCGGGCTGTTTTTATAGTACCAAGTGCGTCCTGCAATTTGCCATCCAGAAGAGGGGCAGTTGAGTTTTGTTTGCCAGAGAATAGCGCCGTTGTTTGTGTTTGGGGGCTTGTGGCTGGGAGTGGCCGACTGGCTCCTTAGAATCTGTGTTACGCAGCATGGTTCCCAGACCCAAGGTGGCACCAGTGCCAAGTTGGGCTGGTTTGATAGTACCAAGTGGCTCCTGCAATCTGCCATCCAGAAGCGGGGCAGCTTACTTTTGTTTGCCAGGGAAACGGGCCGAGGTTTGTGACTGGGGACCTATGGCTGGGAGTGACCGGCTGGCTCCTGAAAAGCTACAATAGGCAGGATGGTTACCAGACCCATGGTGGCAGCAGTGCCAAGTTGGGCTGATTTGATAGTACCAAGTGGCTCCTGCAATCTGCCATCAAAAAGTTGGCAGGCGAGTTTTGTTTTCCAGGGAAAAGCGCCATTGTTTGTATTTGGGGGCCTGTGGCTGGGAGTGGCCGGCTGGCTCCTTTGAACCCACGATACGCAGGATGGTTCCCAGACCCAAGGTGGCACCAGTGCCAAGTCGGGCTGGTTTGATACTACCAAGTGCGTCCTGCAATCTGCCATCCAGAAGCGGGGCAGCTTAATTTTGTTTGCCAGGGAAACGGGCCGTGGGTTTTGTTTGGGGGCATATAGCTGAGAGTGGCCGGCTGGCTCCTGAAAATCCACGCTAGGCAGCATGGTTCCCAGATGCAAGGTGGCACCAGTGCCAAGTCGGGCTGGTTTGATGGTGCAAAGTGGCTCCTGCAATCTGCCATCCAGAAGCGGGGCAGCTGATTTTTGTTTGCCAGAGAAAAATTCCGTGGATTGTTTTTGGGGGCATATTGCTGGGAGTGGCCGGCTGGCTCCTTAAAATGCTCGATACGCATGATGGTTCCCAGGCCCAAGGTGTCACCACTACCAAGTCGGCCTGCGGTTTTAGTATCAAGTTCATCCTGCAATTTGCCATCCAGAAGAGGGGCAGTTGAGTTTTGTTTGCCAGAGAAACGGGCCGAGGTTTCTGTTTGGGGACATATGGCTGAGAGTGGCCAGCTGGCCCCTGAATATCCACGATACACAGCATGGTTCCCAGATCCAAGGTGGCACCAGTGCCAAGTCGGGCTGGTTTGATAGTACCAAGTGTCTCCTGCAATCTGCCATCCAGAAGCAGGGCAGCTTACTTTTGTTTGCCAGAGAAATAGGCCTAGGTTTTTGTTTGGGGGTCTGTGGCTAGGAGTGGCCGGCTGGCTCCTAAGAATCCACGATACGCAGGATGTTTCCCAGACCCAAGGTGGCACCAGTGCCAAGTCGGGCTGGTTTGATAGTACCAAGTGGCTCCTGCAAACTCCATCAAAAAGTTGGCAGGCGTGTTTTGTTTTCCAGGGAACAGCGCCGTTGATTTTGTTTGGGGGCCTGTGGCTGGGAGTGGCCGGCTGGCTCCTTAGAATCCACGATACGCAGGATGGTTCCCAGACCCAAGGTGGCACCAGTGCCAAGTCGGGCTGGTTTGATTACACCAAGTGGCTCCTGCAATCTGCCATCCAGAAGTGAGGCAGCTAAGTTTTGTTTGCGAGAAAAAAGGGCCGTGGTTTTTGTTGGGGGCCTGTGGCTGGGAGTAGCCGGCTGGCTCCTTAAAATCCACGATAGGCAGGATGGTTCCCAGACCCAAGGTGGCACCAGTGCCAAGTCGGGCTGGTTTGATAGTACCAAGTGGCTCCTGCAATCTGCCATCCAGAAGCGGGGCAGCTGAGTTTTGTTTGCCAGAGGAAAAGGCTGTGGTTTGTGTTTGGGGGCCTGTGGCTGGCAGTGGCCGGCTGGCTCCTGAAAATCCACGATACGCAGCATGGTTCCCAGACCCAAGGTGGCACCAGTGCCAAGTGGGGCTCGTTTGACAGTGTCAAGTGCCTCCTGCAATCTCCCATCCAGAAGCGGGGCAGCTGAGTTTTTTTTGCCAGGGAAACGGACCTTTGTTTTTGATTGGGCTCTGTGGCCGAGAGTGGTCGGCTGTCTCCGGACAATCCACAATACGCAGGATGGTTCCCAGACCCAAGGTGGCACCAGTGCCAAGTCGGGCTGGTTTGATAGTACCAAGTGTCTCCTGCAATCTGCCATCCAGAAGCGGGGCAGCTGAGTTTTGTTTGCCAGAGAAAAGGGCCGTGGGTTGTGTTTGGGGGCATATGGCTGGGAGTGGCCACCTGGCTCCTTAAAATGCACGATACGCCGCATGGTAACCAGACGCAAGGTGGCACCAGTGCCAAGTCAGGCTGTTTTTGTAGTACCCAGTGGCTCCTGCAATTTGCCATCCAGAAGCGGGGCAGTTGAATTTTGTTTGCTAGAGAAAAGGGCTGTGGTTTGTGTTTGGGGGCCTATGGCTGAGAGTGGCCGGCTGGCCCCTGAAAATCAACGATAGGCAGGATGGTTCCCAGATCCAAGGTGGCACCAGTGCCAAGTAAGGCTGGTTGTATGGTTCAAAGTGACTCCTGCAATCTGCCATCCAGAAGCGGGACAGCTGAGTTTTTTTTGCCAGAGAAAATGTCCATGGTCTCTTTTTGGGGCATACGGCTGGGAATTGCCGGCTGGCTCCTTAAAATGCTCGATACGCAGGATGGTTCCCAGAGCCAAGGTGGCACCACTGCCAAGTCGGGCTCTTTTTGTAGTACCAAGTGCGTCCTGCAATTTGCCATCCAGAAGAGGGGCAGTTGAGTTTTGTTTGCCAGAGGAAAGGGCCGAGGTTTGTGTTTGGGGGCATATGGCTGGGAATGACCGGCTGGCCCCTGAAAATCCACGATAGGAAGGATGGTTCCCAGATCCAAGGTGGTACCATTACCAAGTCGGGCTGGTTTGATAGTCCCAAGTGGCTCCTGCAAACTGCCATCCAGAAGCGGGGCAGCTGAGTTTTGTTTGCCAGGGAAATGGGCCGTTGTTTGTGTTTGGGGGCCTGTGGCTGGGAGTGTTCGGCTGGTTCCTGAATATGTACGATACGCAGGATTGTTCCCAGATCCAAGGTGGCAGCAGTGCCATGTTGTGCTGGTGTGATAGTCCCAAGTGGCTCCTGCAATCTGCCATCCAGAAGTGGGGCAGCTTACTTTTGTTTGCCAGAGAAAAGGTCCGTGGTTTGTTTTTGGGGGCATATGGCTGAGAGTGGCCGGCTGGCCCCTGAAAATCCACGATACACAGGATGGTTCCCAGATCCAAGGTGGCACCTGTGCCAAGTCGGGCTGATTTGATAGTACTAAGTAGCTCCTGCAATCTGCCATGCAGAAGCGGGGCAGCTTACTTTTGTTTGCCAGGGAAACGGGCCGAGGTTTGTGTTTGGGGGCCTATGGCTGAGAGTGACCGGCTGGCTCCTGAAAAGCTACAATAGGCAGGATGGTGACCAGACCCATGGTGGCACCAGTGCCAAGTTGGGCTGGTTTGATAGTACCAAGTGGTTCCTGCAATCTGCCATCCAGAAGCAGGGCAGCTGAGTTTTGTTTGCCAGAGAAAAGGGCCTTGGTTTGTGTTTGGGGGCATATGGCTGGGTGTGGCCAGCTGGCTCCTTAAAATGCACGATATGCAACATGGCTCCCAGACCCAAGGTGGCACCAGTGCCAAGTTGGGCTGGTTTGATAGTACCAAGTGGCTCCTGCAATCTTCCATGATCACGTGGAGAAATACTTTCTGGTTTCAGCCTCATGCTCTTTCTTCTCTCCCTCAACTTCTCTATCACCTCTCATCTGGTTCACATGCGCTGTCTTCAAGGTCCACAGGCTACTTTTCACAGAATCTTCTGGCCTGATGAAGTAAGAATGATGAATAGAACAGAGCTGGGATCTATTTTCCAGTTTGGATAAAATGCATTCTGCACACAAATCCAAGGAGAACGGGCTGCCCCGATGCCCAGAAAATCTTTCACTCCTGCTAGTGTTCTACGTCAACCGCAACTTAGTCTGAAAGAAAAGCTTTTTCTCTGAGAGCATCTGAGAGGTTTGCATGAAGCACTGATATCTGACATATGCAATTTTGAATAGGAGAGGAAAAAGAAAATGGCAAGGAGTTTTTAATTTTAGTGGTTTCAATTTTAATTTCCGTGCACTTTTTCAAAACTTGTCAGCTCAAATGCCCATCAACATCTTTTAGTCATCTGTAAGTCAGTATTCATATAAAATGTGCTTCAAATCCAAAGAATTTCAAATTTGCACTCCAAGCTTCTATGCCTAGATTTATGATTTCCTACACATATTAGATGAAAGGAAGGCCTTTTTTACTGTGGGAGTGCTGGAACACTGGAACAGGTTGCCCAGAGAAGTTGTGGGTGTCCCATCCCTGAAAGTATTCAAGGTCACCTTGGACGGGGCTTGGAGCAGCAACAAAGGAGAAGCTTGATGGTAGAGAAACAAAGTTGGACTATAGAAGAAACTCGGATTGAAGTATAGGATCAAGTTTTCTCTCAGCTCTTGGGGTAAATTCAAAGTTGTACAAAATGACATTTATCTGTGCTATTCACTACTGTAACAGAAAGTTTCATGAAAACTGTACAGAAGATAGTAAATTTTAAAAGAGATAAGAATTACAGCATAAAATCCATGGGATAGGTTACAACATGAGACACTCTCTAATTGAAAATCTCTGTGTTTCAGCACTTCATCAGGGTAAGATTTCATGAAGTGCCAAAGAAGGCGGCAAAATATCATTCGGGACATTATTTACTGGAATTCAGCCTGGCCATTAGTAGGAACTGCCTTTGAACATATCATGTAGATATACCACACACACTTTCCCTTCACTGAAAAATTACTGTTTACAACAAATAAGCAATTGACGATCAAAATTGATTGAAAGCATCTTAAACATGTCAAGTATTTCATTGTAGATGATCTGTGATCCAAATGCTTCTTCCACCTTCGAGTGGGACAGAAGAATTCTTCCATATCATGATGGTTTAAAATTGTATCAACCAATGTTTTCTGCTGAAAAGATATCATCTATTTTTTTCTATTTTTGGAAGAAAATATTCCTAGACATACAACAGGTGAGAACTAAGTAATTTTAAAGAAACAAATGAAATGAAAATATTCTGTAAATAGAATGAAATGAAAAGCTGTGTTTTAAATAGGAGCTAAATATTAAACAGAATTTTTGTACCAGGCATTTGAATTACTGCACCAGCTCTTTTGCCCATCAAGAGAGGCATTTCAGTCTTTTCCAAGGTGTTCATGATCTGCTATGCTGATCTCTGTGTGTGCCTAGGTGTGTGTGGAGGGGGGGGCATATGAAGGGGAGTGTGTATGTTTGCTTTACAATTGTTGTGGCAGATTCATGCCTCAGCTCCACATTTTGTTTTAAAAAGGTCACACCGAGTGGATATGAAGTTTACTATCAACAAGAGATCGATTCCCAAATCATCCATTTGACTCTCCCTTATAAATCATGTGCTTTGTTGCATATTTTATCAAATATACTTTCAAGCCAGATGGAGGAAGGAGGATGTGGGAATCCCTCCACCATCTTGCAACTTTTATGTAAGTAGGTTTTCAAGAAAATCATCATTTCTCTTTTAAATATGTCTGGAACAGGCATGATGGTAGTGTCAACCTGTTGGAGTTTTTGTTGCTGGAAGAAGTTGTACAAAAGGATTGGTTTTTACATTGACCAGTTACTGAATCAAGCGCAGGAATACATTGGAAATTTAGCTGGGGGTTCCTTTTCCCAGCAGACTACTTCTAGAACGAGCTTGTACACTGAAGCTGACTCTTTTGCTCTCTTTTTGTTTCTTTCCTATTTTCTTGGCTTCTTTGCCACTATCTAGACAATTTTGGAACTTTGTTCCCAACTAAAATGGTTTCAATAGTCTGATTGTGATCATACATTTTTACAAGGAATTTTTAAAATCTTTCCTCGAGTCCAGAAAGTCAAGGACTTAGATCTTTTTCTTCCCTTATCAATATTGCCATGAAATTGATAAATAAAGACCAACTCTTTATTTTTGTTTTTAACCCACGTAGATAATTCCCATCCATTAATCCATTTTGTGGACCAATAGCTGCCATTCTGATGGAAGCTGTCACTTCTTAACAATAGGCATTCTGTGACTATGTTGACAGCACTTTGGGTGAAGATCCTAACTGGTCTTAGATATACATAGGGAGAAATTTGCTCAGCCAGTGTCAGTCTTAAGCATGCGTATCAGAAGATCTTTCTAGAGCTGGGAATTTTCCCATGAAAGGGATTCAGTTAGGGAAGAGACACTTGTGCCAGAGTTTTACATTCTTCTTGAACACTGCTTAAGGAACTTAGATGCCATGTCCATTTGGATCTCTGTCTGCACAGAACTTTGTCATGCCAGTGCTTTGAAATGCATCTTGAAGAGAATTCACTAGCACAGAATGAAAGAGAGTGGAAGGGGTTGGTGGGGCTAACCAGGCCCAACCCCCCTGCCTAAACCAGGATACCTAGAGCCTCTTGCCCAGGATTCTATCTGGGTGTACTTTTAATGTCTTCAAAGATCCAGGCTCCACAATCTTTCTGGGCAGTCTGTGCCGTGGTTCAGTCACCCTGACAGTAAAGAAACATTTACTGATGTTCAAAGGCAATCTCCTGTATTTCAGTGTGTGCCCACTGCCTCTTGTCTTTTCCCTCAGCATCACTGAAAAGACACTGATTCCCTCCCCTTTGCACTATTGCTTCCATATGTATGTGTGATGCCATGTAGAGGTATGTCAAAAACCTCCCTGAAGCCCAGGCAGATAATATTCCCTTCATCTACCAGTCAAGTTGATTCATCAGAGGAGTTTAAAGTGATGTTCAGCATGAAATTCCCCTGAAAAATCATGCTAACTACATTATTTGGTCATCTGTCATGTGCCTGGCAAGGATTTCCAGGAAGAGCTGCTTCATCAACTTCCTGGGGATAAAAAAGAGGCTGGCTGGTTTGTACTATGGCGAGTCCTCTTAATTGCCTTTTTTGAAGATGGGTGTCATATGCTAACAACCACTCTTTAGCCTCTCTTGTCGTCTACATCTTAGCAAAACGCTTTTCCACTATGTCTGGCTAGGAAAAACTGTGCCAGCACAGAAAACATCTCCCATCGTGTTCTAGAAGTTGCACGGATGTCTGCCAAGTGTTTGGCAGGAAGAAAAGAAAAGTTGTCCAAAACAGCTTCCAATCGAATGTTCCTGTGATTGGAAAAGTCAGGAGAGTGCAAAGGTACTGTTTTCTATCAGTTGGCAAGGTGCGCACACAATCCCAGTGTTGTACAGCTTGCTTCTTCACCTTCCCGAAGCTGCCGCTCTCGCCGGCTGCCGGAGCCCAAGAAGCGGCTTCTTCGCGCAAAGACGATTGTGCCGCTCACAGTGCTCTCCTTAGCGCGGCTTCTGCCGAAAGACGCCCGGCAGCGGCTCTTACCTCCGGAGAGCACCCTACCTTCGTCTTTAGCTCCTCTTCTCATCTACACCTCGGCAAAAAGCTTCTCCACTATGTCTGGCTAGGAAAAACTGTGCCAGCACAGAAAACATCTCCCATCGTGTTCTAGAAGTTGCACGGATGTCTGCCAAGTGTTTGGCAGGAAGAAAAGAAAAGTTGTCCAAAACAGCTTCCAATCGAATGTTCCTGTGATTGGAAAAGTCAGGAGAGTGCAAAGGTACTGTTTTCTATCAGTTGGCAAGGTGCGCACACAATCCCAGTGTTGTACAGCTTGCTTCTTCACCTTCCCGAAGCTGCCGCTCTCGCCGGCTGCCGGAGCCCAAGAAGCGGCTTCTTCGCGCAAAGACGATTGTGCCGCTCACAGTGCTCTCCTTAGCGCGGCTTCTGCCGAAAGACGCCCGGCAGCGGCTCTTACCTCCGGAGAGCATCCTACCTTCGTCTTTAGCTCCTCTTCTCATCTACACCTCGGCAAAAAGCTTTTCCACTATGTCTGGCTAGGAAAAACTGTGCCAGCACAGAAAACATCTCCCATCGTGTTCTAGAAGTTGCACGGATGTCTGCCAAGGGTTTGGCAGGAAGAAAAGAAAAGTTGTCCAAAACAGCTTCCAATCGAATGTTCCTGTGATTGGAAAAGTCAGGAGAGTGCAAAGATACTGTTTTCTATCAGTTGGCAAGGTGCGCACACAATCCCAGTGTTGTACAGCTTGCTTCTTCACCTTCCCGAAGCTGCCGCTCTCGCCGGCTGCCGGAGCCCAAGAAGCGGCTTCTTCGCGCAAAGACGATTGTGCCGTTCACAGTGCTCTCCTTAGCGCGGCTTCTGCCGAAAGACGCCCGGCAGCGGCTCTTACCTCCGGAGAGCATCCTACCTTCGTCTTTCGCGTCTTTTGTAGTCTACATCTTAGCAAAACGCTTTTCCACTATGTCTGGCTAGGAAAACCCGTGCCAGCACAGAAAACATCTCCCATCGTGTTCTAGAAGTTGCACGGATGTCTGCCAAGTGTTTGGGAGGAAGAAAAGAAAAGTTGTCCAAAACAGCTTCCAATCGAATGTTCATGTGATTGGAAAAGTCAGGAGAGTGCAAAGGTACTGTTTTCTATCAGTTGGCAAGGTGCGCACACAATCCCAGTGTTGTACAGCTTGCTTCTTCATCTTCCCGAAGCTGCCACTCTCAGGAGGTAAGAGCCGCTGCCGGGCGTCTTTCGGCAGAAGCTGCGCTAAGGAGAGCACTGTGAGCGGCACAATCGTCTTTGCGCGAAGAAGCCGCTTCTTGGGCTCCGGCAGCCGGCGAGAGCGGCAGCTTCGGGAAGGTGAAGAAGCAAGCTGTACAACACTGGGATTGTGTGCGCACCTTGCCAACTGATAGAAAACAGTACCTTTGCACTCTCCTGACTTTTCCAATCACAGGAACATTCGATTGGAAGCTGTTTTGGACAACTTTTCTTTTCTTCCTGCCAAACACTTGGCAGACATCCGTGCAACTTCTAGAACACGATGGGAGATGTTTTCTGTGCTGGCACAGTTTTTCCTAGCCAGACATAGTGGAAAAGCGTTTTGCTAAGATGTAGACTACAAAAGACGCGAAAGACGAAGGTAGGATGCTCTCCGGAGGTAAGAGCCGCTGCCGGGCGTCTTTCGGCAGAAGCCGCGCTAAGGAGAGCACTGTGAGCGGCACAATCGTCTTTGCGCGAAGAAGCCGCTTCTTGGGCTCCGGCAGCCGGCGAGAGCGGCAGCTTCGGGAAGGTGAAGAAGCAAGCTGTACAACACTGGGATTGTGTGCGCACCTTGCCAACTGATAGAAAACAGTACCTTTGCACTCTCCTGACTTTTCCAATCACAGGAACATTCGATTGGAAGCTGTTTTGGACAACTTTTCTTTTCTTCCTGCCAAACACTTGGCAGACATCCGTGCAACTTCTAGAACACGATGGGAGATGTTTTCTGTGCTGGCACAGTTTTTCCTAGCCAGACATAGTGGAAAAGCGTTTTGCTAAGATGTAGACTACAAAAGACGAGAAAGACGAAGGTAGGATGCTCTCCGGAGGTAAGAGCCGCTGCCGGGCGTCTTTCGGCAGAAGCCGCGCTAAGGAGAGCACTGTGAGCGGCACAATCGTCTTTGCGCGAAGAAGCCGATTCATCGGCTCCGGCAGTCGGCGAGAGCGGCAGCTTCGGGAAGGTGAAGAAGCAAGCTGTACAACACTGGGATTGTGTGCGCACCTTGCCAACTGATAGAAAACAGTACCTTTGCACTCTCCTGACTTTTCCAATCACAGGAACATTCGATTGGAAGCTGTTTTGGACAACTTTTCTTTTCTTCCTGCCAAACACTTGGCAGACATCCGTGCAACTTCTAGAACACGATGGGAGATGTTTTCTGTGCTGGCACAGTTTTTCCTAGCCAGACATAGTGGAAAAGCGTTTTGCTAAGATGTAGACTACAAAAGACGCGAAAGACGAAGGTAGGATGCTCTCCGGAGGTAAGAGCCGCTGCCGGGCGTCTTTCGGCAGAAGCCGCGCTAAGGAGAGCCCTGTGAGCGGCACAATCGTCTTTGCGCGAAGAAGCCGCTTCTTGGGCTCCGGCAGCCGGCGAGAGCGGCAGCTTCGGGAAGGTGAAGAAGCAAGCTGTACAACACTGGGATTGTGTGCGCACCTTGCCAACTGATAGAAAACAGTACCTTTGCACTCTCCTGACTTTTCCAATCACAGGAACATTCGATTGGAAGCTGTTTTGGACAACTTTTCTTTTCTTCCTGCCAAACACTTGGCAGACATCCGTGCAACTTCTAGAACACGATGGGAGATGTTTTCTGTGCTGGCACAGTTTTTCCTAGCCAGACATAGTGGAAAAGCGTTTTGCTAAGATGTAGACTACAAAAGACGCGAAAGACGAAGGTAGGATGCTCTCCGGAGGTAAGAGCCGCTGCCGGGCGTCTTTCGGCAGAAGCCGCGCTAAGGAGAGCACTGTGAGCGGCACAATCGTCTTTGCGCGAAGAAGCCGCTTCTTGGGCTCCGGCAGCCGGCGAGAGCGGCAGCTTCGGGAAGGTGAAGAAGCAAGCTGTACAACACTGGGATTGTGTGCGCACCTTGCCAACTGATAGAAAACAGTACCTTTGCACTCTCCTGACTTTTCCAATCACAGGAACATTCGATTGGAAGCTGTTTTGGACAACTTTTCTTTTCTTCCTGCCAAACACTTGGCAGACATCCGTGCAACTTCTAGAACACGATGGGAGATGTTTTCTGTGCTGGCACAGTTTTTCCTAGCCAGACATAGTGGAAAAGCGTTTTGCTAAGATGTAGACTACAAAAGACGAGAAAGACGAAGGTAGGATGCTCTCCGGAGGTAAGAGCCGCTGCCGGGCGTCTTTCGGCAGAAGCCGCGCTAAGGAGAGCACTGTGAGCGGCACAATCGTCTTTGCGCGAAGAAGCCGCTTCTTGGGCTCCGGCAGCCGGCGAGAGCGGCAGCTTCGGGAAGGTGAAGAAGCAAGCTGTACAACACTGGGATTGTGTGCGCACCTTGCCAACTGATAGAAAACAGTACCTTTGCACTCTCCTGACTTTTCCAATCACAGGAACATTCGATTGGAAGCTGTTTTGGACAACTTTTCTTTTCTTCCTGCCAAACACTTGGCAGACATCCGTGCAACTTCTAGAACACGATGGGAGATGTTTTCTGTGCTGGCACAGTTTTTCCTAGCCAGACATAGTGGAAAAGCGTTTTGCTAAGATGTAGACTACAAAAGACGCGAAAGACGAAGGTAGGATGCTCTCCGGAGGTAAGAGCCGCTGCCGGGCGTCTTTCGGCAGAAGCCGCGCTAAGGAGAGCACTGTGAGCGGCACAATCGTCTTTGCGCGAAGAAGCCGCTTCTTGGGCTCCGGCAGCCGGCGAGAGCGGCAGCTTCGGGAAGGTGAAGAAGCAAGCTGTACAACACTGGGATTGTGTGCGCACCTTGCCAACTGATAGAAAACAGTACCTTTGCACTCTCCTGACTTTTCCAATCACAGGAACATTCGATTGGAAGCTGTTTTGGACAACTTTTCTTTTCTTCCTGCCAAACACTTGGCAGACATCCGTGCAACTTCTAGAACACGATGGGAGATGTTTTCTGTGCTGGCACAGTTTTTCCTAGCCAGACATAGTGGAAAAGCGTTTTGCTAAGATGTAGACTACAAAAGACGCGAAAGACGAAGGTAGGATGCTCTCCGGAGGTAAGAGCCGCTGCCGGGCGTCTTTCGGCAGAAGCCGCGCTAAGGAGAGCACTGTGAGCGGCACAATCGTCTTTGCGCGAAGAAGCCGCTTCTTGGGCTCCGGCAGCCGGCGAGAGCGGCAGCTTCGGGAAGGTGAAGAAGCAAGCTGTACAACACTGGGATTGTGTGCGCACCTTGCCAACTGATAGAAAACAGTACCTTTGCACTCTCCTGACTTTTCCAATCACAGGAACATTCGATTGGAAGCTGTTTTGGACAACTTTTCTTTTCTTCCTGCCAAACACTTGGCAGACATCCGTGCAACTTCTAGAACACGATGGGAGATGTTTTCTGTGCTGGCACAGTTTTTCCTAGCCAGACATAGTGGAAAAGCGTTTTGCTAAGATGTAGACTACAAAAGACGAGAAAGACGAAGGTAGGATGCTCTCCGGAGGTAAGAGCCGCTGCCGGGCGTCTTTCGGCAGAAGCCGCGCTAAGGAGAGCACTGTGAGCGGCACAATCGTCTTTGCGCGAAGAAGCCGCTTCTTGGGCTCCGGCAGCCGGCGAGAGCGGCAGCTTCGGGAAGGTGAAGAAGCAAGCTGTACAACACTGGGATTGTGTGCGCACCTTGCCAACTGATAGAAAACAGTACCTTTGCACTCTCCTGACTTTTCCAATCACAGGAACATTCGATTGGAAGCTGTTTTGGACAACTTTTCTTTTCTTCCTGCCAAACACTTGGCAGACATCCGTGCAACTTCTAGAACACGATGGGAGATGTTTTCTGTGCTGGCACAGTTTTTCCTAGCCAGACATAGTGGAAAAGCGTTTTGCTAAGATGTAGACTACAAAAGACGAGAAAGACGAAGGTAGGATGCTCTCCGGAGGTAAGAGCCGCTGCCGGGCGTCTTTCGGCAGAAGCCGCGCTAAGGAGAGCACTGTGAGCGGCACAATCGTCTTTGCGCGAAGAAGCCGCTTCTTGGGCTCCGGCAGCCGGCGAGAGCGGCAGCTTCGGGAAGGTGAAGAAGCAAGCTGTACAACACTGGGATTGTGTGCGCACCTTGCCAACTGATAGAAAACAGTACCTTTGCACTCTCCTGACTTTTCCAATCACAGGAACATTCGATTGGAAGCTGTTTTGGACAACTTTTCTTTTCTTCCTGCCAAACACTTGGCAGACATCCGTGCAACTTCTAGAACACGATGGGAGATGTTTTCTGTGCTGGCACAGTTTTTCCTAGCCAGACATAGTGGAAAAGCGTTTTGCTAAGATGTAGACTACAAAAGACGCGAAAGACGAAGGTAGGATGCTCTCCGGAGGTAAGAGCCGCTGCCGGGCGTCTTTCGGCAGAAGCCGCGCTAAGGAGAGCACTGTGAGCGGCACAATCGTCTTTGCGCGAAGAAGCCGCTTCTTGGGCTCCGGCAGCCGGCGAGAGCGGCAGCTTCGGGAAGGTGAAGAAGCAAGCTGTACAACACTGGGATTGTGTGCGCACCTTGCCAACTGATAGAAAACAGTACCTTTGCACTCTCCTGACTTTTCCAATCACAGGAACATTCGATTGGAAGCTGTTTTGGACAACTTTTCTTTTCTTCCTGCCAAACACTTGGCAGACATCCGTGCAACTTCTAGAACACGATGGGAGATGTTTTCTGTGCTGGCACAGTTTTTCCTAGCCAGACATAGTGGAAAAGCGTTTTGCTAAGATGTAGACTACAAAAGACGCGAAAGACGAAGGTAGGATGCTCTCCGGAGGTAAGAGCCGCTGCCGGGCGTCTTTCGGCAGAAGCCGCGCTAAGGAGAGCACTGTGAGCGGCACAATCGTCTTTGCGCGAAGAAGCCGCTTCTTGGGCTCCGGCAGCCGGCGAGAGCGGCAGCTTCGGGAAGGTGAAGAAGCAAGCTGTACAACACTGGGATTGTGTGCGCACCTTGCCAACTGATAGAAAACAGTATCTTTGCACTCTCCTGACTTTTCCAATCACAGGAACATTCGATTGGAAGCTGTTTTGGACAACTTTTCTTTTCTTCCTGCCAAACACTTGGCAGACATCCGTGCAACTTCTAGAACACGATGGGAGATGTTTTCTGTGCTGGCACAGTTTTTCCTAGCCAGACATAGTGGAAAAGCGTTTTGCTAAGATGTAGACTACAAAAGACGCGAAAGACGAAGGTAGGATGCTCTCCGGAGGTAAGAGCCGCTGCCGGGCGTCTTTCGGCAGAAGCCGCGCTAAGGAGAGCCCTGTGAGCGGCACAATCGTCTTTGCGCGAAGAAGCCGCTTCTTGGGCTCCGGCAGCCGGCGAGAGCGGCAGCTTCGGGAAGGTGAAGAAGCAAGCTGTACAACACTGGGATTGTGTGCGCACCTTGCCAACTGATAGAAAACAGTACCTTTGCACTCTCCTGACTTTTCCAATCACAGGAACATTCGATTGGAAGCTGTTTTGGACAACTTTTCTTTTCTTCCTGCCAAACACTTGGCAGACATCCGTGCAACTTCTAGAACACGATGGGAGATGTTTTCTGTGCTGGCACAGTTTTTCCTAGCCAGACATAGTGGAAAAGCGTTTTGCTAAGATGTAGACTACAAAAGACGCGAAAGACGAAGGTAGGATGCTCTCCGGAGGTAAGAGCCGCTGCCGGGCGTCTTTCGGCAGAAGCCGCGCTAAGGAGAGCACTGTGAGCGGCACAATCGTCTTTGCGCGAAGAAGCCGCTTCTTGGGCTCCGGCAGCCGGCGAGAGCGGCAGCTTCGGGAAGGTGAAGAAGCAAGCTGTACAACACTGGGATTGTGTGCGCACCTTGCCAACTGATAGAAAACAGTACCTTTGCACTCTCCTGACTTTTCCAATCACAGGAACATTCGATTGGAAGCTGTTTTGGACAACTTTTCTTTTCTTCCTGCCAAACACTTGGCAGACATCCGTGCAACTTCTAGAACACGATGGGAGATGTTTTCTGTGCTGGCACAGTTTTTCCTAGCCAGACATAGTGGAGAAGCTTTTTGCCGAGGTGTAGATGAGAAGAGGAGCTAAAGACGAAGGTAGGATGCTCTCCGGAGGTAAGAGCCGCTGCCGGGCGTCTTTCGGCAGAAGCCGCGCTAAGGAGAGCCCTGTGAGCGGCACAATCGTCTTTGCGCGAAGAAGCCGCTTCTTGGGCTCCGGCAGCCGGCGAGAGCGGCAGCTTCGGGAAGGTGAAGAAGCAAGCTGTACAACACTGGGATTGTGTGCGCACCTTGCCAACTGATAGAAAACAGTACCTTTGCACTCTCCTGACTTTTCCAATCACAGGAACATTCGATTGGAAGCTGTTTTGGACAACTTTTCTTTTCTTCCTGCCAAACACTTGGCAGACATCCGTGCAACTTCTAGAACACGATGGGAGATGTTTTCTGTGCTGGCACAGTTTTTCCTAGCCAGACATAGTGGAAAAGCGTTTTGCTAAGATGTAGACGACAAGAGAGGCTAAAGAGTGGATGTTAGCAAATGACACCCATCTTCAAAAAAGGCAATTAAGAGGACTCGCCATAGTACAAACCAGCCAGCCTCTTTTTTATCCCCAGGAAGTTGATGAAGCAGCTCTTCCTGGAAATCCTTGCCAGGCACATGACAGATGACCAAATAATGTAGTTAGCATGATTTTTCAGGGGAATTTCATGCTGAACATCACTTTAAACTCCTCTGATGAATCAACTTGACTGGTAGATGAAGGGAATATTATCTGCCTGGGCTTCAGGGAGGTTTTTGACATACCTCTACATGGCATCACACATATATATGGAAGCAATAGTGCAAAGGGGAGGGAATCAGTGTCTTTTCAGTGATGCTGAGGGAAAAGACAAGAGGCAGTGGGCACACACTGAAATACAGGAGATTGCCTTTGAACATCAGTAAATGTTTCTTTACTGTCAGGGTGACTGAACCACGGCACAGACTGCCCAGAAAGATTGTGGAGCCTGGATCTTTGAAGACATTAAAAGTACACCCAGATAGAATCCTGGGCAAGAGGCTCTAGGTATCCTGGTTTAGGCAGGGGGGTTGGGCCTGGTTAGCCCCACCAACCCCTTCCACTCTCTTTCATTCTGTGCTAGTGAATTCTCTTCAAGATGCATTTCAAAGCACTGGCATGACAAAGTTCTGTGCAGACAGAGATCCAAATGGACATGGCATCTAAGTTCCTTAAGCAGTGTTCAAGAAGAATGTAAAACTCTGGCACAAGTGTCTCTTCCCTAACTGAATCCCTTTCATGGGAAAATTCCCAGCTCTAGAAAGATCTTCTGATACGCATGCTTAAGACTGACACTGGCTGAGCAAATTTCTCCCTATGTATATCTAAGACCAGTTAGGATCTTCACCCAAAGTGCTGTCAACATAGTCACAGAATGCCTATTGTTAAGAAGTGACAGCTTCCATCAGAATGGCAGCTATTGGTCCACAAAATGGATTAATGGATGGGAATTATCTACGTGGGTTAAAAACAAAAATAAAGAGTTGGTCTTTATTTATCAATTTCATGGCAATATTGATAAGGGAAGAAAAAGATCTAAGTCCTTGACTTTCTGGACTCGAGGAAAGATTTTAAAAATTCCTTGTAAAAATGTATGATCACAATCAGACTATTGAAACCATTTTAGTTGGGAACAAAGTTCCAAAATTGTCTAGATAGTGGCAAAGAAGCCAAGAAAATAGGAAAGAAACAAAAAGAGAGCAAAAGAGTCAGCTTCAGTGTACAAGCTCGTTCTAGAAGTAGTCTGCTGGGAAAAGGAACCCCCAGCTAAATTTCCAATGTATTCCTGCGCTTGATTCAGTAACTGGTCAATGTAAAAACCAATCCTTTTGTACAACTTCTTCCAGCAACAAAAACTCCAACAGGTTGACACTACCATCATGCCTGTTCCAGACATATTTAAAAGAGAAATGATGATTTTCTTGAAAACCTACTTACATAAAAGTTGCAAGATGGTGGAGGGATTCCCACATCCTCCTTCCTCCATCTGGCTTGAAAGTATATTTGATAAAATATGCAACAAAGCACATGATTTATAAGGGAGAGTCAAATGGATGATTTGGGAATCGATCTCTTGTTGATAGTAAACTTCATATCCACTCGGTGTGACCTTTTTAAAACAAAATGTGGAGCTGAGGCATGAATCTGCCACAACAATTGTAAAGCAAACATACACACTCCCCTTCATATGCCCCCCCCTCCACACACACCTAGGCACACACAGAGATCAGCATAGCAGATCATGAACACCTTGGAAAAGACTGAAATGCTAAATGCCTCTCTTGATGGGCAAAAGAGCTGGTGCAGTAATTCAAATGCCTGGTACAAAAATTCTGTTTAATATTTAGCTCCTATTTAAAACACAGCTTTTCATTTCATTCTATTTACAGAATATTTTCATTTCATTTGTTTCTTTAAAATTACTTAGTTCTCACCTGTTGTATGTCTAGGAATATTTTCTTCCAAAAATAGAAAAAAATAGATGATATCTTTTCAGCAGAAAACATTGGTTGATACAATTTTAAACCATCATGATATGGAAGAATTCTTCTGTCCCTCTCGAAGGTGGAAGAAGCATTTGGATCACAGATCATCTACAATGAAATACTTGACATGTTTAAGATGCTTTCAATCAATTTTGATCGTCAATTGCTTATTTGTTGTAAACAGTAATTTTTCAGTGAAGGGAAAGTGTGTGTGGTATATCTACATGATATGTTCAAAGGCAGTTCCTACTAATGGCCAGGCTGAATTCCAGTAAATAATGTCCCGAATGATATTTTGCCGCCTTCTTTGGCACTTCATGAAATCTTACCCCGATGAAGTGCTGAAACACAGAGATTTTCTCTTAGAGAGTGTCTCATGTTGTAACCTATCCCATGGATTTTATGCTGTAATTCTTATCTCTTTTAAAATTTACTATCTTCTGTACAGTTTTCATGAAACTTTCTGTTACAGTAGTGAATAGCACAGATAAATGTCATTTTGTACAACTTTGAATTTACCCCAAGAGCTGAGAGAAAACTTGATCCTATACTTCAATCCGAGTTTCTTCTATAGTCCAACTTTGTTTCTCTACCATCAAGCTTCTCCTTTGTTGCTGCTCCAAGCCCCGTCCAAGGTGACCTTGAATACTTTCAGGGATGGGACACCCACAACTTCTCTGGGCAACCTGTTCCAGTGTTCCAGCACTCCCACAGTAAAAAAGGCCTTCCTTTCATCTAATATGTGTAGGAAATCATAAATCTAGGCATAGAAGCTTGGAGTGCAAATTTGAAATTCTTTGGATTTGAAGCACATTTTATATGAATACTGACTTACAGATGACTAAAAGATGTTGATGGGCATTTGAGCTGACAAGTTTTGAAAAAGTGCACGGAAATTAAAATTGAAACCACTAAAATTAAAAACTCCTTGCCATTTTCTTTTTCCTCTCCTATTCAAAATTGCATATGTCAGATATCAGTGCTTCATGCAAACCTCTCAGATGCTCTCAGAGAAAAAGCTTTTCTTTCAGACTAAGTTGCGGTTGACGTAGAACACTAGCAGGAGTGAAAGATTTTCTGGGCATCGGGGCAGCCCGTTCTCCTTGGATTTGTGTGCAGAATGCATTTTATCCAAACTGGAAAATAGATCCCAGCTCTGTTCTATTCATCATCCTTACTTCATCAGGCCAGAAGATTCTGTGAAAAGTAGCCTGTGGACCTTGAAGACAGCGCATGTGAACCAGATGAGAGGTGATAGAGAAGTTGAGGGAGAGAAGAAAGAGCATGAGGCTGAAACCAGAAAGTATTTCTCCACGTGATCATGGAAGATTGCAGGAGCCACTTGGTACTATCAAACCAGCCCAACTTGGCACTTGTGCCACCTTGGGTCTGGGAGCCATGTTGCATATCGTGCATTTTAAGGAGCCAGCTGGCCACACCCAGCCATATGCCCCCAAACACAAACCAAGGCCCTTTTCTCTGGCAAACAAAACTCAGCTGCCCTGCTTCTGGATGGCAGATTGCAGGAACCACTTGGTACTATCAAACCAGCCCAACTTGGCACTGGTGCCACCATGGGTCTGGTCACCATCCTGCCTATTGTAGCTTTTCAGGAGCCAGCCGGTCACTCTCAGCCATAGGCCCCCAAACACAAACCTCGGCCCGTTTCCCTGGCAAACAAAAGTAAGCTGCCCCGCTTCTGCATGGCAGATTGCAGGAGCTACTTAGTACTATCAAATCAGCCCGACTTGGCACAGGTGCCACCTTGGATCTGGGAACCATCCTGTGTATCGTGGATTTTCAGGGGCCAGCCGGCCACTCTCAGCCACATGCCCCCAAAAACAAACCACGGACCTTTTCTCTGGCAAACAAAAATCAGCTGCCCCACTTCTGGATGGCAGATTGCAGGAGCCACTTGGGACTATCACACCAGCACAACATGGCACTGCTGCCACCTTGGATCTGGGAACAATCCTGCGTATTGTACATATTCAGGAACCAGCCGAACACTCCCAGCCACAGGCCCCCAAACACAAACAACGGCCCTTTTCTCTGGCAAACAAAACTCAACTGCCCCTCTTCTGGATGGCAAATTGCAGGACGCACTTGGTACTACAAAAAGAGCCCGACTTGGCAGTGGTGCCACCTTGGCTCTGGGAACCATCCTGCGTATCGAGCATTTTAAGGAGCCAGCCGGCAATTCCCAGCCGTATGCCCCAAAAAGAAACCATGGACCTTTTCTCTGGCAAAAAAAACTCAGCTGTCCCGCTTCTGGATGGCAGATTGCAGGAGTTACTTTGAACCATACAACCAGCCTTACTTGGCACTGGTGCCACCTTGGATCTGGGAACCATCCTGCCTATCGTTGATTTTCAGGGGCCAGCCGGCCACTCTCAGCCATAGGCCCCCAAACCAAAACCTAGGCCTATTTCTCTGGCAAACAAAAGTAAGCTGCCCTGCTTCTGGATGGCAGATTGCAGGAGACACTTGGTACTCTCAAACCAGCCCGACTTGGCACTGGTGCGACCTTGGATCTGGGAACCATGCTCTGTATCGTGGATATTCAGGGGCCAGCCGGCCACTCTCAGCCATATGTCCCCAAACAGAAACCTCGGCCCGTTTCTCTGGCAAACAAAACTCAACTGCCCCTCTTCTGGATGGCAAATTGCAGGATGAACTTGATACTAAAACCGCAGGCCGACTTGGTAGTGGTGACACCTTGGGCCTGGGAACCATCATGCGTATCGAGCATTTTAAGGAGCCAGCCGGCCACTCCCAGCAATATGCCCCCAAAAACAATCCACGGAATTTTCCTCTGGCAAACAAAAATCAGCTGCCTCGCTTCTGGATGGCAGATTGCAGGAGCCACTTTGCACCATCAAACCAGCCCGACTTGGCACTGGTGCCACATTGCATCTGGGAACCATGCTGCCTAGCGTGGATTTTCAGGAGCCAGCCGGCCACTCTCAGCTATATACCCCCAAACAAAACCCACGGCCCGTTTCCCTGGCAAACAAAATTAAGCTGCCCCGCTTCTGGATGGCAGATTGCAGGACGCACTTGGTAGTATCAAACCAGCAAAACTTGGCACTGGTGCCACCTTGGGTCTGGGAACCATCCTGCGTATCGTGGGTTCAAAGGAGCCAGCCGGTCACTCCCAGCCACAGGCCCCCAAATACAAACAATGTCGCTTTTCCCTGGAAAACAAAACTCGCCTGCCAACTTTTTGATGGCAGATTGCAGGAGCCACTTGGTACTATCAAACCAGCCCAACTTGGCACTGGTGCCACCATGGGTCTGGTAACCATCCTGCCTATTGTAGCTTTCCAGGAGCCAGCCGGTCACTCCCAGCCATAGGTCCCCAGTCACAAACCTCGGCCCGTTTCCCTGGCAAACAAAAGTAAGCTACCCCGCTTCTGGATGGCAGATTGCAGGAGCCACTTGGTACTATCAAACCAGCCCAACTTGGCACTGGTGCCACCTTGGGTCTGGGAACCATGCTGCGTAACACAGATTCTAAGGCGCCAGTCGGCCACTACGAGCCACAAGCCCCCAAACACAAACAACGGCGCTATTCTCTTGCAAACAAAACTCAACTGCCCCTCTTCTGGATGGCAAATTGCAGGACGCACTTGGTACTATAAAAACAGCCCGACTTGGCACTGGTGCCCCCTTGGGTCTGGGAACCATCCTGCGTATCGATCTTTTTAATGAGACAGCCGGCCACTCCCAGCCATATGCCCCCAAACACAACCCACGGCCCTTTTCTCTGGCAAACAAAACTCAACTGCACCGCTTCTGGATGGCAGATTGCAGGAGCCACTTGGTACTATCAAACCAGCCCGACTTGGCACTGGTGCCACCTTGGGTCTGGGAACCATCCTGCGTATTGTGGGTTGTCAGGAGCCAGCCGAACACTCTCGGCCACAGACCCCAATTAAAAACAACGGCCCGTTTCACAGGCAAACAAAACTCAGCTGCCCCGCTTCTGGATGGGAGATTGCAGGAGGCACTTGGTGTAATCAAACCAGCCCGACTTGGCACTGGTGCCACCTTGGGTCTGGGAACCATCCTGCGTATCGTGGATTCTAAGGAGCCAGCCGGCCACTCCTAGCCACAGGCCCCCAAACAAAAACCTAGGCCTATTTCTCTGGCAAACAAAAGTAAGCTGCCCTGCTTCTGGATGGCAGATTGCAGGAGACACTTGGTACTATCAAACCAGCCCGACTTGGCACTGGTGCCACCTTGGATCTGGGAACCATGCTCTGTATCGTGGATATTCAGGGGCCAGCCGGCCACTCTCAGCCATATGTCCCCAAACAGAAACCTCGGCCCGTTTCTCTGGCAAACAAAACTCAACTGCCCCTCTTCTGGATGGCAAATTGCAGGATGAACTTGATACTAAAACCGCAGGCCGACTTGGTAGTGGTGACACCTTGGGCCTGGGAACCATCATGCGTATCGAGCATTTTAAGGAGCCAGCCGGCCACTCCCAGCAATATGCCCCCAAAAACAATCCACGGAATTTTCCTCTGGCAAACAAAAATCAGCTGCCTCGCTTCTGGATGGCAGATTGCAGGAGCCACTTTGCACCATCAAACCAGCCCGACTTGGCACTGGTGCCACATTGCATCTGGGAACCATGCTGCCTAGCGTGGATTTTCAGGAGCCAGCCGGCCACTCTCAGCTATATGCCCCCAAACAAAACCCACGGCCCGTTTCCCTGGCAAACAAAATTAAGCTGCCCCGCTTCTGGATGGCAGATTGCAGGACGCACTTGGTAGTATCAAACCAGCAAAACTTGGCACTGGTGCCACCTTGGGTCTGGGAACCATCCTGCGTATCGTGGGTTCAAAGGAGCCAGCCGGTCACTCCCAGCCACAGGCCCCCAAATACCATCAATGTCGCTTTTCCCTGGAAAACAAATCTCGCCTGCCAACTTTTTGATGGCAGATTGCAGGAGCCACTTGGTACTATCAAACCAGCCCAACTTGGCACTGGTGCCACCATGGGTCTGGTCACCATCCTGCCTATTGTAGCTTTCCAGGAGCCAGCCGGTCACTCCCAGCCATAGGTCCCCAGTCACAAACCTCGGCCCGTTTCCCTGGCAAACAAAAGTAAGCTACCCCGCTTCTGGATGGCAGATTGCAGGAGCCACTTGGTACTATCAAACCAGCCCAACTTGGCACTGGTGCCACCTTGGGTCTGGGAACCATGCTGCGTAACACAGATTCTAAGGCGCCAGTCGGCCACTACGAGCCACAAGCCCCCAAACACAAACAACGGCGCTATTCTCTGGCAAACAAAACTCAACTGCCCCTCTTCTGGATGGCAAATTGCAGGACGCACTTGGTACTATAAAAACAGCCCGACTTGGCACTGGTGCCCCCTTGGGTCTGGGAACCATCCTGCGTATCGATCTTTTTAATGAGACAGCCGGCCACTCCCAGCCATATGCCCCCAAACACAACCCACGGCCCTTTTCTCTGGCAAACAAAACTCAACTGCACCGCTTCTGGATGGCAGATTGCAGGAGCCACTTGGTACTATCAAACCAGCCCGACTTGGCACTGGTGCCACCTTGGGTCTGGGAACCATCCTGCGTATTGTGGGTTGTCAGGAGCCAGCCGAACACTCTCGGCCACAGACCCCAATTAAAAACAACGGCCCGTTTCACAGGCAAACAAAACTCAGCTGCCCCGCTTCTGGATGGGAGATTGCAGGAGGCACTTGGTGTAATCAAACCAGCCCGACTTGGCACTGGTGCCACCTTGGGTCTGGGAACCATCCTGCGTATCGTGGATTCTAAGGAGCCAGCCGGCCACTCCTAGCCACAGGCCCCCAAACAAAAACCTAGGCCTATTTCTCTGGCAAACAAAAGTAAGCTGCCCTGCTTCTGGATGGCAGATTGCAGGAGACACTTGGTACTATCAAACCAGCCCGACTTGGCACTGGTGCCACCTTGGATCTGGGAACCATGCTCTGTATCGTGGATATTCAGGGGCCAGCCGGCCACTCTCAGCCATATGTCCCCAAACAGAAACCTCGGCCCGTTTCTCTGGCAAACAAAACTCAACTGCCCCTCTTCTGGATGGCAAATTGCAGGATGAACTTGATACTAAAACCGCAGGCCGACTTGGTAGTGGTGACACCTTGGGCCTGGGAACCATCATGCGTATCGAGCATTTTAAGGAGCCAGCCGGCCACTCCCAGCAATATGCCCCCAAAAACAATCCACGGAATTTTCCTCTGGCAAACAAAAATCAGCTGCCTCGCTTCTGGATGGCAGATTGCAGGAGCCACTTTGCACCATCAAACCAGCCCGACTTGGCACTGGTGCCACATTGCATCTGGGAACCATGCTGCCTAGCGTGGATTTTCAGGAGCCAGCCGGCCACTCTCAGCTATATGCCCCCAAACAAAACCCACGGCCCGTTTCCCTGGCAAACAAAACTAAGCTGCCCCGCTTCTGGATGGCAGATTGCAGGACGCACTTGGTAGTATCAAACCAGCAAAACTTGGCACTGGTGCCACCTTGGGTCTGGGAACCATCCTGCGTATCGTGGGTTCAAAGGAGCCAGCCGGTCACTCCCAGCCACAGGCCCCCAAATACAAACAATGTCGCTTTTCCCTGGAAAACAAATCTCGCCTGCCAAATTTGATGGCAGATTGCAGGAGCCACTTGGTACTATCAAACCAGCCCAACTTGGCACTGGTGCCACCATGGGTCTGGTCACCATCCTGCCTATTGTAGCTTTCCAGGAGCCAGCCGGTCACTCCCAGCCATAGGTCCCCAGTCACAAACCTCGGCCCGTTTCCCTGGCAAACAAAAGTAAGCTACCCCGCTTCTGGATGGCAGATTGCAGGAGCCACTTGGTACTATCAAACCAGCCCAACTTGGCACTGGTGCCACCTTGGGTCTGGGAACCATGCTGCGTAACACAGATTCTAAGGCGCCAGTCGGCCACTACGAGCCACAAGCCCCCAAACACAAACAACGGCGCTATTCTCTGGCAAACAAAACTCAACTGCCCCTCTTCTGGATGGCAAATTGCAGGACGCACTTGGTACTATAAAAACAGCCCGACTTGGCACTGGTGCCCCCTTGGGTCTGGGAACCATCCTGCGTATCGATCTTTTTAATGAGACAGCCGGCCACTCCCAGCCATATGCCCCCAAACACAACCCACGGCCCTTTTCTCTGGCAAACAAAACTCAACTGCACCGCTTCTGGATGGCAGATTGCAGGAGCCACTTGGTACTATCAAACCAGCCCGACTTGGCACTGGTGCCACCTTGGGTCTGGGAACCATCCTGCGTATTGTGGGTTGTCAGGAGCCAGCCGAACACTCTCGGCCACAGACCCCAATTAAAAACAACGGCCCGTTTCACAGGCAAACAAAACTCAGCTGCCCCGCTTCTGGATGGCAGATTGCAGGAGCCACTTGGTGTAATCAAACCAGCCCGACTTGGCACTGGTGCCACCTTGGGTCTGGGAACCATCCTGCGTATCGTGGATTCTAAGGAGCCAGCCGGCCACTCCTAGCCACAGGCCCCCAAACAAAAACCTAGGCCTATTTCTCTGGCAAACAAAAGTAAGCTGCCCTGCTTCTGGATGGCAGATTGCAGGAGACACTTGGTACTATCAAACCAGCCCGACTTGGCACTGGTGCCACCTTGGATCTGGGAACCATGCTCTGTATCGTGGATATTCAGGGGCCAGCCGGCCACTCTCAGCCATATGTCCCCAAACAGAAACCTCGGCCCGTTTCTCTGGCAAACAAAACTCAACTGCCCCTCTTCTGGATGGCAAATTGCAGGATGAACTTGATACTAAAACCGCAGGCCGACTTGGTAGTGGTGACACCTTGGGCCTGGGAACCATCATGCGTATCGAGCATTTTAAGGAGCCAGCCGGCCACTCCCAGCAATATGCCCCCAAAAACAATCCACGGAATTTTCCTCTGGCAAACAAAAATCAGCTGCCTCGCTTCTGGATGGCAGATTGCAGGAGCCACTTTGCACCATCAAACCAGCCCGACTTGGCACTGGTGCCACATTGCATCTGGGAACCATGCTGCCTAGCGTGGATTTTCAGGAGCCAGCCGGCCACTCTCAGCTATATGCCCCCAAACAAAACCCACGGCCCGTTTCCCTGGCAAACAAAATTAAGCTGCCCCGCTTCTGGATGGCAGATTGCAGGACGCACTTGGTAGTATCAAACCAGCAAAACTTGGCACTGGTGCCACCTTGGATCTGGGAACCATCCTTCCTATCGTGGATTTTCAGGAGCCAGCCGGTCACTCTCAGCCATAGGCCCCAAACACAAACCACGGCCCTTTTCTCTGGAAAACAAAACTCAACTGCCCCTCTTCTGGATGGCAGATTGCAGGAGCCACTGGGTACTATGAAACCAGCCCTACTTGGCACTGATGCCACCTTGGGTCTGGGAACCATGCTGCGTATCATGGATTTTCAGGAGCCAGCCGGCCACTGCCAGCCACAGGCCCCGAAACACAAACAACAGCCTTTTTCTCTGGCAAACAAAATTCAGCTGCCCCGCTTCTGGATGGCAGATTGCAGGAACCACTTGGTACTAACAAACCAGCCCGACTTGGCACTGATGCCACCTTGGGTCTGGGAACCATCCTGCGTATCGTGGATTCAAAGGAGCCAGCTGGCCACTCCCAGCCACAGGCCCCAAAACACACACAACGGTGCTTTTCCCTGGAAAACAAAACTCGCCTGCCAAACTTTTGATGGCAGATTGCAGGAGCCACTTGTTATTATCAAACCAGCCCAACTTGGCACTGGTGCCACCATGGGTCTGGTCACCATCCTGCCTATCGTAGCTTTTCAGGAGCCAGCCAGCCACCCCCAGCCAGAGGCCCCCAGACAAATATTTCGGCCCGTTTCCCTGGCAAACAAAAGTAAGCTGCCCCGCTTCTGGATGGCAGATTGCAGGAGCCACTTGGTACTATCAAACCAGCCCAACTTGGCACTGGTGCCAACTCAGGTCTGGGAACCATCCTGCGTATCGTGGGTTCTAAGGAGCCAGCTGGCCACTCCCAGCCACAGGCCCCCAAACACAAACAACGGCGCTTTTCCCTGGAAAACAAAACTCGCCTGCCAACTTTTTGATGGCAGATTGCAGGAGCCACTTGGTACTATCAAACCAGCCCAACTTGGCACTGGTGCCACCATGGGTCTGGTAACCATCCTGCCTATTGTAGCTTTCCAGGAGCCAGCCGGTCACTCCCAGCCATAGGTCCCCAGTCACAAACCTCGGCCCGTTTCCCTGGCAAACAAAAGTAAGCTACCCCGCTTCTGGATGGCAGATTGCAGGAGCCACTTGGTACTATCAAACCAGCCCAACTTGGCACTGGTGCCACCTTGGGTCTGGGAACCATGCTGCGTAACACAGATTCTAAGGCGCCAGTCGGCCACTACGAGCCACAAGCCCCCAAACACAAACAACGGCGCTATTCTCTGGCAAACAAAACTCAACTGCCCCTCTTCTGGATGGCAAATTGCAGGACGCACTTGGTACTATAAAAACAGCCCGACTTGGCACTGGTGCCCCCTTGGGTCTGGGAACCATCCTGCGTATCGATCTTTTTAATGAGACAGCCGGCCGCTCCCAGCCATATGCCCCCAAACACAACCCACGGCCCTTTTCTCTGGCAAACAAAACTCAACTGCACCGCTTCTGGATGGCAGATTGCAGGAGCCACTTGGTACTATCAAACCAGCCCGACTTGGCACTGGTGCCACCTTGGGTCTGGGAACCATCCTGCGTATTGTGGGTTGTCAGGAGCCAGCCGAACACTCTCGGCCACAGATCCCAATTAAAAACAACGGCCCGTTTCACAGGCAAACAAAACTCAGCTGCCCCGCTTCTGGATGGGAGATTGCAGGAGGCACTTGACACTGTGAAACCAGCCCCACTTGGCACTGGTGCCACCTTGGGTCTGGGAACCATGCTGCGTATCATGGATTTTCAGGAGCCAGCCGGCCACTCCCAGCCACAGGCCCCCAAACACAAACCACAGACTTTTTGTCTGGCAAACAAAATTCAGCTGCCCCGCTTCTGGATGGCAGATTGCAGGAGCCACTTGGGACTATCACACCAGCACAACATGGCACTGCTGCCACCTTGGATCTGGGAACCATCCTTCCTATCGTGGATTTTCAGGGGCCAGCCGGTCACTCTCAGCCATAGGCCCCAAACACAAACCACGGCCCTTTTCTCTGGAAAACAAAACTCAACTGCCCCTCTTCTGGATGGCAGATTGCAGGAGCCACTGGGTACTATGAAACCAGCCCTACTTGGCACTGATGCCACCTTGGGTCTGGGAACCATGCTGCGTATCATGGATTTTCAGGAGCCAGCCGGCCACTGCCAGTCACAGGCCCCGAAACACAAACAAGAGCCTTTTTCTCTGGCAAACAAAATTCAGCTGCCCCGCTTCTGGATGGCAGATTGCAGGAACCACTTGGTACTAACAAAACAGCCCGACTTGGCACTGATGCCACCTTGGGTCTGGGAACCATCCTGCGTATCGTGGATTCAAAGGAGCCAGCTGGCCACTCCCAGCCACAGGCCCCAAAACACACACAACGGTGCTTTTCCCTGGAAAACAAAACTCGCCTGCCAAACATTTGATGGCAGATTGCAGGAGCCACTTGGTATTATCAAACCAGCCCAACTTGGCACTGGTGCCACCATGGGTCTGGTCACCATCCTGCCTATCGTAGCTTTTCAGGAGCCAGCCAGCCACCCCCAGCCAGAGGCCCCCAGACAAATATTTCGGCCCGTTTCCCTGGCAAACAAAAGTAAGCTGCCCCGCTTCTGGATGGCAGATTGCAGGAGCCACTTGGTACTATCAAACCAGCCCAACTTGGCACTGGTGCCAACTCAGGTCTGGGAACCATCCTGCGTATCGTGGGTTCTAAGGAGCCAGCTGGCCACTCCCAACCACAGGCCCCCAAACACAAACAACGGCGCTTTTCCCTGGAAAACAAAACTCGCCTGCCAACTTTTTGATGGCAGATTGCAGGAGCCACTTGGTACTATCAAACCAGCCCAACTTGGCACTGGTGCCACCATGGGTCTGGTAAACATCCTGCCTATCGTAGCTTTTCAGGAGCCAGCCGGTCACTCCCAGCCATAGGCCCCCAGACACAAACCTCGGCCCGTTTCCCTGGCAAACAAAAGTAAGCTGCCCCGCTTCTGCATGGCAGATTGCAGGAGCTACTTAGTACTATCAAACCAGCCCGACTTGGCACTGGTGACACCTCTGGTCTGGGAACCATCCTGCCTATCGTGGATTTTCAGGGGCCAGCCGGCCACTCTCAGCCATATGCCCCAAAAACAAACCACGGCCCTTTTCTCTGGCAAACAAAACTCAACTGCCCCTCTTCTGGATGGCAAATTTTAGGACGCACTTTGTACTACGAAAACCGCCCGACGTGGCACTGGTGCCACCTTGTGTCAGGGAACCATCCTGCATATCGAGCTTTTTAAGGAGCCAGCCGGCCACGCCCAGCCATATACCCCCAAAAACAAACCACGGACCATTTCTCTTGGAAACAAAAATCCGCTGCCCCGCGTCTGTATGGCAGATTGCAGGAGCCACTTTGCACCATCAAACCAGCCCGACTTGGCACTGGTGCCACCTTGGGTCTGGGAACAATCCTGCATATCGTGGATTCTAAGGAGCCAGCCGGCCACTCCCTGCCACAGGCCCCCAAACACAAACAACGGCGCTTTTCCCTGGAAAACAAAATTCGCCTGCCAACTTTTTGATGGCAGATTGCAGGAGCCACTTGGTACTATCAAATCATCCCAACTTGGCACTGGTGCCACTATGGGTCTGGGAACCATCCTGCCTATTGTAGCATTTCAGGAGCCAGCCGGTCACTCCCAGCCATAGGCCCCCAGACACAAACCTCGGACCGTTTCCCTGGCAAACAAAATTAAGCTGCCCCGATTCTGGATGGCAGATTGCAGGAGCCACTTGGTTGTGTCAAACCAGCCCGACTTGGCACTGGTGCCACCTTGGGTCTGGGAACCATCCTGCGTAACGTGGATTCTAAGCAGCCACCCGGCCACTCTGAGCCACAGGCCCCCAAACACAAACAACAGCGCTTTTCCCTGGAAAACAAAACTCGCCTGCCAACTTTTTGATGGCAGATTGCAGGAGCCACTTGGTACTATCAAACCAGCCCAACTTGGCACTGGTGCCACCTCTGGTCTGGGAACCATCCTGCCTATTGTAGCTTTTCAGGAGCCAGCCGGTCACTCCCAGCCATAGACCCCCAGACAAAAACCTCGGCCCGTTTCCCTGGAAAACAAAAGTAAGTTACCCCGATTCTGGATGGCAGATTGCAGGAGCCACTTGGTACTATCAAATCAGCCCAACTTGGCACTGGTGCCACCATGGGTCTGGTAAACATCCTGCCTATCGTAGCTTTTCAGGAGCCAGCCGGTCACTCCCTGCCATAGGCCCCCGGACACAAACCTCGGCCCGTTTCCCTGGCAAACAAAAGTAAGCTGCCCCGCTTTTGGATGGCAGATTGCAGGATGCACTTGGTACTTACAAACCAGCCCGACTTGGCCCTGGTGCCACCTTGGCTCTGGGAACCATGCTGCGTAACGTAGATTCTACGAGGACAGGCGCCCACTCCCAGCCACAGGTCTCTAAACAAAAACAACGGCGCTTTTCCCTGGAAAACAAAACTCGCCTGCCAACTTCTTGATGGCAGATTGCAGGAGCCACTTGGTACTATCAAACCAGCCCAACTTGGCACTGGTGCCACCATGCGTCTGGTCACCATCCTGCCTATCGTAGCTTTTCAGGAGCCAGCCGCTCACTCCCACCCATAGGCCCCCAGACAAATACCTCGGCACGTTTCCCTGGCAAACAAAAGTAGGCTGCCCCGCTTCTGGATGGCAAATCGCAGGACGCACTTGGTACTACGAAAACAGCCCGACTTGGCACTGATGCCACCTTGGGTCAGGGAACAATCCTGCGTATAGAGCTTTTTAAGGAGCCAGCCGGCCACGTCCAGTCATATACCCCCAAAAAAAAAACCACGGAACTTTTCTCCAGCAAACAAAAATCCGCTGCCCCGCGTCTGGATGGCAGATTGCAGGAGCTATTTAGTATTATCAAAGCAGCCCGACTTGGCACTGGTGGCACCATGAGTCTGGTAACCATCCTGCCTATCGTAGCTTTTCAGTAGTCAGCCGGTCACTCCCAGCCATAGGCCCCCAGACAAATACCTCGGCCCGTTTCCCTGGGAAAAAAAAGTAAGCTGTCCCGCTTCTGGATGGCAGATTGCAGGAGCCACTTGGTACTATCAAACCAGCCCAACTTGTTCCCAGACCCAAGGTGGCACCAGTGCCACGTGGGGCTGGTTTTATGGTGCAACGTGGCTCCTGCAATCTGCCATCCAAAAGCGGGGCAGCTTACTTTTGTTTGCCAGGGAAACGGGCCGAGGTTTGTGTCTGGGGGTCTATGGCTGGGAGTGACCGGCTGGCTCCTGAAAAGCTACGATAGGCAGGATGGTTCCCAGAACAGACGTGGCACCAGTGCCAAGTTGGGCTGGTTTGATAGTACCAAGTGGCTCCTGCAATCTGCCATCAAAAAGTTGGCAGGCGAGTTTTGTTTTACAGGGAAAAGCGCCGTAGTTTTTGTTTGGGGGCCTGTGGCTCAGAGTGGCCGGGTGGCTGCTTAGAATCCACGATACGCAGGATGGTTCCCAGACCCAAGGTGGCACCAGTGCCAAGTCGGGCTGGTTTGACACAACCAAGTGGCTCCTGCAATCTGCCATCCAGAATCGGGGCAGCTTAATTTTGTTTGCCAGGGAAACGGTCCGAGGTTTGTGTCTGGGGTCCTATGGCTGGGAGTGACCGGCTGGCTCCTGAAATGCTACAATAGGCAGGATGGTTCCCAGACCCATAGTGGCACCAGTGCCAAGTTGGGATGATTTGATAGTACCAAGTGGCTCCTGCAATCTGCCATCAAAAAGTTGGCAGGCGAATTTTGTTTTCCAGGGAAAAGCGCCGTTGTTTGTGTTTGGGGGCCTGTGGCTGGGAGTGGCCGGCTGGCTCCTTAGAATCCACGATATGCAGGATTGTTCCCAGACCCAAGGTGGCACCAGTGCCAAGTCGGGCTGGTTTGATGGTGCAAAGTGGCTCCTGCAATCTGCCATACAGACGCGGGGCAGCGGATTTTTGTTTCCAAGAGAAATAGTCCGTGGTTTGTTTTTGGGGGTTTATGGCTGGGCGTGGCCGGCTGGCTCCTTAAAAAGCTCGATATGCAGGATGGTTCCCTGACACAAGGTGGCACCAGTGCCACGTCGGGCGGTTTTCGTAGTACAAAGTGCGTCCTAAAATTTGCCATCCAGAAGAGGGGCAGTTGAGTTTTGTTTGCCAGAGAAAAGGGCCGTGGTTTGTTTTTGGGGGCATATGGCTGAGAGTGGCCGGCTGGCTCCTGAAAAGCTACGATAGGCAGGATGTTTACCAGACCCATGGTGGCACCAGTGCCAAGTTGGGCTGATTTGATAGTACCAAGTGGCTCCTGCAATCTGCCATCCAGAATCGGGGTAGCTTACTTTTGTTTTTCAGGGAAACGGGCCGAGGTTTGTGTCTGGGGGTCTATGGTTGGGAGTGGCAGGCTGGCTCCTTAGAAACCACGATACGCAGCATGGTTCCCAGACCAGAGGTGGCACCAGTGCCAAGTTGGGCTGGTTTGATACTACCAAGTGGTTCCTGCAATCTGCCATCCAGAAGCGGGGCAGCTTACTTTTGTTTGCCAGGGAAACGGATCGTTGTTTGTGTTTGGGGGCCTATGGCTGGGACTGACCGGCTGGCTCCATAAAATCCACGATACGCAGGATGGTTCCCAGACCAGAAGTGGCACCAGTGCCAAGTCGGGCTGGTTTGATAGTACCAAGTGGCTCCTGCAATCTGCCATCCAGAAGCGGGGCAGCTTACTTTTGTTTGCCAGGGAAACGGGCCGAGGTTTGTGTCTCGGGGCCTATGGCAGGCAGTGACTGGCTGGCTCCTGAAAGCTACGATAGGCAGGATGGTGACAAGACCCATGGTGGCACCAGTGCCAAGTTGGGCTGGTTTGATAGTACCAAGTGGCTCCTGCAATCTGCCATCAAAACGTTGGCAGGCGAGTTTTGTTTTCCAGGGAAAAGCGCCGTTGTTTGTGTTTGGGGGCCTGTGGTTGGGAGTGGCCGGCTGGCTCCTTAGAACCCACGATACGCAGGATGGTTCCCAGACCAGAGGTGGCACCAGTGCCAAGTCGGGCTGGTTTGATAGTACCAAGTGGCTCCTGCAATCTGCCATCCAGAAGCGGGGCAGCTTACTTTTGTTTGCCACGGAAACGGGCCGTTGTTTGTGTTTGGGGGCCTGTGGCTGGGAGTGGCCGGCTGGCTCCTTAGAATACACGATACGCACCATGGTATCCAGACCCAAGGTGGCACCAGTGCCAAGTTTTGCTGGTTTGATAGTACCAAGTGGTTCCTGCAATCTGCCATCCAGAAGCAGGGCAGCTTACTTTTGTTTGCCAGGGAAACGGGCCGAGGTTTGTGTCTGGGGGCCTATGGCTGCGAGTGACCGGCTGGCTCCTGAAAAGCTACGATAGCCAGGATGGTGACCAGACCCATGGTGGCACCAGTCCCAAGTTGGGCTGGTTTGATAGTACCAAGTGGCTCCTGCAATCTGCCATCAAAAGTTTGGCAGGCGAGTTTTGTTTTCCAGGGAAAAGCGCCGTTGATGTGTTTAGGGGCCTGTGGCTGGGAGTGGCCGGCTGGCTCCTTAGAATCCACCATACGCAGGATGGTTCCCAGACCCAAGGTGGCACCAGTGCCTAGTCGGGATAGTTTGATGGTGCAAAGTGGCTCCTGCAATCTGCCATCCAGAAGCGGGGCAGCTTACTTTTGTTTGCCAGGGAAACGGGCCGAGGTTTGTGTCTGGGGGCCTATGGCTGGGAGTGACCGGCTGGCTCCTGAAAAGCTACGATAGGCAGGATGGTGACCAGACCCAAGGTGGCACCAGTGCCAAGTTGGGCTGGTTTGATGGTACCAAGTGGCTCCTGCAATCTGCCATCAAAAACTTGGCAGGCGAGTTTTGTTTTCCAGGGAAAAGCGCCGTTGTTTTTGTTTGGGGGCCTGTGGCTGGGAGTGGCCGGCTGGCTCATTAGAATCCACGATACGCAGGATGGTTCCCAGACTTGTCGTGGCACCAGTGCCAAGTCGGGCTGGTTTGATAGTACCAAGTGGATCCTGCAATCTGCCATCCAGAAGCGGGGCAGCTTACTTTTGTTTGCCAGGGAAACGGGCCGAGGTTTTTGTCTGGGGGCCTATGGCTGGGAGTGACCGGCTGGCTCCTGAAAAGCTACGATAGGCAGGATGGTGACCAGACCCATGGTGGCAGCAGTGCCAAGTTGGGCTGGTTTGATAGTACCAAGTGGCTCCTGCAATCTGCCATCAAAAAGTTGGCAGGCGAGTTTTGTTTTCCAGGGAAAAGTGCCGTTGTTTGTGTATGGGTGCCTGTGGCTGGGAGTGGCCGGCTGGCTCTTTAGAATCCACGATACGCAGGATGGTTCCCAGACCAGTGGTGGCACCAGTGCCAAGTCGGGCGGGTTTGATAGTAACAAATGCGTCCTACAATCTGCCATCCAGAAGCGGGGCAGCTTACTTTTGTTTTCCAGGGAAACGGGCCGAGGTTTTTGTCTGGGGTCCTATGGCTGGGAGTGACCGGCTGGCTCGTGAAAAGCTACGATAGGCAGGATGGTGACAAGACCCATGGCGGCACCAGTGCCAAGTTGGGCTGGTTTGATAGTACCAAGTGGCTCCTGCAATCTGCCATCAAAAAATTGGCAGGCGAGTTTTGTTTTCCAGGGAAAAGCGCCGTTGTTTGTGTTTGGGGGCCTGTGGCTGGGAGTGGCCAGCTGGCTCCTTAGAATCCACGATACGCAGGATGGTTCCCAGACCAGAGGTGGCACCAGTGCCAAGTCGGGCTGGTTTGATAGTACCAAGTGGTTCCTGCAATCTGCCATCCAGAAGCGGGGCAGCTTACTTTTGTTTGCCAGGGAAACCGGCCGAGCTTTGTGTCTGGGGGCCTATGGCTGGGAGTGACCGGCTGGCTCCTGAAAAGCTACGATAGGCAGGATGGTGACCAGACCCATGGTGGCACCAGTGCCAAGTTGGGCTGGTTTGATAGTACCAAGTGGCTCCTGCAATCTGCCATCAAAAAGTTGGCAGGCAAGTTTTCCTTACCAGGGAAAAGCGCCGTTGTTTTTGTTTAGAGGCCTATGGCTGGGAGTGGCAGGCTGGCTCCTTAGAATCCACGATACGCAGGATGGTTCCTAGACTTGACGTGGCACCAGTGCCAAGTTGGGCTGGTTTGATAGTACCAAGTGCGTCCTGCAATCTGCCATCCAGAAGTGGGGTAGATTACTTTTGTTTGCCAGGGAAACGGGCCGAGGTTTGTGTCCGGGGGCCTATGGCAGGGAGTGACCGGCTGGCTCCTGAAAAGCTACGATAGGCAGGATGTTTACCAGACCCATGGTGGCACCAGTGCCAAGTTGGGCTGATTTGATAGTACCAAGTGGCTCCTGCAATCTGCCATCCAGAATCGGGGTAACTTACTTTTGTTTTCCAGGGAAACGGGCCGAGGTTTGTGTCTGGGGGTCTATGGCTGGGAGTGACCGGCTGGCTCCTGAAAAGCTATGATAGGCAGGATGGTTCCCAGACCAGACGTGGCACCAGTGCCAAGTTGGGCTGGTTTGATAGTACCAAGTGGCTCCTGCAATCTGCCATCAAATTTGGCAGGCGAGTTTTGTTTTCCAGGGAAAAGCGCCGTTGTTTGTGTTTGGGGGCCTGTGGCTCAGAGTGGCCGGGTGGCTGCTTAGAATCCACGTTACGCAGGATGGTTCCCAGACCCAAGGTGGCACCAGTGCCAAGTCGGGCTGGTTTGACACAACCAAGTGGCTCCTGCAATCTGCCATCCAGAATCGGGGCAGCTTAATTTTGTTTGCCAGGGAAACGGTCCGAGGTTTGTGTCTGGGGGCCTATGGCTGGGAGTGACCGGCTGGCTCCTGAAATGCTACAATAGGCAGGATGGTTCCCAGACCCATAGTGGCACCAGTGCCAAGTTGGGATGATTTGATAGTACCAAGTGGCTCCTGCAATCTGCCATCAAAAAGCTGGCAGGCGAATTTTGTTTTCCAGGGAAAAGCGCCGTTGTTTGTGTTTGGGGGCCTGTGGCAGGGAGTGGCCGGCTGGCTCCTTAGAATCCACGATATGCAGGATTGTTCCCAGACCCAAGGTGGCAGCAGTGCCAAGTCGGGCTGGTTTGATGGTGCAAAGTGGCTCCTGCAATCTGCCATACAGACGCGGGGCAGCGGATTTTTGTTTCCAAGAGAAATGGTCCGTGGTTTGTTTTTGGGGGTATATGGCTGGGCGTGGCCGGCTGGCTCCTTAAAAAGCTCGATATGCAGGATGGTTCCCTGACACAAGGTGGCACCAGTGCCACGTCGGGCGGTTTTCGTAGTACAAAGTGCGTCCTAAAATTTGCCATCCAGAAGAGGGGCAGTTGAGTTTTGTTTGCCAGAGAAAAGGGCCGTGGTTTGTTTTTGGGGCATATGGCTGAGAGTGGCCGGCTGGCCCCTGAAAATCCACGATAGGCAGGATGGTTCCCAGACCAGAGGTGTCACCAGTGCCAAGTCGGGCTGGTTTGATAGTACTAAGTAGCTCCTGCAATCTGCCATGCAGAAGCGGGGCAGCTTACTTTTGTTTGCCAGGGAAACGGGCCGAGGTTTGTGTCTGGGGGCCTATGGCTGGGAGTGACCGGCTGGCTCCTGAAAAGCTACGATAGGCAGGATGTTGACCAGACCCATGGTGGCACCAGTGCCAAGTTGGGCTGGTTTGATAGTACCAAGTGGCTCCTGCAATCTGCCATCAAAAAGTTGGCAGGCGAGTTTTGTTTTCCAGGGAAAAGCGCCGTTGTTTGTGTTTGGGGGCCTGTGGTTGGGAGTGGCCAGCTGGCTCCTTAGAACCCACGATACGCAGGATGGTTCCCAGACCTGAGTTGGCACCAGTGCCAAGTTGGGCTGGTTTGATGGTGCAAAGTGGCTCCTGCAATCTGCCATCCAGAAGCGGGGCAGCTTACTTTTGTTTGCCAGGGAAACGGGCCGAAATATTTGTCTGGGGGCCTCTGGCTGGGGGTGGCTGGCTGGCTCCTGAAAAGCTACGATAGGCAGGATGGTGACCAGACCCATGGTGGCACCAGTGCCAAGTTGGGCTGGTTTGATAATACCAAGTGGCTCCTGCAATCTGCCATCAAAAGTTTGGCAGGCGAGTTTTGTTTTCCAGGGAAAAGCACCGTTGTGTGTGTTTTGGGGCCTGTGGCTGGGAGTGGCCAGCTGGCTCCTTTGAATCCACGATACGCAGGATGGTTCCCAGACCCAAGGTGGCATCAGTGCCAAGTCGGGCTGGTTTGTTAGTACCAAGTGGTTCCTGCAATCTGCCATCCAGAAGCGGGGCAGCTGAATTTTGTTTGCCAGAGAAAAAGGCTGTTGTTTGTGTTTCGGGGCCTGTGGCTGGCAGTGGCCGGCTGGCTCCTGAAAATCCATGATACGCCGCATGGTTCCCAGACCCAAGGTGGCATCAGTGCCAAGTAGGGCTGGTTTCATAGTACCCAGTGGCTCCTGCAATCTGCCATCCAGAAGAGGGGCAGTTGAGTTTTGTTTTCCAGAGAAAAGGGCCGTGGTTTGTGTTTGGGGCCTATGGCTGAGAGTGACCGGCTGGCCCCTGAAAATCCACGATAGGAAGGATGGTTCCCAGATCCAAGGTGGCAGCAGTGCCATGTTGTGCTGGTGTGATAGTCCCAAGTGGCTCCTGCAATCTGCCATCCAGAAGCGGGGCAGCTGAATTTTGTTTGCCAGACAAAAAGTCTGTGGTTTGTGTTTGGGGGCCTGTGGCTGGGAGTGGCCGGCTGGCTCCTGAAAATCCATGATACGCAGCATGGTTCCCAGACCCAAGGTGGCACCAGTGCCAAGTGGGGCTGGTTTCACAGTGTCAAGTGCCTCCTGCAATCTCCCATCCAGAAGCGGGGCAGCTGAGTTTTGTTTGCCTGTGAAACGGGCCGTTGTTTTTAATTGGGGTCTGTGGCCGAGAGTGTTCGGCTGGCTCCTGACAACCCACAATACGCAGGATGGTTCCCAGACCCAAGGTGGCACCAGTGCCAAGTCGGGCTGGTTTGATAGTACCAAGTGGCTCCTGCAATCTGCCATCCAGAAGCGGTGCAGTTGAGTTTTGTTTGCCAGAGAAAAGGGCCGTGGGTTGTGTTTGGGGGCATATGGCTGGGAGTGGCCGGCTGTCTCATTAAAAAGATCGATACGCAGGATGGTTCCCAGACCCAAGGGGGCACCAGTGCCAAGTCGGGCTGTTTTTATAGTACCAAGTGCGTCCTGCAATTTGCCATCCAGAAGAGGGGCAGTTGAGTTTTGTTTGCCAGAGAATAGCGCCGTTGTTTGTGTTTGGGGGCTTGTGGCTCGTAGTGGCCGACTGGCGCCTTAGAATCTGTGTTACGCAGCATGGTTCCCAGACCCAAGGTGGCACCAGTGCCAAGTTGGGCTGGTTTGATAGTACCAAGTGGCTCCTGCAATCTGCCATCCAGAAGCGGGGTAGCTTACTTTTGTTTGCCAGGGAAACGGGCCGAGGTTTGTGACTGGGGACCTATGGCTGGGAGTGACCGGCTGGCTCCTGGAAAGCTACAATAGGCAGGATGGTTACCCGACCCATGGTGGCACCAGTGCCAAGTTGGGCTGGTTTGATAGTACCAAGTGGCTCCTGCAATCTGCCATCAAAAAGTTGGCAGGCGAGTTTTGTTTTCCAGGGAAAAGCGCCATTGTTTGTATTTGGGGGCCTGTGGCTGGGAGTGACCGGCTGGCTCCTTTGAACCCACGATACGCAGGATGGTTCCCAGACCCAAGGTGGCACCAGTGCCAAGTTTTGCTGGTTTGATACTACCAAGTGCGTCCTGCAATCTGCCATCCAGAAGCGGGGCAGCTTAATTTTGTTTGCCAGGGAAACGGGCCGTGGGTTTTGTTTGGGGGCATATAGCTGAGAGTGGCCGGCTGGCTCCTGAAAATCCACGCTAGGCAGCATGGTTCCCAGATGCAATGTGGCACCAGTGCCAAGTCGGGCTGGTTTGATGGTGCAAAGTGGCTCCTGCAATCTGCCATCCAGAAGCGAGGCAGCTGATTTTTGTTTGCCAGAGGAAAATTCTGTGGATTGTTTTTGGGGGCATATTGCTGGGAGTGGCCGGCTGGCTCCTTAAAATGCTCGATACGCATGATGGTTCCCAGGCCCAAGGTGTCACCACTACCAAGTCGGCCTGCGGTTTTAGTATCAAGTTCATCCTGCAATTTGCCATCCAGAAGAGGGGCAGTTGAGTTTTGTTTGCCAGAGAAACGGGCCGAGGTTTCTGTTTGGGGACATATGGCTGAGAGTGGCCGGCTGGCCCCTGAATATCCACGATACAGAGCATGGTTCCCAGATCCAAGGTGGCACCAGTGCCAAGTCGGGCTGGTTTGATAGTACCAAGTGTCTCCTGCAATCTGCCATCCAGAAGCAGGGCAGCTTACTTTTGTTTGCCAGAGAAATAGGCCTAGGTTTTTGTTTGGGGGCCTGTGGCTAGGAGTGGCCGGCTGGCTCCTTAGAATCCACGATACGCAGGATGGTTCCCAGACCCAAGGTGGCACCAGTGCCAAGTCGGGCTGGTTTGATTACACCAAGTGCCTCCTGCAATCTCCCATCCAGAAGCGGGGCAGCTGAGTTTTGTTTGCCTGTGAAACGGGCCGTTGTTTTTAATTGGGGTCTGTGGCCGAGAGTGTTCGGCTGGCTCCTGACAACCCACAATACGCAGGATGGTTCCCAGACCCAAGGTGGCACCAGTGCCAAGTCGGGCTGGTTTGATAGTACCAAGTGGCTCCTGCAATCTGCCATCCAGAAGCGGTGCAGTTGAGTTTTGTTTGCCAGAGAAAAGGGCCGTGGGTTGTGTTTGGGGGCATATGGCTGGGAGTGGCCGGCTGTCTCATTAAAAAGATCGATACGCAGGATGGTTCCCAGACCCAAGGGGGCACCAGTGCCAAGTCGGGCTGTTTTTATAGTACCAAGTGCGTCCTGCAATTTGCCATCCAGAAGAGGGGCAGTTGAGTTTTGTTTGCCAGAGAATAGCGCCGTTGTTTGTGTTTGGGGGCTTGTGGCTCGTAGTGGCCGACTGGCGCCTTAGAATCTGTGTTACGCAGCATGGTTCCCAGACCCAAGGTGGCACCAGTGCCAAGTTGGGCTGGTTTGATAGTACCAAGTGGCTCCTGCAATCTGCCATCCAGTAGCGGGGCAGCTGAATTTTGTTTGCCAGAGAAAAAGGCTCTTGTTTGTGTTTCGGGGCCTGTGGCTGGCAGTGGCCGGCTGGCTCCTGAAAATCCATGATACGCAGCATGGTTCCCAGACCCAAGGTGGCATCAGTGCCAAGTAGGGCTGGTTTCATAGTACCCAGTGGCTCCTGCAATCTGCCATCCAGAAGAGGGGCAGTTGAGTTTTGTTTTCCAGAGAAAAGGGCCGTGGTTTGTGTTTGGGGCCTATGGCTGAGAGTGACCGGCTGGCCCCTGAAAATCCACGATAGGAAGGATGGTTCCCAGATCCAAGGTGGCAGCAGTGCCATGTTGTGCTGGTGTGATAGTCCCAAGTGGCTCCTGCAATCTGCCATCCAGAAGCGGGGCAGCTGAATTTTGTTTGCCAGACAAAAAGGCTGTGGTTTGTGTTTGGGGGCCTGTGGCTGGCAGTGGCCGGCTGGCTCCTGAAAATCCATGATACGCAGCATGGTTCCCAGACCCAAGGTGGCACCAGTGCCAAGTGGGGCTGGTTTCACAGTGTCAAGTGCCTCCTGCAATCTCCCATCCAGAAGCGGGGCAGCTGAGTTTTGTTTGCCTGTGAAACGGGCCGTTGTTTTTAATTGGGGTCTGTGGCCGAGAGTGTTCGGCTGGCTCCTGACAACCCACAATACGCAGGATGGTTCCCAGACCCAAGGTGGCACCAGTGCCAAGTCGGGCTGGTTTGATAGTACCAAGTGGCTCCTGCAATCTGCCATCCAGAAGCGGTGCAGTTGAGTTTTGTTTGCCAGAGAAAAGGGCCGTGGGTTGTGTTTGGGGGCATATGGCTGGGAGTGGCCGGCTGTCTCATTAAAAAGATCGATACGCAGGATGGTTCCCAGACCCAAGGGGGCACCAGTGCCAAGTCGGGCTGTTTTTATAGTACCAAGTGCGTCCTGCAATTTGCCATCCAGAAGAGGGGCAGTTGAGTTTTGTTTGCCAGAGAATAGCGCCGTTGTTTGTGTTTGGGGGCTTGTGGCTCGTAGTGGCCGACTGGCGCCTTAGAATCTGTGTTACGCAGCATGGTTCCCAGACCCAAGGTGGCACCAGTGCCAAGTTGGGCTGGTTTGATAGTACCAAGTGGCTCCTGCAATCTGCCATCCAGAAGCGGGGTAGCTTACTTTTGTTTGCCAGGGAAACGGGCCGAGGTTTGTGACTGGGGACCTATGGCTGGGAGTGACCGGCTGGCTCCTGGAAAGCTACAATAGGCAGGATGGTTACCAGACCCATGGTGGCACCAGTGCCAAGTTGGGCTGGTTTGATAGTACCAAGTGGCTCCTGCAATCTGCCATCAAAAAGTTGGCAGGCGAGTTTTGTTTTCCAGGGAAAAGCGACATTGTTTGTATTTGGGGGCCTGTGGCTGGGAGTGACCGGCTGGCTCCTTTGAACCCACGATACGCAGGATGGTTCCCAGACCCAAGGTGGCACCAGTGCCAAGTTTTGCTGGTTTGATACTACCAAGTGCGTCCTGCAATCTGCCATCCAGAAGCGGGGCAGCTTAATTTTGTTTGCCAGGGAAACGGGCCGTGGGTTTTGTTTGGGGGCATATAGCTGAGAGTGGCCGGCTGGCTCCTGAAAATCCACGCTAGGCAGCATGGTTCCCAGATGCAATGTGGCACCAGTGCCAAGTCGGGCTGGTTTGATGGTGCAAAGTGGCTCCTGCAATCTGCCATCCAGAAGCGAGGCAGCTGATTTTTGTTTGCCAGAGGAAAATTCTGTGGATTGTTTTTGGGGGCATATTGCTGGGAGTGGCCGGCTGGCTCCTTAAAATGCTCGATACGCATGATGGTTCCCAGGCCCAAGGTGTCACCACTACCAAGTCGGCCTGCGGTTTTAGTATCAAGTTCATCCTGCAATTTGCCATCCAGAAGAGGGGCAGTTGAGTTTTGTTTGCCAGAGAAACGGGCCGAGGTTTCTGTTTGGGGACATATGGCTGAGAGTGGCCGGCTGGCCCCTGAATATCCACGATACAGAGCATGGTTCCCAGATCCAAGGTGGCACCAGTGCCAAGTCGGGCTGGTTTGATAGTACCAAGTGTCTCCTGCAATCTGCCATCCAGAAGCAGGGCAGCTTACTTTTGTTTGCCAGAGAAATAGGCCTAGGTTTTTGTTTGGGGGCCTGTGGCTAGGAGTGGCCGGCTGGCTCCTAAGAATCCACGATACGCAGGATGTTTCCCAGACCCAAGGTGGCACCAGTGCCAAGTCGGGCTGGTTTGATAGTACCAAGTGGCTCCTGCAAACTCCATCAAAAAGTTGGCAGGCGTGTTTTGTTTTCCAGGGAACAGCGCCGTTGATTTTGTTTGGGGGCCTGTGGCTGGCAGTGGCCGGCTGGCTCCTTAGAATCCACGATACGCAGGATGGTTCCCAGACCCAAGGTGGCACCAGTGCCAAGTCGGGCTGGTTTGATAGTACCAAGTGGCTCCTGCAATCTGCCATCCAGAAGTGAGGCAGCTAAGTTTTGTTTGCGAGAAAAAAGGGCCGTGGTTTTTGTTGGGGGCCTGTGGCTGGGAGTAGCCGGCTGGCTCCTTAAAATCCACGATAGGCAGGATGGTTCCCAGACCCAAGGTGGCACCAGTGCCAAGTCGGGCTGGTTTGATAGTACCAAGTGGCTCCTGCAATCTGCCATCCAGAAGCGGGGCAGCTGAGTTTTGTTTGCCAGAGAAAAAGGCTGTGGTTTGTGTTTGGGGGCCTGTGGCTGGGAGTGGCCGGCTGGCTCCTTAGAATCCACGATACGCACCATGGTATCCAGACCCAAGGTGGCACCAGTGCCAAGTTTTGCTGGTTTGATAGTACCAAGTGGTTCCTGCAATCTGCCATCCAGAAGCAGGGCAGCTTACTTTTGTTTGCCAGGGAAACGGGCCGAGGTTTGTGTCTGGGGGCCTATGGCTGCGAGTGACCGTCTGGCTCCTGAAAAGCTACGATAGCCAGGATGGTGACCAGACCCATGGTGGCACCAGTCCCAAGTTGGGCTGGTTTGATAGTACCAAGTGGCTCCTGCAATCTGCCATCAAAAGTTTGGCAGGCGAGTTTTGTTTTCCAGGGAAAAGCGCCGTTGATGTGTTTAGGGGCCTGTGGCTGGGAGTGGCCGGCTGGCTCCTTAGAATCCACCATACGCAGGATGGTTCCCAGACCCAAGGTGGCACCAGTGCCTAGTCGGGATAGTTTGATGGTGCAAAGTGGCTCCTGCAATCTGCCATCCAGAAGCGGGGCAGCTTACTTTTGTTTGCCAGGGAAACGGGCCGAGGTTTGTGTCTGGGGGCCTATGGCTGGGAGTGACCGGCTGGCTCCTGAAAAGCTACGATAGGCAGGATGGTGACCAGACCCAAGGTGGCACCAGTGCCAAGTTGGGCTGGTTTGATGGTACCAAGTGGCTCCTGCAATCTGCCATCAAAAACTTGGCAGGCGAGTTTTGTTTTCCAGGGAAAAGCGCCGTTGTTTTTGTTTGGGGGCCTGTGGCTGGGAGTGGCCGGCTGGCTCTTTAGAATCCACGATACGCAGGATGGTTCCCAGACCAGTGGTGGCACCAGTGCCAAGTCGGGCTGGTTTGATAGTACCAAGTGGATCCTGCAATCTGCCATCCAGAAGCGGGGCAGCTTACTTTTGTTTGCCAGGGAAACGGGCCGAGGTTTTTGTCTGGGGGCCTATGGCTGGGAGTGACCGGCTGGCTCCTGAAAAGCTACGATAGGCAGGATGGTGACCAGACCCATGGTGGCAGCAGTGCCAAGTTGGGCTGGTTTGATAGTACCAAGTGGCTCCTGCAATCTGCCATCAAAAAGTTGGCAGGCGAGTTTTGTTTTCCAGGGAAAAGTGCCGTTGTTTGTGTATGGGTGCCTGTGGCTGGGAGTGGCCGGCTGGCTCTTTAGAATCCACGATACGCAGGATGGTTCCCAGACCAGTGGTGGCACCAGTGCCAAGTCGGGCGGGTTTGATAGTAACAAATGCGTCCTACAATCTGCCATCCAGAAGCGGGGCAGCTGACTTTTGTTTTCCAGGGAAACGGGCCGAGGTTTTTGTCTGGGGTCCTATGGCTGGGAGTGACCGGCTGGCTCGTGAAAAGATACGATAGGCAGGATGGTGACAAGACCCATGGCGGCACCAGTGCCAAGTTGGGCTGGTTTGATAGTACCAAGTGGCTCCTGCAATCTGCCATCAAAAAATTGGCAGGCGAGTTTTGTTTTCCAGGGAAAAGCGCCGTTGTTTGTGTTTGGGGGCCTGTGGCTGGGAGTGGCCAGCTGGCTCCTTAGAATCCACGATACGCAGGATGGTTCCCAGACCAGAGGTGGCACCAGTGCCAAGTCGGGCTGGTTTGATAGTACCAAGTGGTTCCTGCAATCTGCCATCCAGAAGCGGGGCAGCTTACTTTTGTTTGCCAGGGAAACGGGCCGAGCTTTGTGTCTGGGGGCCTATGGCTGGGAGTGACCGGCTGGCTCCTGAAAAGCTACGATAGGCAGGATGGTGACCAGACCCATGGTGGCACCAGTGCCAAGTTGGGCTGGTTTGATAGTACCAAGTGGCTCCTGCAATCTGCCATCAAAAAGTTGGCAGGCAAGTTTTCTTTACCAGGGAAAAGCGCCGTTGTTTTTGTTTAGAGGCCTATGGCTGGGAGTGGCAGGCTGGCTCCTTAGAATCCACGATACGCAGGATGGTTCCTAGACTTGACGTGGCACCAGTGCCAAGTTGGGCTGGTTTGATAGTACCAAGTGCGTCCTGCAATCTGCCATCCAGAAGTGGGGTAGATTACTTTTGTTTGCCAGGGAAACGGGCCGAGGTTTGTGTCCGGGGGCCTATGGCAGGGAGTGACCGGCTGGCTCCTGAAAAGCTACGATAGGCAGGATGTTTACCAGACCCATGGTGGCACCAGTGCCAAGTTGGGCTGATTTGATAGTACCAAGTGGCTCCTGCAATCTGCCATCCAGAATCGGGGTAACTTACTTTTGTTTTCCAGGGAAACGGGCCGAGGTTTGTGTCTGGGGGTCTATGGCTGGGAGTGACCGGCTGGCTCCTGAAAAGCTACGATAGGCAGGATGGTTCCCAGACCAGACGTGGCACCAGTGCCAAGTTGGGCTGGTTTGATAGTACCAAGTGGCTCCTGCAATCTGCCATCAAATTTGGCAGGCGAGTTTTGTTTTCCAGGGAAAAGCGCCGTTGTTTGTGTTTGGGGGCCTGTGGCTCAGAGTGGCCGGGTGGCTGCTTAGAATCCACGTTACGCAGGATGGTTCCCAGACCCAAGGTGGCACCAGTGCCAAGTCGGGCTGGTTTGACACAACCAAGTGGCTCCTGCAATCTGCCATCCAGAATCGGGGCAGCTTAATTTTGTTTGCCAGGGAAACGGTCCGAGGTTTGTGTCTGGGGGCCTATGGCTGGGAGTGACCGGCTGGCTCCTGAAATGCTACAATAGGCAGGATGGTTCCCAGACCCATAGTGGCACCAGTGCCAAGTTGGGATGATTTGATAGTACCAAGTGGCTCCTGCAATCTGCCATCAAAAAGCTGGCAGGCGAATTTTGTTTTCCAGGGAAAAGCGCCGTTGTTTGTGTTTGGGGGCCTGTGGCAGGGAGTGGCCGGCTGGCTCCTTAGAATCCACGATATGCAGGATTGTTCCCAGACCCAAGGTGGCACCAGTGCCAAGTCGGGCTGGTTTGATGGTGCAAAGTGGCTCCTGCAATCTGCCATACAGACGCGGGGCAGCGGATTTTTGTTTCCAAGAGAAATGGTCCGTGGTTTGTTTTTGGGGGTATATGGCTGGGCGTGGCCGGCTGGCTCCTTAAAAAGCTCGATATGCAGGATGGTTCCCTGACACAAGGTGGCACCAGTGCCACGTCGGGCGGTTTTCGTAGTACAAAGTGCGTCCTAAAATTTGCCATCCAGAAGAGGGGCAGTTGAGTTTTGTTTGCCAGAGAAAAGGGCCGTGGTTTGTTTTTGGGGCATATGGCTGAGAGTGGCCGGCTGGCCCCTGAAAATCCACGATAGGCAGGATGGTTCCCAGACCAGAGGTGTCACCAGTGCCAAGTCGGGCTGGTTTGATAGTACTAAGTAGCTCCTGCAATCTGCCATGCAGAAGCGGGGCAGCTTACTTTTGTTTGCCAGGGAAACGGGCCGAGGTTTGTGTCTGGGGGCCTATGGCTGGGAGTGACCGGCTGGCTCCTGAAAAGCTACGATAGGCAGGATGGTGACCAGACCCATGGTGGCACCAGTGCCAAGTTGGGCTGGTTTGATAGTACCAAGTGGCTCCTGCAATCTGCCATCAAAAAGTTGGCAGGCGAGTTTTGTTTTCCAGGGAAAAGCGCCGTTGTTTGTGTTTGGGGGCCTGTGGTTGGGAGTGGCCAGCTGGCTCCTTAGAACCCACGATACGCAGGATGGTTCCCAGACCTGAGTTGGCACCAGTGCCAAGTTGGGCTGGTTTGATGGTGCAAAGTGGCTCCTGCAATCTGCCATCCAGAAGCGGGGCAGCTTACTTTTGTTTGCCAGGGAAACGGGCCGAAATATTTGTCTGGGGGCCTCTGGCTGGGGGTGGCTGGCTGGCTCCTGAAAAGCTACGATAGGCAGGATGGTGACCAGACCCATGGTGGCACCAGTGCCAAGTTGGGCTGGTTTGATAATACCAAGTGGCTCCTGCAATCTGCCATCAAAAGTTTGGCAGGCGAGTTTTGTTTTCCAGGGAAAAGCACCGTTGTGTGTGTTTTGGGGCCTGTGGCTGGGAGTGGCCAGCTGGCTCCTTTGAATCCACGATACGCAGGATGGTTCCCAGACCCAAGGTGGCATCAGTGCCAAGTCGGGCTGGTTTGTTAGTACCAAGTGGTTCCTGCAATCTGCCATCCAGAAGCGGGGCAGCTGAATTTTGTTTGCCAGAGAAAAAGGCTGTTGTTTGTGTTTCGGGGCCTGTGGCTGGCAGTGGCCGGCTGGCTCCTGAAAATCCATGATACGCCGCATGGTTCCCAGACCCAAGGTGGCATCAGTGCCAAGTAGGGCTGGTTTCATAGTACCCAGTGGCTCCTGCAATCTGCCATCCAGAAGAGGGGCAGTTGAGTTTTGTTTTCCAGAGAAAAGGGCCGTGGTTTGTGTTTGGGGCCTATGGCTGAGAGTGACCGGCTGGCCCCTGAAAATCCACGATAGGAAGGATGGTTCCCAGATCCAAGGTGGCAGCAGTGCCATGTTGTGCTGGTGTGATAGTCCCAAGTGGCTCCTGCAATCTGCCATCCAGAAGCGGGGCAGCTGAATTTTGTTTGCCAGACAAAAAGGCTGTGGTTTGTGTTTGGGGGCCTGTGGCTGGCAGTGGCCGGCTGGCTCCTGAAAATCCATGATACGCAGCATGGTTCCCAGACCCAAGGTGGCACCAGTGCCAAGTGGGGCTGGTTTCACAGTGTCAAGTGCCTCCTGCAATCTCCCATCCAGAAGCGGGGCAGCTGAGTTTTGTTTGCCTGTGAAACGGGCCGTTGTTTTTAATTGGGGTCTGTGGCCGAGAGTGTTCGGCTGGCTCCTGACAACCCACAATACGCAGGATGGTTCCCAGACCCAAGGTGGCACCAGTGCCAAGTCGGGCTGGTTTGATAGTACCAAGTGGCTCCTGCAATCTGCCATCCAGAAGCGGTGCAGTTGAGTTTTGTTTGCCAGAGAAAAGGGCCGTGGGTTGTGTTTGGGGGCATATGGCTGGGAGTGGCCGGCTGTCTCATTAAAAAGATCGATACGCAGGATGGTTCCCAGACCCAAGGGGGCACCAGTGCCAAGTCGGGCTGTTTTTATAGTACCAAGTGCGTCCTGCAATTTGCCATCCAGAAGAGGGGCAGTTGAGTTTTGTTTGCCAGAGAATAGCGCCGTTGTTTGTGTTTGGGGGCTTGTGGCTCGTAGTGGCCGACTGGCGCCTTAGAATCTGTGTTACGCAGCATGGTTCCCAGACCCAAGGTGGCACCAGTGCCAAGTTGGGCTGGTTTGATAGTACCAAGTGGCTCCTGCAATCTGCCATCCAGAAGCGGGGTAGCTTACTTTTGTTTGCCAGGGAAACGGGCCGAGGTTTGTGACTGGGGACCTATGGCTGGGAGTGACCGGCTGGCTCCTGGAAAGCTACAATAGGCAGGATGGTTACCCGACCCATGGTGGCACCAGTGCCAAGTTGGGCTGGTTTGATAGTACCAAGTGGCTCCTGCAATCTGCCATCAAAAAGTTGGCAGGCGAGTTTTGTTTTCCAGGGAAAAGCGCCATTGTTTGTATTTGGGGGCCTGTGGCTGGGAGTGACCGGCTGGCTCCTTTGAACCCACGATACGCAGGATGGTTCCCAGACCCAAGGTGGCACCAGTGCCAAGTTTTGCTGGTTTGATACTACCAAGTGCGTCCTGCAATCTGCCATCCAGAAGCGGGGCAGCTTAATTTTGTTTGCCAGGGAAACGGGCCGTGGGTTTTGTTTGGGGGCATATAGCTGAGAGTGGCCGGCTGGCTCCTGAAAATCCACGCTAGGCAGCATGGTTCCCAGATGCAATGTGGCACCAGTGCCAAGTCGGGCTGGTTTGATGGTGCAAAGTGGCTCCTGCAATCTGCCATCCAGAAGCGAGGCAGCTGATTTTTGTTTGCCAGAGGAAAATTCTGTGGATTGTTTTTGGGGGCATATTGCTGGGAGTGGCCGGCTGGCTCCTTAAAATGCTCGATACGCATGATGGTTCCCAGGCCCAAGGTGTCACCACTACCAAGTCGGCCTGCGGTTTTAGTATCAAGTTCATCCTGCAATTTGCCATCCAGAAGAGGGGCAGTTGAGTTTTGTTTGCCAGAGAAACGGGCCGAGGTTTCTGTTTGGGGACATATGGCTGAGAGTGGCCGGCTGGCCCCTGAATATCCACGATACAGAGCATGGTTCCCAGATCCAAGGTGGCACCAGTGCCAAGTCGGGCTGGTTTGATAGTACCAAGTGTCTCCTGCAATCTGCCATCCAGAAGCAGGGCAGCTTACTTTTGTTTGCCAGAGAAATAGGCCTAGGTTTTTGTTTGGGGGCCTGTGGCTAGGAGTGGCCGGCTGGCTCCTTAGAATCCACGATACGCAGGATGGTTCCCAGACCCAAGGTGGCACCAGTGCCAAGTCGGGCTGGTTTGATTACACCAAGTGCCTCCTGCAATCTCCCATCCAGAAGCGGGGCAGCTGAGTTTTGTTTGCCTGTGAAACGGGCCGTTGTTTTTAATTGGGGTCTGTGGCCGAGAGTGTTCGGCTGGCTCCTGACAACCCACAATACGCAGGATGGTTCCCAGACCCAAGGTGGCACCAGTGCCAAGTCGGGCTGGTTTGATAGTACCAAGTGGCTCCTGCAATCTGCCATCCAGAAGCGGTGCAGTTGAGTTTTGTTTGCCAGAGAAAAGGGCCGTGGGTTGTGTTTGGGGGCATATGGCTGGGAGTGGCCGGCTGTCTCATTAAAAAGATCGATACGCAGGATGGTTCCCAGACCCAAGGGGGCACCAGTGCCAAGTCGGGCTGTTTTTATAGTACCAAGTGCGTCCTGCAATTTGCCATCCAGAAGAGGGGCAGTTGAGTTTTGTTTGCCAGAGAATAGCGCCGTTGTTTGTGTTTGGGGGCTTGTGGCTCGTAGTGGCCGACTGGCGCCTTAGAATCTGTGTTACGCAGCATGGTTCCCAGACCCAAGGTGGCACCAGTGCCAAGTTGGGCTGGTTTGATAGTACCAAGTGGCTCCTGCAATCTGCCATCCAGTAGCGGGGCAGCTGAATTTTGTTTGCCAGAGAAAAAGGCTCTTGTTTGTGTTTCGGGGCCTGTGGCTGG